>NC_051319.1:95356054-96023846 GCF_015220235.1 Choloepus didactylus
AGTTCACACTCGCTACTTAAAACCCCAGTTGGAGCTTAGCTGAGCTGTATTCGCTTGCTGGGAGAGAGCTTCTCTCTGGCACCATGCGGCTCCGCAGCTCGGGCTATGGGGGAGGGGGTCTCCCGACCTGGTTCCGCAGGTTTTACTTACAGATTTTATGCTGTGTTCTCAGGCATTCCTCCCAATTCCGATTGGTGTATGATGAATGGATGGTCTCGTTTGTCCTCCCGCAGTTATTCTGGATTATTTACTAGTTGTTCCTGCTTTTTTGTAGTTGTTCCAGGGGGACTACTTAGCTTCCACCCCTCTCTATGCCGCCATCTTGCCTGAGTCTCCCAGCAAGGACCCTTTTAAGAGTCCTTTTAATATGTCTCCATAATCCCTTGAGTACTGCTTTACTTTCTGGCTCATCTTATACATTCCCTGCCCCAGATGTGGACATGATTTCAGCCATTTCTCCAAGAGGATTAGTTCCTTTAAGTGGAGTATGGTCTTTAGAAAAGATCTGGGAGCTAGATGTGCTCAAGGTTACTGGGGTCTTGCTTCCTGTCCTCAATGGACAGTTAATATAGATATACACAGTTAATATATGCATATCTATATTTATTTCTTATATTTATCTATATTGAAAACTATGGGATCACACTGATACTTCTACCTCCAATCTAACACGAGATGGTTCATTCAAATTTTCTCCCTTTCCATATTTGAAACTCCCTTCTCCAATAGTGAGAAACTTTAATATATTTATTTGATCGGTCCTTCTGTATGTCACTCTTGCTACAACTGCATCCCACGTTCCCTGGGTAATGCCCACCTCACCTGTTTGGGCTCCAATACCCCATGCTAGGCTTCCTCTCTGGGCAGATATTCCCCTCACCCTACTTTGGCCCCAACACCCCTAACCAGTCCACTGTCCTCAACTTGCTTGGGCTTTAACGCCCTGCTCTGGGCCACTACAGCATCTCCCCTGCTGTCATCACAGTCACCTACCTCACTCAGCTTCTCTTAATGACTTTTGGATTGATCTAATCAAGGACAGGATAAAAGGAGCTATTTTATTTTCTAGCTACTATTTGCTGAATGCTATTTGCCAAGTTCTACATTATTTCATTTTAGTGATGCAATCACCCTGAGACACAGATTTTACTTTTTACAGATTGAAGCTATCAGGATGAGAGAAGTTATGTCACTTGCCAGTGTTCACAGCCAGAACTAGACCTTATGTTGCCAGCTACTATAAACCAGTGTTCTTAACTTGCAAGCTGCGTGTGTGTACATGTATGTGTATGTTCATATTTCATATTTTTTCAAATGTATAGAAACAAGTGGTGATTTTCCAAAGTCAATAATCATTATAAAATTACTAGGTTATTTTGAGGATATGAATTCTCAAATGTCTCAATTACAAGCACAGAATAGATCACTCGATGCAATATTAGATTGCTGATTAGGTACTTTGAAAAGACTGTACATAAAGAAAATGTTTTCTCTTTAATTATGGCATAAAGGATTTCAAAATATGTTTTATAATTTATACCATTTCATTTCATGCTTATATTTCTATTCTCTCTGTTTTAAGGCATATTCTAGTGGTTAAACTTTATGTACTGAATCACTTTCAATATGCTTTCCATAATTTAGAAAAAAATCTGTATGAGGGAAGAGTTCTCAGTCTGTTTGCATTTTGTTAAATAATGGTGAACCATTGTATGAACTGGTTTCTGAAAGAAAAACATGAGTGGTTACTTAGAAGAGACTGGATTTTTGCATTTAGTTAAAATCTATTATGATTTCATTGTTAATTTTCAGAAATTTAGTAAGTCTCCTGCCTAATCTAACTACTCTAAATTTTATCTTTTCCCCCCATTTGTATTTGCACACACTTGCACTGAGTCCTCTGACATTCCTCCAGAGAGGATGTTTTTTGTTTTGCCTACTGTATGCCTGGCACTGTTTTGTAGTTTCCTGATGTTATACCATTTAATCCTCTTAATAGCCTGTTAGGTGAGTATTGTTTTACGGATGAGATAATTGAAGTGTAGTAATAGTTAATCCATATTGAGCATTTCTTAGTGAACCATTACGTGGTTTGCTTTCTGCAAATTGTCTTATTTATGGTTTATAACTATCTTCAGATAGTCGTACTACTAGTTGTAGTTCTATTATTGTTCTCATTTTACAGTTGAAAAAACTGAAATTCAGAGGGCTTAAGTAGTTTGCCTAAAATTATACAGCTAGTAAGTGCTGGAGTCTGGATTCCTAGTTAGCGGTATTTGATTCCGAAGTCCCAAGCTCTATATAACTGCTTGGAAAAGGCCTGAAGGAAGATGGCAGTTAAAATATGGAGGGGAAACTGTTAAATTATGTTCATCCAAGGAGCAATACAGTGAGATGGGTATTTTTCCACCTGGAGAAGAGAACGAATTAAATATAAAGAGGAATAATGTTAGCTCATAGGAATAAAAGCACCTCAGTAGTTGCATGGAAGCAGGAATAAGACATCTTTTATGTGGCTACAGTGGGCAGAACTAGCTAGGGTGACTGGGAGTATCTTCAAGTCTAATCTGAAGAAGGACTTTTAACTAACAAAGTGTCCTAATAACTCCCTGGGCAGCTTTGGTAGGAAGTGCTTTAAGCTGAAGTTCACCATAGTATGTGATGCTATAAAGGGGATTCCTATATCAGTCATGGAGAGGATGTGGGGAATCAGAACTAGATGATCTCTGAATTCCCTTATATCTCTCAGTTTTTGATACCAGGACTCCGATAATACATACCTTGATTTGCTAAGAACATTTTGAATTTCTGGAGTGATAATCTGGCACAAATGGTAAATTTCTCCTCCATTTGAAAGAGAGATGCACCACCTTCGGGTAGGCATAGCAATTGTTCTTGTCATTCATTGGTTTGATGGGTTGGAAAGAAAACCTAGTCATACCCATAAAGTATTAAAAAATAAATGTGTTTTCTCCACTTGTCCATTCAAACTTTTATTCCAGTGTATTGTTTGTAATATCTTGTAGTTAAGCATCTGTTCATTGTTTCCATTTATAATACAATAAATAATGGGTCTTTCTCTACATTTCTTTCTATCTATCATCTCCTTGTGCAGATGTATGTTAATTTGTTATAATAAATTCCTAAAAGGGAAATTGCTGGTCAGAATATTGCTCAGTTTCAGAGCTTTTGATAGGCATTTCCAAATGGCCTCCCAGAAATATTGTACTTTTCCACTTGCATTTTATTAAGGATGCCCATTCCCTGCATTTTTACAAATTTCATGTATAATTTTAAAAATGTATCTTTGCCTGTTTAAGGGTATGTGTGTTGGGGGATAGAGTACATAACTCTTTTTAATTTTTTTTTTGTTACTAGTAATATCAATCATTAAAACAACCATGTGTTGTTCATAAGCATTTTGAAAATTTCAAACTCTTTCAAAAATTTTTATATTTAAGTATAAAAGATAAAATATATAACAAAATATAAGACAATGAAATGCACAGATTTTAGGTGCTCAATTTGATGTGTTTTGATCACTGTGCATGCTGTGTAAACACCATCTAAAAGACGATACGGAACATTTCTATCATTCTAAAAAATTCCCTTGTGCTACTTTCCAGTCAACTCCTCTATCATCTCTCCAGGCAATCATTATTTGATGTCTATCACCATAGATTAGTTTTGTTTGGATTTCAAACAATATGCAACAGATATTCTTCTGTGTCTGGCTTCTGTTTTTGAAATTTATCCATGTTTTTGCAGGGATCGGTGTTTTTTGTTTTTTTGGTTTTTTTTTGCTGAGCAATATTCCATTGAATGAACATGCTATAATTTGTTTAGCCATTCTCCTGTTGATGGACATTTAGCTTGATTCCAATTTGGAGCTATTATGATCAGGGCTGCTATGAACATTTTTCATTTCTATTGGATAAATGCGTAAGTGGAATTGCTGGGCCATAGAGCAAATGGAAGTCTAATTATATAACCAACTGCCAAACAGGTTTTCAAAGTGGTTGTACATTTTACACTCCCATTAGCGATGTCTGAGACTTCCAGCTGATTCATGTCCTTGACAACTGTTGTGTAGGCAGTCTTTTTTATTTTAGCCATTCTCTAGTGGGTGTGAAGTGATGTATAATCGTGGTTTTAATTTGCATTTTCTTATTGATTAAAGACGTTGAGCACTTTTTCATAATCTTATTGGCAATTTGTATTTCTTTTTTAGGAAGTGTCTGCTCAAGTCTTTTGCCCAATTTTTAAAAGTAGGCTATCTTTTTATTGATTTGTAGGCATTCTCTATATAGTCTGTTACAAATCCTTTATCAGATGCATGTTTTGCAAATATTTTCTCCTGGTCTGTGGCTTGTCTTTTAATTTTTTATGGTGTTTTGATTAGCAGATGTTTCTACTTTTGAGAAAGTCTAATTGAACAGTTTTTTCTTTTATGGTTCATGCTTTTTGTGTTCTCTCCAAGAAATCTTTGTGCCAAGGTTATAAAACATTCTTCTGTTTTCTTCTAGAGGGTTTATGATTATGGATTTTCCATTTGGGTCCATGATTCATCTCAAATTAAATTTTTTATGGAGTGAAATAGGTGTTGAGATTCACTTTTTTTCCATAAAAATATCCAGTGGTTTTTAGCAGCAGTCGTTGAAAGGTCTTTCTTTAGCCTATTAAATTAACTTGGCACATTAGTGGAATAACAATCGACTGAGTATGTGTATCTATTTTTATACAGTTCCACTGATCTATTAGCCTGTCCTTAGGCCTTGCATATTATTTATCCTTCAGTCTTGATTATTTTAGGTTTATAGTACACCTTGAAGTTAGGCACTATAAGTCTTCCAAATTCTCTTTCAAACTGTTTTGGTTTTTCTACCTCCTTTGCATTTTTATAGAAAATTAGGAATTAACACATTAAAATTTTTGATTGGGATTATACTCAACCTACAGACCAATTTGGGTAGAATTAAAATATTAACAATATTGATTTTTCTGATCTATGAACATCATATATCTTTTTATTTACTTGTCCTTCTTAATTTTGCTCAGCAATGTTTTGTAGTTTTCAGGATACAGGATTTGTACATCTTTTCTTAAATTTACTTCTAAGTATGTTAGTCTTTCAATGCTCTTACACATGGTCTTTTTCCCATTTCATTTTTCAATTGTTTACGGCTACTATGTAGAAATGCAATTGACTTTTGTACATTGACCTTGTGTCCTACAACCTTGCTAAATTCTCTTAGTAGTTCTATTATTTGTTTTTAGAATCTCTGTTGGTAAGACATGATCATGTAGGTAAAAATCCTAAGGGTCTCTAACCTCCAATAAAAAAAGCCAACTTCTGTTGAGCGTTTATGATGTGTTAGAAATGACATACATGTGCCTTATATAGATTAAGGATAAAATCATCCCTCTGAGGCAGGTACTAAATTTATCCCTGTTTACAAATGGAGAAATCAAGCAGAAAGAGGTTAAGTAACTTGCATAAGATCATACAGCTAGTAGGTTTAGCTGAGATCATATAGCTCAGCTAGGATTTCAGCTTAAGTAGTCAGACATCAAAGTCTGTATATGGCAATACTCCTTGCATAAGGATACTTCTAGAACCCACAGACAACTGTAACTGAGATAAAAACATTAGTAAAATGAAGACATATTAGAATATGGAGAGATTAATTTTTGTGAAAGTATCAGATCGGCATCAAAAGGAAATGACACTTGATCAGGGCTTTGGTTGGGAGAATTATAAAAATCCCAGAGAATTATATTACTTTTGCTCTTGCCATTTCTTGTGAACTGAAACAACCCTGTTAACATAAGCAGAACAGATATGATCCCCATTCTACTCAGCAGGGAACTAAGTTCCAGAGACTGAATTGCTGAGTCAAAGGCAATGAACACATTTTTGATAATTAAAGGCACTTTGGAACCAGGATATACATGATCACAGGTTTGCTGAGGAGTGGAATCTGGACTGGATTGGGAGTGGGAGAAGTGTCAGATTATTGCTAAGGTCCAGGGCTTGAACTAGATGTATGGGGAAACTAACACTTTTGTGTCTTCGCTGAATCCTAGTTTAGGACTGGATTAAAAAGGTAAGAGAATGCTGCTTTATTCTTTCTTCCCACAAAAGACGGGCAAAAACGGGGAAGTGATCGATGTTTACAACTGGGTGTAAACAGTGACTGTGGGCATCACATCCACCTGCCCCAGCCTCACAATGCCTCACATCAGGCTCCTGGCACAAGCAGCTGCAAGCTGTGAAGAGTGTGCCAGACATGCACAGGCCACCCAGGGAAGCGGTCCTCAGAAATGAACCAGGCGAGTCCAGGAGTTTCAGTCTTCCCCTTTCAGAAATATTCAAAGGAACGAGGCAGTGATGCAAATAATACACTGCAACATAGAATCCACAGCAGGATCGCCAAATATAGTATAGATTCAAAGGAAGGAGAGATCAGACACAGTCGGTAGGGTTCACAAAGGCTTTTAGAGGAAATGGCCAAACAGTGTTCTGGGGACGGGAGGTAAGTGAGGGATTTATACATACAGTTTTGGCATGTAGTACGGAGTCTTTAAAGGTTTTTGCTTTTTTTCCTACCTAATTTCCCACTGCTTTGTTCCTTTATAGGTCACTTCTCTTGAAGTTTTTTTTGGTTTTTGTTTGTTTGTTTGGTTTTTTTTTTTTTTTTTTTTTTTTTTTTTTTTTTTTTTTTTTTGGAGTTTGATAGTTTCAGGTATTTACTTCTAGCTATTCCAATACATTAAAAAATCTAAAAAGTGTTATCTATATAGTGCATAAGAATGTCCTTCTCAACTCCATTTGAATTCTCTCATCCACTGAAGCTTTATTTCATTTCATTTTGCATCCCCCTTTTGGTCAAGAAGATGTTCTCAATCCCACAATGCCGGGTCCAGATTCATCCCTGGGAGTCATATCTTGTGTTGCCAGGAAGATTTACACCCCTGGGAGTCAGGTCCCACATAGGGGGGAGGGCAGTGAGATCACCTGCCAAGGTTGCTTAGTTAGAGAGAGAGGGCCACATTTGAGCAACAAAGAGGGATTCAGGGGGAGACTCTTAGGCACAATTATATGCAAGTTTAGCCTCTCCTTTGCTGTAACAGGCTTCTTGAAGTTTTAAGAGATACTGATTCATAATCCTGAAAAGCAGCATCTCTATTTGAAGCTGCCACTGGCCGTACTTTTTACTTTTAGCTGCAAAGCCCCCTCCCCCCCTTCAGATGCAAGAAAATACCTTTTTGTTTATTGGGAAAATCTCTTTTACCTCCTAAGACCACTAATGGAGGGTTGTATCAGTACTTGGGCCATTCCACACAGGGATACAATGGCCGTGCCTGTCTTTGAGTAGAGGACAAGATGAGCCGAGAAGTAAGCCTTTGCAGAAACTTATGAATATGGGATCAGGGTGCTTTCAGAGAGCAGCTAAAGGCTGGTCCTGAAAAACCATTGGTGTGCTCTGAGGCTCACCCTGAAAATTCATTACATTTGGAAGGGATCAGAGCCAAATGAACCACTATTTGGAGGCCTTTCCACATTGAAAATGTTCTAGGGCTTCTTCTAAGTGTTCCTCAACCAAGGCCAAATTTCAGAGATTCCTTAGATGTCGGTTCCTCTAATGTCCATACCCAAGGTTGTAATGCCCTCTAAAGCATCCTGTCTTCCTAGTATTAGTTCTTGAATACTTATTACCCCAACCCAGGCAGTGTGATCTGTTGGGGGACAGTTTCAACTATGAAAAAGTCCTTTCTTTTTGAGCCTTGGTCTTTCTCTCCATGTCTGTCATGCCCTGAGTTTTGTACACATCAGGGGCAGTGCAACAAATTTGCAGTACACACACAATTTGTCAACAACTATCAGAATGTACAATGTGCAAACTCTTGACCACAGTCTCACTTACAGGAATATATCCTGTAGAATATACAAAATGAACGTTTATGAGGCTGTTCACTGGTGAATTGTAATTATTCTCTCCCTGGCACTGGAACTGTTTAAAGTTGGAATTACCATTGTAGGGGTACTACGGAGGGTGTGCTGGTTTGGATGTATTATATCCCCCAAAACGCCATGTTCTTTGATGCAATCTTGTGGGGGCAGATGAATTAGTTTGATTCAGTGTTTCCATAGAGATGTGACTCAATCAACTGTGGGTGAGAACTTTGATTGGAAAATTTCCATGGAGGTGTTATCCCACCCATTTAAGATGGGTCTTAATTGAATCACTGGAGTCCTATAAAAAAAGTTCACAGACAGAAGGAGGGGCTGCAGCCGAGATAGACATTTTGGAGACAGCTGTTGAAAGCAGAGTTTTGCTAACCCAGAGTTTGCCTGGGGGAGGCTATGAGAACACCCCCAGATGCCTAGAGAATAACGTCCTTGGAGAAAGCCATTTTGAAAGTAGACCCGCGGAGCAGACGCCAGCCACATGCGTTCCCAGCTAACAGAGGTTTTCCAGATGCCATCGGTGTTCCTCGATGAAGGTAGCCTATTGTCGATGCCTCTGTTTGGACACTTTTATGGCCTTCAGACCTTAACTTTGTAACTAAATAAACCCCCTTTATAAAAGCCAATCCGTTTCTGGTATTTTGCATAATGGCGGTATTAGCAAACTGGAACAGAGGGGATTCCTGCATCAAATGGGAGATGGACACTTGATGACCTCAAAGGTTCTTTAACTATAAGCCCCTGAGTTATTCAGCTACAGGAAGAGAGGAGTGCAGACCTTTCTTCTCTTCTTCCCTTGCATCTCTTCTCCCTTGGTTCCCCTCACGGAGTTCATGAAGAAGGGGATCCGCGTCAGGTCAGCATCAGGAGCCTTCAGGTGAGCCCCACGTTGTTTAGGGCCACCTCTGCTGGTTGTGCTTGGGAGGAAGGACACCAGTGTACCTCCCGTACATGCTCTATTCATGGAAGCTGTTTTCAGTTCCCCAAGACCACCCTTAGGTTCGATGATTCACTAGCAGAAAACAAAACTTAGAAAAGCTAGTATTCTTGTGGTGGTTAGTATTTATTACAGTGAAAAGATACAGATTAAAAACGGTAAAGGAAAAAAACCACACAGGGCAGAATCCAGGAGAAACCAGGCACAGGCTTCCATTTGTCCTCTCCCAGGGGAGGCATGCAGATAGTGTTTAATCCCCCTGGCAGTGATGTGTGACAACACACACACAGGACTAAGGATGCCAACCTAAGAAGCTCATGCCAGTCTTGGTGTCCAGGGTTTTTATTGCAGAATGTCTGCATGGCTGACTTTAGTTACTCAGTCCTGAGGCTCTCCAGAATTCAAACCACTACTGCATAGCCCAAGGCCCCAGGTAAACAAAGGCACTCTTATCAGGCAGGATATTCCAAGGGCTTAGAGATTATCTTCCAGTAATGGGGCAAGGGCCAAACCTTTCTTTGGAGCCTGCAGGATTTGGACAACCCAGGTCTGCAGAGTCAATCCATTACTACACAAAAGCACACTCTTCTTGCAAGCTTGAAGCCTACTGTGCCTGGACAAAGGGGCAGCAGTAGGGCAAGCAGCTGAAGTGGTAAATAGGCACCATGGGAGGTGCTGTAGGCGTGACAGCAATTGAGACTGCAGACCCAGGACAGATAAACTGAGCAGTGGCAGGAACAGCCTTCATGGATCCAAAAGGAAGTAGAGTCAGCATTTGTGGCAGGTGCTTCCGAAATGTATTCAAGAGGATTTTAACGTGGTTGTAGCAAGTGCAGCAAGCATATCCTTGTCCTCAGAGGGTACTCTTAGCATGTCAGCAGGAGCTTATGGTCTCTCTCCAGAAGGCAGCATTAGTGTGGTGATTGCAGAAGAAGAAACTACCAGCAAGCCTGTTGCTGTATTAAAGGTCCAGTGGCAGGACCCCTTGTCCCAACCAGCCTTGCAGTGGGAAGGCAACACGAGTGAATGGGATGGAAGCCAGAGCCAATGCTCTGCCCAGCCGATGCTGAAGACCAGAGAAAAAGAAAGGGAAAAGACAGAACTCCCAACTGAAGGCACTCTAACCACCATAGGACAGGGGAGGACATGGGAGGAAAAATCAAGCCTAACATCATCCCTCTGCTGGTCCTTAGCCCACCCAGCATTCAGAGGACAAAGCTTCTCCCCAACAAAAGCAACTGTCTCAGCCCTACTGCAAAAGAATCTATGTAGGTGACCAGATATTCCTTCCCTTCTGTGAAAGGCCCTGCACTTGAGTCTATGTGGTGAATCAAGATAAGTGAACCACTAAGCTTCTCAAGAAGCTTGCAGTCTAGTAGAGCGAATCACAAACCTTTCTCTTTTCTGGGTCTGCTTCTGAGAATCATGAATGCTAAATTATAGGTAGGGCAGGGCAAACTAATAAGCACCACACACACACACAAAGGACTGTGTAAAACTGAGATGATCCAGCTCTTTTTCTCTCTGGACCACAAGCTCTGGAAGGATAGCCAAGACCTGTTGGCTGACTCAATTGTGCAGTGAATTTAATGACTCCTACGGAAAAAAAAAAACTTACATCTTACAGCTTACCTACTCTGTGTCAGATGTCAGCACTTTACATGCATATCTAACGTCCACAATAATTTCATGATTAAGGCATCCTCATCTCAGTTTTATAGAAGAAAAAAAATGGAGGTCCAGAGGACTTAAGTAACTTGTATAGGTCATACAAGCTAATATACCTTAGAACCAGGATTTCAAGCTGTGTCTGACCACAAAACCTATGATCTTTGCCAGAAATTTGGAATTATTTCTTTTAGTTGCTAGTTTAATAGGTAAAAGTGGGCATACTTAAAAAAATAGAATTTCCCAATATCCCTCACTCAGTTTCCCTCAGATTAACGTTTCTTACATAACCACAGTACAATTATCAGAACCAGGAAATTAACATTGATAAAAGATTAACTAAAAATCATATTTGAATTTCATCATTTTTTCCACAAATGTTCTTTTCCTATTCTAGGATCCTATGCAGGGCCCCACACTTCATTTATTTCTCCTTAGTCTCCTTCAGTCTATAGAATTTCCTCAGTCTTTCCTTGTTTTCCATGACTTTAAAAGAGTAGTGATCTGTTATTTTGTTTGAATGTTTCTCAGTTTGGGTTTGTCTGACATTTCTTCATGATTAGTCTGAGGTTGTATATTTAGGCAAGAATGCTATAGAGATGATCTTGTGTCCTCAGGGCATCACATCGCAGTTTCATACTGAGGAAACATCTTATTACTGGTGAGTTTGGCTTTGATCACTGGGTAAGGGGGTTTCTGCCAGGTTTCTCCACTTTGAAGTTAATATATTTCCCTTTGTAGCTAATAAATATTTGGAGGCAATAGTATGAGGCTATGCAAATACATTTCTCCCTAAATTTTCACCCACTACTTTCAGCATCCATCAATAGATCTTGCCTGCAGTTATTCCTGTGGTGTTTGCTTAATGGTGATGGGTTTTTCTTCCTCATTCCTTCTATATTTATTAACTGCTACAAGGAAGAGCTTTCCTTTCTCTGATGCTAAGAGTTTGCACTCGACACACCGAGCAATAGAAAGCAGTTATGCATTTTTTTAAAACAGAGAAATGACATGATCAGTGTAGGCTTTTGAATTAGAATCCATCAGTGAACTGGATGAGAGTCAAAATAAGAATCCCTTCGTGCCTTTATTACTTATGGCTCTGGTTCTTTTTCTTTTTCTAAGTTTTTTCAAGTAAGAGCCCCAACACAACTGGCTTTTCTTTATAGCTTTCAAAGCCTACTATATGGCACAGACAGTAGTCCCAGATTCTGTAAGTAAGAGCTCCAGCAGTTTTGGGTCCTTGATGAAGAAGCTCAGAGCCTATACGATGACACAAACAGTGGTGGGTGAAAATGAGTCATGGCAGGGGTGACTCATTGTTGAAGAAGCTAAAGTCTGTGATACTGGACATCATCATGTCTAAGTCTGGAGGAGAGCAGCATGGAGTCCAACATGCAGACAGCAGAGTGTGGGGGAGGGCTGGAGGTCACTGGCATCATGATATCGAGACCAAGGAGACAGTACCCTTAGAAGGCCATCAAAGAAAGAGCCAGAGCCTGGGAACCAAGCTGTTAGTTTTCCTAGTCTTAAATAAATAAATAAAATGTACATTCTTAGAATGAAATGCTATCTTCCTTTTGAATGTACACATTCTGCAGCATGATTCTCAGTAGACTGCGCGACATCAACCAAGCTGCAGCCTGAGACACTCGTCTCCGGTCAAGTGGAGCTCCACTTCCTACCCGTGCTCAGCAGAACCAGTGGAAGTGCTCCACCTTGCATTAACCCCTGTCTGCCTTTGGGTTTCCCATGACTATGGCTGAAAGTCACGTTCTGTGGGCTGGGAAGCATCACCCCCTCCCTCTCTTCCTGTTCTTCCCTCTGAGGGTACCTGAATATTGTTAAGTTAAGCAAGAACAGGACTCATGTCCCCACAGGATATTCATGAGAGGGAGGAGGGGAACAGAGGCATTTTTCAGGCCATCACCTAGACTTAGCAATTCCCCTCTAGGTATATTCCCTAGAAAAACTCTCACGTGTTCCAGGAGGCAAACTATGAAAATTAAGAATAAAACACTGCAAATAGACCCAAATGTCTGTTAACTTGAGAATTAATACATTATGGAAAATGTGTACAGTGGGATACTATACAACACTGGCAGCCATCTACCCTGGCATGGATGAATCTCACCTACTGTGCAATAAAAAGGAAGTCACAGAACAACATGTGCTATAGTTAATGTATAAAACAGTTCAAAAGCAAGACCAAAAAATTATTTAGGGCACATCTGTGGCAAAATTAGAGTAGAATGAGTATCCTTATGGTGAAAAGGAGAGATCATCAAGGATGTATACACAAGGTGTGCCAGTTTGGATGTATTATGTCCTCCCAAACACCGTGTTCTTTCAGGCAATCTTGTGGGGGCAGACTATTACTGTTGATTAGTTTGGAATCCTTTGATTGAGTGTTTCCATGGAGATGTGACTCAATCAACTGGATAATTTCCATGGAGGTGTTACCCCGCCCATTCAGGGTGGGTGTTAATTGGATCACTGGAGTTGTATGAAGGAGTTCACAGACAGAAAGACGTCAGAGCAACTGAGAGTGACATTTTGAAGAGCAGCTGCAGCTAAGAGAGGACAAAACGCCCCAAGAGCAACATTTTGGAGAACATCATTTTGAAATGCCACCTGGGAGCAAGCAGATGCCAGCCACATGCCTTCCGAGCTAACAGAGGTTTTCCAGATGCCAATGGCCATCCTTCAGTGAAGGTACCTGGTTGTTGATGCCTTACCTTGGACACTTTATGGCCTTCAGGTTATAACTTTGTAACCAAATAAACCCCCTTTATAAAAGCTGATCCATTTCTGGTATTTTGCTTAATGGCAGCATTAGCAAACTGGAACACAAGGGCTTCAATAGTATTGGGAATTGTTCTATTTCATAAACAGTGGTGGGTACATAAACATTTACTTTTGAATATTTTCACATTTTAACATTACTGAAGTCTGAATGGTCTTAAGTGATACAGTTATCATTCTTGGAAATATCTTAATTTCTTTTAGTAATATTTAACTTTTTAATGTATTCACAAGAGTGATACTTGTTAAAAATCAAAGTCTGAAATATCTTTTTAAATAACTATAAAAAACTCAAAGTGACAAGGAATCACAGCATTGGTTTAATTGTCATCAAGTTTTCTTTCTTAGTGCAAAAAATAATGACAATTTTACACTTGGTGTCATCTTCTGTTTGATGGAATAATGAATCTTTCTCTAAACCTGTATACATATATGTTGTACATATTATTTTGCAAGTATGATGTATTTTTATAATAAGCAATCTATTATCTGTCCTCACAACTCCATTTTGCATTGGGGCAAGAAAGGGCACAGATACCTCTAATTTAGGACTAAGGCAAAGATAGATATGGGATATTGTGGCAGAGGCTACTAATTGACTACCCAATTTCCATTCTTGCTTTCTTTATTAACAGAACCTTAATTTTGTTGGGCCCTGGGCCCTCATAGCTTTGGTTTCTTAGGATATTGAGGCAATTAGAGAAGAAAGCTAGCACAGTTTAACAACCTTATTGTAGAACAGTCCATAATTTTTTATTTTATTGAACCTAAGCACTTTTTAAAAATATTTTAAAAATATTTAAATAAAGTAAAATTGACTTTTTTTTTTTTTTGGTGTACAATTCTATGAGTTTTGACATGTATGTAGATTTGTGTAACCACTACTGCAATCACAATACAGAACAGTTCCATCTCTCAAAAAAAACTCCCTTGTACTGTCCCATTTTAGTCAAACTTCCCCCAGTCCTAATCATTGGGAAGCACTGTTATGCTGTCTGCCACTACCATTTTGCCTTTTACGGAATGTCATATGAATGGAATCACACAGTCCGTAACCTTCTGAGACTGGCTCTTTGACTCAACATAATGCCTCTTGATGCATCTTTTCCCTGTGTATCAGTAATTTGTTCCTTTTTATTACAGAGTAGTACCATATATTGTTTATCTATTTACTGGTTGAAGGACATTGAGATTGTTTCCAATTTTTTACCAGCAATGATAAAACTGCTCTAAATATATGTGTGCCAGTTTCATATGAATTTAAGCTTTCATTTCTTCTAGATAAATACCTAGGTGTAGAGGTGCTGGGTCATATGGTAAATGTATGTTTATGAGATCGCCAAGTCATTTTCTAGAGAGAGGCACAACATTTTTGCATTCACACGAACAACATAGAAGGGTACCACCTTTTCAGTATCCTCACCATCACTTGGAATTGCCATTTTTCACCAATCTAGTAACTGTGTAATATTATCACATGTTTTTTATTTGGATTTCCTTAATTGCTAATAATATTGATCATCTTTTTCATGTGCTTGTTTGGCACCTGCATATCTTCTTGGTGAAGCATATAAAGGGGAGTGTGACACAGTGTTTAGTTTGTGGCTACATCATTGTCTTCCTTAAAGAGGAATCCTATCTCTTATCTGCTTAAGTGATGTACAATAAAAGTATGAGTGGAAAAGAAATCATCAGATCTATTTTTCCTTAACTTTTTCTAAAATGTAAAGGTATATATTCTTATAACAGATAATTTGGAAAATACAGAAATATGCAAAGAATTAAAAAAATCTCTCAGAGATAATAGAATTTTGATTCATTCCGTTTTTTTGAATCATACATTTAATTTATAAAATTTTGTCATTTATATAGTTTTTTACTTAACATTTTCCAGAAATATTACCCCAAGATATTGATTGCACTTAGAGATTCATAATTCATATTATCACTTTAAAATCTCTGTTAATTTTTGAACCTAATAAAGTTATTTCCAAGATCTCCCTCAATTAACATCTGGGAAAAAACCGTTCTTTAAAACACTTGAGAAAGTATAAACTAAATGAGCTCTCCCCTTGTTCCCAAATGTAATGTTTTTGTACTTTCGTCTTCTAATAATCTCATTTCACATTTGGATAGTTTCTTTTTCCTTTTCTGCAGTGCATACAGCAGTGTCACACATTTCACTGTTGGACATTTTATCAGCTTCACTCTGAGAACCAGGTTACTCACGACAATAGAAACCCTAGGTCCTGCGTAACTGAACTCAAACCAAGGGAGGCTGAAAAATGAGGGTGCATTAGGGTCTATTGTTTTGGACAACCAGCCAGTTGCCTCCTCACCCAACTCACTCTTCAAATTGAGGTGGCTTTTGGGAACCAGAATGATATGCTGCTCTCCAGTAGTCCCTGGGGCTCAGGCACATGGCCTGTAGCCATCACATCTTTGAGCCTGTTCTCAGACCATGACACAAAACTAACCTTCTAAAAACAATGCAGCAGAAAGCTCTAGCAAGCACAATTGATACTTGTGCTTCCCGACATATTTCCCTTGCAAACCTAGTAGCTGGAATTTTTTTTAATTAACATTTTATTGACTATTTATTTATTTATTTATTTACACACATCCATATGAATATATGGTTTGATTAATTTCAGAAAGAGAGAGAGAGAGAGAGAGAGAGAGAGTGCACACCTTTCTATGACTCCCTTCCAAATCAAGAAAGTCCTCATCCAGTTTTATCCTGATCACAACCCCAACCCTTCTCCCCAGAAGTAACCGGGGACTGGATATTTAACATGATGGGCTAGTTTTTTAATCATACACTTTTTCATTGAAATTTTTTACTGAGATAATTGCAGTTATAAGAAATAATAGATCCCCAGTACACATTTCCCAGGTTCCCCCAAAATAGAGTATAATATCACAACCAGTATATTGACATTGATAAAATCCACAGATCTTATTCAGATTTCCCCAGTTTTACTTGTACTCATTTTTGTGTATTTGGATATGTGTGCTAAGTTCTATATAATTTTATCACATATGTACCTTTGTGTATCCACCACTACAACTAAGATACTGACAGTTCCAACATCGCAAGGATTCCTCTTCTTGCCTTTTTATATATCCACACTTTGGTGGATTGAACTGTATACCCCAGTTTGAACATGTTCTTGATCTTGGTTGGCATTCTGGTGAGTCTGGACTCACTGTAAAGAAGATCTCTTCAAGATGTTACTTAAATGTAGCCCCACTGAATCACCTTGGGCTTTAATCCAGAATACCGGAGTCCTTTATAGGCAGAGTAAAAGTGAGACAGAGAGAGGAACCAGGAGAGGCCACCATGTGGGAAAAGCCAAGAAAGATCAGGGATCCTGGCAGCCAGCCCCAGAATGCCACAGTCTTCAGAAAGAAAGCTTCATCTTGCTGATGCCTAGATTTTTAGACTTCTCTTAGCCAAAAACTGTGAGTCAATAAATTCCCATTTTTTTAAGCCAACCCATTGTATGGTATTTGTTTTAGCAACTGAGAAACTAAAACACACACCCACCACCACTGGTCCCCTCCCCTCCTCCAACAACCACTAATCTGTTTTCCATTTCTGTAATTTTGTCATTTCACAGCTGTTATAGAAATGGACTCATACAGTACGTAACCTTTTTGGATTGGCATTATTTCACAATGTAGCTTGGAGTTTCATCCAAGTTGTTTTTGTGTTAATAGTTTGTTTCTTTTTATTGCCGAGTAGCATTCCATAGGATGTATGTATCAAAGTTCTTTTAACCATTCATCTGTTGAAGGACATCTGGGTTTATTCCACTTTTTGTCTATTACAGGTTTTAGTGTGAAAATAAGTTTTCATTTCTCTGGGATAAATGTCAAGGAATATACTTGCTGGATTGTGCGATAGATGTGTGCTTAGTTTTAAAAGAAACTGCCAAAGTATTTCTAAAGCAGCTGTACCATTTTACATTCCCACCAGAAATACATGAACAATTGTTTCTCTGTATCCTCACCAGCATTTTGTGTTGTCACAATTTTTTTTCAAACATTCTGTTGGGTGTGTAGTGATACCTCACTCTGCTTTTAATTTGCATTTACAAATAGGTATGTTGAATATCTTTTCATGTGTTATTTACTATTGTATATTCTCTTTAGTGAAAAGTATGTTTATGTCTTTTGCCAGTTTTCTAATTGGAATATTGTTTCTTACTGTCAAATTTTGAGAGTTCTTTATATATTCTAGACACAAGCCTTTTTTTGGATAGATGATTTGCAAACATTTTCTCCTGGACTATAACTGGTCTTTTTATCCTCTACATGGGGTCTTTTGCAAGGCAAAAGTTTTTTATTTTGATGAGGTCCAATTTATCAAATTTTCCTTTTATAGATTGTGCTTTTGGTGTCAAGTCTAAGAACTCTTTGGCCAGTCCTAAGTCCTGAATATTTTCTCATGTTTTGTTTTTTCTTAAAGCTTTATAGTTTTACATTTTATATTTCAGCCCATGATCCATTTTTTAAATACAATGTGAGATTTCATTTCAGATATTCTCTCTCTCTCTTTCCCTCTCTCTCTCTCTCGGCCTATATATGTCAAAAGTTACAGCACCATTTGTTGAAATGGGTTTCCTTCCTCTATTGAATTGCTTTAGAACCTTTGTCAAAAATCAGTTGGGCATAATTGTGTGGGTCTACTTCTGGTTTCTCTATTCTCTTGCATTGTCTATTCTGCTGACATTATCACACTGTCTTAATACTGTGGCTAGATAATGAACCTTTCATATCAGATAGAGTGATTTCTCCTCCCTCTTCTTTTTTGTCAAGATTATTTTAGCTCTTCTAGAGCACATGCCTTTACATATAAATTTTTAGAATACACTTGTCTATATCAACATGAAAACTTGCTGTTCACTGTATAAACATCATTGAAAGCTAGTCTAGCACAAAAGCTATCACAAAACTTGCAAAAATAAGAGCGATCCGTAAAGAATGGTCTCTCAACACTTATACCTTGTGTGGCCATGTTCTTCATTTATAACCTGCTTCCCCAAATAGTTATAAACTTATTGAGAGCAATATC
Source organism: Choloepus didactylus (assembly GCF_015220235.1). NCBI lineage: Eukaryota > Metazoa > Chordata > Mammalia > Pilosa > Megalonychidae > Choloepus > Choloepus didactylus. Next base: position 95,374,517 of record NC_051319.1, read on the forward strand.
TAATTCTGACACTATTTCAACTCCCCCTATATGTCCCTTCAATATATAAATAAATTTAACAATGTATGTACTGGTCCACTTACCCAAAGCTTGAATTAGGACATGTTGGGATAGCTATCTGTATTTCTGTGTATGAACGTATGTATCTATCTATCAGAGTAAATACAAAATATATATTCTATCTTGAAGACCAAAAGGCACCTATGAAACTGAACTGGACAAATGATAGTAATTTATTGCCTTAGCTATGACTATGTTTCCTCATCTTTTTTGAGTCCATTTCTTCCATTTCATGTCATGTTAGTACCATTATTACATAGAAGTTAATTAAAGTAATATCTTCTAAAGTAACCCTTCATATTCCTGCTTCCAGTGCCACCAGTCTCCTTCATGTGCAGACCATCTATTCTCCTAGATCACCATTCTACTATATCAGGTACCCAAAATGTTCACTCTCCAGGGACAGCCATCACACTCCTTCCACCCACTTACTTACTTTTACGTTTTCCTTGTACCATGGAAATGCAAACCACAATTAAAACAATACTCAAAATCATCCACATATTATTTCCATGGTAGAAAGAAAATGCAGACATCGATTAGGATAAGTGGCTATGTCTGTCATGAGTTTATACTCAAGTTCTCTAAAGAGTCAGATATTTAGTTTATGCTGACTATAAAGTTTACTATTCCTCTGCATCTTTTCTGTGATAACATTTTAAATTCTTCCTACTCTGATTATTCCCCATTTGTCACCAAATTTTTAAGTAGGCCAGTAAGAACATTCCAAAATGCTTTCCTAGTGTCCTACAGAAAAATCAATTTTAATGATTTTAATATAATTCAGCTACTTACTGTGTCCTTACATAAATATTACGAATAAGACAAGCTCTTACTTAAGGATAAAGAGAAAAAATGAAAAAATTTTACTGTGCATCCATTCATTTTTTTGCTACCACTCATTGTATTTATTATTTTCAAAAATTAGAATCTGCTAAGAAACCTAAGCTCTAGAAAGTACATTGTGCATGTTGAATTACATTTTACACTAATCCAGGTAGGACTTTTTGAATAATATAATTCATTTGGTATTGGGAAAATTGCCTAAAAAGTACAGTACAGAGATGCAATATCATTTTCCTTCCTGTTAGAAACTCAACAATATGTAAGAAACATACTCAGCTTTTAAAACACTTCTCAAGGCAATAAGATGTAACGATATAGAAACTAACCTGCAACAGAAATAAGGTTGTTTCCTTCTTCTGGTTGAACTTGGAGTTGAGGATAGAACAAGAGCTAGTCTTTGAAGTTAAGTCACCAGGACTACTGGAGACTCAATGGAGAATAAATCTTTTCCATCTGCTCTACTGTTCTCTGAGTGTGGTTTTACATTTTGTCCAGGGGCATTGGGTCTCTCCAGCTTCCCTCATGTTCTACCACCCTGAAGCCTTGCTCACCATATGGACCACTCTGGCATAACTTCTTAAAGAGAATTTGTGGGGCTTTTCCTAATCCTACAAAATAGAAAGGGATAAGGAGCTTAATTAAGAAGTCAATATCTAAAAATTGTTTTGGTTCTAGTTTTAGCATTCTGAATAGAGTGAGCCACAAGGAAGGACTATCCATCTTTTGTGTAATTTAGGTAGAGAAAAAATTCTGTGAACAATTTAAACGGAATGAATGATTACACCATGTGATCAAATGTAGCAGAAAAAAAGCAAAAGCAAGAAATCTTGAGGAAGTGACATATTAACAAAATATTGAACAAAATAAGATAATAATGAGAAACCTAGCCTAAGGACTTATGGTAATCTCAGTGGCCAAAAGCTGGTTGGGGAGCACAGTTCTGATGAAGTCATTACAATTAATGTTAAATTGTCAAAGCAGATCCCTAGAAAACACACACCAAACTTCAGTGGATAAGCAAAAAGCAAGCACTAGGACAGCAATGTCCATCTTTCAAAGGGTCCAAAATCATCAGATATACTTCAAAAAAAAAAAAACCCCTTCCACACACTGGGATGTATTTTGGCTTCAGAGTAAGAGATGAGCGCTAGCTGTGTGTGTAGCACCTGTGCTATGCAAGGTAGCCCTAAGAGGCCATTTAAGCTTAGAGCGTCTTAGTTTTTATACTCCATCAGTCGCACAGGTAGGGAACCTACATGACTAACATTTACCCCATAATCCATAAATCAAGGTTGGTTTACAATAAGGAATAGAGAAAGACTGCTGAAAACTTGCTTAGATGAAAATTTCCTGGGTTATCTTCCTACTTGTAAATTACAAGGAGGAGGAAGTTACAGAGTTGAATTAACTATTTTCTTCCAGTCTTGATTGGGAAGGGCCAATACCATAGCCTCCCTTTTCATGGGGACATGCATGAGTTGCAGTGCTGGGAGTGGCAGAGGATTGAATCAGAATATGGAAGATCATCACCCATTCCTAAGGTATCCTGTGATGGTGGAGCTTGGCTTATCTCAAGTCACCTGGTAGATCAGAACACAGTTCTAACCATGCATGAGATAGCCATGGGCTCCAATGAGAATGTCTCTGGCTCTCACCTTTCTTAACTCTCCCCTGGGCTCAGAATTCTTCACAATCCAGAACTTCTTTTTATACATCTTCCAGGTCTCCATCTCTTTTCCACATTGAGGCCACTACATCATACAATGCAACGCAGGGAGCAAACATAAAGGCAGCAGGAAGGACTGTGAAAGATGGAGAGAGTAAACTGGAGCTAAGAAGTGATAACATTGGGTCTGCATCTGATGATGTTCAAATATATTTCAGAAAGTTATGAAATATGAAAGTTATGAAAAATGGAGTTAAATTAGAGGTAGGGGTCAGAGACCTAGAGATATTCAATGGCCCTTAATAATCAAATTTCCAAATGTGGATTTTAAATACCATCTTCATAAAAGAACAAAACAGAAAGCTCAATAATACATAAAAATTTTCTATATGATAAAGTTGGTGCCTAAAATCAGTCAAGAAAAAAAGGAGTATTCAATAATTAGTCTTGAGACCACTGGGTAGCTTTTGGAAAAATAAATTTTCATTCATACCGCATACTGTACTGTAGAATAATTTCAAAGTGATCGAAGATTTAAGTGTTAGCAATAAATAAAAATGTACTAAAGAAAATGTACTAAAGTAAATAAAAATGTACTAAAAATATTTTAAAATATTAGTGTGAGAAAGACATTTAAAAGTATGATGAAAAATGAACTCCAAAAGACAAGACAGAGTCAGCTATCAAAAACAAAATTTAACAATATCTACAATAAGCAGTGTCGAAAAATAACCATAACAATCACAACTCATATCAAGTGAAAGCTATTATTTTCTTACCATTAAGGAGCTCTTTCATAATAAAAAGATGAACAATATATATGGAACCCATAACCTTCCCCTCCAAAATCTGTTTTATCAACAGTTATCCTAGACGGTATGATGGCAATTCTGTTATTGTTCCAGTTTGTTTGGGCCAAAAATCATCAAGCAATCAAGAGCATTCTATTTCTTTCATGTCACACACAAAAACTGTCAGGAAAACAAATTCGCTCAACCCTCCACAAAATTTAATCATTTTCATCATTCCTCCACTTCTGCCCTAGCCCAAGTCACCATCATCTCTTGTCAGGTCATAATGCAATAGTTCCTAACAAGTCTCTGTCCTAATCTCAACAGAACATCTAGAATGAGCCTATGAAAATATCTAGGTCAGATCCCATACTCCTCCGCTAAAGACCCTCCAGTGGTGTTCCACTGCAGCAGAATAGAAGCCAGAAACTCACAGTGGCTTTCAAGACCCTACCCCATTTGTCCCCACCTCCATTAGCTCTTGCTCACCTGGTCCAGCTATCCTGACTGTCTTATGGCAGTTCAGGTGCGCATCAGCCAAGCTCCTGCTTAGGGCTTTTGCACTGTTTCCTCTGCCTAGAACACGTTCTCCACATACCTCCAGGGACAATTCTATCTCCTTCCTAAGTATTTTCTTCACAGTCAACTTTTCAAAGAGGCCCACCCTGACCACTTCATTTAAAATTGCAGTGACTGCCTCTGCATTCCTGATGCACCTTACTTCCCCAATAATTTCATTGTATTTATAACCTTATGAAATATTAGGTAATTTATATATTTATTGTTTATTATCAGTGGCTCCCAATATGCATAAGCTGCATTAGGTATGTGTGGTTTAGGAATTTTCTTCACCAGGTTATTACTAGTGCCAGGAAGAGTAGTCGAATATTTGAATGAATGAATACACCAACTTATAAGTGTCCATGTTGAAAAGACTCTTCCTAGATGCATACTACTCTGATACCCAGAACGTATCTATTACCTCAACACTGATAGCAATGTGCTTCATTGTGAACTATTTTCCAGGAAGGAATGTTTAAAAACACTATACAACTATTAAATTTATAATAATAAGTATATTACAATCAAAATAAATATAAAGGATTTCTCTTTAGACTTTTTTTTTTTTTTAGTACAGGATAAAAATGGAGGCTGCCAAGTGTTTTGTTTGGAAGAAAAGATGGTTAAACTACTCTGCATTAAAGCAAGCAGAAATTTGTGTTTGGGTAACAGAGAAGAGAATGAAATCAGAGGTGTACAGTGAAGGAGGAGGTGTCAGGCTACATGTTGTGAGTCTGGAGCTTGAAGGAAAAGTTGGTCTTTGGGGTGCTCTACTTGAAAGTGTGGTGGGGCTGCCCACTAATCAGTGCCCATTGGGAGCCTGCAAGATAATGGATCTTTCTATATATCAACACAATATTTCATGCCCACAACACACAGAAGCACCATTCATGGTTGATATTTTTGGTAAAATTAAAGAACAATGTTATTTTATTTTCTTTCTGGAGTGGCATTTTGCAAGCTCCTGACAGCACCTGAGGGAAGACAAATTAACCAGTATACTGAGATTATTTAAAACCAGGATATTAGTACCAGATTTGAACATGAGATTATAAACATGGAGATATTTGGGGAAGTGGTCTGGTTTGCTAATGCTACTGTTATGCAAAATACCAGAAATGGATTGGCTTTTATAAAGGGGATTTATTCAGGTACAAATTTACAGTTCTAAGGCCATACAACTGTCCAGACTAAGGCATCAACAAGAGGATACCGTCACTGAAGAACGGCTGGTGGTGTCTGGAACACCTCTGTCAGCTGGGAAGGCACGAGGCTGGCGTCTGCTGGTCCTTTGCTCCTGGGTTGCTTTTCAAAATGGCTTGCTCCAAAATGTCTCTGGATATCTGACTTAGCACCTGTCTCTTAGGTCCTGTGGTCCTTGCTTCTTTCTCCCAGGATGTTTCTCTCTAGGCATCTGGGGGTTCTCTCTTAGCTTCTCTGGGGCAAGCTCGGGGCTTCATCTCCTAGCTTAGCATTTCCAAACTTCCTTCTGTCCACAGCTCCAAGCATCTCTCAGCATCAGCAAGCATCTTGGTCTGCTCCAAAAGGCTCCCTCAGCTGCTCTGAGCTCCTTCCATCTGTGAGCTCTCTTATAGGACTCCAGTGATTTAATTAAGACCCACCCTGAATGGTTGGGGTCCACATTTCCATGGAAAGAATTTAATCAAACGTTTCCACCCTAACCAACAGACTAATAAATCTGCTCCCACAAGATTGCACTGAAGAACATGGCTTTTTCTGGGGGACATAATATATTCAAATTGGCACAGGAAGATTATTAGACTTTGAAAAACTTTTGGCCCAGAGGTTCAAGGTATTGTTTATTACACATGTCCAGTTGATTACTGTTGATATCAAGGGTAGATAATAATACCCAGCATTTATTATGCACTTACTATGTGCCAAGCACTGTACTAAGTTATTTGCACTTATTTTTTCATTTAAATTAGATACTAATATTTTCCTCACTTTTTGTTTACATAATTGAGAGCTGTAAAGGCGAAGTAACTTACCTAAGGACATATTTTAAAAGTAGTAGTGCATGGACTTTTCCCAATTATTTTTGATCAAAAGCCCATATTCTGATCAAATGAGAGGGAGGAAGTATAACTGAGAAATTAGGATTTAACAAATGATTATGACTACTGACTCAATATATACATATTTGTTTTTAGTTTCTAGTGTATCAGAATAGCCAGGAGGAAACACCTGAAATTGTTGAACTGCAATTCAGTAGTCTTGATCTTTGATAATGATTGTATAATTATATAGCTTTTATCATGTGTACGTGATGATTGTAAAAAATGTATGACTGATACCCCCTCTATCCATGTGTGCGTAGATGAGTAATAAAATAAAGACATGCATTGTAAAAAGTAATAGTCGGGAATATGAGGAAAAAATACTCCTACTAAACTATGGACAAAAGTTATAGTATTACTTTAATAATCTTTTATCAATTGTAACAAAATAACTGCTGTTAAAAAATAGTAGAATTACAAAAAAAAAGTGTTATCATCAGTTGTAACAAATTTTCCACACCAATGTAAGTGGTGGTGGTGAGGTGGTGTATGGGAATTCTGTATTTTACTCATGATTGTTCTGTAAACCACAACTTCTCTAATAAAAATTAAAAAAAAAAACAAACCCATATTCTTATCTGCAAAGTAAGAAATGCACATTACCTTTTCTGAAATGGCTGTGTGTGAGTCTACCAGCAAATTTCCACTTGAGATATTAAAGGACAGTTGTAGGACGGTCAATCCTTGGCACTATACATTTTAGGCCAGTGCTCAATTTTTTAACTCTACTAAATTTCTCTATGCTGACCAGGAAGAGATGTTCTGATACACTGATTACTACAATGTGGTAGGCCCTTTGCAGTGTTGTTGGGATGTGTATTTGTTGATTAGAATCATTAGTTAGGCAGGAGAAAAATTTAAGACAGATATCAGTCAATCACTTTGATATGGATACTTGATTAGAGAGTAAATTTATGAAATAAATTCCCAAGAAGATAATTATAGGTCATCTGAGAAGAGTGACTAGAAACAGAGATAAGTTCTATAACATTTCAATGGTTCAATATAATGAGTTTATGGGGCTTTCAGCATAATTAGGAGGCGATGTGGTACAAGAAAATTGTATAAATGGAGACATTGTGCAAAGCCTATTTGGAGATGAAATTCCATTATTTCTAACCAGTTCTCTTTGTATGTGAGCAGAGGGGCCATGTGCATAGATACGACAGACCGGTCATATCCTAGAACTCAATCATGCATATGCTCCTACCCCAGGGCTCACCTGCCACATTCACTTGGAGAGAAGAACATCATTGTGACAGGACAAATACTTCAAACTGCATTTGTACTGCCCTTCATCAGAGGGTGAATGTCTCCCAGTCTCAGTGCAACTTTCCCCAGTGATGTTCTTCTGGAACTGAGTCCTGTTTCTGAATTGTGTTTCCTGCTGAGTTGTCATGAAAAAAGTACTGGTTGGGGAATGATCTTGAGTCCAGTCACTTCCATGACCTGGGCATCCACTGGGGTCTGAGGTGACAGAGGAGCACAGCCTCCTGCCCTTCCAGGGCAATGCCTGCCTGGCTTGTTCTATCACTGAGAACTGCCCTGGAAAGGACAGCATTGCAAAAGAGAAATGTCCAAGTGGAGTTCTTACTGAACTTGGGAAAACTAGAGTCAGAATGCTTGGCACCTGTTGGACCCAGGATAACTGGCAGGAGTATCCCTTGATATTTCCAGAAAACAACCCCACATTACCATATTTCAAGCTTCTTTTCTGTTAGCTACAGCTTAGAAAACACTTGTGGGTTCTGAGTCCATGTCTACACACTTTCAAGCATTCAGTTAGACTGGAGTGAACCTGGTAATTATAATGAACACTAAAGTTTGAGACCCGTGTCTAAATGATACTCTTAATATCATAATAACTAAAAACTATAATTTACTCCATGCTATGATTAATTTGACTCTTATTTATGAATTAGACATGATACTTGGCTTAGTTTTCCATGGAGACCCAACTTATGTGTCAAACATCATGTTATACCATTTCAGATTTTGAATTTAAAACCTAATGGAATTCAGCATTATAATATTTATATATTCTACAATTCACATAATTGCAGCATTAATAAGGCATTTTAGAGAAACTTATTGTATATAGCATTATTTTTCTCCCATATCTATTAAAATTATAAAATATGAAGCAACACATATCAAGAAGTTAATTCAAATACAGAAGAGCATAAATAAATCACTTATATTGCTATCTAAATTTTTCTCACCAGTCTTTACGCTCAAGCCACAATGGTTATAGAATTTGCTTTGATGCTTCTTTGTGTTCCTCAAAGCAAGCCACACAATGTCTTAATTTTGGAAATGGATAAATACTTCTTTATTGTTTGAACAGATTAGAAATGGCTGTCCATTCGTAAAGTTATCTGGCTCCAAGGACACACCTTGCCAGAGACACCCAGAGGAGATGAGGGTCACAGGAGGACTCGGACCCGAGGAAGGAGGAGTGTAGCTAAAGATCATTTCATTTTATTCCATTCAGTTACTTCCCATCAGAGCTGCTTCCCAACTTATTTTGGGGTGAGGAACATAACCTTGAGTAATTTTCCTGTACTAAGTATCTGATGCCTGAAAGGAGTTAGCAAAGTGTCTAAGAGATTCATAAGCGGAGACAACCAAGGCAGATATTGCACTTATCTGAGACAGGGCAGCACCTGAGGAGAGCAAGGGCACGGGGGAGCCAGCTCCCAGCACGGGGTCTTCCTCCGTGGCTCTGGGAGGCACCTTCAGCAAGGGCTGATATGCAGAGAGAAGCTTGCAGGATGCAGGGGCCCTGTGCAGGAGAGATTCAAAAAGCGCACATGGAGAAAGCTGTCTGTGCAACTCTAACCATGAATCACTGTGAGATTCTAAAACAAACAGGGACTAATTTTCTGGTTTTCTGGAATTCTCCCATCAAAATGCCATCAAAATTAACCTTACTCTTGGGACATCTGCAAAGTAGGAATTTATCTAGAACTGTCTCCACAGACTCTGTCAACTGAATCGGAGGTCAGACAAGTGCTTTCATATCCCCAGTCCAAGGGGCATGGCTGCCAAGGACACAAGAACCCCCCTCTAGGGCCAGCAGCAGCGAGCTTTCTGGTCAATAGGGAGGCAGGAACCAGGAACACAAGGAAGTCATTGTTCAGGTGAACTCACTTGTAACGATGAGCGGGTGATGTGGTCCTTCACAGTTGCTCCTAATTTGTCATAGAAGCAATCTCATTCTCCCAAACTCAATTATGCTCACCTACTCTTAGATTACTGTCTCAAAGTTCCCAGGCCACCCTTTCCTGCAACCACCTCCTTTTTACCCATAGGCCACCCCAGGTCAAGTTCTCTGCCCCTACAGAATATATGCTATCTAATACAAGCTGAAGAGCCCAGCTACCCAAATCTCCATTTTCCCATATACTGAATCAATTTTAAAAAAAATTCAATTCATTCAACAAATATTTATTTATTGGACACCTACTGTGTGACAGACATTGCTCTAAGCCTTGGGAGTAGAGCATGTGTTCAGAGGAATAGCAAGGAGACCAGAGTGGCTGGAGCACTGAGAGCAAAACCAGCTTGACGGTGTCTGTATTCCCGTTATTTCTTCAAATTTTGCAAGTCACTGTTACTGTTCCTTTAAGAGCAGCTGAGCTACAGCTGCAGAACCTCTCACTTGGGATCCTGTGCAATTTAAACATTTACCCTAGAAGGCTTGTGGACTCCTTATAACAGATTTGTCCTTCAGCAAGTGAGGCTTGATCTGAATTCAAGGTCGTTTAAAATTCAGTTCCATCTGCCTGTGTTATGGATTGAATTATGTCCCCCCAAAAGTATATTCAAATCCTAGCCCCAGTTTCCATGAGTGTGATCCTATTTAGAAATAGGATCTTTGAAGACATTATTAGTTAAGATGGTTAAGATGGGGCCAATGGATTAGGGTGGGCTAATCCAATATGACCAGTGTCATTTATTATAAGAAGGGGAGAACCAGACCGAGGGAGAGAGATGATGGCCATGTGATGGAGGCAGAGACTGAGTTATGCCTCAAGTCAGAGGAGCCATGAATTGCTGGCAAGCCCCCACCAGAACGCAACAGATTTCAGAAGCAGCATGGCCCTGTCAACACCTTGATTTCAGACTTGTAGCCTCCAGAAGGGTCAGACATTAAGTGTCTGTGGTTTTAAACCGCCCTGTCCGTGGTACTTTGTTACGGCAGCCCTAAGAAACCATGGCAGACTTGTTCAGGGTCTCGTTGGTAATGAATGGCAGAGCAGAGATTCTGGAACAAAAGACCTCGTGCTGGAACCCTAGTTCTTAACAAACATGTACCCAAATAGGAAACTTGTGCAGAAAACAAAAACCCTTAGAATCCCAACTGATTTTATCATCATTAAAATAATAGATTCTTGAGCCATTGACTTAATGGGATGTCCTTGAGGGGTTGGGTGGTGACAGCCGTGTCATAGCAAGTCAGAGTGGACCAAACCCTGGCTGTGTCATGGTCACCACCCGCGGCACCATTACTATCCTAAATATGTGTTGTATCATTTGTTTTGCCTAGATAGCCAGAAAGACAGTAGAATATCTTCAATATTTTTCTTTTCAGTTTGGTTTGTTATTTAAAAATATATTTAAATAATGTTTAACTAATATTTCCAATACTTTCAGAGTCTCAGAAATAGAATGGAGCAACTCCGTTTTAGCCTGCTCACTGTCTCTAAACAGAAAGAGACATCAGCAAACGGGTAAGCACAAGAAATATGTGGGAGGGAGGTGCAGTTCCTCTCAGCCCATCAGATGCTTTCCCAGACTCTGAAGACACATTTAGAGACAGAGCATCACCTTCCACTCAGTTTTGAAAGCAGGTCCTCAAACTGACGTGCGTATTCAACCAGACAGGTTCATATGCATCGTGAGTGCATGCAGTTTTAAGAAAATGTTAGAAAGAAAACAGATTTAATTTAAATTTCTAGAAAAGAACGAGAAATTTCTAAAGATACCAGGTAGAATTAAAAAAAGTTAAAGAAAAAATGGACAACTCATAGCCATGAAAAAATTACTATAAAATCTGGAACTATGACAAATAGTTAACAGAAACAAACCTACGATATGTTGAATTGAGAGACAAAAAGAGGTAACATTTCAAGCAAATTAGAAAGAAAAAGGATTACTGGAAAGTCAAAGGAAATTTCAGATTAACAAAATATTCTGAATAAATGTATACTAAGATATATTTCAATTTTGATCAAAATTATATTTTGAAAAACATACAGTTCACAAATTAAATTAAGAACAAGAAAAACCTTACATGGAACAATACCTAAGGCACAATCAAGAAATTCATCAAAAAGTTAATAATTATAAATACCTTAAATCAATATAACAAATCAATAAATATCAAAATTATGACTTCATTATTATTTAATGTTAAGAAATAATTTCACATTCCCTATTAGCGCTCAGCATAATATTAATATTGGGATTGTCTTAACTATACAATTTTATAACATGCATCAACATGTGAACTAGCTGAAAAGAATATTAAAGCAAATTATGTATGGCCTACAAATGAAAATTTAATCAAAAATAAAACAAAATAAATAGGAGTGGGAGTAAGATATTAGATGACTGTGGGTCCCATTACAAAACGAAATTACAAGGACTCTTAGGGAAACAAAAGCTCTGTTAAAGGTACTAAAACATAAAGTTTTCACCCTTAAAAATATTTACTTATAAAATTTAATAGGGAAGATGGCAGACTGGTGAGCTGTATGTTTTAGTTACTCCTCCAGGAAAGTAGGTAAAAAGCCAGGAACTGCGTGGACTGGACACCACAGAGCAATCTGTCTTTGGGCATACTTCATACAACACTCATGAAAACGTGGAACTGCTGAGATCAGCGAAATCTGTAAGTTTTTGCGGCCAGGGGACCCGCGCCCCTCCCTGCCAGGCTCAGTCCCGGGGGAGGAGGGGCTGTCAGCTCCAGGAAGGAGAAGGGAGAATTGCAGTGGCTGCTCTCATCGGAAACTCATTCTACTGATTCAAACTCCAACCATAGATAGACTGAGGCCAGACACCAGAGACTCTGAGAGCAGCCAGCCCAGCAGAGAGGAGACGGGCATAGAAGGAAAACAACACGAGAAGCTCCAAAGTAAAAGCAGAGGATTTTTGGAGTTCTGGTGAACACAGAAAGGGGAAGGGCGGAGATCAGGCCTTGAGGCGCATATGCAAATCCCGAAGCAAGGCTGATCTCTCTGCCCAGGGCACCTTTCCTTAATGGCCCTGGTTGCTTTGTCTATTAGCATTTCAATAACCCATTAGATCTCTGAGGAGGGCCGTTTTTTTTTTTTTTTTTTTTTTTAAATCCTTTTTGCTTTTTCTAAAACAATTACTCTAAGAAGCTCAATACAGAAAGCTTCAAAGAATTGAAATTTGGGCATGTCAAGTCAAGAGCAGAAATAAGAGAGCTCTGAGACAAAAGGCAATAATCCAGTGGCTGAGAAAATTCACTAAACAACACAACTTCCCAAGAAAAGGGGGGTGTCCGCTCACAGCCACCATCCTGGTGGACAGGAAACACTCCTGCCCATCGCCAGCCCCATAGCCCAGAGCTGCCCCAGACAACCCAGTGTGACGGAAGTGCTTCAAATAACAGGCACACACCACAAAACTGGGCGTGGACATTAGCCTTCCCTGCAACCTCAGCTGAATGTCCCAGAGCTGGGAAGGGGGAGCAGTGTGAATTAACAGAGCCCCATTCAGCCATCATTTGAGCAGACTGGGAGCCTCCCAACACAGCCCAGCAGCCCAGAACTGCCCTGGGGGGACGGCACTCACCTGTGACATAGCACAGTCATCCCTCAACAGAGGACCCGGGGTGCACAGCCTGGAAGAGGGGCCCACTTGCAAGTCTCAGGAGCCATACGCCAATACCAAAGACTTGTGGGTCAGTGGCAGAGACAAACTGTGGCAGGACTGAACTGAAGGATTAGACTATTGCAGTAGCTTTAAAACTCTAGGATCATCAGGGAGATTTGATTGTTAGGGCCACCCCCCCTCCCCGACTGCCCAGAAACACGCCCCACATACAGGGCAGGCAACACCAACTACACACGCAAGCTTGGGACACCAATTGGGCCCCACAAGACTCACTCCCCCACTCACCAAAAAGGCTAAGCAGGGGAGATCTGGCTTGTGGAGAACAGGTGGCTCGTGGACGCCACCTGCTGGTTAGTTAGAGAAAGTGTACTCCACGAAGCTGTAGATCTGATAAATTAGAGATAAGGACTTCAACTGGTCTACAAACCCTAAAAGAACCCTATCAAGGACAGCAAATGCCACGAGGCCAAAAACAACAGAAAATTATAAAGCATATGAAAAAACCAGACGATATGGATAACCCAAGCCCAAGCACCCAAATCAAAAGACCAGAAGAGACACACCTAGAGCAGCTACTCAAAGAACTAAAGATGAACAATGAGACCCTAGTACGGGATATGAAGGAAATCAAGAAGACCCTAGAAGAGCATAAAGAAGACATTGCAAGACTAAATAAAAAAATGGATGATCTTATGGAAATTAAAGAAACTGTTGACCAAATTAAAAAGATTCTGGACACTCATAGTACAAGACTAGAGGAAGTTGAACAACGAATCAGTGACCTGGAAGATGACAGAATGGAAAATGAAAGCATAAAAGAAAGAATGGGGAAAAAAATTGAAAAACTCGAAATGGACCTCAGGGATATGATAGATAATATGAAGCGTCCGAATATAAGACTCATTGGTGTCCCAGAAGGGGAAGAAAAGGGTAAAGGTCTAGGAAGAGTATTCAAAGAAATTGTTGGGGAAAACTTCCCAAATCTTCTAAACAACATAAATACACAAATCATAAATGCTCAGCGAACTCCAAATAGAATAAATCCAAAAAAAACCCACTCCGAGACATATACTGATCACACTGTCAAACATAGAAGAGAAGGAGCAAGTTCTGAAAGCAGCAAGAGAAAAGCAATTCACCACATACAAAGGAAACAGCATAAGACTAAGTAGTGACTACTCAGCAGCCACCATGGAGGCGAGAAGGCAATGGCACGATATATTTAAAATTCTGAGAGAGAGGAATTTCCAGCCAAGAATACTTTATCCAGCAAAGCTCTCCTTCAAATTTGAGGGAGAGCTTAAATTTTTCACAGACAAAGAAATGCTGAGAGAATTTGCTAACAAGAGACCTGCCCTACTGGAGATACTAAAGGGAGCCCTACAGACAGAGAAACAAAGACAGGACAGAGAGACTTGGAGAAAGGTTCAGTACTAAAGAGATTCGGTATGGGTACAATAAAGGATATTAATAGAGAGATGGAAAAATATGGCAAACATAACCCAAAGGATAAGATGGCCGATTCAAGAAATGCCTTCACGGTTTTAACGTTGAATGTAAATGGATTAAACTCCCCAATTAAAAGATATAGATTCGCAGAATGGATCAAAAAAAATGAACCATCAATATGTTGCATACAAGAGACTCATCTTAGACACAGGGACACAAAGAAATTGAAAGTGAAAGGATGGAAAAAAATATTTCATGCAAGCTACAGCCAAAAGAAAGCAGGTGTAGCAATATTAATCTCAGATAAAATAGACTTCAAATGCAGGGATGTTTTGAGAGACAAAGAAGGCCACTACATACTAATAAAAGGGGCAATTCAGCAAGAAGAAATAACAATCGTAAATGTCTATGCACCCAATCAAGGTGCCACAAAATACATGAGAGAAACATTGGCAAAACTAAAGGAAGCAATTGATGTTTCCACAATAATTGTGGGAGACTTCAACACATCACTCTCTCCTATAGATAGATCAACCAGACAGAAGACCAATAAGGAAATTGAAAACCTAAACAATCTGATAAATGAATTAGATTTAACAGACATCTACAGGACATTACATCCCAAATCACCAGGATACACATACTTTTCTAGTGCTCACGGAACTTTCTCCAGAATAGATCATATGCTGGGACATAAAACAAGCCTCAATAAATTTAAAAAGATTGAAATTATTCAAAGCACATTCTCTGACCACAATGGAATACAATTAGAAGTCAATAACCATCAGAGACTTAGAAAATTCACAAATACCTGGAGGTTAAACAACACACTCCTAAACAATCAGTGGGTTAAAGAAGAAATAGCAAGAGAAATTGCTAAATATATAGAGACGAATGAAAATGAGAACACAACATACCAAAACCTATGGGATGCAGCAAAAGCAGTGCTAAGGGGGAAATTTATAGCACTAAACGCATATATTAAAAAGGAAGAAAGAGCCAAAATCAAAGAACTAATGGATCAACTGAAGAAGCTAGAAAATGAACAGCAAACCAATCCTAAACCAAGAAGAAGAAAAGAAATAACAAGGATTAAAGCAGAAATAAATGACATAGAGAACAAAAAAACAATAGAAAGGATAAATATCACCAAAAGTTGGTTCTTTGAGAAGATCAACAAGATTGACAAGCCCCTAGCTAGACTGACAAAATCAAAAAGAGAGAAGACCCATATAAACAAAATAATGAATGAAAAAGGTGACATAACTGCAGATCCTGAAGAAATTAAAAAAATTATAAGAGGATATTATGAACAACTGTATGGCAACAAACTGGATAATGTAGAAGAAATGGACAATTTCCTGGAAACATATGAACAACCTAGACTGTCCAGAGAAGAAATAGAAGACCTCAACCAACCCATCACAAGCAAAGAGATCCAATCAGTCATCAAAAATCTTCCCACAAATAAATGCCCAGGGCCAGATGGCTTCACAGGGGAATTCTACCAAACTTTCCAGAAAGAACTGACACCAATCTTACTCAAACTCTTTCAAAACATTGAAAAAAATGGAACACTACCTAACTCATTTTATGAAGCTAACATCAATCTAATACCAAAACCAGGCAAAGATGCTACAAAAAAGGAAAACTACCGGCCAATCTCCCTAATGAATATAGATGCAAAAATCCTCAACAAAATACTTGCAAATCGAATCCAAAGACACATTAAAAAAATCATACACCATGACCAAATGGGGTTCATTCCAGGCATGCAAGGATGGTTCAACATCAGAAAAACAATCAATGTATTACAACACATTAAAAACTCGAAAGGGAAAAATCAATTGATCATCTCAATAGATGCTGAAAAAGCATTTGACAAAATCCAACATCCCTTTTTGATAAAAACACTTCAAAAGGTAGGAATTGAAGGAAACTTCCTCAACATGATAAAGAGCATATATGAAAAACCCACAGCCAGCATAGTACTCAATGGTGAGAGACTGAAAGCCTTCCCTCTAAGATCAGGAACAAGACAAGGATGCCCGCTGTCACCACTGTTAGTCAACATTGTGCTGGAAGTGCTAGCCAGGGCAATCCGGCAAGACAAAGAAATAAAAGGCATCCAAATTGGAAAAGAAGAAGTAAAACTGTCATTGTTTGCAGATGATATGATCTTATATCTAGAAAACCCTGAGAAATCGACGATACACCTACTAGAGCTAATAAACAAATTTAGCAAAGTAGCGGGATACAAGATTAATGCACATAAGTCAGTAATGTTTCTATATGCTAGAAATGAACAAACTGAAGAGACACTCAAGAAAAAGATACCATTTTCAATAGCAACTAAAAAAATCAAGTACCTAGGAATCAACTTAACCAAAGATGTAAAAGACCTATACAAAGAAAACTACATAACTCTACTAAAAGAAATAGAAGGGGACCTTAAAAGATGGAAAAATATTCCATGTTCATGGATAGGAAGGCTAAATGTCATTAAGATGTCAATTCTACCCAAACTCATCTACAGATTCAATGCAATCCCAATCAAAATTCCAACAACCTACTTTGCAGACTTGGAAAAGCTAGTTATCAAATTTATTTGGAAAGGGAAGATGCCTCGAATTGCTAAAGACACTCTAAAAAAGAAAAACGAAGTGGGAGGACTTACACTCCCTGACTTTGAAGCTTATTATAAAGCCACAGTTGCCAAGACAGCATGGTACTGGCACAAAGATAGACATATAGATCAATGGAATCGAATTGAGAATTCAGAGATAGACCCTCAGATCTATGGCCGACTGATCTTTGATAAGGCCCCCCAAAGTCACCGAACTGAGCCATAATGGTCTTTTCAACAAATGGGGCTGGGAGAGTTGGATATCCATATCCAAAAGAATGAAAGAGGACCCCTACCTCACCCCCTACACAAAAATTAACTCAAAATGGACCAAAGATCTCAATATAAAAGAAAGTACCATAAAACTCCTAGAAGATAATGTAGGAAAACATCTTCAAGACCTTGTATTAGGAGGCCACTTCCTAGACTTTACACCCAAAGCACAAGCAACAAAAGAGAAAATAGATAAATGGGAACTCCTCAAGCTTAGAAGTTTCTGCACCTCAAAGGAATTTCTCAAAAAGGTAAAGAGGCAGCCAACTCAATGGGAAAAAATTTTTGGAAACCATGTATCTGACAAAAGACTGATATCTTGCATATACAAAGAAATCCTACAACTCAATGACAATAGTACAGACAGCCCAATTATAAAATGGGCAAAAGATATGAAAAGACAGTTCTCTGAAGAGGAAATACAAATGACCAAGAAACACATGAAAAAATGTTCCGCTTCACTAGCTATTAGAGAGATGCAAATTAAGACCACAATGAGATACCATCTAACACCGGTTAGAATGGCTGCCATTAAAGAAACAGGAAACTACAAATGCTGGAGGGGATGTGGAGAAATTGGAACTCTTATTCATTGTTGGTGGGACTGTATAATGGTTCAGCCACTCTGGAAGTCAGTCTGGCAGTTCCTTAGAAAACTAGATATAGAGCTACCATTCGATCCAGCGATTGCACTCCTCGGTATATACCCGGAAGATCGGAAAGCAGTGACACGAACAGATATCTGCACGCCAATGTTCATAGCAGCATTATTCACAATTGCCAAGAGATGGAAACAACCCAAATGTCCTTCAACAGATGAGTGGATAAATAAAATGTGGTATATACACACGATGGAATACTACGCGGCAGTAAGAAGGAACGATCTGGTGAAACATATGACAACATGGATGAACCTTGAAGACATAATGCTGAGCGAAATAAGCCAGGCACAAAAAGAGAAATATTATATGCTACCACTAATGTGAACTTTGAAAAATGTAAAACAAATGGTTTATAATGTAGAATGTAGGGGAACTAGCAGTAGAGAGCAATTAAGGAAGGGGGAACAATAATCCAGGAAGAACAGATAAGCTATTTAACGTTCTGGGGATGCCCAGAAATGACTATGGTCTGTTAATTTCTGATGGTTGTAGTAGGAACAAGTTCACTGAAATGTTGCTATATTATGTAACTTTCTTGGGGTAAAGTAGGAACATGTTGGAAGTTAAGCAGTTATCTTAGGTTAGTTGTCTTTTTCTTACTCCCTTGCTATGGTCTCTTTGAAATGCTCTTTTATTGTATGTTTGTTTTCTTTTTAACTTTTTTTTTCATACAGGTGATTTGAAAAAAGAAGGGAAAGTTAAAAAAAAAAAAAAAAAAAGAAAAAAGACAAACAAGGGGAAAAAAAAAAAAAAAAAGATGTAGTGCCCCCTTGAGGAGCCTGTGGAGAATGCAGGGGTATTCGCCTACCCCACCTCCATGGTTGCTAACATGACCACAGACATAGGGGACTGGTGGTTTGATGGGTTGAGCCCTCTACCATAAGTTTTACCCTTGGGAAGACGGTTGCTACAAAGGAGAGGCTAGGCCTCCCTGTATTTGTGCCTAAGAGTCTCCTCCTGAATGCCTCTTTGTTGCTCAGATGTGGCCCTCTCTCTCTGGCTAAGCCAACTGGAAAGGTGAAATCACTGCCCTCCCCCCTACGTGGGATCAGACACCCAGGGAAGTGAATCTCCCTGGCAACGTGGAATATGACTCCCAGGGAGGAATGTAGACCTGGCACCGTGGGACGGAGAACATCTTCTTGACCAAAAGGGGGATGTGAAAGGAAATGAAATAAGCTTCAGTGGCAGAGAGATTCCAAAAGGAGCCGAGAGGTCACTCTGGTGGGCACTCTTATGCACACTTTAGACAACCCTTTTTAGGTTCTAAAGAATTGGGGTAGCTGGTGGTGGATACCTGAAACTATCAAACTACAACCCAGAACCCATGAATCTCGAAGACAGTTGTATAAAAATGTAGCTTATGAGGGGTGACAATGGGATTGGGAAAGCCATAAGGACCAAACACCACTTTGTCTAGTTTATGGATGGATGTGTAGAAAAGTAGGGGAAGGAAACAAACAGACAAAGGTACCCAGTGTTCTTTTTTACTTCAATTGCTCTTTTTCACTCTAATTATTATTCTTGTTATTTTTGTGTGTGTGCTAATGAAGGTGTCAGGGATTGATTTAGGTGATGAATGTACAACTATGTAATGGTACTGTAAACAATCGAAAGTACAATTTGTTTTGTATGACTGCGTGGTATGTGAATATATCTCAATAAAATGATGATTTAAAAAAAAAAAAAAAAAAAAAAAAAAAGAGTACACATGGAAGAGTCAACCTTGGACAGGAGGAGGGAGAGCCCTTCATCCAAGTCATTCAACCAACAATGACTGAGCAGCAATGGCTACGACTGGGGACCACAGTGAGCATGACCTCATGGTCTTGGCATTCATGGAGCTTGTGATCTTAGAAAGATGTATGTGATGTGCTGAGCCCTTGAGCATGGGACTTGCCTTATGAAGCTCATTACCACAAAGGAAAGTCTAAAGTTGTATGTAATGGTGCCTAAGAGTCTCCCCCTGAGTACCTCTTTGTTGCTCAGATGTGGCCCTCTCTCTCTCTAACTGAGCCATCTCGACAGGTGAACTCGCTGCCCTCCCCTCTACGTGGGACCCGACTCCCAGGGGTGTAAATCTCCCTGGCAACGCAGAGTATGACTCCCGGGGATGAATGTGGACCCGGCATCGTGGGACTGAGAGTATCTTCTTGACCAAAAGGGGGATGCAAAATGTGACGAAATAGTTTCAGTGGCTGAGAGATTCCAAATGGAGTCGAGAGGTCACTATGGTGGACATTCTTATGCACTATATAGATAACACCTCTTAGGCTTTAATGTATTGGAATAGCTAGAAGTAAATACCTGAAACTACCAAACTCCAACCCAGCAGTCTGGACTCCTGAAGACTATATAATAATGTAGATTACAAGGGGTGACAGTGTGATTGTGAAGACCTTGTGGATCACACCCCCTTTATCTAGTGTATGGATGAGTGGAGGAATGGGGATAAAAACTAAAGGACAAATGGGGTGGGATGGGGGATGATTTGGGTGTTCTTTTTTCACTTTTATTTTTTATTCTTGTTCTGGTTCTTTCTGATGTAAGGAAAATGTTCAGAGATAGATTGTTGTGATGAACGCATAACTATGTTATCTTACTGTGGACAGTGGATTGTATATCATGGATGATTGTATGGTGTGTGAATGTATTTCAATAAAATTGAATTTAATAATAATAAAAAAAAAAAAATTTAATAGGAATAATAATGATATATAAGAACATAAACTTAAAAATGGCAAAATGTTATTTTTGGTATCATAAATATATATAATACAATAAACAAATATTTTATTATTGTGATATCTTGATTTACCATAGGATTTTTGTCTTGCCTATTTGCATATTTATTGGGTCATGAAACTTTATACTTTTAGCAACTTTATTTTCAAATTGTTATAATTGAAAGCAAAAGTGAGTTGCTCTTGGTAAATGTAGGATCGCAAATAATTTTTGATAATTTTTAATTTTGAGAAGAATTTTTCTATGGATGCAAGTGTTAATGGAGGTATTGGCTGTGACAACATTAGGACACATTTCTGATCATTTATTTTGAAAAATAAATTTTAGTACATGTAGGGAAACAGTACTTTTTTACATAACAGTTTTTCTAAAAATATCTAACTCTTCATACAAATGAGCTTCCTGTGAGTGTGAATTAATTTTAAATGTAAATTTACACCATGGTAATTTAATGCCTCCCATAAGGTTTCTTGTAACCTTTTCCTGTGGGAGCCGCCGGGTTGACAGGAGTGTGGCCTTCTCCTCTCCCCGACATGGCGTGTGCTCGTCCATTGATATCGGTGTACTCTGAAAAGGGGGAGTCATCTGGCAAAAATGTTACTTTGCCTGCTGTGTTCAAGGCTCCCATTAGACCAGATATTGTGAACTTCGTTCACACCAGCTTGCGCAAAAACAACAGACAGCCCTATGCTGTCAGTGAGTTAGCAGGTCATCAAACCAGTGCTGAGTCTTGGGGCACTGGCAGAGCTGTGGCTCGAATCCCCAGAGTTCGAGGCGGTGGGACTCACCGATCTGGCCAGGGTGCTTTTGGAAATATGTGTCGTGGAGGTCGCATGTTTGCACCAACCAAAACATGGCGTCGATGGCACCGTAGAGTAAACACAACACAGAAGCGATATGCCATCTGCTCCGCCCTGGCTGCCTCAGCCTTACCAGTGCTGATCATGTCTAAAGGTCATCGCATTGAGGAAGTTCCTGAACTTCCTTTGGTGGTGGAAGATAAAGTTGAAGGCTACAAGAAGACCAAGGAGGCTGTTTTGCTTCTTAAGAAACTTAAGGCCTGGAATGATATCAAAAAGATCTATGCCTCTCAGCGAATGAGAGCTGGCAAGGGCAAAATGAGAAACCGTTGTCGCATACAGCGCAGGGGACCATGCATCATCTATAATGAGGACAATGGTATCATTAAGGCCTTCAGAAACATCCCTGGAATTACTCTGCTTAATGTAAGCAAGCTGAATATTTTGAAACTTGCTCCTGGTGGGCATGTGGGACGTTTCTGCATTTGGACTGAAAGTGCTTTCCGCAAGTTAGATGAACTGTATGGCACGTGGCGTAAAGCTGCTTCCCTCAAGAGTAACTACAACCTTCCCATGCACAAGATGATGAATACAGACCTTAGCAGAATCTTGAAAAGCCCAGAGATCCAACGAGCCCTCAGAGCACCACGCAAGAAGATTCATCGCCGAGTTCTAAAGAAGAACCCACTGATCAGACACCCAGGGAAGTGAATCTCCCTGGCAACGTGGAATATGACTCCCGGGGAGGAATGTAGACCCGGCATCGTGGGATGGAGAACATCTTCTTGACCAAAAGGGGGATGTGAAAGGAAATGAAATAAGCTTCAGTGGCAGAGAGATTCCAAAACGAGCCGAGAGATCACTCTGGTGGGCACTCTTACGCACACTTTAGACAACCTTTTTTAGGTTCTAAAGAATTGGGGTAGCTGGTGGTGGATACCTGAAACTATTAAACTACAACCCAGAACCCATGAATCTCGAAGACAGTTGTATAAAAATGTAGCTTATGAGGGGTGACAGTGGGATTGGGAATGCCATAAGGACCAAACTCCACTTTGTCTAGTTTATGGATGGATGTGTAGAAAAGTAGGGGAAGGAAACAAACAGACAAAGGTACCCAGTGTTCTTTTTTACTTCAATTGCTCTTTTTCACTCTAATTATTATTCTTGTTATTTTTGTGTGTGTGCTAATGAAGGTGTCAGGGATTGATTTAGGTGATGAATGTACAACTATGTAATGGTACTGTAAACAATCGAAAGTACAATTTGTTTTGTATGACTGCGTGGTATGTGAATATATCTCAATAAAATGATGATTAAAAAAAAAAAAAAAAAAAAAGAAGAACCCACTGAAAAACCTGAGAATCATGTTGAAACTGAATCCCTATGCAAAGACTATGCGCCGAAACACCATTCTTCGCCAGGCTAGGAATCACAAACTCAGGATGGATAAAGCTGCAGCAGCACTAGAGGCCAAATCAGATGAGAAGGGGGTTCCAGGCAAGAAGCCTGTAGTGGGGAAGAAAGGAAAGAAGGCTACTGGTGTTAAGAAGCCACAGAAGCAGAAGCTTTCGGTGGGAAAGAAGGCTGCAGATACCAAGAAGCCAGCAGAACAGAAACCTACCACAGAAGAAAAGAAGCCTGCTGTTTAAATTGCTTATTCCATAAAAGTCAAATTATATTGGACACCTTATTTTGAATAAAGACCAGATGAAAAAGGCAGTGAGAAAAAAAAAAAAAAATGAGGGCAAGATTAAAACATTGCCATGTAAACAAAAGCTGAGGGAGTTCTTCACCATTAGACTGGTCCTACAAGAGATGCTTTTGGCATCTGTAAATTGAAAGGAAAAGAAAATAAGTAATAGATTGAAGCCACTTGAAGAAATTAAGATCTCTGGTGAGGATAATAACATGGGTAAATATAAGTGCCAGTACTATTGTATTTTAGGTTTGTAACTCCACTTTTTACTTCCTACAGGATCTAAAAGGCAAATGCATAAAATGCAATGATAAATCAGTGGTTTTGGACTCATAATGTATAAATATGTAACTTGTGACAAGAATTACATCAGGTGGGGGTCGGGGTGAAGTTATGTTGGTATCAAAGCAAATGAGATTGTTATGTATTTAGGACGTTAAATTTAAGTCCTATGGTAACTACAAAGAAAATATTGGAGATAACAAGCTCATAGAGACAGAAAGAGTACAGGTTGCTACGGGCTGGGGGCAGGGGGGAGTGGGGAGTTAATGCATAATGGATGTAGGGTTTCTATTTAGAGAGATCGGAAAGCTTTGGTAATGTGTGGTGGTGAGGGCATTGCAACATTGTGTATGTGATTAATCCTACTGCAAGGTATGCTTGGGAGAGGTTGAGATGGGAAAGTTTATGTCATATACATGTTCCCACAATTTAAAGGAAAAAGAAAGAAAGAGCAACTAAAGAGACAAAGACTATTAAATGCAATATGTGATACTGGATGGGATATATTAAAGGGGGAGAAGAGGCTCAAATGAACATTATTGGAACATATGAAAAAATATGGAATATAGACTGTAAGCTTTATATCAATGTTAAATTTCATGATCTTGATGTATACGACCTACACCCAAATGTTCAGAAAACAGATTGATAAATACATAGAGAAATGGATAAATAGAAGATGAATGGAGAGAAGGGTTGATAGACGGATAGATAGAATGATATGGCAAATGTGGCAAAATTTTAACTTTGGTGGATCTGGGTTTCCGGGGGGGATGGCAATATGGTGGAGCTTTATGTATGGGGTTTGTATTATTTTTGTTACTGTCCTGTAAGTTTGAAATTATTTTAAAATAAAAATTAAAAAGTTGATATCTATCAAATTTGGAAGGTAGAATCTCATATTTGGCATAGAAATAGACTTCTGTGAAATTACAGGTCAGAGCATGGGAATATACTGCAATGAGATGACTAGTGAATGGAAAGTAAAGTTGGAGAGAAAAGAGTTCTAGACAACTTTAAAAAAAATCTTGGCTCTGAGGAAAATGTAAGTAATAAGAAAGTTGCTAAAGGGAGAGCTGGGCTCCAAAAGAGACTTGTTTTATGACAGAAGTATGTTGAAGTTTTCAATAAGCTCAATGGAAATGTTATTTTGGGGGTGATTATGCAAGAAAGAACTGGATTTGTACACAAAGTAAGGTCCATAACAATATGGGACGAGATATAATGATTACGTTGGAAGTAAAGTAGTTATTTTAGGTTAGTTGTCTTTTTCTTACTCCCTTGTTATGGTTTGTTTGAAATTTTTTTTTTATTTTTTATTTTTTTTTAAATTTTTTGATATAGTTAATTAAAAAAAAAGTTAATTTAAAAAAACAAACAAACAATTAAAGAAATATGCAGAGCTCCCTTGAGGAGCTGGTGGAGAATGCAGGGGTGTTGGGCTTCCCCATCTCGATGGTTGCTGATATGCTCACAGACATAGGGGACTGGTGGTTTGATGGGCTGAGCCCTCTACCACAGGACTTGCCCTGGGGAAGACTGTTGCTGCAAAGGAGAGGCTAGGCCTCCCTATAATTGTGCCTAAGAGCCTCCTCCTGAATACCTCTTTGTTGCTCAGATGTGGCCCTCTCTCTCTAGCTAAGCCAACTTGGCAGGTGAAATCACTGCCCTCCCCCCTACATGGGATCTGACACCCAGGGGAGTGAATCTCCCTGGCAATGTGGAATATGACTCCTGGGGAGGAATCTAAACCCGGCATCGTGGAATGGAGAATATCTTCTTGACCAAAAGGGGAAGTGAAAGGAAATGAAATAAGCTTCAGTGGCAGAGAGATTCCAAAAGGAGCCGAGAGGTCACTCTGGTGGGCACTCTTACACATAATATAGACAACCCTTTTTAGGTTCTAATGAATTGGGGTAGCTAGCAGTAAATACCTGAAACTATCAAACTACAACCCAGAACCCATGAATCTTGAAGATGATTGTATAAAAATGTAGCTTATGAGGGGTGACAATGTGATTGGGAAAGTCATATGGACCACACTCCCCTTTGTCCAGTGTATGGATGGATGAGTTGAAAACTGGGGGCCAAAAAAAGAAAAAAAAAAAAGGCACCCAGTGTTCTTTTTTCCTTTAATTGTTCTTTTTCACTTTAATTTTTATTATTATTTTTGTGTGTGTGGTAATGAAAATGTTCAAAAATTAATTTTGGTGATGAATGCACAACTATATAATGGTACTGTGAACAACTGAATATACTCTTTGTATGGCTGCATGGTATGTGAATATATCTCAATAAAATTGAATTTTTTTAAAAAAAGTATTATACCATAATTTAAGATGGTAGACATGAAGCAGTGGGTAAATGACAGTATTTGGAGGGTGGCCATGACAGTGGGTTGCTGAAGGTAAGTTGAAACAAATCTCATTGGAGTTGAAGAGGAATTAGATAAACTTTCTACTAGTAATATTAGTTTTATCAAAGATAATGTCTAACATTATTGAATACTCTGATGCCAGGAACTGTGCAAAGAAGTTATCATGTATAATTCAATTCAGTCTTCAAAATGGCCAAGGAATTAGTGCTATCCTTATTTTACAAATGAAGAAATTGAGATTCAGAGATATGAAATAATTTACTGAAAGTCATATAGATTGAAAAGAAAAAGCCAGGATTTGAAGACAAGTCTGTCTGACTCTATAGCTAAGCTATTAAGTGCTAAACTATCCTTTCCAATACTAGCATTTGGTTTGTCTCAAGTGATGTTGGACCTCCTGGGCTAGTTGAAAAAGTCACCTAGGTAACGTGATGGCATAATTGGGAGGTTGGTAGATGACTGACAAAGTGCAATACAAGATAAAGAGCAAGTTTGTAGAAACTGGGGCAGGAAGAGTTTTTGTATGAAGTTGGAAGACAAATATTCTGGAAAGAGCTGAGGGAAACAAGGAGAATGCAGAGCCCACCTCACCCTATTCCAGGACATGGAAAATGGGCAAAATACCAGTGTCCATTTTAGAGGAGAAGTCACCAAAAAGGCATCTCCTGTTGGAAAAACTAGATTTCAGGTAAAGTAAGATGAGTTTTACCAATCTCAGAATTTCTGCCCCAAACCAGGCTGAGACCCCAGGTATCAAAAAGAGGCTTAAATATAAGGTTTTTTTTTTTTGTTTCTGTGTTCCAAATGGAATGTTAATGAAAATTGTGTTGCTTTTTCTGCAATGTCCAGTTCTAGGTCGATAGCAGTGGGGTGGTCAGACCATGACTTTTTTTTTTTAATTCATTTTATTGAGATATATTCACATACCATGCAGTCATACAAAACAAAGCGTACATCCGATTGTTCACAGTACCATTACACAGTTGTGCATTCATCACCGAAATCAATCCCTGACACCTTCATTACCACACACACAAAAATAACAAGAATAATAATTAAAGTGAAAAAGAGCAATTAAAGTAAAAAAGACCACTGGGTGCCTTTGTTTGTTTGTTTGTTTGTTTTTTTCCTTCCCCCATTTTTCTACTCATCCATCCATAAACTAGACAAAGGGGAGTGTGGTCCATATGGCTTTCTCAATCACATTGTCAAGCCTCATAAGCTACATTTTTATACAATCGTCTTCAAGATTCATGGGTTCTGGGTTGTAGTTTGATAGTTTCAGGTATTTACTGCCAGCTATTCCAATTCATTAGAACCTAAAAAGGGTTGTCTATATTGTGCATAAGAGTGCCCACCAGAGAGACCTCTTGGCTCCTTTTGGAATCTCCTTTTGGACAGATCATGACTTCTTAGGGTCCTGGTGGAATCTGATCTGAATCCCTTGTCTGTCTTGTGTTGTTTAGACTTTTAAAGTTCCCAAAACTGAGAGAAAGAGCATCTTCACATGATATGATAGGCATTTGCTACAGCAAGTAATAGATTTTATGTTTACTGTTCCACTAGATTTTTAACTTCTACAGTGGAAGGCTGTTCATCTTGGAGGCTAACTCTTTTCCCATGCAAATAACAGATGTTTTAAATGGATTCTTTGACAATTATTCATTTTAGATCCACAGTGTTATGATGCTTGAGGCATGGATTGTGATGGTGGGCTGCACATGGCAATGCTGTGATGGGAGGGGTGAAGTTGGTGGTTATCCAGCAGCACAATGAATGAGGTATGAAAACCTATGAGTCAGAATGTAATAGGTAATGGCAGTGATGTCACTGCTGGCTCACTGGAAATGATCATGTCATAACTGTTAGCAAGTATGATAAATCCATCCTCCTTCTATAAGAAGAGCCTGGCTCCCTAAAGATAAACAGGCTTCAGTACCGATGCAGACTCTCCAGACCGAAACAGCTCTCTTTCAAATTGTTGAGCCTCCAGCTCTCTTCATTTCCTGAATCATTCTCTCTTCCATCCAGCCCCACACCAGCACAAATCCATACAGCCCTATCTCCTCATACTCTTCTTGGAAAACCTAAGCCTGGTAGCCCATAGAACTGAAGACCTGGAATAACTGCTTTTCGAACTTGAGGCACTGGTTGTGATTCTTCCCATAGAGGAAGGAAAATATTGAATGCTTAGAGCCCTGGTGGCCCTCCTCCATATCACTGGCCAGATGGCTGGGGAAAGGAATCAGGTGGCTTGTCAGGAGCAGAACCAGGAAGGACCGCTACCGAAGGTCAGCTTTCCAGAAAAGAGGACAGGCTGACCATCTTCACATGGGAACTTACCTCAACCCTACTCAGCATCACAGAACATACCCAAATCTTCAGGAAGGCTGCCTTTCCGAAGTGTTCCTTTTATACTTGGATGGCAGATTTTGACCTGGGAACCTTTAAGGCCTTTTAACTCCATCTTTAAGCAATATAAATTTCACCACATTTTCTATATCTTCTCCCCTCTTTTTCCCTACTTAGTGTAAGTGCATATACCTTTTTCCCTCACTACATTGTATGTACTTCGAGGGCAGAAACAAAGTTTGGTTTACTTGTGGGTTATTCCTATCCCAATGAATGCCTAATATACTGTCTTATTTATATGGTTCATTAATGCAACAAACATCTCTTGAGTCCCTAATGTCTATCCTATTTCATCTTCTCATAGCATCTGACATACAGGAGACACTCAGCTTTTGTTGATTGAATGATTGCAGGAAAACTTCCTATATTCCGTACTCTTTTAGAATTAATGTCACTAAAATGCAACTGCAAAATGTTATGCTGAATGCTTCATAGGATACATTGTGTTTTAAGTTTCCTTGACTGCTCAAGCAAACACCAAATAAATGGGTTGGCATAAATAATGGGAATTTATTAGCTCATGGTTTTGAAGCTAGGAAAAATTCCAAATCTAGGTACCATCAAGGTGATACTTTCTTCTCGAAGACTAGTGTTCTTGGGCTGGCTGCCAGTGATCCTTGGTCCTGGGCTCCTCTGTCACATGGCAATGCTCATGGTGGCCTCTCCTCACCTCTCCCTTCTCTTCCAGGTTCTGTTGACTTTCAGCTTCTTGCTTCCTGTGGCTTTCTCTCCCTATGTCTGAATTTCATTCTGCATATAAAGGACTCCAGTAATAAGATTAAGACCCATCCTGACTGTGGTGGGCCACAGCTTAACTGAACCAGCCTCATCAAAAGGTCCACCTACAATGGGTCCACACCCACAGGAGTAGGTTAAGTTTAAGAACATGTTTTTCTGGGGTACAGACAGCTCCAAACCACCCAAAGATATAGAAAAAACTTTGACTCTAAGCATGTGTAATTACTAGAACTTTGCTGCTAAAATTGACAAAATGAAATGAATCATGCTCTGAATTCTTGAAAGCGGTCTCAGTAACTTCCATGGAGAAATTTATTTTGACTATTTAAAAAGTTATGATCTTGTGATTTTAGCCATCAAAATGGGGCCACTGCTCTTGGCAAACAGATGATTTGGCCCTAAACTAAATGTGATTTATGCAGATAAACTGAAAATTGGAGAAGGATGTTACCCTTTCATATTCACTCATGCAGTGATGCCTGAGATGTCTGTGGACAACGGCAGGTGAGAACTCACCTTACCTGAGGAGAAGTATTCAGCTTTCCTTGGTCTTCCTAACTAAGGAAGAAAAAGAGCAGAAAAGAAGAAAGATGTTCAAAAATTACTTATAGTTCACACAATACAGACCATTAAAATGAAATCTTTTAAAACATCTGAAATAAAAAGTCAATAATGGAAATATGTAGGGAACAAACTGGAAGTGAAGGAACTTTCCAAAGTGTTGACTTGGAAAACTAAAAACAACAAAAGTTGGAAAATGAGAGAAAAAAAGAGAAAATGGGTTGGATAAAAAGAAGAGAGACTTAAGAGAAGGATGAGGAGAAAATTAACACTCCACTGGAGCTCTGCAAACACATCCCCAGGTGGGATCAGCCAAGCCCAGCTCAGTGGAGGACATTCAGATTCTCTAAAATAGAAGAAAAGAAAAAAAATAAAATAAAATAATTGGTCAAAGCCAGAGAGAGATTTGTCCCCCCAACCCCACCCCACCCCACCATCTTCAGAAGGATGTCCCAGGAACCAAGCTTGGGTAAAAGGATCAACGTTTTCCCTTTAGCCTTGGGCTCCAAAACCCAGTACTGGCCACGTCCTGAACTCATTCAACTGTAAAGTCTCAGTATTTTATATATTCATTTCCTGAGTATGTCGGTGTTTTCTTTTCCTCTGAATTTATCAAGAGATTTCTCGTCAGAGGCCACCCTGAATCTGTTAAAAAGCAAAAACAAAACGCGAGGCTACGCTAAGAATTCGAGCCCCACCTCCTCAATAAATGGATACTTTTGCACAATAAGTCCTCCTAAAATGTTATATGAGGAAGTAAAGAAGAAACTGCATGGGAACAGTTCAGAGAATGAAAGGTTCTGTGCTCACTATTGAAGAAAAATGTCTCGCGAGATGCCTCAGAAAAGCTTCCGCTTCATCAGTGAGGACTGAGAAATGGAAGATTTTTTTTTCTCTCACTATTGAGGTGGCACTAAGTTGGTCTGAGAAACCGCTGCTCCCTCAGGCATAGGTCTTGCTGCAAAGGCAGCTCTTGGCTTACGGTGGGAGCGGCAGCAAAGCCTGCAGCGCCGAAAATGGAGGCATTTCCTGCACTGGCGCCAGTTGATCTAAAAATCAAATCACGGCCGCCTTCTGCCTGTCGGTGCCGCAGGGAAGGGAACCTTGCACTCGCTTGTTAGCGGTGCCCGCGCGCCCCCTCCCGGCGATCCGGGTGAATCACTGGAATTCGCAGTGGGCGGTGTCTTGGCTGATGACGCTAGTGAGTTGTGCTGCGCTCTTGGCTGGGACTTGCCTTTGAGCCCTGCGTGGCCCAGAAAAGAGGGAAATCTTCAGGCTTTTGAGACATCTGAAAAGGATGCTAAGTCATGCCGGAATGCCAAGAGCGACTCCAAGTTTCTTTAGAAAAAAGGAGTCATAAAAATCCGGACGTCACAAGCCACCGGTTTCCACCATCAGATTCTCAAAAGCAGATCTTCAATCCGTTAGTCACAGCTGCAGTGCACTTGGGATAACATGTCCCTGGATCACAATGAGAAACAACTGAAGCAGAAGGTGAAAATAGAAAATCTTATGGATTGTCCCTATTTGGGAATTGTCCAGAGATACTTCCAAGGATTCATTAGTTATCTGACGGCAAAGCCTGTGTGCCTGAGAGGTTGTGAGAGGGAAAACTGAGGCGCGCTTTTCCCTCATCCAACAATCTGCCCAGAAAAATCAATCAGTAAATGAAAAAGAAAGTTGTATTCATGACATTCTTTAATAAATTACTATAGTTCATCAAGCCCAAGAAAGCAATCTCCAGCGGTATTTCTGCACCCGCCGAAAAATACATGAAACCAAAATATGGGATTATTTTTTAAAATATATTGCACACCATGAGATACCCCCAAAAAATGCTACGGCGTCATTACTTTACCACCTATAATACACTACCTGAAAATCAGACTATTTTTTATTAAAACTATGTGACAGGGATTCATTCATTTAAAGTATAATTGCTCTCAATCACTTCCTCTAAAAGATACCTTGCTCTCAGTGCTGACTGGTAAAGTCCACTGGAAGCAGAATCAAAGAGAGAAGGGGAATGAGGACATCATCTAAGAAAGGCACAGACTATTAATGAGGGAAAAGAAACAACATGTAGGAGGAGGAGGCAACAAGAGAGAATGCTTGTGAATTCAAGGAAAGAAAGAAAAGAAAGTTGTAAAAGGAGGAGCCAGCATGATGATTATGTCTTTGGGAATGAAAGGTGAAAAAGCATTTTTATATGTTTTTATAATTTCACAAGGTTTTCATAAATTTAGTGAATTGATGTAACTAATATATTGAAATTGTTAATTCAATCGATTCAGATATGGTAAAGTCCCCCTTGACTCTAGGGGATTACTTCCCAATTACAGACCCCTCCCAAGAAATAATCACTATTACAGTTTTGTTAACACAATTTACATATATGTATTACATATATACATATATATATAATTGTGTATTCCATATGTTTTGATA
The DNA here is from genome assembly GCF_015220235.1 of Choloepus didactylus. Lineage (NCBI taxonomy): Eukaryota > Metazoa > Chordata > Mammalia > Pilosa > Megalonychidae > Choloepus > Choloepus didactylus. Next base: position 95,406,464 of record NC_051319.1, read on the forward strand.
TAAATGTTATTTTACCTAAGGTTTTATTCAGCAATTTGATATTTTTACCTAATACATGGCAGTTGTGAATAATGCTGCTATGAACATCAATGGGAAAATATTTGTTTGGGTCCCTGCTTTCAATTCTTTTGGGTATATACTTACTGGTGGGGTTGCTGGGTCTTATGGTAGTTCTATACTTAGCTCTCCAAGGAACTGCCAAACTGACTTTCACAGAACCTGCACCATTTTCCATTGCCACCAGCAATGAATGAATGTTCCTATTTCACTGCATCCACTCCAACTGTGATTATTTTCCGCTCATTTAATTGCAGCCATTCTGATCAGTGTGAAATGGTATTTCTGTTTTGATTTGCATTTCCCTGATGGCTAATGATGTTGAGAATCTTTTCATGTGCTTTTTGACCATTTCTATATCTTCTTTGGAGATATGTCTCTTCAAATCTTTTGCCCATTTTTAATTGGGTTGTTTGTCTTTTTGTTGTTAAATTGAAGGATTTCTTTGCATTTTCTGGATATTAATCCTTTATCAGATATGTGGTTTCCAAATATTTTCTCCTGTTGGGTAGTTTGCCATTTTACTTTAATGATAAAGTCCTTTCTGGAACAAAAGTTTTTAATTTTGATGAGGCCCCATTTATCTATTTTTTTTTCTTTTGTTTCTTGTGCTTTAGGTGTAAAGTCAAAGAGCACATTATCTAAATAAGGTCCTGAAGATACTTCCCTAAATTTTCTTCTAGGAGTTTGATAGTTCTAGCTCTTATATTAAGGTTTTTGATTCATTCTGAGTTGATTTTTGAATGTGATGTGAGGTAGGGGTTGTCCTTTTTTTGCAAATGGATATACAGTTCCCAGCATCATTTGTCGAAGAGAGTATTCTTTCTCAATTTCGTGGTCTTTGACCCTTTGTAAAAAATCAGTTGGCCATAAATGTGAGGGTTGATATCTGAGCTCTCAATTCTATTCCATTGGTCTATATATCTGTCTTTGTTCCAGTACCATGCTGGTTTTTTTTACTGTGGCTTTGTAGTAAGGTTTAAAATTGGAAAGTATGAGTCCTCCAAATTCATTCTTCTTTTCCAAGATGACTTCTATTACTTGGGTCCCCTTATCCTTCCATATAAATTTGATAATTGGCAGAATTGATATTTCTGCAAAGAAGATTATTGGAATTTTGATTGGGATTGCATTAAATTTATTTTGTGGTATTGACATCTTAATGATATTTAGTCTTTCAGTCCATGAACATGGAATGTCCTTCCATTTATTTATGTCTTTTTAAATTTCTTTTGGCAATGTTTTATAGTTTTCTTTGCGCAAATCCTTTACACGGTTGGTTAGATTTATTCATAGATAGGTGATTTTCTTAGTTAACTATTGTGAGTGGAATTTTTGCCTTGATTTCTGGTTGTTCATTGCTTGTGTATAGAAACACTACTGATTTGAGAGTGTTAATCTTGTACCTTGCCACTTTGCTGAATTCATTTATTAGCTTTAGGAGTTTTGTCATGGATTTTTCAGGGTTTTCTGTAAATAGACCATATCATCTGCAAATAGGGAAAATTTTACTTCTTCCTTTCCAATTTGGATGCCTTTTATTGCTTTTTCTTGCCTAATTTCTCTCGCAAGAACTTCCAGTACAATGATAAATAGCAGTGGTTACAGTGGGCATCCTTGTCTTGTTCCTGATCTCAGAGGAAAAATTTTCAATCTTTCACCATTAAGTAGGTTAGCAGTGGGCTTTTCATATATGCCCTTCATCATGTGAGTATGTTTCCTACTATTCCTAGTGTTCTAAGTGTTTTTTATCAAGAAAGGTGCTGGATTTTGTCAAATGCCTTTTCTGCTTCAATTGAGATGATCATGTATGCTTCTTCTTTCATTCTGTTAATATGGTGTAATACATTAATTGATTTTCTTATATTGAACCAACCTTGCATACCAGGGATAAAGCCCACTTGATCATGCTGCATAATTCTTTTAATATGCTGTTGGATTCAGTTTGCTAGAATTTTGTTGAGGATTTTTGTATCTATATTCATAAGAGTTATTAGTCTGCAGTTTCCATTTCTTGTGGTATCTTTATCCAGCTTTGTATGAGGGTAATGTTGAATGAGTTAGAGAGTGTTAACTCTTTAATTTTTGGAACAGTTTGAGCCAAATTGGAGCTAAGTCTTCTTGGAATGTTTTGTAGAATTCCCCTGTGAAGCCATCTGGTTCTGGGTTTTTCTTTGTTGGGAAGTTTTTGATTACTGATTTAATCTTGTTGCTAGTAATTAGTTTGTTGAGATCCTTTATTTCTTCTTGAGTCAATGTAGGTAGTTTATGTGTGTCTAAGAATTTGTCCGTTTCGTCTAGGTTATCTAGTTTATTGGCATACAGTTAGTTGTTCATAGTATCCTCTTATAGTTCTTTTTATTTCAGCAGGGTCTGTAGTAATGTCCCCCTTTTCATTTATGATTTTAAAAATTTGTATCCTCTTTAAAAATGGAGACAAAAATTAAATGAAGAATAGGTGGGTTGGAGGGGATGGAAAGATTTAGGTGTTTTTTGCTTTTATTTTTAATTTGGAGTAAGGAACAGGTTCAAAAATTGATTCTGGTGATCAATACACAACTGTATGATGGTGCTGTGAATAATTGTACACTGTGGATGACTGTAGGGTGTGTGACTATATCTCTCAACTGTATTTAAAAAAAAAGTAAATGAATAGTGGGGGAAGAGGGGAATGGGATGTTTTGGATATTCTTTTTTATTTTAAATTTTCATTTTATTTTTTGGAGTAATGAAAATGTTCAAAGTTTGTGGTGATGAAAGCACAACTATATGATGATACTGTGAACAACTGTACACTTTGAATTATTGTATGTTATGTGATTATATCTCAATAAAATTGAATTAAAAATTTGTATCCTCTTTTTCATTGTCAATCTACCTAAAGTTTGTTGATTTTATTGATATTTTCAAAGAACCAACTTGTGGTTTTGTTGATTCTATTTTTTTTTGGTCTTCTATTTCATTTATCTCAGCTCTAATCTTTGTTATCTCTTTCTCTCTGCTCACTTTTTGTTAATTTGCTCTTATTTTTCTAGTTCTTTCAGTTTTGAGATAAAGTCTGATTTGAAGTCTTCTTTTTTAAGGTAAGCATTTAGAGCTATAAATTTCCATCTCAGCACTGCCTTCCCTGCATCTCATAAGTTTTGGTATGTTGTATTTTCATTTCCATTCACCTCAAGATATTTCCTGATTTTACTTCTGATTTCCCTTTTAACCCATTGGTTATTTAAGAATATGTTGTTTAATTTCCACATATTTGTAATTTTCCATTTCTCCCTCTGTTATTGATTTCTAGCTTCATTCTGTTGTGGTTGGAGAATCTACATTGTATGCTTTCAATATTTTTTAATTTATTGAGACTTGTTTTGTGAACCAACATATGGTCTATCCTGGAGAAGGATCCATGCACACTTGAGAAGAATATGTATTTGGTTTTTCATTGGGTTCAGTGTTCTATATATGTCTGTTAGGTCTAGTTGGCTTAGTGTATCATTCAAGTCCTGTACTTCCTTATTGATCTTCTGCCTAGATGTTCTATCCATTATTGAGAGTTTTGTATTAAAGTTTCTTATTAATGTAGAACTATCAATTTCTCCCTTCAAATCTATCTGCATTTGCTTCATATATTTTAGGGCTTTTCTGTTAGGTGCATATGTATCTATAATTGTTACATATTCCTGTTGAATTGTCCCCTTTATCAGTGTATAGTGACCATCTTTGTCCCTCCAAATTGTTTTTGACTTGTCATCCATTTTATCTGATATTGTATAGACACCCCAGCTCACCTTGGTTACTACTTGTATGGTAAATATTCTTTCCATCCTTTCATCCTCAAACTACTTGTATCTTTGACTTTAAGGTGAGTCTCTTGCAGACAGCATATAGTTGGGTCATGCTTTTTTATTCATTCTGCCAGTCACTGCCTTTTGATGGAAAGTTTAATCCATTTACATTTAAAGTCACTACTGATATTAAGGGACTTTCTTTTGCTATTTTTGCCTTTGTAAGTCTTATGCCTTTTTTGTCCCTCACTTCATTAAGGGCTACTTTTATATTTATTTGCTTTTTTTAAAATTTTTAACATATTGCATGCCTTCTTACTTCTATCTGGATATATATTTCATCTATTTTCCTTGTGGTTACCATGGGGTTAAAATTTGATATCCTCAATATATAACAATCATATCTGGTTTAATAACAACTTAATTTCAATAGCATGCACATACACTGTTCCTATACCCCTTTGTCCCTCACCAGTTTTTGTACTTGTTAGCACTTATATCTTTGCACATTGTATGTTCAGAAACCTAGATTTATCATTACTTTTTATGCATTTGCATTTTAGCACCTATAGGAAGTAAGAAGTGGAGTTACATACCAAACAATATAATACGATAATACTGGCATTTATAATTGTCAAAATGGTTACCTTTACCGCAGGTCTTTATTTATTTATGCTGCTTTGAACCACTGTCTAGTATCCCTTTCTTCCAGTCTGAAGAACTCCCTTTAGCATTTCTTATAGAGGTGATCTAGTGGTGATGAACTTCCTCAGCTTTTGTTTAGCTGAAAATGTCTTAATCTTTCCCACTGTCTTGGGGGGGGGTTGAAACAATGGTTGCTACCACCTTTGTCAGGGGTGGGTTGAAATAACAACTACCCTCAGAGCCAGGATCAAGATCTGAATTTGCTGATCAGAAGCCATGATCAGCGATCAACTGTGCCCACCCCTGTTCTTGTCACCAGCAGCTAATCAGGGAATGGACCCCTGGTGGCCTGGCATGAGTGGAGGATGGGTGCCAGTAGCACCATGTAGAGAGAGAAAATTTACTGTTCTTTACAGAAATTTATCAGCCTCTTGTTCTTGTTCTTCCCTGGATGCTGTACAGTGTTCCTCTGGCCTCTGGAGTTTTAAAATAGTTGTTTTGAACACATCCTGCCTTTTTAATAGTTGTTTTTGGTGGGAGGACTGAGTCCTGGAGCTCTCTACTCTGCCATCTTTCCCAGAAGTTCACCAAATAGAGCTGAAAAAGTCTCAATATTCCAAGTGTTTTTTATATCATGTTATCCACAAAGGCACTAGAGGTTTCCACTTCTGTATCCAGACAACTTTCACCTAATTCAGGCAAATAGCAAACATACACAGAACATACACAGGAACACACATATATACAAACATCCACATACAGAAGCATTCATGCATGAAGGATACAGAATGGCTTCTGAACCAGCTAACCTAAATTCCTTCAGTACTTACACAAGAATAAAGTTATTTGTTGACTTCAACAACAAAAGTGGCAGTGACTCTATGTGTCCCCATTCTCCAGCCATTTCTCTCTTCAGGATGTTCTCCAATAATGAGCATTTATCCTCTTAGACTGAATGTGGCTGTAAATGGATGTAAGATTAATGGTGCCTCCTGGTCCACAGCTTGCTGGCACATATCCCCATTTTCCTTTTCTAGATATAGCTATAGGAATGTTTGGATAACAAGTCTCTCAGAACAGAGACTGCATTGGCCTGTTTAATTTCTTTCCAGTTCTGCCTCTCTTTCTGTACGATGCATTATCCTGAGCACACAGGAAAGGCCAAGAACTAATCAGGAATACTCAGAATTTTCCTTAGAGAAAGTCCCTGCAATAATAAAAGGCTGGGCATACTCCTGCGTTAATTTCCATTGCTCCAAGGAGAGACTAAGCCTACTTATAATTGTGCCTAAGAGTGTCCCCCAGAGAACCTCTTTGTTGCTCAGATGCGGCCTCTCTCTCTCTCTCTCTAAGCCCATTCAGAAGGCGAACTCACTGCCCTACCACCCCCACCCCCCCACCCCGTACATGGGACCTGACTCCCAGGGGTATAAATCTCCCTGGCAACACAGGACATGACTCCTGGGGGTGAGCCTGGACCCAGCATCATGAGAATGAGAAAATCTTCTTGATCAAAAGGGGGAAGCAAAATGAAACAAAACAAAGTTTCTGTGGCTGAAAGATCTCAAATGGAGTTGAGAGGTCACTCTGGAGGGCATTCTTATATGCTATATAGATATCCCTTTTTAGGTTTTAGTGTATTGGAATAGCTAGAAGGAAATACCCGAAACTGTCAAACTGCAACCCAGTAGCCTTGATTCTTAAAGATGATTGTATAACTATGTAGCTTACATGGTGTGATGGTGTGATTGTGAAAACCTTGTGGCCCGTACTCCCTTTATCCAGGGTATGGATGGATGAGTAGAAAAATGGGGACAAAAACTAAATGAAAAATAGAGTGGGATGGGGAAATAGAATGATTTGGGTGTTCTTTTTTACTTTTATTTTTTATTCTTATTTTCATTCTTTTTGGAGTAATGAAAATGTTCAAAAATTGATTGCGGTGATGAATGTACAACTGTATGATAGTACTGTGAACAGTAGATTGTACATCATGGGTGATTGTATGGTATGTGAATATATCTTAATAAAACTGAATTTAAAAAAAAAGAAAATAAATTTCCATTGCTCCTTATTAAGTATTTGTCCCTTTTGTGTTTTCATTGTGCATGTGGTAATAAATTAATGAAAGAATAATTTTTAATTCATGATTTATTGTGATTTTTCTTCTCATACCAAATATACACTTTTCTACATAATTTTGTATTTTTTAGGATGGATCTCACATTGTATTAACAATCAAGCCTTACAAAACCCAGATCTGCTTCTGGGGTGGGACTGATAGAAGAGTGGTAGTAGGAGAAAACCTTGTTAAAACGGGTATTTAGTGCATTACTTTAAGAAATTTAACATTATTTTTTAAGGATTTAAGAGTCAGGCATAGACTGACAGAATTCTCCATAAATGAGAGACAAAGGCTAAGGATGATGCTGCCCCTGGTGGGACACAAAGGGATTCTCTTGTTCTGAATGGAGAAAAAGACAACAACCTGAGAAAGAGATACTGATCCTCGGTAAGACGTACTTGTGCCCTCTTCATATCTGAGCTCAGATGGATGTCTTAAGAGAAAAACTGTCAGGATGGCCATCTTGTGACAGGGGCCATTTGTATGTTTCTGAGTGGTGCCTGATTTTTTATTTCTATAAACTAGCAATGAACATATGGAAATCAAAATTTAAGACACAAAACCATTTACAATACCTAAAAAAAAATTAAATACTTGGATATAAATCTAAAAATGCCGATTAAAGAAGTAAAAAATATCTAAGTAAATTAAGAGGCACACTGTGTTCATGGATTGGAATATTCAACACAGTGAAGATGTCAATTCTCTTCAAATAGATATATAGACTTTTTGGTAGATATAGAAAAACATTCTAAAATTTATATGGAAATATAAAAGAATAGCTAAAACAATTTTTTAAAGGAATAATAATGTGGGAGAAACTATTCAACCCTATTTTAAGACAGTAGCAACAGTAATCAAGACAGTGTAGTAGTGGTGGAGAGATAACATAGATCAAAGAAACAGAACTGGGAATCCAGAAATAGATCCATACAAGTATTACCGATTGATTTTTTTTAATTTACAAAACAATTTATTTAATTTATGATTCTCCTAACTTCTACTTCATTGTCCTGCAAAAATCTAAGGCAATTCTAGACAGTCCTTTTTTTTTTCCAAATGAATCTTAAGTAGAAAAACATGCCCTTTGGAATTCAAAATAGTTGTCATTAGAATTTTATAAGACTCCACTGTAGGAGCAATTTAATCCCTCACAAAGAAGATCCATATTTGAAGATTTAGGTAACATTTCTTTCTCATAAGATACATAATTTCTCAAAAGAATACACTTAATTATATTTAAAAAACAAAAACAAAAACCCTCATGATAAGGTTTCCAGTTTTAATTGGAAAAACAAAAATCTTGAAACAAATATATACATTTAGGAGGAAAAGGGATGGTTTGCACAAATCCATCAATAATTGGTCCTATAATTCAGATTTCTCTAGTTAAATACAAATTTTCCAATTTTTTCTGTACATTTACTCATTTGAACAACAGCAACATTAAATGACTAAAAACAAGATGGTCTAGAAAATTATTTGTATAGATTCTTGGCTGAAAATCCTCACTTGTAAACTGGTGCTTCAAAGCTAATTTACCCATACTTTTTGATATTCTGCAATGCCCTCTATGCATTGTATTTAACTGCATTATCATCTTTTTACTATAACTTTTATATTTATGACATAAAGTATTAAAGCAAAACTACCAAAGTACCAAAATTCATGTTCTCCTAACAATACAAGAAGTTTCTTGTACTGAAAAAAAAATTGTAATAAGTATGTTTAAAAAACATGTGTCTTATAACTATTGTACATATTTTGGACAAAAATATTGATCAGTCAATTATGCTCTTCCATAAATCATGTTCACTGAGTTTACTACCATAGTTTTAGTGCAACAAAATATCTTTAAAAAGCCACTCAACAGTCATTACAGCAAGGCACACAAATGCAGACATTAACGATTCTACTTGTATAGAAACCTAGAAAATAATGTTTGAAAAGGACATATGTTTTATCCAGCTGAATACTTTTCGTATACTAAAGTATATATATATATACACATTTTAAAATTAGTTTATAGTCAATTTTGATGCAGCATCATTTACTGGTGATAAATTGTGAGCCGGGAGGAGAACAGCAGCTGGAGAAGCACCAGTAGTGGTGGCAGTGGCAGCAGCAGGAGCCCGGCCCCAGGGGCGGAAGTGGAGGAAACATTATATTTGAGATTACAGTCTTAGGTAAACATTTAATACACAATGCCAAGGTAGTTACTTTTTTTTTCTTTTTTAAATTTTTGTACCAAAAAAAGTCATACATTTAATGTTGACATTTCCTTCTTACCTATGTGCCAAAGACCAATCAAGTATTCTGCATTAAAATTTAAATCTTGAGACAAAACTGTAAAGCAACTCAGATACATTAAAGCCAGATTTTATATTTTCATTTGTCAGATTAGAACAGAAACAGCTTGAAAACCAACTTGAAAAAGCTTATTCTTCCTCAAGAAAAAGTATGAACAATCTGAAAATGATCAACTAATATGAATGAAACACTGTACACAGTTAAGTCAAATTTAGTGGTTGTTAAACACCACTGCCTCCTGGAAATTATGGAACCATCTACATGTGAAACTAAGTCACCTTCAATTTCATCATATTGTTCATCACTGATGAACTTCACTCCCATTTTTAGGTCTTCATAATAATTCACTGGTCTTTCAAACCTGTTGAGATATCTACATTGTTCCACTGAATTTTTTTCAGGCTCTGCTAAATAGTCCTTACGAATTAAATTTTTCATTGGATTTTTATTTTCCTTTTTAACACTGTCTGAGTAAGAATCAAGCTCATCCTATTGAAGAACATCAATTTGTGATTCTTTTTTGCATATCTGAAGATGGAATGTAATTCTTGGCACAGTAGTCTTTGCAAAATGTCTGTCTTCTCCTGTAGCAGAATATTCTAGCCAAAACACTTACAAGTACTACCAAGAGATCCCAACCCACTACACTAGCAATATTCGAGCCAATTGTGTCATCCTTAATTGTTGACAAAGTTGACAATGGGAACGGCAATTTTTTAGGTTCTTTTGCTAGATCCTCTGTCAGCAGTTGAGAGATGCACTGAATTGTAGGCTGAAGGGTGGTTGTAGGGGGATCTAAAATGTAAATGATCTCTGGATCACTTCTTTGACTGAGGGAATTGGTCACTTTACAGACATAAATACCAGAAATAATCGAAAGTCAGTGGATAGAGAAAATGACGAGTACTGTCTGAAGCCAGTAAACCTTTTGGCCACTGCCCATCCAACCTACTCCATACAGATTCAAAAGGTGGTGGGTTTGCATCAGCATTACACTTGAGATAAACCTTTTCTTCCTATGAACCAATTTCCATCATACCTGTTGCAGAAACCTCAGGAGCATACTGTACATCTAATATGAAACAATATCAGATGTCTTTTTCCAAGTTGGGTGTTTCAGAACACAAGTAATTCATCTTCCTTGAGCAAATCTGACAGGAAACAGCTTGTACTGGCTGAAATCATCACCATTTCATTTGGAAAGGAGGTTGTAGTGGATTCCATTTCACCAAGATCACCTTCCCAATCAATATGTTTGCCAGTGGCTGCTGTACAAATGGCTGCTACTCTTTCATTCTCTCCATCAGTTAAAGAATCTGGCCCTTTAATCAGGCTCACAGTGGGTTCATGTAATATAGTTACAGTTGTAGAAGACTGGGCATTTCCACCTGGGAATGTAAGCTTTGCATGTGCATTCTCCAGAAGCAAAGAATCCTATGTTATGTAGAGCAACTGTTGCATCATTAAGTGAATAGTCCTTAAACAAGACTCTTCCCTGGTATTCCCCCTGAACTGAGAGTCCAGATTGGGGATGATGAACTGCAATCTGTGAACTTTTACCATGTATCTTCTCCCATGAAATCGGTTATGGTTTCATTTACTTCAATGAAAACTTCAGTGAAACAGTCTTTCCCTACGCTGCTATGACACGTGGCTCCACAATAATCTGTCGAGCTAAGGCACCGCAGGGCCTGGAGAACAGCAGCGGGAAGAGCATCAGCGGTGGTGGCGGTGGCGCTGGTGGCAGCAGGAGCCCAGCCCTGGTGCAGAAGCAGAGGAAAGTTGTGCTTTGTCTCCTCCAGGACACAGAGCAGCCAATTCTGGGCTACCCGCCCCCCATCCTGCCCCCAGACCTCTCACCCCGCTAGTCCGCGCGTCCCCCTGGCTCCTCCAGCCCAGGTACCTCAGGCTCTGGGAGGCGGCAGCAAAGGCCATGGTAAGCAGGTCAGGCAAGTCGTGTCCCCAACTCCCAGCTCTTAAGTGGTTGCTCCCAGATGACACTCCGCGGAGGGCTCGCGACTGCCTTGACTCTTAAGCTGAGGCCGCCTTTTCCCTCCCAATTGATTTTTACAAAGGTCTAAAAGCAATTCAATGGAGAAAGTATAGCCTTTCCAACAAATGGTGCTGGAGCAATTAAATATTTAAAAAGTAACTTAAAATGAATCATATATTTAAGTGTAAAACTATAAAACTTTTAGAAGGAAATGTAGGTAAAAAATCTTGAGGGATCTAGGGCTAAGTGAAATATTTTTAGATGTGACACCAAAGACAAATCCATAAGAAGCAACTGCGAAGTTAAATGCCATCACAATTAAAATCTTTTCTGTGAAAGACCCTGTTAAGAGAATAAAATATATATATATATATACAGATTGAAAGCAAGTATTTGCAAACTACATATCTGACAAAGGACTTGTAGCTAAAATAGATAAAGAACTCTCAAAAATCAATAGTTTAAAAAATCCAATAACTAAATGGGCAAAATATGTGAACAGGCATTTCATCAAAGAGGATATACAACTGTCATATAAGCAAATGAAGAGATGTTCAACATCATTAGCCACTAGGGAAACACAAAGTAAAAACATGATGAAACCTATTAACAGCTACAATAAAAAATAGTGATAATACCAAATGCTGGTGAGGATGTGGAGAAGCAGAAATTCTCATATGTTGTTGGTGGGAACAGTACAAGCACTCTGGAAATCAGTTTGTCTGGTTTTTATAAAATTAAACATCCAATTACCATATGACCCAGCAAGCATACTTCTGGGCATCTATACCACAGAAATGAAAATTTATGTCCACACAAAAACCTGCACACAAATATTCGTAACAGCTTTATTTTTAATAGCCTCCAAACTGGAAATAACTTGAATGTTCTTCAGTGGGTGAATGTTTAAACAAACTAGCACATTCATGCCATGGAACACTAATCAGCAATAAAACAGGAATGAACTATGGATATACACAACAATTTGGATGGATCTGAAGGGCATTATGCCGAGTGAATAAAAATCTCAAAAAGGTTACGTTCTGTATGATTCGATATTTACAAAATTCTCAAAGTGACAAAACTATGGACATGGGATACAAAGCAGTGGTTGCCAGGGGTTATTTACCAGAGGTGGGTGTGTGACTATAAGGGGTAGCAAGAGGGAAATCTTGTGATGGAACAGTTCTGTAATTTGATTGTGGTGATGGTTACATGAATCTATACATTTGATACAATGGATAGAAACACACATACACACACACATAATTTACATACATGGATGCATGTAAAACCGGTGAAATCTGAATAAGGTCTTTGGATTGTACCAATATCAATTTCACAGTTTTGAAATTGTATTATAGATATGTATGATGTTACCATTGGGAAACTGATGAAGGGCACAAGGAACCTCTCTGTACTATTTTTGCAACTTCCTGTCAGGATATAATAATTTCAAAATAAAAAGTTAAAGTCCATTCTTGTGGGCTGTACAAAAAAATAAGCCATGAGCTAAATTTAGCCTTCAGGCCATATTTTGCCTACCCCAATATAGATGAACCTAAGAAGACCCTTTTGTGGACGTAGCAAATACATATTTTGAGATTCAATGTCTGTGAAATTTAAGAATAAAATTTATGTTGAGAGAAACCAAAACAGTGACTGACTCTGGGAGAATTCACTGGAAAGGGACATAAGAGAATTATCTGGGTTGATAGAAACAGGTGGTCAGACAGGTACATACAATTGTCAAAAGTCATTTATCTGCATATTTAAAGTCTGTTCAATTTTTGTATGTGAAACATGACTCAATAAAAGTAAATGTAGTGACAAAAATTCAGCAGTGGGGTGGCCACAGCTGTGGCATGGCTGTAGAAGCCCAAGCAGCTGTAGTTGCAGAGGATAAAGCCTGAGTGGCAGTGATGCCAGCACCCCAGGGAGTTAATGATGGAGGCAGGGGGACAGGGCAGAGGGAGCAGCAGCACTACTGGGCAGGACTACATCAATGGATCGCACCTGAAGTTCACCAAGACAACAATCTGGGCACTCGAGACCTACCGGGGCCCAGAAGAGTTTAATTTCTTTTCAACCTTCAATTCAGTTCCAAGGGCTCAAAGGGTCTAGATTCCTAGAAGTGGAAGTCACAGGATCAGAAGCATGTCAACAAAACTCCCCCAAACAACCCCCACCAATGCAGCACATAACTTGAACTTCTACTTGTCAAATGTGAATAAAGACCATCTTCGGGGCTGCTTTGATAGCATACAGCAAATGTTCTTCAGCTCTGGGGACTCTCAGCTCCATTTCCTGGGATTTATAAAAGATAAAATTATAGTGTGAGCAACAAAGGGCTCAGAAGACACAAGAAAGAATGACCCAGGCAGAGGAGAAATTGCCAACCAAAGCAAAATTTATCAAACCTGGTGAACCTGATGTAGGGAAAAGAGTGCAAATTCTTAAAGTACCTTAAGTTGTTAGGTGTAGTGCCTGAGAGGAAAAGATCAACCCTGATGAACCCTGCAATACCAGGGTTTTGGTATTTTTATATGATTCCAAGACCCAAGTCAATGGCAACATTTCTCTGAAGCCAAATAGGGACAGAATGATTCACTTACTGGCACTGATGGCCTACAAGAAACCTAAGATGCTTGCTCCATTTCAAAAAGATAGAGACAAACAGACAAGAACTCCATAGGAACAATTCTGCAACAAGTAGCCAACCAAAATCCTAAGGACCTTTGACACACCTTGAAGAATTACATTTTTAAAGAACTTCAAAGAGATTAGTCTGATATAATGAAATGGATAGTCACTGGAATTAGTATTGTCTAGAAAACCAAATCCATCTCAAAATCCTGCCTGCATTAGCCATTCAGAATTTCCTAAATGTTGTAGTAGAGAAGCTGCATCTTCTTCTCCAAAATGGCTTTGGATTCAGATTTCACTGATCCCTTAAGGAATAAAAAGCCTGAATATATCAACAGACAAATATACTATGACCAACATTAAATTGTTATTTGAATCCCACCAGTAATAAAGCTGCTGCATCTCTTCCACCACTTCCTGCCGCTAATGCCATCCCACTCCTCCACCTCTGCCTTCAACTCACCTGTTTGACTCAAATCCTCCTCAGACTTTAAATTCTAATTTGAATTCCGCTAGCACTCCAGGTCAATGGACTTAAGCCCTACCTAATGAAAATTTTAATTGAAATAAAGCATTTATGAAGACCAGCAAGACAAATACACCTCTAAGACTTCTGGAAACCTTATCCCCTGGTCAATTCTACTAAACTGTCCAAAGCCTACTAAAAAAAAAACTATTAATGCCTTCCAAAATGTCAAAAAAGAAATCCAAAACATACAAGGAAAAGAAGCAAGTAAAAAAGCACAACGTTGAGGCTACTGTGGAAAAGAAAGAGACTCTTAAAAGGAACCTGCCGGCGATCCCGGCGGCCCCGCCCCTGGAACCACCTTGGCGCCCAGGCCTCCACCCAAGGCAGCAAAGTTCCCTAGGCTGCGGAAATGGAGGCGGGGAGTAGCCAGGCGTTGGAGACCCCGCTGGTTCAGTGTGACTTCTGTTAGCTGCATTGAGCAACTGAACCATATTTGGGAACTGCTCCTTCTTCAGTTTGGTAAACATGAAGGGATGAAAACATCTGAATGACATGCTGCTCAGTGGGCTCCTGGAACTCTGAGCTTGGATGCTTTGTGCTTGGAATGAAAACCCAGAGGAAGATAGTTGATGGCAGAACTACTGACAATGAAACCAGTGGAATCAGTGACCTTCAGTGATGTAACTATCAACTTTATCAAGGAAGAGTGGGCCATGCTGGACACAAACCAGAAAAAGATGTTCAGAGATGTTATGCTGGAGAATATTAATCATCTGATGTTCATGGGGTATCAGGTCTGCATATCAGAAGTGCATTCACAGTCAGAACAAGGAGAACTGTGGAGGGAAGGGTTAAGTATTCTCCAAGTACAGAGTCCAGACAGGGAAAATGACCATAGAAAAGAAGAAATGATAAACATGCAACATATCTCTAAGAAGGACACATCTACCAACCAGACAAAGGCGGAGCTGGATGCAGGATAGATTCCGGATTTAAAGGCCCCACCCCCGGGCTGGCCGCGGCACCTGAAGATGCCCTCCGTCTGGTCGCCGTTGAGGGCCAGCACCTCCTCGGAGAGCCGCGTCTGCACCCAGGGCAGCTGCCGGTCAGGGTAGCGCTCCTTCTGCACACTCATCACCTCTTGCAGCGCGCTGCCGAACATGGAGGGGCTGAACACCGCGTTCTTGGCGTGCCGGATCTCCTCCACGTTGGGCTTCTTCAGTCTCGGGCCAGCCCCAGCCTTCCCCCTCTGTGGCCCCCTGCCCCGCTCTGAGCCCTCTCCTCTCCCACCCAGGTCACCTCCTGTCTGCATGGCCTCTACTTCCTCTCATCCCTGCAGGCACCAAGTTTCTGTGTCAGGAGGCCACTGCCACCCGGGGGCACCTGGGCATGTGCTCAGCTCCCTGGCCCCCAAAGGGCCCCTGCTGGGCCACCTTGAGTGCACCAAAGCTTCAGGTGGCCCCAGTGGAGATGCAGGAGAAGTGCAGGAGTGACCCCCAGCAGTCTAGAAGCTGCCCAGGGACCACAGCAGAGAGTTTCTTTCCAGGAGATCTTTTATGTGCCGTGTCACTGGGGAGCAAACAGAAGGGGGCTGGTGCAGGAGGCCCCGAGAGCTGCAGCAGGAAGAGGTGGGCAGCTCCTTCCAGGCACAGCCAGAAGCATAAACAGGCCTCGGTCTCGCCTGAACCTTGAAGGCACAGAACTGCACGAAGGAATAAAATCCAGACTCCTGTGTGCCCTAGAGGGCCCCACAGGGCCTGCCCTGCAACCTCCTGCCCTAGCCCTCCACGCTCTGCTCCCCTCATGGGGCTCTGGCCACAGAAAATCACCATCTCCAACCATCAAGGTAATAACCGATGCAGGCAAGAATCATCAATGGATGCTGAATCACTGGAGAGTTTCTCCTGGAAAAAAACTTACACAGCCTCATCTGGTCATGCAACAGATGACTTGTTAATTAGAAAGTGGGAGGTCGATGTTTGGAGTAAAGAAACCCACCAGCAGAGGGGCCTCTTGTTGAGGATCAGTTGGCCACACGTGTGGATGTATCTCTGGACTCCGGATTCTCTGCCATTGGTCTGTAAGTCGGTCCACATGAGAGTAATACTGTTTCAATTACTGTAGCTTTGTAGAAAGTTTTTAAATCAGGAAGTGTGAGTCCTCCAACTTTGTTCCTTTTCAAGGCTGTTTTGGCTATCAGGGCACCTTGCAATTCCACATGAATTTTGAGAATGTTTTTCCACTTCTACAAGAAAGGCTGCTGGGATGTTGATAGAGACTACTGAATTTGGGACTGCTCTAGGAGGTACTGACATCCTAATATTCAGTCTTCCAATCCATGAACACAGGTGTCTTTCCATCCATTTAGGTGTCTTTAATTGTTTTTAGTGGTGCTTTGTAGATGCAGTGTCCAAGTCTTTCCCTGGTTTAACTTATTCCTAAGAAGGAACAATGTCATGAAACATATGACAATGTGGATGAACCCTGAAGACATAATGCTGAGCGAAATAAGCCAGGCACAAAAAGAGAAATATTATATGCTACCACTAATGTGAACTTTGCTGGGGGAGAATGCAGGGGTGTTGGGCTTCCCCACCTTGATGGTTGCTGACGTGCTCACAGCCATAGGGGACTTCTGATTTGACGGCTGAGCCCTCTACCACAGGACTTGCCCTTGGGAAGACTGTTGCTGCAAAGGAGAGGCTAGGCCTGCCTATAATTGTGCCTAAGAACCTCCTGAATGCCTCTTTGTTGCTCAGATGTGGCCTCTCTCTCTAGCTAAGCCAGCCTGGCAGGTGGAAATCACTGCCCTCCCCGCTACATGGGATCAGACACCCAGGGGAGTGAATCTTCCTGGCAACATGGAATATGACTCCCAGGGAGGAATCTAGACCCGGCATCGTGGATGGAGAACATCTTGACCAAAAGGGGGATGTGAAATGAAATGAAATAAGCTTCAGTGGCTGAGAGATTCCAAAAGGAGTGAAGAGGTCACTCTGGTGGGTACTTCTACGCACAATATAGACAACCCTTTTTAGGTTCTAGTGAATTGGAGTAATTAGCAGTAAATGCCTGAAACTATCAAACTACAACCCAGAACCTTTGACTCTTGAAGATGATTGTATAAAAATGCAGCTTATGAGGGGTGACAATGTGATTGGGAAAACCATGTGGACCACACTCCCCTTTGTCCAGTTTATGGATGGATGAGCAGAAAAATGGGGGCAAAAAAAAAAAAAAAAAAAAAAAGGCACCCAGGGTTCTTTTTTACTTTAGTTGTTTTTTTTTTATTCTTATTACTTTTTTGTGTGTGGTAATGAAAATGTTCAAAAATTAATTTTGGTGATGGATGCACAACTATATGGTGGTACTGTGAACAATTGATTGTATGCTTTGTATGACTGCATGGTATGTGACTATATCTCAATAAAATTAAATTATTTAAAAAAAAACCAAAAAAAAAAAAAAAAAAAGGAAACTGCCAAGCTAAGTAACTCTGATCTGGATTCCAATCTGGAAAAGCTCTGTAACTTCTGAACTGTCCAATATGGTAGCCACTAGTTACATGAGGCTACTGAGCACTTGGAATAGCACTAGTGCAAATGAGGAAATTAATTTTTAATTTAACTTAAATTCAAATTTAAATAGCCAGACATTATGTTGAAAACAAAGAGGTTGCAGATGATGTTATCTCCCATTAGAGATATTTTACTCTTTTTTTCTGCTAGATAGAGCGATTGTTGGGCTGATCACCTTAATCCAGAGAGGGACTGATATTGAGGCTGGGTTACATATTTGATAAAATTCAGTTTACTTCTGGCTCACACCTATTGCTAGGATGTTGTCCACCAGAGGTTTCAATTGAGAGTTTGGTGATTCTGTCAACTTATCTCCAAGACTTCAGGAATTCCTACTTCACTTTTAGAGGTTTTCAATGTAACTTTAACTTCCACTTTTGAAGGGGAGACCAACTGCATTTTAGACATCTCAAGTCTTCAGTTTTGTCACCTCAGCCCCAAGCAACTGTCAAAATTACTGCTGACTTCTCTGTCAACCCCACCAGCGCCCTATGCCTGAGCCAAGCTGGATTCTCAGCTTTTTGCCCAAGTCTGAAATTTTAAAATACCTTCAGGGATAGCTGCTGATCTTCAGCTTACCTATGAAAATTCATCTTTTCTTGAAATTTTACTCTTTCCAGGCCTCAATGTTTCTTTGGCTCTCAATGTTTTCAAAAATATGATTTAGTTTTATATTTATCTGGTTTTTTAGTGGGAGTATTGGCTAGCTGTTAACTACTCTATCTCACTCTGAAATGGAGCCAAGTCTTTATTGATTCAAGACATTTATAGCAGGAAAAGACTCCTGACAAACTTACAATAAGCAGTGGGTCCAGGAAATAAATTTATGTCACTCACTGCTATTGAAATCCATATTGCTAGACTAGGAATTGCACAATTCAGCCTAAGAGAAAAATTGTGTTTTCTCATTAGAATCTGCTTTTTAATTGTACAGAGTGAAATTATATTATATCCCCAGCCATAAATCTGGATGAATGATCAAGTCTTGATTGAAAAAAAAAAGTCAATCAAAGGAAGATACGAGTGAATGAGGAATGAGCTTTAAAAATTAGGAGGAGTTTTGAGCTTGTTCTCTCGTTTTTTCTTCATCCCTTCTACCCTCAATATTCAAAACTTCAAACTCTTTCAAATAGGCCTTCCTTCACCTTTCCTTCTTGTATAATTAGTTCATCTTTTGAAGACTTCATTTCAGGTTGTATTTCAGCCTAAAAGGGCAATGATGATTTCTTCTGCTTCAGCCAGTGGACTATTATTTTAGATCAATCCTCCCACTAAGAAAAGTTGGAAAGAAGGAAAAAAAAATATGTTTGAAGGTAGAAAGGAGTCATGAGGCCAAGGTAACTGAATCTGACATTTGGATTTACTTTTTACCTCCAGGGGTTTTCAATTCTGAAAAAAAATGGTTGGGAGTTTGAAATCTGAATAGAGGTGCTGACACACTCAAGAAACGGAAAAAATGGGAGTTCAGAGCATGCTGAGGAGGAAGGGCTTTGGGTAAAGACCTTAGGCTTTTGATTGGGACCCTGAAGTATACCTAAGCTAGAAGCAAACAGGAAACAGACCGGCTCTGAAAAAGAAAAGGGCAACCAGAGGAAAAGTCATATTATTACCTTCAAATAAAAAGTGAAAATTATTGGACTTAAAAAAAATCCAGAAGACAGAAGAATGTCTCAAAGTGTTGAGACAAAATCAATTCAAACCTAGAATTCTAAATTCAGCAAAAAAAACCTTCAAATATAAAAGTGAAATAAAGACATTTTCAGGCAAAAACTGAAAGAACATATTACCAGCAAAAGAAGACATAACTATTGCTTTTTTTTGTAATCATGTTCCAAGAAACCTGGACAAGAAACCTCTCATACAAACCAGTGGAAAGGAGATTGTAATTTTTAACACATAAGTATAAATTCTAAAGAGGAAATGTGAAAATAACCAAGAAATACAGACATTAAAGCAAGTTTTCCAAATATTCCCATTGCTTTATACTGTTACTGAGAATATGAAGATCCTTTCCTAAGAAATCAGAACCTCAGGGGGAATACTTTGAACTATTATTTTAAAAGATGAAGTACATTGCACCTTTCAAATTGTTTTCTCACTGAAATAATTTTCATTTGTGATCCTCTTTTTTTTTTGCTTTGTTTGCAATGTAATTTTTGTTTTTATTTCTTTCATTGAGGTACAATTAACACACAGTGAAGTGCAAAAAAGCGTATTGTGCAATGAGATTTAAGAAATGCATACACCCCTGTAACCCATACCCCTACCCAAATATAGAACATTTCCATCATGTGAGAAATTTTAATGTTCCTTCCTAGTGAATGCCGCCCACCGAGGCAACCACTGTTCTGATGTCTGAAATCATAAATCAATTTTGCCTATTTAGAATTTTGTATAAATGGGGTTACACAGATTTCACTGTATATAGGACAGTATCACACTGTCTTGATTATTGTAGTTTTATGTAAAGAATTGAAATTAGGTAGTGAATCCTACAAACCTATTCTTCATTTTCAAGATTATTTTGGCTACTTTAGGTCCCTTGCATTTTCATATAAGTTTTAGAATCAGCTCACCAGTTTCTGAAAAAGAAAAATCTCCTGAAATTTTAATGGGAACTGCATTTAATTTGTATCAGTTTGGGAATATAAGTTCCTTATAGGATATATGCTTTGAAAATCCTCTCTCCTATTCTGTAGCTTGTCTTTCATTCTTCTAACAGTGTCTTCTAAAGAGCAGAAGCTTTGAATTTTGGTGAAGTCTAATTTATCAATTTGTTTTTTTTGGGAATTGGGCTTTGGTGTCGTATCTAATAAATCTTTGCCTAAACAAGATCAGGAAAAAAATTCCACTATGTTTTCTTATAGAATTTCATGTTTTATGTATTACATTTAGGACCCCCAACCATTTTAAGTTCATTTTTGTACAGGGTATGAGGTACAGATCAAAATTTGTTTGTTTATATATGGATATCCAATAGTGCCAGCAGCATTTTTTGAAAAGATTATACTTTGCCACTAAATTTCCTTTGTACCTCTGTCAAAAAGTCTTTGCACCTTTGTCTATATTTGTGTGTGTCTATATCTGGACTCTGTTTTATTCCATTGATTCATTTGCCTATCATGACATCAATACCACTGTAACTTTATCAGTCTTGAAATCAAACAGTATTATTCCTCCAACATTATTTTCTTTTACAAAGCTGTTTTGGCTATACAGGTCTTTTGAATTTCCATATGAATTTTAGAATCAGCTTGTCAAATTCTAGAAAAAAAAAAAGGCCTACTGAGATTTTGATAGGAACTGTGTTGTGTCCACAGATGAATTTGGGGAGAAATGAGGTCTTAACATTATTGAAACTTTCAAATCATATACCAGGTATTTCCATCTATTTTAGTCTTTCAAAATTTCTCTCAGCAATATTCTATAGTTTTGAGTGTATAGGTCTTGAACATATTTGATTAGATATGCCCATAAGTATTTCATACTAATTAATACAATTGCTAGTAGTAGTGTTTTTAATTTCAATTTCCAATTGTTCTTTGTTAGTATATATACAACAGATTTTTGTATATAGATCTTGTATACTATGACCTTGCTGAATGACTCATTAGTCCTAGTAGCTTTTTTGTAGATTACTTAGGATTTTCCACACAGATGAGCACATCATCTGCAAATAGTTTTTCTTCCTTGTTTTAAAAATTTCTTTCTCTTGGCTTTTGTACAGGCTAGAACCTACAGTACATTGGTGAACAGAAGTGATGGAAGGAAACATCCTTGCCTCATTCTTTATCTTAGGTGGAAACATTCAGTCTTTTACCATGAAGCATTATGTTAGCTGAAGGTTTTTCATTTGCTCTTTATCTGGTTGAAGAAACTCCTGATGTTGAATTTTGTCAAATACCTTTTTTCTGCATCAATTGAGATGATCATATGATTTTTCTTTTAGTTTGTTAATGTGGTGACTTATATTGATTAATTTTCAGATGTTAATCCAACCTTGCATTTCAAGGATAAACCGCACTTGATCTTGATGTATTATCCTTGTTATATAATATTGGATTCAATCTGCTGAATTTTCACTTAAAAATTTTGCATCTATATTCATGAGGGATATTGATGTATAGTCTTATTTTCTTGTAATACATTTGTCTTTGTATACGAGTAATACTGGCCTCAAAGAATGAGTTGGGAATCCTTTCTTCCTCTTTAATTTTCTGGAAGAGTTTGTGTAGGATTGGTATTTTTTCCTTAAATGTTTTGTATA
Organism: Choloepus didactylus; assembly: GCF_015220235.1. NCBI lineage: Eukaryota > Metazoa > Chordata > Mammalia > Pilosa > Megalonychidae > Choloepus > Choloepus didactylus. Next base: position 95,428,336 of record NC_051319.1, read on the forward strand.
AATCACAAATGAAGTCATCTGGGTGCGGGCTTCTCTTTGTGATCAGGTTTTTAAGTACAAATCAATTTCTTTCTTTTCTAATTGACACAGCTATTTATATTATCTATTTCTTCTTGAGTGAGCTTTGGTAGCTTGTATATTTAAAATAATTTGTCCATCTCATTTATCAAATTCATTGACATTAAGATATTGATAATATTCCCTTATAATCAGTTGGATATCTATAAAACATCATAGTGATGTCATGTCTTTCATTTATTTTGGTAATTTGTGTCTTTTCTCTTTTTACCTGATCAGCCTGACTTAAATCAATCTTCTCAAAAAACTAGCTTTTACTTTCATTAATTTTCTCTATTGTTGATATTTTTCTATTTCATTAACTTTGGCTCTGAACTTTTTTTCCCTTCTTTTCTAACATCGGGTTTAATTTTTTTCTTCTTCTTGTCAGTTTTTTAAGGTAGCAATTGTGATTAATCTGAGCCTTGTCTTCTTTTCCAATCTAGGCATTTAGTTCTTTAAATTTCCCTTTAAGTGTTTCTTTAGAAACATCCTACAAATTTAGATATGTTGTGTTTCATTTGCATTTAGTTCAAAACACTTTTCAGTTTTCTTTTTGACTTCTTCCTTTATTCATAAGTTATTTAGACACTTGTTATTTAGTTTCCAAATATTTGGAGATTTCCCAGTTACTTTTCTTTTAATGATTTCAAATTTAATTCTGTGTGGTCAGAGAGCACACTTTGAATTTCTCAAAACCTTTTACATTTATTGAGTCTTATTTTATGGCACAGAATATGGTCTATCTTGGTAAATCTCTTCTGCAAGCACTTTTTAAAAATGTATATTCTGCCATTTCTGTGTCGAATGTTTAACAAATGTCAATTAGGTCAATTTAGTTGATAGTGTTTATGCCTATCTACTATATCCTTGCTGAGAGAAAAACTGAAATTTCCAACTATAAAAATATGGATTTGTCTGTTTCTCTTCATAATACTATTGTTCTTTGCTTTAAGTATTTTGAAGTTCTTATCAGGTGCACAAACATTTAGAATTATTGTGTCCTCTTGACAGAGTCACCACTTTATGAATATGAAATGGCCTCCATTATCCCTGGTAATTTTCTTTATTTTGAAATCTACTTTGGTGATTAATATAGTCCCTCCAGCTTTCTTTTAACTAGTCTGAGCACAGTATTTTTTTCCATCCTTTTATTTTTAACCTATATATGTCTTTATATTTAAAGTATGTTTCTTGTATTTAATGTGATTATTTACATGATTAGATTAAGAATATCATCTTGATATTATTTTCTATTTGTCCTATCTTTTCTTTGTTCTCTGTTTCCTCTTCTTCTGTCTTCTGTTAGATTAACTGAATCTTTTTACGGTAACATTTTAATCTCCTTTTTTGGATTATTAGCCATAACTCTTCATTTTATTTTAATGGTTTGTTTAGTGTTTCTACTATACAACTTTATCCCAATATGCCTTAAAGTAATATTATACCACTTAACGTATAGTTTAACAAGCCTTACAATATGCTCATGGTCATGTTTTGCCAGCATATGACCATGAGGCCTCTCAAATTATAACCAGTGACTTGATCTACCTCTGGCAGCTGTAATTGTGTATGGTGTGACCCTCTTCTGACAGCCATAGCAGGGAGCTCTCCAAGGATCACCTTGGATAAGAAATCGCAGAGAAATTATTAGGCATTTGATCAGGATTCCTGTTGATCTTCTCCGTAACAAAATCCAGAGCCAGGATCTGCTGGTAATTTTTTTGGCACCATCTACAATGAAGAGAAAGTATCATCAATCAGGACACAACTACTATTATTAACGTCTTGCACTGGTGTGGAACATTTGTTACAACTGATGATAACACATTTTTATAATTGTAATATTAATTATAGTCCATGGTTAATGTAGGGTTCACTATTGGTGTTGTGCAATTCCATGGATTTTTAAAAAATTTTTATTCTAGTAACACATATAAAATTCTCCCTTTTATCCACATTCAAATATACACTTGAGTGTCGTTAATTACAGTCACAACTTGTGTTACTATCACCACTCATCCATTATCAAAACTTTTCTACTGTTCCGAATAGAAACTCTATACAAATCTATATTCTAGATTCTGACTCTCTGAGTTTGCTTATTCTAATTGTTTCAAAACACTAAGATGGGGGGGCAAGATGGAAGACTGGTGAGCTGTATGTTTTAGTTACTCCTCCAGGAAAGTAGGTAGAAAGCCAGGAACTGCGTGGACTGGACACCACAGAGCAATCTGTCTTTGGGCATACTTCATACAACACTCATGAAAATGTCGAACTGCTGAGATCAGCGAAATCTGTAAGTTTTTGCGGCCAGGGGACCCGCGCCCCTCCCTGCCAGGCTCAGTCCCATGGGAGGAGGGGCTGTCAGCTCCGGGAAGGAGAAGGGAGAACTGCAGTGGCTGCTCTTATCGGAAACTCATTCTACTGATCCAGACTCCAACCATAGATAGACAGAGACCAGACACCAGAGAATCTGTGAGCAGCCAGCCCAGCAGAGAGGAGACAGGCATAGAAAAAAAAAAAAAACACGAAAAACTCCAAAATAAAAGCAGAGGATTTTTAGAGTTCTGGTGAACACAGAAAGGGGAAGGGCGGAGCTCAGGCCCTAAGGCGCATATGCAAATCCCGAAGAAAAGCCGATCTCTCTGCCCTGTGGACCTTTCCTTAATGGCCCTGGTTGCTTTGTCTCTTAGTATTTCAATAACCCATTAGCTCTCTGAGGAGGACCCTTTTTTTTTTTTTTTTTTTTTTTTAATCCTTTTTTCTTTTTCTAAAACAATTACTCTAAGAAGCCCAATACAGAAAGCTTCAAAGACTTTCAATTTGGGCACGTCAAGTCAAGAGCAGAACTAAGAGAGCTCTGAGACAAAAGGCAATAATTCAGTGGCTGAGAAAATTCACTAAACACCACAACTTCCCAAGAAAACGGGGGTGTCCGCTCACAGCCACCATCCTGGTGGACAGGAAACACTCCTGCCCATCACCAGCCCCATAGCCCAGAGCTGCCCCAGACAACCCAGTGTGACGGAAGGGCTTCAAATAACAGGCACACACCACAAAACTGGGCGTGGACATTAGCCTTCCCTGCAACCTCAGCTGACTGTCCCAGAGTTGGGAAGGTGGAGCAGTGTGAATTAAGAAAGCCCCATTCAGCCATCATTTGAGCAGACTGGGAGCCTCCCTACACAGCCCAGCAGCCCAGAACTGCCCTGAGGGGACACCACTCACCTGTGACATAGCACAGTCATCCCTCAACAGAGGACCCGGGGTGCACAGCCTGGAAGAGGGGCCCACTTGCAAGTCTCAGGAGCCATACGCCAATACCAAGGACTTGTGGGTCAGTGGCAGAGACAAACTGTGGCAGGACTGAACTGAAGGATTAGACTATTGCACCAGCTTTAAAACTCTAGGATCACCAGGGAGATTTGATTGTTAGGGCCACCCCCCCTCCCCGACTGCCCAGAAACACGCCCCACATACAGGGCAGGCAACACCAACTACACACGCAAGCTTGGTACACCAATTGGGCCCCACAAGACTCACTCCCCCACTCACCAAAAAGGCTAAGCAGGGGAGAACTGGCTTGTGGAGAACAGGTGGCTCGTGGACGCCACCTGCTGGTTAGTTAGAGAAAGTGTACTCCACGAAGCTGTAGATCTGATAAATTAGAGATAAGGACTTCAATAGGTCTACAAACCCTAAAAGAACCCTATCAAGTTCAGCAAATGCCACGAGGCCAAAAACAACAGAAAATTATAAAGCATATGAAAAAACCAGACGATATGGATAACCCAAGCCCAAGCACCCAAATCAAAAGACCAGAAGAGACACAGCACCTAGAGCAGCTACTCAAAGAACTAAAGATGAACAATGAGACCATAGTACGGGATATGAAGGAAATCAAGAAGACTCTAGAAGAGCATAAATAAGACATTGCAAGACTAAATAAAAAAATGGATGATCTTATGGAAATTAAAGAAACTGTTGACCAAATTAAAAAGATTGTGGACACTCATAGTACAAGACTAGAGGAAGTTGAACAACGAATCAGTGACCTGGAAGATGACAGAATGGAAAATGAAAGCATAAAAGAAAGAATGGGGAAAAAAAATTGAAAAAATCGAAATGGACCTCAGGGATATGATAGATAATATGAAACGTCCAAATATAAGACTCATTGGTGTCCCAGAAGGGGAAGAAAAGGGTAAAGGTCTAGGAAGAGTATTCAAAGAAATTGTTGGGGAAAACTTCCCAAATCTTCTAAACAACATCAATACACAAATCATAAATGCTCAGCGAACTCCAAATAGAATAAATCCAAATAAACCCACTCCAAGACATATACTGATCACACTGTCAAACACAGAAGAGAAGGAGCAAGTTCTGAAAGCAGCAAGAGAAAAGCAATTCACCACATACAAAGGAAACAGCATAAGACTAAGTAGTGACTACTCAGCAGCCACCATGGAGGCAAGAAGGCAGTGGCACGATATATTTAAAATTCTGAGTGAGAAAAATTTCCAGCCAAGAATACTTTATCCAGCAAAGCTCTCCTTCAAATTTGAGGGAGAGCTTAAATTTTTCACAGACAAACAAATGCTGAGAGAATTTGCTAACAAGAGACCTGCCCTACTGGAGATACTAAAGGGAGCCCTACAGACAGAGAAACAAAGAAAGGACAGAGAGACTTGGAGAAAGGTTCAGTACTAAAGAGATTCGGTATGGGTACAATAAACGATATTAATAGAGAGAGGGGAAAAATATGGCAAACATAAACCAAAGGATAAGATGGCTGATTCAAGAAATGCCTTCACGGTTATAACGTTGAATGTAAATGGATTAAACTCCCCAATTAAAAGATACAGATTCGTAGAATGGATCAAAAAAAATGAACCATCAATATGTTGCATACAAGAGACTCATCTTAGACACAGGGACACAAAGAAACTGAAAGTGAAAGGATGGAAAAAAATATTTCATGCAAACTACAGCCAAAAGAAAGCAGGTGTAGCAATATTAATCTCAGATAAAATAGACTTCAAATGCAGGGATGTTTTGAGAGACAAAGAAGGCCACTACATACTAATAAAAGGGGCAATTCAGCAAGAAGAATTAACAATCGTAAATGTCTATGCACCCAATCAAGGTGCCACAAAATACATGAGAGAAACACTGGCAAAACTAAAGGAAGCAATTGATGTTTCCACAATAATTGTGGGAGACTTCAACACATCACTCTCTCCTATAGATAGATCAACCAGACAGAAGACCAATAAGGAAATTGAAAACCTAAACAATCTGATAAATGAATTAGATTTAACAGACATATACAGGACATTACATCCCAAATCACCAGGATACACATACTTTTCTAGTGCTCACGGAACTTTCTCCAGAATAGATCATATGCTGGGACATAAAAGAAGCCTCAATAAATTTAAAAAGATTGAAATTATTCAAAGCACATTCTCTGACCACAATGGAATACAATTAGAAGTCAATAACCATCAGAGACTTAGAAAATTCACAAATACCTGGAGGTTAAACAACACACTCCTAAACAATCAGTGGGTTAAAGAAGAAATAGCAAGAGAAATTGCTAAATATATAGAGACGAACGAAAATGAGAACACAACATACCAAAACCTATGGGATGCAGCAAAAGCAGTGCTAAGGGGGAAATTTATAGCACTAAACGCATATATTAAAAAGGAAGAAAGAGCCAAAATCAAAGAACTAATGGATCAACTGAAGAAGCTAGAAAATGAACAGCAAACCAATCCTAAACCAAGTACAAGAAAAGAAATAACAAGGATTAAAGCAGAAATAAATGACATAGAGAACAAAAAAACAATAGAGAGGATAAATATCACCAAAAGTTGGTTCTTTGAGAAGATGAACAAGATTGACACGCCCCTAGCTAGACTGACAAAATCAAAAAGAGAGAAGACCCATATAAACAAAATAATGAATGAAAAAGGTGACATAACTGCAGATCCTGAAGAAATTAAAAAAATTATAAGAGGATATTATGAACAACTGTATGGCAATAAACTGGACAATGTAGAAGAAATGGACAATTTCCTGGAAACATATGAACAACCTAGACTGACCAGAGAAGAAATAGAAGACCTCAACCAACCCATCACAAGCAAAGAGATCCAATCAGTCATCAAAAATCTTCCCACAAATAAATGCCCAGGGCCAGATGGCTTCACAGGGGAATTCTACCAAACTTTCCAGAAAGAACTGACACCAATCTTACTCAAACTCTTTCAAAACATTGAAGAAAATGGAACACTACCTAACTCATTTTATGAAGCTAACATCAATCTAATACCAAAACCAGGCAAAGATGCTACAAAAAAGGAAAACTACCGGCCAATCTCCCTAATGAATATAGATGCAAAAATCCTCAACAAAATACTTGCAATTCGAATCCAAAGACACATTAAAAAAATCATACACCATGACCAAGTGGGGTTCATTCCAGGCATGCAAGGATGGTTCAACATAAGAAAATCAATCAATGTATTACAACACATTAAAAACTCGAAAGGGAAAAATCAATTGATCATCTCAATAGATGCTGAAAAAGCATTTGACAAAATCCAACATCCCTTTTGATAAAAACACTTCAACAGGTAGGAATTGAAGGAAACTTCCTCAACATGATAAAGAGCATATATGAAAAACCCACAGCCAGCATAGTACTCAATGGTGAGAGACTGAAAGCCTTCCCTCTAAGATCAGGAACAAGACAAGGATGCCCGCTGTCACCACTGTTAGTCAACATTGTGCTGGAAGTGCTAGCCAGGGCAATCCGGCAAGACAAAGAAATAAAAGGCATCCAAATTGGAAAAGAAGAAGTAAAACTGTCATTGTTTGCAGACGATATGATCTTATATCTAGAAAACCCTGAGAAATCGACGATACAGCTACTAGAGCTAATAAACAAATTTAGCAAAGTAGCGGGATACAAGATTAATGCACATAAGTCAGTAATGTTTCTATATGCTAGAAATGAACAAACTGAAGAGACACTCAAGAAAAAGATACCATTTTCAATAGCAACTAAAAAAATCAAGTACCTAGGAATAAACTTAACCAAAGATGTAAAAGACCTATACAAAGAAAACTACGTAACTCTACTAAAAGAAATAGAAGGGGACCTTAAAAGATGGAAAAATATTCCATGTTCATGGATAGGAAGGCTAAATGTCATTAAGATGTCAATTCTACCCAAACTCATCTACAGATTCAATGCAATCTCAATCAAAATTCCAACAACCTACTTTGCAGACTTGGAAAAGCTAGTTATCAAATTTATTTGGAAAGGGAAGATGCCTCGAATTGCTAAAGACACTCTAAAAAAGAAAAACGAAGTGGCAGGACTTACACTCCCTGACTTTGAAGCTTATTATAAAGCCACAGTTGCCAAAACAGCATGGTACTGGCACAAAGATAGACATATAGATCAATGGAATCGAATTGAGAATTCAGAGATAGACCCTCAGATCTATGGCCGACTGACCTTTGATAAGGCCCCCAAAGTCACTGAACTGAGCCATAATGGTCTTTTCAACAAATGGGGCTGGGAGAGTTGGATATCCATATCCAAAAGAATGAAAGAGGACCCCTACCTCACTCCCTACACAAAAATTAACTCAAAATGGACGAAAGATCTCAATATAAAAGAAAGTATCACAAAACTCCTAGAAGATAATGTAGGAAAACATCTTCAAGACCTTGTATTAGGCGGCCACTTCCTAGACTTTACACCAAAAGCACAAGCAACAAAAGAGAAAATAGATAGATGGGAACTCCTCAAGCTTAGAAGTTTCTGCACCTCAAAGGAATTTCTCAAAAAGGTAAAGAGGCAGCCAACTCAATGGGAAAAAATTTTTGGAAACCATGTATCTGACAAAAGACTGATATCTTGCATATATAAAGAAATCCTACAACTCAATGACAATAGTACAGACGGCCCAATTATAAAATGGGCAAAGGATATGAAAAGACAGTTCTCTGAAGAGGAAATACAAATGGCCAAGAAACACATGAAAAAATGTTCAGCTTCACAAGCTATTAGAGAGATGCAAATTAAAACCACAATGAGATACCATCTAACACCTATTAGAGTGGCTGCCATTAAACAAACAGGAAACTACAAATGCTGGAGGGGATGTGGAGAAATTGGAACTCTTATTCACTGTTGGTGGGACTGTATAATGGTTCAGCCACTCTGGAAGTCAGTCTGGCAGTTCCTTAGAAAACTAGATATAGAGCTACCATTCGATCCGGCGATTGCACTTCTCGGTATATACCCGGAAGATCGGAAAGCAGTGACACGAACAGATATCTGCACGCCAATGTTCATAGCAGCATTATTCACAATTGCCAAGAGATGGAAACAACCCAAATGTCCTTCAACAGATGAGTGGATAAATAAAATGTGGTATATACACACGATGGAATACTACGCGTCAGTAAGAAGGAACGATCTCGTGAAACATATGACAACATGGATGAACCTTGAAGACATAATGCTGAGTGAAATAAGCCAGGCACAAAAAGAGAAATATTATATGCTACCACTAATGTGAACTTTCAAAAATGTAAAACAAATGGTTTATAATGTAGAATGTAGGGGAACTAGCAGTAGAGAGTAATTAAGGAAGGGGGAACAATAATCCAAGAAGAACAGATAAGCTTTTTAACGTTCTGGGGATGCCCAGAAATGACTATGGTCTGTTAATTTCTGATGGAAATAGTAGGAACAAGTTCACAGAAAGGTTGCTATATTATGTAACTTTCTTGGGGTAAAGTAGGAACATGTTGGAAGTTAAGCAGTTATCTTAGGTTAGTTGTCTTTTTCTTACTCCCTTGTTATGGTCTCTTTGAAATGTTCTTTTATTGTATGTTTGTTTTCTTTTTAACTTTTTTTTTCATACAGTTGATTTAAAAAAGAAGGGAAAGTTAAAAAAAAAAAAAAAAGAAAGAAAAACAAGGAAAAAAAAATGATGTAGTGCCCTCTTGAGGAGCCTGTGGAGAATGCAGGGGTATTCGCCTACCCCACCTCCATGGTTGCTAACATGACCACAGACATAGGGGACTGGTGGTTTGATGGGTTGAGCCCTCTACCATAAGTTTTACCCTTGGGAAGACGGTTGCTGCAAAGGAGAGGCTAGGCCTCCCTATATTTGTGCCTAAGAGTCTCCTCCTGAATGCCTCTTTGTTGCTCAGATGTGGCCCTCTCTCTCTGGCTAAGCCAACTTGAAAGGTGAAATCACTGCCCTCCCCCCTACGTGGGATCAGACACCCAGGGGAGTGAATCTCCCTGGCAACGTGGAATATGACTCCCGGGGAGGAATGTAGACCCGGCATCGTGGGACGGAGAACATCTTCTTGACCAAAAGGGGGATGTGAAAGGAAATGAAATAAGCTTCAGTGGCAGAGAGATTCCAAAACGAGCCGAGAGGTCACTCTGGTGGGCACTCTTACGCACACTTTAGACAACCCTTTTTAGGTTCTAAAGAATTGGGGTAGCTGGTGGTGGATACCTGAAACTATCAAACTACAACCCAGAACCCATGAATCTCAAAGACAGATGTATAAAAATGTAGCTTATGAGGGGTGACAATGGGATTGGGAAAGCCATAAGGACCACACTCCACTTTGTCTAGTTTATGGATGGATGAGTAGAAAAATAGGGGAAGGAAACAAACAGACAAAGGTACCCAGTGTTCTTTTTTACTTCAATTGCTCTTTTTCACTCTAATTATTATTCTTGTTATTTTTGTGTGTGTGCTAATGAAGGTGTCAGGGATTGATTTAGGTGATGAATGTACAACTACGTAATGGTACTGTAAACAATCGAAAGTACGATTTGTTTTGTATGACTGCGTGGTATGTGAATATATCTCAATAAAATGATTTAAAAAAAAACACTAAGATGATACAATACTTGTCCTTTTGTGTGTGGCTTATTTTACTTAACCTTTATCTTCAAGGTTAATCCACAGTGCCACATGTAGCAGAACTTAGTTCCTTTTTTACTGCTCAGTAATATTCCATTGTGTTTGCATATCACATTTTGTTTATCCATTCATTGTTGATGGACACCTGGGTTGCTTCCATCTTTGGCAATTGTGAATAATGCCATTATGAGCATTGGTGTGCAAATGCTTTCAATTCTTTTGGGTATATACCTAGAAGTGGGATTGTTGAGTCCTTTGGTAATTCTGTAACTTTCTGAGGAATTGCTAAACTGTCTTCCACAGTGCTGCATCATTTTACTTTCCCATCAGCAATGAATGAGTGTTCCTATTTCTCCACATCCTCTCCAAACTAGTTTGAAACATGTTATGTACCCCAGAAAATGTCAGGTACCTCAGAAAATGTCATGTTCTTTTGATCCATTCCTATTGTGGGTAGGACCTTTTGATTAGGTTATTTCAATTGAGATGTAATCCATCCCATTCAAGGTGGGTCTTAATTCCCTCACAAAAGACTCCTTTGTAAGAGGACGAGGGACACACAGAAAAAGCCCGGAAAGCCGAGAGAAGCCCCAGAGAAGCTGTGAGACAAGGAGACACCACAGACGCTGAGAGAGGAAGCCACTGAAGCCAAAGACTGAAAGCAAAAAAAAAACTGGGAGAGAAGGACTAGCAGACACTGGCCATGTGTCTTCCATGTGACAGAGGAACCCCAGATGCCATCGGTCTTTCTTCAGAGAAGGTAACATCTTGTTGATGCCTTAACTGGTACATTTTCATGGCCTTACAACTGTAAATTTGTGAACTAATAATCCCCCACTGTAAAAGTCAATCCATTTCTGGCATATTGCATTTTGGCAGTTTTAGCAAACCAGAACAACATCCATTTTTCTACTTTTGCTTTGCTGCTTGTGTTCTGGGTATAAACTCTAAGAAACCCTGTCTAACACAAAGTGCTGAGCATGCTTTTCTATGTTTTCTTCTAAGAGTTTCATAGTTCTGCTCATACATTTAGGCCTTTGATCCACTTTGAGTTGCTTTTTGCATACGGTGTGAGGTAGGGCCCACCTTGATTCTTTTGCATATAGATAGTCAGTTTTCCCAGCACATTTGTTGAAGAGACTATTCTTTCCCAATTGAGTGGTCTTTGCCCACATGTCAAAAACCTGTTGCCCATAAATGTGAGGGTTGATGTCTGAGCTCTCAGTTCGATTCTACTGGTCTATGTGTCTTGATACTGTCAAGGTACTGTTCTTGTGCCATTACCATGCTGGTTTGATTACTGTGGTTTCGTAGTAAGTTTTAAAATTAGGAAGTGTGAGTCCACCAACTCCATTCTTCTTTTTTAAGAGAACTTTGGGTATTCAAGGCCCCTTATCCTTCCTTGTAAGTTTGATGATTGGCTTTTCCATTTCTGCAAAGAAGGTTGTTGGAATTTTGATTGGTCATTCTATTTTAGAAAGAGAGAAAGAGAGAGAATGAATTGGTTGTACAGAATGGAGAGGAATATGTGGTTTCATATATACCTGAAGTTTCTTTCAATGCTGAAAAATGATAGTAAATTAAAGAAAAATTATGGCTACAGGTGGAAGACTATACAAAATGTATAAAAGTTTACATTAATTCCATGTGTGCAGATTGGCACTATAATTTGTTCTTAATTTTTAAGGATCTGATATCCATTCAAACAGAAAAAAAGGGAACTGTGGGTTTTCCATATTAAAAATAAATGCATAGCATTTATCACCTATATTATTGTAGCTGATAGTTTTAAAATACATTAGATGACAGTAATTAAGTATTTATTTTAACATTGTTACGAACCAAAATTTTCAAACAGAAAAAAAATATAATAGCAAATGAATTAGCTAAAAAACATATAATGATAAGTTTTAAAATTACACATACACAAAATGTACAAACCTGAAAATATACACCTCAATGAGTGATCCTAAGGTGATCATCCATGTATCCATCACCCTATGAAGAAGTAGAACATAGCCAATTTCCCAGAATCCCTTGTAGTACACTTTCTTAATCACTATTTCTTGCCTCTTCCCCAAAAGTAATCATTATAATAACTTCTAAAATAATGGTGTAGTTTCACCTGTTCTCAAGCTTTTTATACATGGAACCATACATTATATTTAATTTTGTGTAAGACTCCTTTAGCTCAACATCATGTTTTCAGCTTTATCCATATTGTTGCACAATGCTCCAATGCATTTATTTTCATTTGCATTCACTATTCTATTGTATGAATATACCACTATTTACTACTCTGGTATTAAAGGATATTTGGGTTGTTTTTAGTTTTTGGTTATTATGAACATAAGAGAGCACACACATAACTAAAATCAGAATTGACAGGGTGGACATTACTACCAACCCCCTGGAAATAAAAAAGATTATAAGAGGATATTATACTCAGTGAACAACTGTACACAAACAAATAAGATAATCTAGATAAACTGGACACATTCCTAGAAACACTAACTACCTAACATGACACAAGAAATAGAAGAGCTCAACAGACATATAACAAGTAAGCTATTGAATCAGTAATCAAATACCTTCAAACAAAGAAAAGCCCAGGACAGATGGTTTCACTGGTGAATTTCACCAAACATTCAAAGAAGAATTTTACACCAATACTGCTCAAACTTGTTCAAAAAAATGAAGAGGGGGGAGTATTTCCTAATTCATTCTATGGTACCAGTATCACCCTAATACCAAAGCCATATAAAGATACAACAAGAAAGAAAATTACAGACCAAGATCCCTAATGAATATAGATGCAAAAATAGCAAACTGAATACAACAGCACATTTAAAGAATTCTATACCATATTCATAGTAACATCATACTCAATGGTGAAAGATGGAAAGCTTTCCCTCTAAGATCAGGAACAAGGCACAGATGACCCCTGTCATCACAGACATTCAATATTGTAGTGGAAGTTCTAAAGAGAGCAACTGTGCAAGAAAAAGACATAAAGGGCAACAAATTGGAAAGGAAGAAGTAAAACTTCCCTATTTGCAGATGACATGTTCCTGTTTTTACAAAATCTTGAAAAGTTCACAACAAAGATACTAGAGCTAATAAACAAATTCAGCAAAGTGGCAGGGTACAAGATCAACACCTAAAAATTAGTGGTGTTTCTATACACTAGTATTGAATAATCAAAAGAAGAAATCAAGAAAAAAAATTTCAGTTACAATAACAACTAAAAGAATCAAATATTTAGGAACAAAGTTAACCAGGGTGTAAAGGATTTGTACATGGAAAACTACAAAATGCTGCTGAAAGAAATCAAAGACCCAAATAAATGGAAGGACATTCCCATGTTCATGGACCACAAGACTAAATTTTGTTATGTCAATCCTACCCAAAACATCTTACAGATTCAATACAATCCCAATAAAAATTCCAACAGCATTCTTTGCAGAAATGGAAAAGCCAATCATCAACTTTATATGCAGAGTATCTAAAGAAAGCCTTCAACTCAATAACAAAAAAGATAAATAACCCAGTTAAAAAGGCAAAAGGGCAAAAGACTTGAATAGACATTTCTTCAAAGAAGATATAAATTGGCCAAAAAACATATGAAAAGATGCTAACATCATTAGCCATTAGGGAAATGCAAATCAAAGTCACGAGATACCATTTCTCACCCACTAGAATAGCTACTATAAAAACATGGAAAATAATGGGTTGGAGAGGATATGGAAAATGAGGAACACTCATTCATGATTGGTGGGAATGTCAAACGGTGGGAATGTAAAACAGTTTGATGATTTCTCAGAAAGTTAAGTGCAGGATTGTCATATGACCCAGCAATCCCATTTATAGTTATATACCAAAAGTGGAAAGCAGGGACTCAAACAGATATTTGCACACTGATGTTCACAGCAGTATTATTCACAATTGCCAAAACATGGAAGCAACCCAAGTATCCATCAACTGATAAATGGATAAATAAAATGTGGTATATACATACAATGGAATATTATTTATCTGTAAAAAGAAATGAAGTTCTGATACATTACAACATAGATGAACTCTGAAGACATAATGTTGAGTGAAATAAGCCAGACACAAAAGGACAAATATTGTTTGATCTCACTAATATGAAATAATTAGAATATGCAAATTCATAGAGTCAGAAACTAGAATACACATTGCCAAGGGCCTGAGTAGGGGTAGGGAATGGGGGATTAATGTTTAATTGGTACAGAATTTCTATTTGGGGCAATGGAAAAGTTCTGGTAATGGATGGTGATGATGGTAGCATGTCATTTTTAATGTAATTAATACCACTAATTGTGTATTTGTAAATGGTTAGAATGGAAAATTTTAGGTTTTATAAATATTACCAGAATAAAAATTTCTTAAAAACCATAGAACTGTACAACACAGTGAACCCTAATATAAACTATGAACTAAGTTAACAGTACAATTATAATATTGTTTCATCAATTGCAACCAAAATACCACAGTAATGCAAAGTTTAATAATAGGGAAAACTACATGTGTAGACGGCATTGGGATCACTGTACTTTCTGCATGACTGTCTGCAAACCTACAACTTCTCCAGTTAAAAGTATAGACAAATAAAGAAAAATCACACTTATTCCTGATGGTCTTGACTGTGTGACAGGAGATGGAAATTCCAAGGTACCCTATCACTGGTTTAATGTAAGACAACATTCAAGTTCACTGAAATGTGAATGCAGTCTTCAGACCACAGGCAAATCTAACAGAAAGGGTGAATATGAAATTGGCTAAGTGGGGTAAGCACAATCATTGACAAAAAAAAAAAATGGCAAGCCCTAGGTGGCCAGACAAAAAAAAAAAAAAGGAAAGGAAAAATCATAACATGGAATCAAAGGCTCCACATTGTGGTGAACAAATTTTTAAAAGTCATTAAAAATAAACAAATGAAAAGCAAATACAAGTAACAACAAGCCTCAGTTGTGAAGGGGGTAGGGGAGTCAGTATCCATAGTTGCTATAATGTATCATCTTAAATACACAAGAAAAATAGCAGGCCATTGAAACTGTACCTTTGAGGGGATTCAGATGTCAGCTTTACAAGCAAAAACTTCAAACCAGCTACTATGAAAAAATGCATTCAAAGAATTAAAGGAGCTCAGGTTTAAAAAAGTAAGGGAAGGCATGATTACCATGTCTCACCAAATAAAGAATATCAAAAAAGAGGCAGAATTATTTAAAAGAACCAAAGGAAAATTATGGAGTTCATAAGTAAAATTATGCAAATAAAGCATTCACTAATGACCTCAATGACAGATATGTGGTGGCTTAAGTAAGAAATAGCAAAGTTAAAGACATATTAAATAGACATTGTGCAATCTGAAGAACAGACAGAAAGAGATTTAAAAAATAGACAGAGCTTCAGAAAAAATATGAGGAACCATCAAAAACACCTTGTTGGGGATTAAATCACATCCCCCATAAAAACATACTCAAGTCCTAACCCTGGTCCTATGGGTTTGTATCCTTTGTAAGTAGAACCTTTGAAGACATTAGTGGAGTCATGTGTGAATAGGATCTTCAAAAATCCTATTTAGATGAAATCAAGTTGAATCAGGGTAGGCCTTAATCCAAAATAGCTGAAGTCTTTATAAGCATAGGAAATTGAACATGGAAGTAGAAGCCAGAAGTCAGTAGAAATCAGAAGAGCAGACACACAGAGAGAAAGCACCATGTGATGGAGGAGTGTTGGATTGCTACAGACTCCAGGAGAAAACATGCCTTGATGTTGGACTTGCAGCCTTCAAAACAGCAAAACAATAAATTCCTATTGTTTAAGCCAACCAGTGTGTGTTATTTGTCATAACAACCTTTCCAAACTAAGACACACCAATGTATGTGTAATGGGGGTGCCAGAAGGAGAGAAGACAGAGAAAGAAGCATAAAAATATTAAAAGTAATAATGGCTATAAACTTCCCAAGTCTACACATCCAAGAAACGTAATGAACTCCAACTAGAATAAATACAGAGACATATAGACACATCATAGTCAAATGTTGAAAGCCAAGGAGAAAATCTTGAGATCAGCAACAACAAAAAAAAGACTGATCACATAAAACGCCCTTCCCCAATCAGATTAACAGGTGACTCCTCATCAGAAATAATGAAAGTGACAAAGCAGTGAGATGACATGTTCAAAGTACTGAAGGAAAAGTACAATCAACCAAGATTCTCATATCCAGCAAAAGTATTTCAAAAATAAAGACAAGATACAAATATTCCCAGATAAACCAAAAATGAGAGCTTCACTGCTAGCAGACCTGTTTACAAGAAATATTAAAAGAAGTTCTTCAGGTGGTACATACACAAAATGGATTATTATTTAGTCATAAGAAAGAATGATGTTCTAGACATGCTGCAATATGGAAGAACCTTGAAAACACTGTGCTCAGTGAAATAAGCAAGACACATAAGGACAAATATTTTATGATGTTACTTGTAAGAGATGTCTAGAAACAGCAAAGTAGATTAGAGATTACCAGGGAATTGTGGAAAGGGGGAAGGGGAACAGTATGTTTGAAAGTGATGGAGAATGTGTAAATAAAATATATTATTTTAAAAAAAAAGTTCTTCAGGCTGTCTGCAAATGTCATCAGATGTCTTCAATGAAGGAAGAAAAAAAAACCACCAGCAAAGCTAATTATGTAGGTAAATATAAAAGACAGTATAATTGCAAATTTTTTCTTTCTTCTCCTAACTAATTTGAAAAGAAATTGCATAAAAGAATATTTTTATACTTGTATCACTGGACCTATAACATATAGAAATGTAATTAATATATTTGACAATTACAGCCCAAGGAAGGGGTAGGAAAGCAGAGGTATTGGAGTAAGGAAACGACACCAGATGATAACGCAAATCCACAGTAACAAATGACGAGAACCAGAAATGACAAATAAGAAAGATGACATAATAAACTTTATACATGTTTACTTGCTCTCTTTTCTTTTCTCATCTTCTTTAAAAGACATGAAATGATATAAAGTAATAATTATAACACTGCATTTTTGACTCTGTTAACAATATTAGCACAAAAAGGGGGGACAGAATAGACCTATATGGAATTATATTTTCTATGTCTCACTGTAATTAATTTATTATAAATCTAAAGTAGATTGTGATAAAGTACAATATAGGTTAAAAATCATTAAAGAAATTGAAATGTTACCTTAGAAAATTATCTATTTAATGCAAAAGAAAGCAGTAAGGAGGAAAAGAAGAATAAAAGACATGGAACTTGCAAAAGATGGCAGACAAATAGCCAAACATAACAATAATGTTAAATATGAATGAATAAACAATCCAAACAGTTGTCTGACTGGAAAAATTCCAACTATATGCTGTCTACAGAAGACACTTTAGACTCAAAGATACATATAGGTTGAATGTAGTGGGATGGAAAAATACATGCCACACGAACAGCAACCACTTCAAAGGTGGAAAGATAATGCTAATAAAACAAAATAGACTTTAAAGCAAATATGTTAACAGAATCCACAGGAGGTTACGTATAGGGCTGCCATATGATCTACCACCCCACTATTTGGTATATGCTTGGAAGAACTGAAAGCAGGGACACAATAATAGACATTTACACACTAGTGTTTATAGCAGTATTCAAAATTTGCAATCAATGGAGGTAGCCTCAGGATACAGCAACCATTGACCTGAAGGGTGAAATGTTGTGTATACATACAATGGAATGTTGAACAGCTGCAAGAAGGAATGAAGTTGTGAGGCATGCAACTAGGTGAATGAACCCTGAAGACAGTGAAATAAGCCAGAAACTAAAGGACAAATATTTTAAGTCCTCACTAATATAAACTCAATATAATGAGCAAATGCTGAGAACTGATTTCAAGAGCATATGTACCAGGGGATAGAACTGGATAGAAATTGGGTTATTGAAAATGCAGGAGTGTAGAATGTTCAACAAGGCTTGTTGTAAAGGTTCTTAGATTGTAAGCTCTTACAGCAGTCACAAATTTTCCTGAGTTTTGACTGTTATTTAAGAGATGTTTATTTGTTACAAAATTTATATTCTCTGTAACTCCCTTTCTCATATAAACTGTACGGTCAGTTTATTTAAACAACATGGTTGCATGGAACCTAGAATAGGGAATGAGATCTTGTTATTCTGCATAGGTTAATAGGACACCCTGATGCACCCCCAGTATACTTTGGGCAGAAAATGAAAAAATATTTGCAAAGTCCTTTTGAGGGACTGGAGAAAAATGTGGAAATATTAAACTTCCTCACCTGGGAACTTCCTGATATTCTCACAATCATTACGGAATCCCAATTTAATAAGTCAAGCCCTTGATCTTGGGGATTGCCCTTAAGAAACTTACCCTTGCAAAGGAGCAGCTAAGCCAACTTATAATTATGCCCAGAGCCATCCCCAGAGAACCTCTTTTATTGCTCAAATGTGGCCTCTTTCTCTCAGCCAACTCTGCAAATAAACTCACTACCCTCCCCCCTACATGGGACATGACTCCTAGGGATGTGAGTCTCCCTGGCAACGAGGGACAGGATTCCCAGGGATGAGCCTAGCCCTGACATCATGGGACTGAGAATGCTGTCTTGACCAAAAGGGGGAAAAGAAATGAAACAAAATCAAGTTTTAGTAGCTGAGAGATTGCATATAGAGTCAAGAGGTCAATCTGGAGGTTATTCTTATGCATTCTATAAATACTCCTTTTTAGTTTCTAGTGCATTAGAATAGCTAGAAGGAAATACCTGAATCTGTTGAATGGTAATCCAGTAAATTTGACTCCTGGTAAGTGTATAATGATACAGCTTTTATCGTGTGACCGTGTGATAGTGAAAACCTGGTGACTGACACTCCCTTTAACCACTGTATGGGCAGATGAGTAATAAAATAATGAAAAAATATATATAAATAATAGGGGCGATGAGGGGTATGGGATGGTTTGGGTGTTCTTTTTTATTTTCTTCTTTTTTTATATTTTTAAATATTTTTCTCTTTATTTTGGAGTAGTGAAAATTCTCGAAAGTTGACTGTGGCAATGAATGCACAACTATATGATGATACTATATTCCACTGACTGTATACTTTGGATGGATTATATGGTGTGTGACTATATCTTAATAAAATTGCATTAAGAAAAATGTTACCAGCAATAAAGGGAGACATTTTATAATGATTAAAAAGTGAATTCCTCAGGGAAATATAATTATAAACATACATGCACCTAATACTAGGCCCTCAAAATACATGAAGCAAAAACTGACAGAATTGAAGGGAGAAGTAGACAATAATAATTGGAGACTGCAGTACACCACTCTCAATAACAGATAAAATAGTTAGTAAATCTGCAAGGATATAGAAGATTACAGAACACTCTAAGCCAAATAGATCTAATAGCCATCTATAAAACACAACAATAACAGCAGAATACATATTCTACTCAAGTGCACATGAAACATTCTCTAGGAAAGACCATATGATAGACCAAAAAACAATCCTCAATAAATTTACAAGGGTTTAAATTACACAAATTGTGTTCCCTGACCACATGAAACGAAATAAAAAATCTATAACAGAAACCTGGAAAATTCACAAATATGTGGAAATTAACACACTCCTAAATAAACAAAGAAGGAATCTCAAGGAAAATAAAGTATTGTGTGATGCATGAAAATAAAAACAAAATCTACCAAAACTTATAGGATACAGTTAAAGCAGTCCTTACAGAGAAAATCATAGTTATGAACTTAGATTTTTAAAAAAAAGAAGTATCTTAAATCAGCAATCTAATTTCCCACCTTAAGAAACTATAAAAAGGAGCAAACAAACCCCAAAGCAAGAAGAACTGAGTAAATAATGACGATTAGAGAAGAAACAGAAAGAATTATGAGTGGAAAACAATAGAGAGAAAACCAAAAGTAGGTCCTTTGAAATGACCAAGAGAATTGACAAACTGTTAGGTAGACTGATCAAAGTTTAAAGAAAGAAGATTCAAATTAATAAATAAGGAATGAAAAGGGACATCACTACACCTTACAAAAATAAAAAAAGAATATAGGGAATACTATGAACAACTGTATCCCAACAAATTAGATAACTTAGATGAAATGGACACATTCTTAAGAAAAAACAAAACAAACTTATCAAACCTGATTCCAGAAGAAATGGAAAATTTGAATAAACCTGTAACAAGTAGAGATTGAAATAGTAATTTTAAAACTTCTAACAAATAAGTCTTCGCTGATGAATTCTACCAAACATTTAAAGAATAATTAATATCAATCCTTCACAAACTCTTCCAAAAAATGGGAGGGAACACTTTCCAACTCATTTAGAGGTAAGTATTATCCTGACACTAAACCAAGACAAAGACTACACATTAAAAAAGAAACTACAGACCAGTATCTCTCATAATTGGGACATAAAAATTACCAACAAAATATTAGCAAACTGAATATATCAACATGTTAAAAATTGTAACCATGACCCTGTGGGTTTTTTTCCCCAGGAATGGAAGATTCAACATCCAAAAATTAATCAGTGTAATATACCATATTAATAAAGGAAAAAAAAATCACACAATCATCTCAACAGACACAGAAAAAGCACTGGGAGAAAAGCACCCTTTCATGCTTAAAAACATCAATAAACTGTGAAAAGAAGGAAACTTCTTTAACCTGATATAGTGTATCTACAAAAAACCCACAGTTATCATCATAAATAATGGTGAAATACTGCTTTCCCCCTAAGATCAGTAACAAGACAAAGACATCCACTCTCACCACTTCAACACAGTACTGGAAGTTCTAGTCAGAGGAATTAGGTGAGAAACAAAAAGCACTCAGGCTGGAAAGGAAGAAGGTAAACTGTATATTTCCAGATAAAGTGATCTAATATGTAGAAAATTCTAAGGAATCCACTAAACTATTACAACTAATAAATGAGTTTATGAAAATTGCAGGTTATGAAACCAATATAAAAATAATTTTTATTTCTACATACCAGCAATGAATAATCCAAAAATTAAATTAAGGAAAAATTCATTTATGATAGCACTGAAAAAAACAAAATAGGAATAAATTTAACAAAAGAAGTGCAAGACTGCTACACTGAAAACTATAAAACAATCTAGAAAGAAATTAAAAATCTAAACTAATAGAAAGATATTATCTTCATGTATTGGAAGACTTAGCATTGTTGAGATGGTAATACTCCCCAAATTGATCTAGAGAGTCAATGAAATCCTTTCAAAATCCCAGCCAGCTTTGGTGGAAAAACTGACAGGCTGATTCATATGGAAATGCAAGGAACCCAAAATAGACCAAAAACAATCTTGGAAAAGAAGACCAAATGGAGAGGATTCACATTTCCCAATTTTAATAATCACTACAAAACTACAGTAATCAAGATAATGTGGTATGGCATATAAGCCACAAGCCAAGGAATGTGGGCAGCCTCTACAAGTTGAAGAAGGCAAGGAAAAGGATTCTCCCACAGAGCCTCCAAAAAGGAATACAGCTCAGACTACATCTTCATTGTAGTCCACTAAGAGTCATGCTGGACTTCTGACCTATAGAAGTATAAGATAATAAATTTGTGTCATTTAAAGTCACAATATTTGTTATGGCAGCAATAGAAAACTATTACTATCGCTATCAAAATCACAGAAGATATTTTTACAGAAATTGACAGCTAATCCTGAATTTCATATGGAAATACGCAAGGTACCCCAAATAGTCAAAACAATCTTATAATAGTAGACCAAACCTAGAGAAGTCACATTTCCTAATTTCAATAATTACTATAAAGGCACAGTATTCAAGACAGTGTGGTATTGGCATAAGGATAGACTGTAGGGCAAAGGAACAGAATTCAGAGTCCAGAAATGAATCCTTACATTTGTAGTCAACTGATTTGTAACAAGGGTGCTAAGACAATTCAATGTGGAAAGAATTATCTTTTCAACAAATGCTGTTGGAACAACTGGGTTTACATGCAAAAGAATGAAGCTAGACCTCACATCTTACACAAAAATTAATTCAAAACATGTCATAGACCAAACCAGGAGAGCTAAACTATAAAACTCTTAGCAGAAAACATAGTGGCAAATATTTGTGACCTTGCATTTTTTGAAAAAAAATATGACACCAAAAGTATGAGCGACAAAGGGAATAGATAAACTGGAATGGAGGAAATTTTTGCAAATGATGTATCTAGTAAGGGAATCATAAATAAATACATAAAGAATTCTTGTAATACAATAATAACCCAATTTTAAAATGGAAAAAAGGATTTTAATAGGCTTTTTCTCCAAAGAGGAAAAATAGCCAAAAAAGAATGTGAAAGGATGCTCAACATCTTCAGTCATCAGGGAAATGAAAATCAAAATCAAAGATACCATTTCATATCCAATAAGATGACAATAATCAAAAAGGCAGACAGTAATAAGTGTTGTCAAGAATGTGGAGAAATTGGAACCCTCATACACACTACCATTAGGAATGTCAACTGGTGCAGCCACTTTGGGAAACAGTTTGGCGGTTCCTAAAAAGGTTGAACAAATAACTACTGTGATCCAGCAATTCTAATCCTAGGTATATACCTAAGAGAAATGAAAACATAAATCCACACAAAAACCTGTACACAAATGTTCATAGCAGCCTTAATTATAGTCGTCAAAAAGTGGAAACAACCCACATGTCCATTAACTGATGAATGGACAAACATACATGGTATATTTAGACAATGGAATATTATTTGGCCATAAAAAGGAATGAAATAGTGATACATGCTACAATATGGCTGAATCTTGAAAACATTGCACTAAGTGAAAGAAGCCTGTTACAAAAGACCACATACTGTATTTATATGAAATATCCAGAATAGGCAAACCTATAGAGACAGAGAGTAGATTCATGGTTGACTAGGACTAGGGTGGGGGAAGGAGAGGAAATTGGGAGTGACCCTTAATGGTATGGAGTTTATCTCTGAGGTGAAATTTTCTAAAATTGGATTGTGTCGATTGTTTTACAACTCTGTGAATACACTAAAAACCATTTACTTGGGCATTTTAGTGAACTTCATGGTATGTGAATTTATATATAAATAAAATTTAAAAAAAATAAAAAGAAACCAGGACTTGATGACTCGGGATATTTTCAGATGGCAAAAGATGTTGAACTGAAGAGACTGCTTTGGAAAACATGGTATAGAAAATAATTCAAGGAAGTGGCTATACCTTTTGCAAAAACTTCAGAAAACTTCAAAGTTGTGCTTCAAAGATCTTGTCAATCAAACCGAGGGCCTCTAGGAAGCTTTAAGGGTGTTGTTCCCCCATCCATCTTAGCAAGAAGCCAAGACAGAAAAAAGATTATCTCAAAAAGATCTATGGCTTTGTTCTATTGAGGTGAATGCCCTATGACATCTACACACAGCTGACAAGTTTCTTGAGAAAATTATATCAGCAAAAACATTGCCAATATTCCAGCTTCAACTGAAAGAGACGGAGGGAGTACAAAATAAAAAGAGACGGTTAGACCTCCAAAATTCTACCGGCAGCAAGCAGGCTGCTAAAATTATTCAACTGCAACAAACACTACCTTTCATGAGAAAAGGAAGAATACTCAGAGGGTGGAACAAAGAATCCAAAGGGCAAAGCCGACTACAAGAAAGGATCATTTCCAAGCTTTGAAATTTAATTAAGGAACTTCAACTGGAACTTGCCAGGGTGGATTTCAAAACTTTTAAACCAGTGACTCCTATTTACGTTCAATTCCCACCACCACCATCACAGCAATTTGAACCAGAATGTCTGTAACTGTTATTCTGTATCATTATACATTAAGATGTTGGGGGAAGATAACTTGTCTCCACTTTCACAGGGGAAGACAAATTGTGCCCAAGAGCTTAACCTAATTCATGGATTATAGTGTGGCTCCTCAAACCACACTCTAAGATAACTGAAATGAGATATTGATATTGAACTGATTCTGTAATGGGACAAGACCCACAGAAACCTTGGGAGGGGTGAATATATCTTGCATTTGAGAGGGACCTGAATCTTCAGGGACCAAAATGTGGTTTGTGGTAGAAATAATTCTAAGACGGCCTCTCAAGATTCACAGCTCCTGGTATACACACTGTCTTCCAGTTATTCAATCAAACACTAATCTAGGTACTGTTGTGATTTTGCATACATAATTAAAGCTCCAAATTAGCTGACTGTAAGATAGGGAGATTAACCACTTAGGCATTGCCTAATCACACGGGTCCTTTAAAAAACAGAAGGGTAGTCAGAGATTTGAAACACAAGATTTGATGCACCACTGCTTACTTGGAGATGGGAAGGGAGCATGTGGAAAGCAATGTGGGTGACCTGTAGGAACTGAGAAAAATTCACAGTGGACAGCCAGCAAGAAAACAGGACCTCAGTCCTACAATGGTAATGAACTGAATTTGGCCAACAGCATAAATGAACTTGAATGCAGATTTTTCCCCAGAGCCTCCAGACAAAAACTCAGTCTAGCCAACATCCTGATTTCAGCCTTTGAGGACCTAAACAGAGAATCCAGTCATGCTGTTGTCTGAACTTCTGGCCCATAGAAACTGGGAAATAAATTTATGCAGAGATAGGAAACTTAAGACAACTTCCCACTCTCTACCTGGCATTTTTGTTGTTTAACAGAGACAATTCCACAGCAAATATAAAATATTCTCTCATTATTTTCATAAGGAACAGCCCCCTACCGTGTGAATATATAGTGCCTTATTCAAGTTCCTTAACAATGATTTTAGGTTGTTTGAATATACATAGCCAAATATGCTCCAAAGGAAAGAAATCATTCTTTTGTAAAACAACAGTTTTAAATTAAAACATATTACAGTTATCAATCTTCTCCTTTATAAATAATCATTTACCTCACTCCTCATCCCACAGTCATGAAAACGTTCTATAGAATTTTCTAAATTTGTCTTTTACATATAAATCTACAATTAAACTGGGAATTGATTTTGTGTATGGTGTGCAATAGGTCACTTTTGCCTTACCCATATTAAAAATTAATTGAGAGGAGGCGGGGAAAAATGGCGGACTGGTGAGCTGTATGTTTTAGTTACTCCTCCAGGAAAGTAGGTAGAAAGCCAGGAACTGCGTGGACTGGACACCACAGAGCAATCTGACTTTGGGCATACTTCATACAACACTCATGAACACGTCGAACTGCTGAGATCAGCGAAATCTGTAAGTTTTTGCGGCCAGGGGACCCACGCCCCTCCCTGCCAGGCTCAGTCCCGTGGGAGGAGGGGCTGTCAGCTCCGGGAAGAAGGGAGAACTGCAGTGGCAGCCCTTATCGGAAACTCATTCTACTGATCCAAACTCCAACCATAGATAGACTGAGACCAGACACCAGAGAATCTGAGAGCAGCCAGCCCAGCAGAGAGGAGACAGACATAGAAAAAAACAGCACAAAAAACTCCAAAATAAAAGCGGAGGATTTTTGGAGTTCTGGTGAACATAGAAAGGGGAAGGGCAGAGCTCAGGCCCTCAGGCTCATATGCAAATCCCGAAGAAAAGCTGATCTCTCTGCCCTGTGGACCTTTCCTTAATGGCCCTAATTGCTTTGTCTCTTAGCATTTCAATAACCCATTAGATCTGTGAGGAGGGCCCTTTTTTTTTTTTTTAATCCCTTTTTTCTTTTTCTAAAACAATTACTCTAAGAAGCCCAATACAGAAAGCTTCAAAGACTTGCAATTTGGGCAGGTCAAGACAAGAGCAGAACTAAGAGAGCTCTGAGACAAAAGGCAATAATCCAGTGGCTGAGAAAATTCACTAAACACCACAACTTCCCAAGAAAAGGGGGGTGTCTGCTCACAGCCATCATCCTGGTGGACAGGAAACACTCCTGCCCATCGCCAGCCCCATAGCCCAGAGCTGCCCCACACAACCCAGTGGGACGGAAGTGCCTCAAATAACAGGCACACTCCACAAAACTAGGCGTGGACATTAGCCTTCCCTGCAACCTCAGCTGATTGTCCCAGAGCTGGGAAGGTGGAGCAGTGTGAATTAACAAAGCCCCATTCAGCCATCATTTCAGCAGACTGGGAGCCTCCCTACACAGCCCAACAGCCCAGAACCGCCCTGGGGGGACGGCACTCACCTGTGACATAGCACAGTCATCCCTCAACAGAGGACCAGGGGGTGCACGGCCTGGAAGAGGGACCTACATGCAAGTCTCAGGAGCCATACACCAATACCAAGGACTTGTGGGTCAGTGGCAGAGACAAACTGTGGCAGGACTGAACTGAAGGATTAGACTATTGCAGCAGCTTTAAAACTCCAGGATCACCAGGGAGATTTGATTGTTAGAGCCACCCCCCCTCCCTGACTGCCCAGAAACACGCCCCATATACAGGGCAGGCAACACCAACTACACACGCAAGCTTGGTACACCAATTGGACCCCACAAAACTCACTCCCCCACTCACCACAAAGGCACAGCAGGGGAGAACTGGCTTGTGGAGAACAGGTGGCTCATGGACGCCACCTGCTGGTCAGTTAGAGAAAGTGTACTCCACAAAGCTGTAGATCTGATAAATTAGAGATAAGGACTTCAATTGGTCTACACATCCTAAAAGAACCCTATCAAGTTCAGCAAATGCCAAGAGGCCAAAAAAAACTGAAAATTATAAAGCATATGAAAAAACCAGACGATATGGACAACCCAAGCCCAAGCACCCAAACCAAAAGATCAGAAGAGACACAGCACCTAGAGCAGCTACTCAAAGAGCTAAAGATGAACAATGAGACCATAGTAAGAATACAAAGGATATCAAGAAGACCCTAGAAGAGCATAAAGAAGAAATTGCAAGACTAAATAAAAAAATAGACGATCTTATGGAAATTAAAGAAACTGTTGACCAAATTAAAAAGATTCTGGACACTCATAGTACAAGACTAGAGGAAGTTGAACAACGAATCAGTGACCTGGAAGATGACAGAATGGAAAATGAAAGCATAAAAGAAAGAATGGGGAAAAAAATTGAAAAAATCGAAACGGACCTCAGGGATATGATAGATAATATAAAACGTCCGAATATAAGACTCATTGGTGTTCCAGAAGGGGAAGAAAAGGGTAAAGGTCTAGGAAGAGTATTCAAAGAAATTGTTGGGGAAAACTTCCCAAATCTTCTAAACAACATCAATACACAAATCATAAATGCTCAGCGAACTCCAAATAGAATAAATCCAAATAAACCCACTCCGAGATATATTCTGATCACACTGTCAAACACAGAAGAGAAGGAGCAAGTTCTGAAAGCAGAAAGAGAAAAGCAATTCACCACAAACAAAGGAAACAGCATAAGACTAAGTAGTGACTACTCAGCAGCCACCATGGAGGCAAGAAGGCAGTGGCACGATATATTTAAAATTCTGAGTGAGAAAAATTTCCAACCAAGAATACTTTATCCAGCAAAGCTCTCCTTCAAATTTGAGGGAGAGCTTAAATTTTTCACAGACAAACAAATGCTGAGAGAATTTGCTAACAAGACACCTGCCCTACTGGAGATACTAAAGGAAGCCTTACAGACAGAGAAACAAAGAAAGGACAGAGAGACTTGGAGAAAGGTTCAGTACTAAAGAGATTCGGTATGGGTACAATAAAGGATATTAATAGAGAGAGGGGAAAAATATATATGACAAACACAAACCAAAGGATAAGATGGTTGATTCAAGAAATGCCTTCACGGTTATAACATTGAATGTAAATGGATTAAACTCCCGAATTAAAAGATACAGAATCGCAGAATGGATCAAAAAAAATGAACCATCAATATGTTGCATACAAGAGACTCATCTTAGACACAGGGACACAAAGAAATTGAAAGTGAAAGGATGGAAAAAAATATTTCATGCAAGCTACAGCCAAAAGAAAGCAGGTGTAGCAATATTAATCTCAGATAAAATAGACTTTAAATGCAGGGATGTTTTGAGACACAAAGAAGGCCACTACATACTAATAAAAGGGGCAATTCAACAAGAAGAAATAACAATCATAAATGTCTATGCACCCAATCAAGGTGCCACAAAATACATGAGAGAAACACTGGCAAAACTAAAGGAAGCAATTGATGTTTCCACAATAATTGCGGGAGACTTCAACACATCACTCTCTCCTACAGATAGATCAACCAGACAGAGGACCAATAAGGAAATTGAAAACCTAAACAATCTGATAAATGAATTAGATTTAACAGACATATACAGAATATTACATCCCAAATCACCAGGATACACATACTTTCCTAGTGTTCACGGAACTTTCTCCAGAATAGATCATATGCTGGGACATAAAACAAGCCTCAATAAATTTAAAAAGATTGAAATTATTCAAAGCACATTCTGTGACCACAGTGGAATACAATTAGAAGTCAATAACCATCAGAGACTTAGAAAATTCACAAATACCTGGAGGTTAAACAACACACTACTAAACAATCAGTGGGTTAAAGAAGAAATAGCAAGAGAAATTGCTAAATATGCAGAGACAAATGAAAATGAGAACACAACATACCAAAACCTATGGGATGCAGCAAAAGCAGTGCTGAGGGGGAAATTTATAGCACTAAACGCATATATTAAAAAGGAAGAAAGAGCCAAAATCAAAGAACTAACGGATCAACTTGAAGAAGCTAGAAAATGAACAGCAAACCAATCCTAAACCCGAGTAGAAGAAAAGAAATAACAAGGATTAAAGCAGAAATAAATGACATAGAGAACAAAAAAACAATAGAGAGGATAACTATCATCAAAAGTTGGTTCTTTCAGAAGATCAACAAGATTGACAAGCCCCTAGCTAGACTGACAAAATCAAAAAGAGAGAAGACCCATATAAAGCAAAATAATGAATGAGAAAGGTGACATTACTGCAGAATCTGAAGATATTAAAAAAATTATAAGAGGATACTATGAACAACTGTATGGCAACAAGCTGGATAATGTAGAGGAAATGGACAATTTCCTGGAAACATATGAACAACCTAGACTGACCAGAGAAGAAACAGAAGACCTCAGCCAACCAATCACAAGCAAAGAGATCCAATCAGTCATCAAAAAGCTTCCCACAAATAAATGCCCAGGGCCAGATGGCTTCACAGGGGAAGTCTACCAAACTTTCCAAAAAGAACTGACACCAATCTTACTTAAACTCTTTTAAAACATTGAAGAAAATGGAACACTACCTAACTCATTTTATGAAGCTAACATCAATCTAATACCAAAACCAGGCAAAGATGCTACAAAAAAGGAAAACTACAGGCCTATCTCCCTAATGAATATACATGCAAAAATTCTCAACAAAATACTTGCAAATTGAATCGAACGACATATTTAAAAAATCATACACCATGCCCAAGTAGGGTTCATTCCAGGCATGCAAGGATGGTTCAACATAAGAAAATCAATCAATGTATTACAACACATTAACAAATCAAAAGAGAAAAATCAAATTATCATCTCAATAGATGCTGAAAAAGCACTCGACAAAATACAACAAACATCCATTTTTGATAAAAACACTTCAAAAGGTAGGAATTGAAGGAAACTTCCTCAATATGATAAAGAGCATATATGAAAAACCCACAGCCAGCATAGTACTCAATGGTGAGAGACTGAAAGCCTTGCCTCTAAGATCAGGAACAAGACAAGGATGCCCGCTGTCACCACTGTTATTCAACATTGTGCTGGAAGTGCTAGCCAGGGCAATCCGGCAAGACAAAGAAATAAAAGGCATCCAAATTGGAAAAGAAGAAGTAAAACTGTCATTGTTTGCAGATGATATGATCTGATATCTGGAAAACCCTGAGTAATCGACGATACAGCTACTAGAGCTAATAAACAAATTTAGCAAAGTAGCGGGATACAAGATTAATGCACATAAGTCAGTAATGTTTCTATATGCTAGAAATGAACAAACTGAAGAGACACTCAAGAAAACGATACCATTTTCAATAGCAACTAAAAAAATCAAGTACCTAGGAATAAACTTAACCAAAGATGTAAAAGACCTATACAAAGAAAACTACGTAACTCTACTAAAAGAAATAGAAGGGGACCTTAAAAATGGAAAAATATTCCATGTTCATGGATAGGAAGGCTAAATGTCATTAAGATGTCAATTCTACAATCTACATCTCAAACTCATCTACAGATTCAATGCAATCCCAATCAAAATTCCAACAAGCTACTTCGCAGACTTGGAAAAGCTAGTTATCAATTTATTTGGAAAGGGAAGATGCCTCGAATTGCTAAAGACACTCTAAAAAAGTAAAACGAAGTGGGAGGACTTACACTCCCTGACTTTGAAGCTTATTATAAAGCCACAGTTGTCAAAACAGCATGGTACTGGCACAAAGATAGACATATAGATCAATGGAATCGAATTGAGAATTCAGAGATAGATCCTCAGATCTATGGCCGACTGATCTTTGATAAGGCCCCCAAAGTCACTGAACTGAGTCATAATGGTCTATTCAACAAATGGGGCTGGGAGAGTTGGATATCCATATCCAAAAGAATGAAAGAGGACCCCTACCTCACACCCTACACAAAAATTAACTCAAAATGGATGAAAGATCTCAATATAAAAGAAAGTACCATAAAACTCCTAGAAGATAATGTAGGAAAACATCTTCAAGACCTTGTATTAGGCGGCCACTTCCTAGACTTTACACCCAAAGCACAAGCAACAAAGAGAAAAATAGATAAATGGGAACTCCTCAAGCTTAGAAGTTTCTGCACCTCAAAGGAATTTCTCAAAAAGGTAAAGAGGCAGCCAACTCAATGGGAAAAAAATTTTGGAAACCATGTATCTGACAAAAGACTGATATCTTGCATATATAAAGAAATCCTACAACTCAATGACAATAGTACAGACAGCCCAATTATAAAATGGGCAAAGGATATGAAAAGACAATTCTCTGAAGAGGAAATACAGATGGCCAAGAAACACATGAAAAAATGTTCAGCTTCACTAGCTATTAGAGAGATGCAAATTAAGACCACAATGAGATACCATCTAACACCTATTAGAGTGGCTGCCATTAAACAAACAGGAAACTACAAATGCTGGAGGGGATGTGGAGAAATTGGGACTCTTATTCATTGTTGGTGGGACTATATCATGGTTCAGCCACTCTGGAAGTCAGTCTGGCGGTTCCTTAAAGAACTAGAAATAGAGTTACCATTTGATCCAGCGATTGCACTTCTCGGTATATACCCGGAAGATTGAAAAGCAGTGACACGAACAGATATCTGCACGCCAATGTTCATAGCAGCATTATTCACAATTGCCAAGAGATGGAAACAACCCAAATGTCCTTCAACAGATGAGTGGATAAATAAAATGTGGTATATACACACGATGGAATACTACACGGCAGTAAGAAGGAACGACCTAGTGAAACATATGACAACATGGATGAACCTTGAAGACATAATGCTGAGTGAAATAAGCCAGGCACAGAAAGAGAAATATTATATGCTACCACTAATGTGAACTTTGAAAAATGCAAAATGAATGGTTTATAATGTAGAATGTAGGGGAATTAGCAATAGAGAGCAATTGAGGAAGGGGGAACAGTAATCCAAGAAGAACAGATATGCTATTTAAAATTCTGGGGATGCCCAGGAATGACTATGGTCTGTTAATTTCTGATGGATATATTAGGAGCAAGTTCACAGAAATGTTGCTATATTATGTAACTTTCTTGGGGTAAAGTAGGAACAGGTTGGAAGTAAAGCAGTTATCTTAGGTTAGTTGTCTTTTTCTTACTCCCTTGTTACGGTCTCTTTGAAATGTTCTTTTATTGAATGTTTTTTTTTGTTTGTTTGTTTTAATTTTTTTTCCATATAGTTGATTTAAAAAGGAAAAAAAGGTTAAAAAAAAAAAAAAGGAAAAAAATATGTAGTGCCCCCTTGAGGAGCCTGTGGAGAATGTAGGGGTATTGGCCTACCCCACCTCAATGGTTGCTAACATGACCACAGACATAGGGAACTGGTGGTTTGATGGGTTGAGCCCTCTACCATAGGTTTTACCCTTGGGAAGACGGTTGCTGCAAAGGAGAGGCTAGGCCTCCCTATAAATGTGCCTAAGAGCCTCCTCCCGAATGCCTCTTTGTTGCTCAGATGTGGCCCTCTCTCTCTAGCTAAGCCAACTTGAAAGGTGAAATCACTGCCCTCCCCCATACGTGGGATCAGACACCCAGGGGAGTGAATCTCCCTGGCAACGTGGAATATGACTCCTGGGGAGGAATGCAGAGCTGGCATCGTGGGACGGAGAACATCTTCTTGACCAAAAGTGGGGTGTGAAAGGAAATGAAATAAGCTTCAGTAGCAGAGAGATTCCAAAAGGAACCAAGAGGTCACTCTGGTGGGCACTCTTACGCACAATTTAGACAACCCTCTTTAGGTTCTAAAGAATTGGGGTAGCTGGTGGATACCTGAAACTATCAAACTACAACCCAGAACCCATAAATCTCGAAGACAATTGTATAAAAATGTAGCTTATGAGGGGTGACAATGGGATTGGGAAAACCATAAGGACCACATTCCACTTTGTCTAGTTTATGGATGGATGAGTAGAAAAATAGGGGAAGGAAACAAACAAACAAACATACAAAGGTACCCAGTGTTCTTTTTTACTTCAATTGCTCTTTTTCACTTTAATTATTATTCTTATTATTTTTGTGTGTGTGCTAATGAAGGTGTCAGGGATTGATTTAGGTGATGAATGTACAACTATGTAATGGTACTGTGAACAATCGAATGTACGATTTGTTTTGTATGACTGCATGGTATGTGAATATATCTCAATAAAATGAAGATTAAAAAAATAGTACATAGACTATAGCGAATAGTACAATTATAATAATATTCTTTCATCAGTTGTAACAAATGTACCACACTAATGCAAAGTGTTAATAATGGGGAGGGGATGTAAATGGGAACTCTATATTTTCTGCATGGTTTTTCTGTAAACACACAACTTCTCTAATAAAAAAAAAAATTAAAAAAAAAATTAATTGAACCAGAAATATTTGTCAAAAAGACTACTTTCTCCCACTGCTCTGCAGTGCCACCTTTGTCATAAATCAAATGTCTATAATTAATTGTCTATTTCTGGATCATCTTGTACCATTTGTCTATATGACTACTCATGTGAAATACAACATTGTCTTAATTACTACAGCTTTATAGGAAGACTTAAGACTGGTAAATTCTCCAAATATGTTCTTCAAAGTTTCTTGGCTAATTCCTTCCCCTTAGCATTTCTATATATACATTTTAGAATCAAATTTTAAGATTTCAAAAGCTTTTTGGGATCTTCATAAGGAATACTGGAAACTGTAGGAAACTGAACTTAAATCTAATTTTATCAGAAATGTTGAAGGATATGACTAATCATATGTGCTAGATACACTATCAGGACCAACCATAGGAAGTACAGACAAAGGATTATGAAGAACAGAGCATCAGAGTAAGCCTGATAAAGAATTATGGGAAAAGATGTCAGAGTAAGCTCAGTGTAACTACCGACATAAACTGAATATCTGCTGTTTACTAAAAGTAGGATGATGTGTAACAACTTTAGCTTTAATTTCATATAAACAGAGCTGAAAATACATTACAACTTTATAAGCAGTTGCTGGCTATATTCATGCAACAGGGTAATTTTTTTTCCTCAATAATAAAATCGGCTAACTCTGTATTTATGAATTGGCTTGCTCCTTTTGGATTTCAGTTTCTTTCTTTTTTCCAACAACGTGTAAATCATTTTGGAGCAAAATGATATCCTTAAAGTACTGAGTCTTCCAGTCAATGAACTTGGAATATCTATTTGTTCCAGTGTTTATCTTTCTCAATAATGTTTTATAATTTTCTATGTAGAGGTATTGTATTTTGTCAACAAATTTATTTTTATATTTTATATTTTCAAATACTAATGTAAACGGTATCTTTAAATTTTCATGCTGTGTTGGTGTGTAGAATTAGTTTATTTTTTAAATATTAAAACTGTATAAAGTGAATGAACTTTATTTCTAACACATAATCAGTATAATTTTTTCTTTATATACAATTATATTATCTGAAAATTACATTTTACTTTTTCCTTTCTAATTCTTATGTCTGCTTTTTTTTTTTCCTCCCCTCAATGCACTGGCTATCTCCTCTAGTAAAATGCTGAATATAAGTGATGAAGTATTAAACTAGTAATACAAAGTTTGAAATGGATTTTTTACATAAACACATTATCATATCACGTTTCCCTGGAACTGCGACCATAGAAAGACATAAAGGGAGGGCTATAAGGTAGGAACTATGAATCTTTGTTACACTGACAAAACTTCCATAGCTGTGTCTACACAGAATACCCTCATCACAAAATCTGTGTTCTCTATATGATCCCTTGTCCTTCTCATGCCTTCCTAGGGCTGGGCCCTCTTTCATCAGGAACCCTCAGAGTAGCTCAACCCATGAAAGAGATATCTCTAGGCTTTCTTTCCCAGGTCTGAAAGGCCAAGTACATTCGATGTCAGTGTTTTCAGTTCATTGTTCCCGGTGATATCAAAAATTTTCTCATGCAGGTTCCCACACTGCTGTCAGGTATGCCCTTTCCCATGCAGAAGTTCTCACATAGAGGTGACCTGACTTTTCAAAGTAGACAGTTTAGCCATGCAGGAAGGGTATCACGTGGGCAGGAATCAAGGAGGAACTATGTACAGACATCATGTTTACCCACAGAGAATCCCTCAACTCAGGTGTGCTCTCCTACAGGGCACCTCTAGTAGGGGAGCACATTTGAAGCTGCTCATGAAGGAACAGGGAAACAAACAGGCAGAAGAGTAAGAGACATTTTAGGGACATTAAGTCCTCAAATCTATGGCAGGTATAACTTCTCACCCCAAGATTTTCCTCTGCAGGCATCCTTGGTTCTCAGGAAAAACAACTGGAGGTGCAGGGCAGGGGGCAGGCAGGAGCTGAAGAGATATTAGGCACGGTCTTTACATGCAATCACCACAAATTATATAAGCATGTAAAATAAAATAAATGAAAAGAAACAAACCAGAATTAACATTAACATTAAAATAGAAAGAAAAAGCTCACCAAGGCCAAGGAAGTAAAATGGACTAGTCACAGGGGTGGGCAATCAAAAGCAGAATATCTGGAGTGCAAAGCAAGTTCAGATGTTGTAGGGGGCTAAAGAGGAAAGATAAAAAGACTAATACTAAAAACGTGTTCTACATTGTATTTTTATTAACAGACTAGAAAAAATATCCAAATGAGTGAAGTAGGCTACTAAAGTAACACAATCTGTTAGTAGTTGAACAATGATTAAAACCCAAGACCATCTTGCTTCAGTACCAAAAATCTTTCCACTACATCAAGGTCCCAGTAGTTCCCAGTAAAGGGGAGACTTGGTCAAGCATCAATTTCAACTTCTGAGTCCTTCCAAAGAACTTATATGCTTGAGATGGGAAAACACATAAAGGTCCTTTATTGAATCCAATTAACCCATCTTTCCATCTTTTTACAAGATTTTTACATGTACCTTTAGGGACTAGGCTCAAGAACCCTTCCTAGAATGCAGCTCCTAAGAATTGATTTTTTTTTAATTCAAAATGTCTTCATATCCTTTATAGGGAATTATTGTATGGTCATGATTTTGCTACTCTAATATTAGCAATTTCACCATATCTGATTCTTATATGGTAGAATCAGGAATATGTAGGTTGACAATATTTTGTATATATAATTTGTTCAACTGTAGTACTGGCATTCAATTCATAATTTTAAAAGCTTGACATGCCATGGTAAATATAGTTAATTTTTTACAATTAAGTATAGTCTACCATTTTTGCTGAAAAAAAGTTCAGTATCACCACAGTAGAAACATGACTGCTCTTATAAAATTTTATCAACTTATTTTCTCCCCCCAAACTCATCAAATTATCAGTTTCTATTATTTATTAAGGCTTGAGCTAATACTGAAGGCTTTTCTATGTCCAGTTCATTCTTACAGTTTCTGTACTGAATGAATTCTCTGGTGTACAGTGAGTTGTGATTTCTGGATGAAGGCTTTCTCACATACACCACATCGATAGGGTTTTTCCCCAGTATGAATTCTCTGATGTAAAACAAGATCTGACTTCTGGGAAAAGGCCTTTCCACATTCACCACATATGTAAGGTTTCTCTCCTGTGTGAATTCGCTGATGTCCTGGGAGATGGGACTTCTGTGAGAAGGCTTTCCCACATTCAGTACATATATAAGGCTTCTCTCCTGTGTGAACTCTCTGATGTCCAATGAGATGTGACTTCTGACAGAAGGCTTTTCCACACTCACTGCATTTGTAAGGTTTCTCTCCAGTATGTGTTCTTTGATGTATGATGAGCTGCGACTTCCGGGAGAAGGTCTTCCCACATTCAGTACAGTCATAGGGCTTCTCCCCAGTATGAACTAACTGATGCGTAATGAGTTCTGTCTTCCTGCTGAAGGCTTCCTCACATTGAGCACATTTGTAAGGTTTCTCCCCAGTGTGAATTCTTTGATGTATAATGAGGTGGGACTTCTCACAAAAGGCTTTCCCACATTCAGTGCATTCAAATGGTTTCTCTCCAGTATGAGCTCTATGATGTATAATAAGCTGTGACTTCTGGGAAAAGGCCTTCCCACACTCTCTGCATTCATAAGGCTTCTCTCCAGTGTGAATTCTCTGATGTATAATGAGAGGTGATTTCTGGGAAAAGGCTTTCCCACATTCACTACATTCATATGGTTTTTTCCCCGGTATGTACTCTCTGGTGTATAATGAGGGATGACTTCTGAGAGAAGGCTTTTCTACATTCAGAACATTCATAAGGTTTCTCCCCAGTATGAATTCTCTGATGTACAATGAGGTGAAACTTTTCACTAAAGGCTTTTCCACATGCGCCACAATCAAATGGTTTCTCTCCAGTATGAATTCTTTGATGTACAATGAGCTGTGACTTCTTAGCAAAGGCTTTTCCACATGTAATACATACACAGTTTTTCTCCCTAGTTCTGACTTTCTCATACTGAATATGAGATTGTTTATTGCTAAGAATGTTTCCACACTGATTATCTTCAGAGGGCATTACTCCATTGTGAATTTTCTCAAGTTTGGAATTGGACACACTGTAGCTAGATGATTTTTCACACCCAACACTCTCATCAGGATTTTTTCTTGAATTGCTTTTATTATAACCAGGTAGATCCATATTAAGTTTCAAGATCTTTTCAAATGCATCACATTTATGGCGTCTTTCTTTTGAAGTATCTGAGTCTATGCATTCTTGAAATATTCTTCCAAATGCATTATATTTATCGCCTGACTCCTCAGTCACTGTTTTGTTGTTAATTATTGTGACTTGCCTGAAAAGTTTGTCCTGGTTTTCTTGATATCTCTGCAGCTGGCCATCACTTTGACAGACTTTTAAAATGGAGTACAATGAACCATCCTTTGTGACTCCTTTCAATATCTTATTATGGAAGGAGATACTCCCCAAGATACATGGTTGGGGGTTGTCAAGGTTACTCTTCCTGTCTAAAAGAAGGAAAGATAAAATCAAACAGTCATAAAGATCAGTTAACAGAGCACAGAACAAGAGGAATAAATGAATGATCCAAAGTTGTCAATGAACTCAGAAAACAGCAATAAAGACAGGCCATTTTGGAAGATAATATGGCATGTAGGATGATCATATAAATAGATAGACAAGAATGTTAAAGAGAAATAGGTAAAAACTAGACCTGAAGGAGACAGAAAAGTGTCTGGGTTCTTATCACTCCAATATTGACTTATTCTTCTGGGATCTTCCCATTTCCCCTACTCCTGAATAGAAACTTTTTTCACCTTTTGAATTCATTTATCTTATAAACCATTTGCTGTAATCCTGCCACCACTATCCAAAGAAACAAGGTCACTTCTGTACTCAAAATACTTTTACTCTTCTCAGTCTACTTTCCTAATTAACAACTAACAAAAAAAACAGAAAAATCCAAGGTCCAGCTAAAGGATTCAATACCTAGCCTCACACCAGGAACCCAAGCTTGAATACTACTATCTCCTAATAAATACTTTCTATACACATAAAGTAAAACGAGCAAAGTTCTCCAAAAAAACCCATGTCTATTCTTACAGCAAAGTTCTGTACATATACTCTCTCCTCCACACAGCTTGCCTTCACTCTCCCTATTCAGCTTAATCAGTAATGAATATAACTTCCAGGGCTGCTCTGCCACCTCTTTAGACTCTGATTTTCACTGAACTTGTAAAATAATAACTATATTGGACATTTAATTTTGTAACCCTTATATCTGTGTCTTATTTTCTAAAATGCAACCTATGTTCTTAGAAGGCATTTGTCTTCTAAGTCTTTAATTCCCTTTCATAAAAGACATTAAAGATATGATGTTGAGAAGATCATTAAGAAATTTCTTTCTCTGAAAGGTTCACAATTATTTAATTAACTACTTATTGAATGCCTACTAAATGCTCAGCACAGGAGCAAAGAAGAATAAGAGATTTCAATATGGGTAGAAACATAAGCCACAGGTACCAATCAATTAAAAAAACAAAACAAACAAACTGATTATTTCATTTCCCTTGTCTCCCATCTGCCTGCTTTTCACCTGGATAGATCCAATCTGATATGTCTTTCTTTAAGATCCATGGATCTTCTCCTTGTTCCAACTTGGAGATGACATCTGGTTTGGAAATTGGATACCCTATAAAATGGAAATCAGAGGAATTGGCATTGACGGCATTGAAGGGAAAAGAGGAGGTGCAGCTTTAGGAAGTCCACATGAAGCAATCTAGTTGGCCCTCAGAAAAGGAATGAACTCCATTTGG
Organism: Choloepus didactylus; assembly: GCF_015220235.1. Lineage (NCBI taxonomy): Eukaryota > Metazoa > Chordata > Mammalia > Pilosa > Megalonychidae > Choloepus > Choloepus didactylus. The sequence continues at coordinate 95,467,368 of NC_051319.1, forward strand.
GGAGGGAAGAAGGGCACAAACGCCATTATATGTATCAGGAAAGTGCCTAACCACAGCAACTAATAAGGGAAAGGCACTTGAATGGACAACTCTAGTTATGCAAGGAAGCCATCCTTACCCATTGAGACCAGGTGGCTATAGTTCTCCAACATCACATCTCTATACAGGGTCCTCTGAGCAGGGTCCAGTTGTTGCCACTCCTCCTGGGTGAAATCCACAGCCACATCCTTGAATGACACTAACCCCTGTAACAGTACATTCCTATTCAATCTGAAGCAATCATTCTCATCATTTCTATTATAGTATGCAAAACTATAATTACACCTAATTTACATCACAGTTTTGGGGAGAAACAATGTAAAATCCTGTCTTTAACAAGAAGAACCAATTAGATCAGGGCAACAGAAGAAGTAAACCTTAAAGAGACCTACCTAAATACAAATGGGAATTTAATAAATGATAAAGGCAGCATTCAAGTAACTGAAATGAAGATGGATTATTCAACATAAAGTATTGAAACAGCTGGACAGTTGATAGGAAAAGAATAATATTGAAGCCATTCCTTACTCCTTGGAAAACAATAAATTCTGGATGGAGCAAAAATTTAACTTCTAAAAAATACCACACATAATAATAGTAATAAACAAAACATAGGAGAATTTTTACTGATAATTAGCATGGAAAAGGCCTTTTAAAGTACGACATAAAAAAAAAGAGAAAAGCCGTATTTAGAGAATCATACAATGTCAGTCTTCAAGATCATTAGTCTAATCCCCTCATTTTACAGGAAAAAAAACCCTTAGCTTCCCCCAAATCTCATAGCTTTTATATGTAAGCAATAGCAAAATATAATGAAATAATCAAAATAACAACAAAAATAAAAATACCAAGGAATAAACTTAATAGGAAATGTGCAGGAAAAATTCATGAAATAAACCACAACAAATTACTGAGGAGGCATTAAAATAAAGAACTTGGGTAAGTGAAGAGCCATAAAGTATTTCTTGGGGGGGGGGAAACTGACTATTTTAATTATGTCACCATTATATTTGCTATAGTTGTCATCTACTAGTGGAATTTGAGTGATTTGTATTATTTTAAATAATGTTTCTGGGTTTTCCCCTAAATATTCCATTATTATCAAATATTGCTTTCAGAATTAAAACAAATAAAATATTGTTTCAAATATCAACATCCCCCTGCTTAAAAACCACCTTTGGTTCTTCTGTTGCATACAAAATCAGTTTCATTTTAGTCATCTCAATCTCAAGCTTTCTCTCATCCCACACCAAGTTCCATATTCACTCCAATCACGCTGCCAAGCATTTCATCCTAACAACCCTATTAATTTTCCCATTTTACATGTAAAAAAACTGAGGATTACAGTGGTCAAGTAACCACTATTACTTCCCAGATGGTAAATGAATATGTGATTAACTCTCAAATTTAAAAGCAGGTATACTGACTTTATAGCCTGGGTTCTTCACCACACTCTAAACTGCCTCCTTGATACTGTAAACAAGATCCTTTATATTTTATCTCTTCAATGTCACACAGTCAAAGTTTCCATAAACTATCCTCTACTTTTGTTTTCCTCAAATTCTCATCCTTCCTAAAATCATTGTCCATTCTACTTTTGCAAATGCTATTTCCCCTCCTCACCTTACTCCTTCATGACCCAAGGTTCAATAATCTTGTAAGCCTGCGCCTAACTTCCTTATAGAGACAGTTGCTCCCTCCTCTCTGTTCTAACAGTACTTAGCTCTCATGTCTATTATACAGCCTACCTATGTCTATATTGGTTTTCACATTTATTTACCCCCATTTTTCTCTGCAGTTCTGGCAGAAAAGAACCATGCCTAAATCTTCCTGAGATGTTCCATAGCTAGCCAGTGCATATGATGTACATTGGGTATTCAAAAACTGTTTGCTGAAAATGAATGAAGATCATAGAGAATAAGGGAAATTGAAATTCATGTTTAGTTAAAAAGTTTTGTGCATTAGTCAATTATAGTCATTTAATCAGAAGAACAGTAAATGAGAAAGGTAACAAATGTGGAATATAGAGGAAATCCATTTTGATAGGTGAATAGATGTTATAATTCCGACATTCTGATTTTGCTTTAATTACTGATACTCAGATACTTCAATATACTCAGTATGCATTAAATTTTGTTAATATTCATATGTAAAAATATAATGCATAATCAGTGGGAAATTGTACTTTTGTTATATAAAAACAATTTCACAGCTTGAGTGATTAGAGGTGAATGGAAGGAGAGTAGTATTGGACAGAGGAGGGAAGGAGAGTGTATATGATGAATTCAGCACTGGACAGTATGTTCCTAAAGGAACAGGCATTAATCAGTTAGTCATGGTAGTCAGATTTACTGGGCTAATAAAAAGTCTTCAATCAGCATGCAGGTAACTTTTTCATCCTCTAAAGCAGCATTGTCCAACAGAAATATGAAGCTAGTCAGGTAGGTAATTTTAAATTTTCTAAAAGCCACACTCAAAAAAATATTTTTAACTATAGACATTTATCCCAATATATCCAAAATATTATCACTCCAACATGTAATCAATCTTTAAAAACTTATTAATGAGGTTCTTGGTACTAAATCTTCAAATTCTAGTAAGCACTTTATACTTAGAGCACATCTCAATTCAGACTAGCCAATTTGAAGTGTTCAAAAGCTGTGACATTCAAGAAGAAAAAGAACCTATTTTTGTAAAAGAACTCAATTGTTAAACTCTGTTATAAAATATACGTAAGGACTCCTAATGTAAAAGTTGTTTTCCAGATTTGACAATGACAATGGTGAAGATGTAATCAGAACAACTAATACTTAAACACAGTACAAATTATGACCTAATCATGGTTCTAAGTGTAATTTTAATTTATTTAATCCTCACAACACTCTATGGGGATTACAATCTCCATTTTACACATGGGGAAAAAATTCCAGGTAGCCTGATCCCAAGGAAATAGCATGTATCTGTTAAGTTAATAAAGGAGAATTTTATGAACTAACATGGGAAGATATTCAAATAGTATCCAAAAATGTTTATATTAGTCAATTACTAGTGAAGTTAAAAAAAATCAAGTTGCAGAACAAAATATTTACTCTGTAACATTATTTTTCCAAAAGAAAAACACAAGAAAATAAGAGATACTCTCACACATTTGCACTTTCACATAAATACACTTAATCTGAGTTATACTCATATTGAAAAAGATGTGGAAGATTAGAAACAAATGATTAACACTGATTATCCCAGATGGGGGGGGGTTTAAGTTAAAAGGCCACTTTGGTTTTAATTTTTATCTTTTTACGTTGTTTTAAATGTTTATACCATGTATAGATAAATTTGGCAGGGAGAAAAAAATAATGGACTTTAAAAAATGGAGAGCAGAGAAGGAACTGGCCTTGAGTTGGAGAGTGATCCTACAAACTCTGAAGCCACAGGCAAGGATCTGGAGCATCAGGGATTCCTACTCTTCAAAACTCTGCCAGAAAATAATAACTTAAGAACTGCTGTGGAGTAAAGGGTTAATTCAGCAAGCCTGGAGTGCTTGAACCCTGCACATGCCAAAGAAAGGACTGTCTTCAATAGGACTGGACCTTGACTGGCACCTGGGAGATAACCTCTGAGCTCTTGGAATATCCTGCCTGAGAAGAGTGTCTTTGTATACCTAGGGCCTGTGCCATGCCAGATCCTTTAGGCTAACAATGTGATTTATAGTAAACACCTGTTGTTGTTTACCTGGGACCCTGGGCCATGCTTTATGAGTTTGAATTCTGGAGCAGCTGGAGACAGAGTAGCTAAGGTCAGTCATGCAAATATTTTATACCTACTTGACTGATCCCCAATAGAAACCCTGAACACCAAGGCTCAGGTAAGCCTCCCTGGTTGGCAACACGTTGCATATGTTACAGCACATTGTTCTAGATTTAAGTGCTGTCTGTGAGACTCCACTGGGAAAGGACAACTGGAAGCTTGCTCCTGGTTTCTCCTAGACTACTCTATGTGGCTTTTCCCCTTGCTGTTTTAAACTATATTCTTTGGCTGTAAACAAACAAACAAACAAAAATACTGCCACCAGGATTGTAACAGCTTTTCTGAGTCCTGTGAATCCTTCTAGAAAATCACTCACCCTGAGCATGGTCTTAGGGAACCTGCCATAACTGTCTTTTGAGAGAAATATTTATTTTGGAAGTCCATTAAAAGTATGCTTATCTTTCTATGTTATATACATTTTATCCCTAATTAAAATGGACCATAGGAAGCCTCAGTTACTCTAAAGTAAGACTGGCAGAGGCCATTTAGTCTCTATTATAATTACTTAACTCCGCCATTATAGCATGAAAATATCCATAGATAATACAGAAACAAATGGCATGACTGTGTTCTAATAAAACTTGGCTTATAAAAACAATTGGGAAACCGTATTTGGTCCATGGACCATGTAGTGGTTTGAAGCTGTATGTACCCCAGAAAATCATGTTCTTACATTTAACCCATTCCTGTGGGTGTAAACCGATTGTAAATAGGACCTTTTGATGAGGCTACTTTGGCCAAGGAATGACCCACCTTATTCAGGATGGGTCTTAATGCTATTACCGGAATCCTTTATAAATGGAATGAATACAGAGAAAGAGAGAAAGCCACAGGAAGCAAGAAGCTGAAACAGAACCCAGAACAGAAGGAAGAGACCAGGAGACGCTGCTATGTGCCTTGCTATGTGGCAGAGGAGCCAAGGATCACTGGCAGCCAGTCTTCAGGAAGAAAGCATCACCCTGATGATGCCTTGATTTGGACATTTTCACAGCCTCAAAACTGTAAGCTTATGAATTCCTATTGTTTATGCCAACCCATTTCATGGTATTTGCTGGAGTAGCCTAAAAAATTAAAACGGGCAATATAGTTTGCCAGCCCCTATAATGTTCAAAGAGTTTGTCTCTGATATTATGGTAGCTTCCCTCTAAAAGATATTTTAAGACAAAGCTAAAAGAAATCTGTTGCATTTACTTCAGGAGTGTTGGTGAGAACTGTACATGCTACTATGTATAGGAAGACCCAAAAACGGAAATTTCTTTCAGTCCTACAGAGCAAGAAATATTTTCTTCCAGTGGGAAACTGATCTGCTTTTTCTTATGGAGAATCCAATCATGCAACTGATGATGTCTGCTAGGAAAATCAGAAAAATGTGTAAAATGGTTTCAGGCCAGATTATCTACATATTACCTAGCAACTTCAGGTTTTGATCTTTATCCTAAAACAGGATTACCTTTTCCCCCTAATCCTAATTTTAATCTATCTGCACTATTCCATTTGATTGTATGAAAAACCAAGGGAGGAATAAAAAATTAACAAAGCAACTCACCTGAGACTTGGTCATTTTTGGCTTCTCCTGCAAAATAGCAGCTACCTTAAAAAGCAACACTGGTGACCAGAATGAAGTTTTCACAACTAGATCCAGATTACGGCTTTCACATTCACCAATCTAGAAATAATCACCACCAGAAGTCAGGTGGATGCAGGGCTACCATGTGGGAGAAGGTCATTTGAGCAATACAGAAGGGTCAGCAAGCACCATGTGAAAGAGACATCAACCTTTAGTCCTCTTGTGTCTATAATACGATTACATGGAACTTGTAAGTTTTTAATTAGACGGATGTAAATATGTTTCCTAATGATTACTAACAACATATTGTTCCCCCTTTGAACCAGCAATTCCACTTACAGAACTTTATCATAAGGCAAATAATCACACACACACAATATTTAATTGCAAATGTAACAGTTTCCTGGCAAGAAGAATGGGAATGACCAACTGAAAAACATGAATACATTCCCATTTACCCCAGAGAAAACCAACAGCTGAATTCCAATAATCACCTAAGACCTCTCATACTTTCCCCCAACTCAGCACTCTCCTGCCAAATCAATATTCATGGACTAAAAAGGCGATTTTAAGATGTTTTTTGTTTAAATGTTTATTGCTGATTTTCAACAGTTCAGTTGTCTGCATACAAAAATGGTGACAGGCTGGAACCACTGATAAAAGAATACACCAAAATGCAGGAAGGTACTTACCTAATAAATTCTTCTCAGTTCCATAATGGGTTGTGCAAACAGGGCTGAACTCGTTCAGAGGAAGTGGGGGCTCCCATGACTGGGAAAATATTTCATATGCAGTGACCCAGGCTTTATCAAAGCACCCCTGGAAGGAAACAATCAAGAGCAACAGTTAAATTCATCTCTGGACATTCAGCAGGTGCTCAAAAAATGTTTCTTGAATAAAATACAAAATCATTTCAATAAACTTAGAAAGAGGCTAGGCCAAAACCACGCTTTTCTTAATTATCCTATGCTTTTAAATTTATTAGGTCTTGTTTTAAAATGACGTTCATTTCTTTGTGGGGCATGAGATTAAGGAGGCGACTTGGGGGCAGGGGTGGATTGAGAACAGACCTGAGAAGGGGCTTACCCTTTAAGAAGTCAATGGTTACCTATTAACCTTTGGAAATTTTAATCTATCTAAGGCCCACCAGTTCTCCCAGCCACCTCCACTCGTCTCTCCGTGGCCAATAAATCGGGGCTGACCACCATCACGCCCTGGCCCTATTTCGGCACCTCCAAATCTCTGAATCTTCATGTCCAGCAATCACATAATCACAACTTTCTATTAAATCACTAGCACACGACAGCCCAGTCACTGATCTCTCAAAGAACCCCCCAAATCACTGACCCCAGTAATCCCCACCGCTGAGTCCAAAGACACCCCATTACTGACTTGTCATTCCCCAATTACTAATTATATAGCTTACTCCATCCGTGATCTCTAAATAAACCCAAAACTAATCCCACAGACTTCCCTCACCAGTAATTTCATAAGCCTCCGATCACTGATCCTCGATCCTAAGGTCCCCAGTCCCCATTACCAATTCCACAGACTCACCCATCACTCACCACACATCTCCTCCTTCTCACCCGCGGCTTCATTATCAGGTCCAGAAACGTCCATTTCAGCTTAAACCCGGACGGCTGTTACCTCCACGTTAGTGAACTCACCGGCTTCCTGTCGGCGAACAAAACGCGGGGCTGCCTCGAGCCTGCGCCGTTTGGTAACGGTCGTTTTTGCTCATTTCGCGTCATTCAACGGCTTTGTTCTGGAGACAATATGGCTGCTCCTACGCACGGGTGGTTTCTCTATGGGAGCCGCCATTTGGAGAGTCCGGTCAATTCCGTACAAGCGGAAGAATCAGATTCTTTCCGGTACAAGAGATCAAGCGAAGGTGAAGATGACGGAAGGGAGTGTTAGTATACAAACAAGTAAATTGCAAACTTTTACAGAGAGATATTTATGGGGATATGGGGTGGGAGTGAGAGCCGTCCTTTACTGAAAGACTGCATTTGGTGAAAGACGAAGAATTTGGAATGGTACAATACTACTTGGTAAAAGGGAAGAGTATTTGCAGATGGTACAGCACCGTTGCCGGAGAGTCTGCTTGCTGGGGGTTGAAGACGTGGAGTGGTACAGTCCACTCCTAGGAGATTCCATCTTAATGAAGAGGGGTAAATGTACTGAGATTGGGAGGGGGGGGGGGCGGAAGAAGGGGATAAACAATAACAAACATTAATTTTGCTAATAACAATTATAAGGAACTCTCCTAGGGGAGATTGCAACTGCAATAATAAGTTGCAAGGGCCGACGGGAAAAGAAAAGAAAGTTGCAAGGCAGTAAAGGAAACACTGAACAACAGAGTGTTAAACAGCGAGGGTTCCAGAATCAAACAGAAAACAAATAGTGAGGAACAAAGGTGAGGCCTATATAGGTAGAGAGAAGGGGGGGGAAGGAGATCTGGTAACAGAAGTGGCAGACTAAGGGAAAGAGCACAGGGGACTGGGACAGGGAGATTGAGAAACAGAAAGGATACTGAAAAACAGGAAGAAAAAGGACACGGTGAGAGATAGGATGAGGCTGAGGACATTAGGTTTCAGAGAGCAGAAATCACTTGATAAAAAGAAATAAACCAGCAAAACACTTGCTGCAGAAAAAGAATATTAGAATTCTTATCTTAACCTTTAGATCCTACATCAAGGTTTTATGCTTTTTAAAACGCATGTAAACGAGGTGATGTTTCATGCGCATGAGTGAATACAGTTTTGAATGATCGTAATTTTCACACTAGCCATCAGTTTTGGCTTCTGTAATTAGGCAGCTATTTTACATGTGGTCATTTTATTTCTCACTTCAATTTAATCTTCCAGTTACATCAGTATTTATTACATGCCTTGTTCTTAAGACAATAGAGCCACTGTATGAGAAACTAAAGGTATAGTAATGATTAATTCACAAACTTCAGCTCAAGGAGTTATAGGAGTGAAGGCTAGAGAAATTAGAAGGGACCAAACCATGGGGATTGAACCATGTCCCCCATAAACACATGGTCAAGTCTTAATCTGTGTTCCTTTGGATGTGAACTATTTGTAAATAAAACTTTTTGAAGATGTTATTATTAGGTGGGCTAAGGTGGGTCAGATTGAATCAGGCTCCATACAACCCAAATGTCCACCAACAGGGGTCTGGTAGAATAAATTATGGTATATGCATAAAGCAGTACTATGAGTTATAAAAAAAGAGAGAGCTAGAACTATATATACTACTATGCAGTGACTTAAGGGACTATATGAAAAAAAGTGGAAAAAAATCATTTATCTTTTAAAAATAAATAAGTTTTTTTAACATTAATGAAAGCATATTTATTAATAAAAATATGGAAAAATAAAGCATCATATAAAATGTTATCCATGAAGGGAATTATTAATAATATAGCTCTGTAGCAAATTACCCCAAAACTTAGCGGCTTAAAACAACACACATTATTTTCCTCAGTTTCCGTGAATTGGGTATTTAGTCCTCTGCTTCATCTTCAGGGTCACAAAGTCTGCAAAGTATCAGCCAGGTTGGGGTCTCATCTGAAGGCTCAACTGGAGAAGGATCCACTTCCCACCTCAATCACATGGTTGTTCAGAGGATTCAGTGCCTTGAAGGTTGTTGGACTGAGGGCATTCACTTTTTTGATGGCTATTGACTGGAAACCACCACAGTACCTTGCCTCTCTAACATGACAGCTTGCTTATTTCAGAAGGTAAGAGAGAGTCTCTGAGCAAGATGTAAGTCACCATCTCTTATACAGAAGTGTATCTCTCAATGTTGCTGTAGTCTATTGGTCAGAAACTACTTACTCATATGGAGGGGCTTACACAAAGCCATGAATACCAGGAGGTGGGGTTCACTGAGGACCCTCTTAGATGTTTCCTACCAGAGGAAGGAAGGAAATTGGATAGAGGGGACAGAAATAGTACCTGATCTACTTGGAATGTACAATGGAATCTTCTGTTCATTTTACTTTAGAGCCATGTAAACATTTTACATAATTATAAAACAAAACTAAATTTTAAAAAACAAATTCCGTACTTCTGCTTCTGACCAAGGTGAAGTAACAGAGAATGGATGCATGCTTTCAACCAAAACAATTGAAAAAGAAGACAGATATATAAAACAATGGTTATCAAGAAATTGGATATCATGAAATAAAGGACAGCGATCCTTGAAAAATGGGAAACAAATAAGGTGCTACTTTGATTGCCCTGGCATACTGTTTTGAGAAAGTTTCCAGGACACAAGACAGGAAGGGGGAATGTGGACAGAGGCCAGTGGTCACCCAGAGTTGGGGAAAAATAACTAAGAATCCAGGAAAACCAAGGCAGCTGATTCACAAGGCAGAGGACTAAAGAGGAGAAAGTGTCTCAGAGAGAGATCTCTGAAGACTTGCAGAGGTCTCCTCTCAAGTATTCATTGGCATATTGCTCTGGAAATGACCAGAGGCTGGGAAAAGAGAGAATAGAGGAAGCAGGAACCTGAACTTACAAAAAAACAAGATTAGTGCCTATTCCCATCAGACTTCACAATTATTGAGACACTGAGATGAGTACTCAAAAGAATATTACCTTAGTAGTGGGGAATAATTACCTCTAAATTAAAATCTTCCTCTAGTGCCACCTAACAAATCAGAAAAGTAAGACCTGAAAGGATCACGTTCATTCCAAGTAAGATAATGGAACTGCAAAACAAAGCTCAAGACTACTCATAGGAACACAGAAGTATCTAGCATCCAAAAAGGTAAAATTCACAATGTCTGGCATCAAATGAAAAATTTTCAGGTAGGTAAAGAAACTGAAAAGTGATACTTATAATAAGGAGAAAAATCAATGTTAAAATACTGAACCAGAACTGACAAAAGATGTTAGAAATTGCAGATAAGGACAATAAAAAAAGTGATTATAGATCCTGCAGTCATTAAAATGTTAAGAGAATACTAAGAACTATTTTAGGCTCATAAATTTGACAAGGTAGAAGAAATGGATGAATTCCTCAAAACCATAAACTACAAAATTCAAACAACATGAATTAGATAATCAGAATAGTCTTATAACTATTACATAAATTTAATTCATAATTTAAAGTCTCCCCAAAAAGAAAATATATTTAAAAATTACAAGAAGAATTAATATCAATATTACACAATCTCTCCAAGAAAACAGAAGAGGGAACACTTCCCAAATCATTTTAAAAGGCAATTATTACCAAAATGAGTCAATGACAGTACAAGAAAACTATAGACAATATCGCTCATGAACTTGAAAAAAATCCTCAAATAATTTTAGCAAACCAAATCCCAACAAGGTAGTAATAGAATTATATGCCACAATGAAGTGGGATTTATTCCAGGTATGCAAGGCTGGTTGAACATTTAAAAATTTTTAAAAAATGTAACTCACCATGTCAACAAGCTACAAATAAGCATATGATCATATCAAGCAATATTGATCAAGCATTTGCAAACTCAAACACAAAAACATGATTAAGAAAAAAGAACTCAGCAAACTAGGAATAGAGGGGACTTTCAACTTGATAAAAAATGATTGACCAAAAAAATTTACAGGAAAAATACTTAACAGTGAAAGATTGAATGTTTTCCTTCTAAGATTAGGAACAAAGGAAGGATGTTTATTCTCACTTTTCTAATTGAACAAAGTACTGGAAATTCAATCCACTTACATAACAAAAGAAAACAAGAAGAATACAGATCAGGAAGGGATAAATAAAACTCCCTATTTACAGATAACATGATTGATTGTCTATGTAGAAAATGCAAAGAAACATACCAAAAGCCTCCAAGAACTAATAAACTGGTTAAGCAACATCACAGATACAAAATCAACCCAAAAAAAGCAATCACATTTCTATATACTAATAAACATGTGGCAGTTGAAATACAAACACAACACCATTTACAACTCTTCTACAGAAAATGAAAAACCTAACTATAAACTTAATAGATGTACAGGATCTTTAGGAAGAAAATTACAAAATGCTGGTGAAAGAAATCAAAGACTTGAATAAATGGAAAGACACCCTGATTTGTTGATTGTTTTAAGGTCACTTGAAATTATTTCTGTGGTTAACTACCAACTATATAACATATTTAGTTTTGTTTCATTTTATAAAATTTTAGGGATCATATTTATTCTAATTGCTTTGTTACTATAGAAAATATTTACATGACTCCAAAGTAAATTACACAAAACAAAAGTACATTCAGACTCCTAGCTTCAATTCCTATCCTTTCCCTTTTGTTCTGTTAACATGAAAAACATTTTTATTAATATTTTGGTTTTTTTTCACCATTTGTACTTAAATACAATAAAATATGTATATTTGTTTTCACACAGCCCTCCTTTCTTAGATAGGAGATAGCATACCTTACTTGTCTTCTGCACCTTGCTTGTTTTAACATTCCTGGAGATTAGTGCATAGCAGTATATAGGGCTATTTCTCATTCCTTTTTATGGTTGCATGGTCCTCAATGTGCAGAAATACCACTGTATTCAACAAGACCTCTATCAATGATTATTTGGGTTGTTTCCTGTCTTTTTGCTGTTACGAATAGTGCTATAATGAATAAACATGATACATCTCAATATTTTTCACACTGTATCTACAGATTCCTAAAAATATATAGAAATTGCATGTATAATTTTGCTAGATATAGCCAAAACCATTCCAGATAAAATAAGTTAATCACTGTTTAATAAAAAGATTTTAATTTTGATATAATCCAATTATCAATCCTTTATGATTAATACTCAACATTTTTCCATATCCCAAGGTCATTATATAAAATTCCCTTCTCATATAATTTCTGTATGTGCCCAGTATGAGCCCTTGACCTTTTAACCCTTCCATGAGGGTTATGTGGGCCATCTTCCACACACATGCCAGCAGGTTTTATTTCCCAAGTCTAAATGGCCAATTATATCTGATACGATATCAATGCTTTTAGCTCACTATTCTTGATGACACAAAGAATTTGCCCACACAGGTTCACACATCCTTTTGAGATGTGCACTTTCCTATGCAGATGTTTTCATGCAAAGGGATTCTCACTTCTCAGAGTAGACTTTAGACCCTACAGGAAGAAGGTCAGGTGGATAGGAAATGTGGAGGAATCAGGAACTTTATTTGCAGACACCATATTTAGCTATACAAATCACTACATCCCTGCCAGGTATGGCCTCTGCCCATGAGGGGTGACTGAAAGATTTTCATGGGAGAAGAGTTGGGCCCACAGCAAAGAGGACAGTAGCATTTTGTAGACAGAAGTTAGGATTTATATATTTATACATCACATTTGCTCATGCAAACTATCCCAGGCATGGATTCCCTACCCTCAAGGTTTTTTCTTTGAGGACCACTCAATTTCTCAGGGAAAATTGTTGAAGTTGCAGCAAGGGGGGCAAAACAGGAGCTAGGGATGCATATATACAGTCTTTGTGGTGAAACATTACAATTTATATGTGTTTACAAAATAAATAAATAGAAGTAATTGAAATCACCTTCACAAAGCATGAGTTAGGCCACCAGATGCAGGAAAATGAAATGGACAGGGGAGAGGACAGGAAATCCTCTGGGCAGTCAAAAGTGGAGTGTCTGGAATGAAAATTAAGTTTAAATTTGGATTTCACACAATGGTATCAACAGCATATTGTAGGAGGATAGAAAGTGAAGACAAAGGGGATAAATACCAGCTTAGAATGTGCTCTATGCTGGTGTTTCATATACAGATGAGGAAACAGACACCAAGGAGTGAAATGGGCTTGTCTGAAACCACACAACACATGAGAAGTGGAACCAGGATTAAATCCCAAGACCATCTGGCTTCAGAAACAAAGTATTTCCACCATACCAAGTCCCTAATGGGGCAGGGTAAGGGGGAGAAATGAGCAAGAAGTGTCAATTCCAGGATCCTGGTCCATTCAGAGACACAGTTCAACTTATATTCTTGAAATTCAAGAACACATAAATACCACCTTTATTGAATCTGATCAACTCATCTTTCTATCTTTCTACAAGAAGAATTTTACACGTATCTTTAGAGGTGAAGATCAGGTCTCTTCTCTAGAATGCAGTTTCTAGATTGTAGCATTTTTGACTTGAGCTTTCTTCATGTCCTCTATAGGAAATTAATGAATGGCCATAATTACGGTCTTAACATTACCAATTTTCCCCACATCTGATTTTTGTAATAGGGTACAATCAGGTACATGTAATTTCAAAGGAGATTATATATGTAATTTGTGCCACTATTGGGCTAACCATTCGGTTCATATTTTTAAAATTTTACAAGCTATAGTAAAAATGCCCATCATTTATGTAATTAAGACTTTCCTATTGTCTTTGATAAAAAGTTGAATACCACACTAGGAACATGATTTCGCTTGTAAACTTTTATCAACAGAGATGTAATCCCAAAACTCATCAAAAATTGGGTTTGTGGTATTTACTAAAGCTTGAGTTAATATTGGGGCTTTTCTACGTTCAGTTCATTCTTATACCTTCACCACTGTATGAATTCTTTGATGTACAGTAAGTTGTGACTTCTGGATGAATGCTTTCCCACATATACCACATTGATAGGGCTTTTCCCCAGTATGAATTCTCCTATGAACAACAAGGTCTGACTTCTGGGAAAAGGCCTTTCCACATTCATCACATACGAAAGGTTTCTCTCCTGTATGAACTCGCTGATGTCCTGGGAGATGGGACTTCTGTGAGAAGGCTTTCCCACATTGAGTACATACATAAGGCTTCTCTCCTGTGTGAACTCTCTGATGTCCAATGAGATGTGACTGCTGACAGAAGGCTTTTCCACACTCACTGCATTTATAAGGTTTCTCTCCAGTATGTGTTCTCTGATGTATGATGAGCTGTGACTTCCGGGAGAAGGTCTTCCCACATTCAATACATTCATAGGGTTTATCCCCAGTATGAATTATTTGATGTATGATGAGTTCTGACTTCCTGCTGAAGGTTTCTCCACATTGAGCACATTTGTAGGGTTTCTCCCCAGTGTGAATTCTTTTATGTATAATGAGGTGAGACTTCTCACAAAAGGCTTTCCCACATTCAGTGCACTCAAATGGTTTCTCTCCAGTATGAGCTCTATGATGCATAATAAGCTGTGACTTCTGGGAGAAGGCCTTTCCACACTGACTACATTCATATGGTTTTTCTCCAGTATGAATTCTTTGATGTATAATAAGAGGTGACTTCTGGGAAAAGGCTTTCCCACATTCACTACATTCATATGGTTTTTCCCCAGAATGAACTCTCTGGTGTATAATAAGGGATGACTTCTGAGAGAAGGCTTTTCCACATTCAGAACATTCATAAGGTTTTTCCCCAGTATGAGTTCTCTGATGTACAATTAAATGTGACTTCTCACTGAAGGCTTTTCCACATGCATCACAATCATAGGGTTTCTCTCCAGTATGAATTCTTTGATGTATAATGAGCTGTGACTTTTTGAGAAAGCTTTTTCCACATTCAATACACACAACACAGGTCTTCTCCCCAGTTTCAACATTCATATATTGAATAAGAGATTGTTTACTGCTGAGAATGTTTCCACAATGTTTCCCTTCAGAGTGTTTCACTCCATTATGAATCTTCTCATGCTTAGAATGGGAAGAATTGTAGCTAGATGTGATCCCACACCCAAGATTCTCATCAGTGTTTTTTGTCACATAACTCCTATTAGAACTACTCAGGTTTATATTAGGCTTCAAGCCCTTTTCAAATGAATCAGAATTATTATACAGTTTTTGTCTTGAAATATCTGGGTCTGTGCACTCATGAAATATTTTTCCAAATGCATTATATGTACGGCATGACTCCTCAGTAACTGCTTTGTTCTTGATGATTTTAACTGGCAAGAAAATTCTGTCTTGTATTTCCTGATCTCTATCTGGCTGGTCATCACCTTGCCAAACTTTTAAAATGGAGTACGACAAATGATCCGTTGTGACATTTTCCATTATTTCCTTAGGGAAGAAAGCATATTCAAAAATACCCAGTTGAGGGGTGTCAAGTCTACTCTCTTTGTCTGAAAAAATAAAAAGATGAAATCAAATAGATATAAAGAAGAATAGTAAAAGAAAGAAGAGGTAGAATGAATGGATTATCCAAAATGGTCTATGAGTAAAGAACTGGGAAGAAGTCAAGTCATTTAGAAGCACAGAAAAACACGTTAAGTTTATCAATGAATAAATAAACAAAGATAGACTTTACTTTCAATAATGTTCGCATGAGATGGTCACTGATTTCATCCCCCTCAGAAAACAAGTATAAAAAAGAATAAAATTATTAAAACAGTAAATTCAGGGCACTGGAAAATGACCAAAGGCAGGCCACATGTTGAAAAGTGATTATTCATCACAAACTGCCGCTTTAATGGGTAAAAATGGGGAGTTTGGGGCCTTTTTCCTGGCCTTCCCCATCCACCCCATTCCCAACTTATATGGCATTAACAGACACAGATAGCAAACTTGGTTTGAGACTGAAGGTAGAGCAGCTAGAAATTTAACAGGGAGAATTTGGAAGCAAAAGAGTCCTTAAAGAGCTGAGATAATAAACTCACCACACATCCCCACTTGACTGCTAAAATACAAGCGCAAGGAGATCCCAGACAGCCTAGCAATGATCAAAAGCCAAGGGAGACTTGTGAACTTGCTATAATCTTGAAGCATTCCAACCTACATGCAACTCAGGCAGTAAAGTGTGGAAGCCTTTCTGCTTCTTTTAGATACCTAGTAAAATCTCTGTGCAAATCACTAGCTCACCTATAAATTAGGTATGTACAAGAGAGTCCTTTAGGGAGTCAGACAAAAAAAAACACACAAAAAACTGAGCATAGACATTAACCATGGCACACTATAGGGGATACAAATGTCATAATGTGAGTCCATGCAAGTTAATTGCCTCTAAAACAAAAATTCAACAACCCTCAAAAGAATAAGAAGAATCTATAGCTGCTACAATTGTCCAAAATGTTCAGTTTTCAATAAAAAATTACTTGACATCCAAAGAAAGTTGACATGCCTCTAAAACAAAAATTCAACAACCCTCAAAAGAATAAGAAGAATCCATAGCTACCACAATTGTCTAAAATGTTCAGTTTTCAATAAAAAATTACTTGACATGCAAAAAAATCAGTCACTAGAAACTGACTCCAAGTGGGTTCAGATGTTTAGCATACAAAGATTTTTAAGAAGCTATTATAAACCTGTTAAAACAATTAAAGGAAAACATGCTAAGGAATAAGTGAGCAAATAGATAATTTCAATGGAGAAGGAAATTACATAAATGAACTAATTTGACCTATGAATAGGCAGGTAGAGCGAATTTTAAGTGTAATAAAAATATTCTGTTGTGGTGGTGAACTTTATTTCATGTAAATTTAAAAATAAGTTTTAACAGTAATAAAAAAAATGGAAATTCCAGAGCCAAAATAAAAAATTGGCTAGATGTGCTCATTAGCAGATTTGAGAAGGCAGAAGACAAAATCAGTGACATGAATATGTATCACTAAGAAATTATCCACTCTATAGAAAAAAGAGAAAAAAGATTTAAGAAAAATAAACATAATTTCATACATATGAGGAATAATAAGAAGCAATTTGGCATGTATAACTGGAGTGCCAGAAAGAGGGAGAAGGCAGAAAAATATTTGAAGAATGTCTGAAAAATCACCAAATTTGGTGAAAAACAACTTACAGAAGCAAGGAACTCAATGAACCACAAGTAGGGTACCTACACATAAAGACACCTCATAACCAAATTGCTGTGAAAGCAGCAATAAAAATGACACATCACACATTAAAAAAAATAATAGGAATGTCAGTTGACTTCTTGACAGAAAAACAGGGGGCCAGGAAACAATGGATTGACATACTCAAAGTGCTAAGATAAATCAACATATGAACCAAGAATTCTATGTTCAGTGAAACTTTCCTTTCAAAATGATGGCAAAACAAAGACATTTCCAGATAAACAAAAATAAATTGCTTGCAGATGTGTTCTACAGAAAATACTATAGAAACTCTTGCTGACTGAAGAAAAATGATACCAGAAGATAATTCAAATCCACAGGACACTAGAAATAAATATATACATATGTGGTCAAATACAAGGGATTTTGTACAGGAGCATTTTTTTCTCTTTTCTTCTAATTTCTTAAAAAGCCTTTTTAAAGCAAAAGTTATAACCCTGTATTGTTAAATTTATGACAAATATAAATGTAAAATATATGACTACAAGAGAGTAAAGGAACACAGGATGGGTTGAGGTAGGAGTGGAGAAAGCTATGTTGGTGAAAAGTTTCTAAATTTTTCTGGAAAAAAAAAACATTATTAACTTGAAGTAAGTGTGAGTAGTTAAAGATCATATTGTAATCCCTAGAGCAACTCCCTCACTCACACATATATACAAATACACACAAAGAATTGTGCTAAAAATTCAACAGACAAATTAAGATGGCATACTAAAAATATTCTTTAAACACAAAATAAGACAGTAAAAAAGAACGAAAACCAAAAAAGATATTAGAGAAATAAAAAACAAAGAGCACAATGGCAAACCTAAATCAAAGCAATCTGAAAATTACATTAACTGGGAATCGAATAACACTCCGATCAAAAGACAGAAATTGTCAGACTGGGTAAGAGAATAAGGGATTCACTTTATATTAAAAGACACAAGCAATCTATGAATAAACTTAACCAAAGATGTAAAGGACCTATATTCAGAAAACCACAGAACATTGCTAAAAGAATTAAAGAAGCCTTAAAAAAAATGGAAGGGCATTCTGTGTTAATGGATTGGAAGGCTAAATATCATTAAGATGTCAATTCTCTGCAAAATGATTTACAGATTCAATGTAATTCCAATCAAAATTCCAACAGCCTACTTTGCAGAAATGGAAAAGCCAATTAACAAATTTATTTGGAAGGGTAAGGAGACCCAAATAGCCAAAAACATCTTGAAAATGAAAAACAAAATCAGAAGACTCACACTTCCTGACTTTAAAGCACATTACAAAGCTACAGTGGTCAAAACAGCATGGTCCTGACACAAGGATAGATATATTGATAGATAAGCAGATATACTGATTTCAAGACCTACTATAAAGCTGTAATAACCAAAACAGTATGGTACTGGCATAAGAATAGACATACAGCTCAATGGAGAATTGAATTGAGAATCCAAAAATAGACCCACATTTATGTGATGAATTATCTTGCAAAAAAGATGCTGTGCCAATTTGGATGTATTATGTCCCCCAAAATGCCATTATCTTTGATGCAATTTTGTGGGGGCAGACATATTAGTGTTAATTAGGTTGGAACCTATTGGTTCAGTGTTTCCATGGAGATGTGACTCAATCAACTTTCATTGGATTATTTCCATGGAGGTGTTGCCCCACCCATTCAGGGTGGGTCTTTATTGGATCACTGAAGTACTTTAAAAAGAGCCACACAGGCCCAGACTCAGAGAGCAACTGAGAGTGACAGTCTGAAGAGGAGCTACAGCTAAGAGAGGATAAATGCCCCAAGAGCAACATTTTGGAGAACAACCTGGGAGCAAGCAGAGGCTAGCCATGTGCCTTCCTACCTGACAGAGGTTTTCTGGATGCCAATAGCCTTTCTCCAGTGAAGGTACCCTATTGTAGATGCCTTACTATGGACACTTTATGGCCTTAAGACTGTAACTGTGTAACCAAATAAACCCCCTTTATAAAAGCCAATTGATTTCTGGTGTTTTGTATAACGGCAGCATTAGCAAACCGGAACAGGTGCCCAGGTAATTCAATGAGCAAAGGACAGTCTTTTTTAGTAAATGGTTGGAGTAACTGGATAACTGTATGGAAGAAAAAGAACCTTGACCCTTTTCTTACACAAAACACAAAAATTAAATCAAAATTAATCAAAGTCCTACTGGTAAAAACTAAAATCATTAAGTTCAAGAAGATAAAATAGGGGAAAATCTTTGTGACCTTGAGTTAGATAAAGATTTCTTCAATAAGATAAATAAATGATTGGTCATAAAAGAAATTGATAAATTGTATTTCATCAAAATTAAAAACTTTTTCTCCTTAAGAATATGAAAAAGGAAGTCACAGTTTGGGAGAAAATACTTACAAAACATTGATATGACAAAGGAATATATAGAAAAACTCTTTTTTCTATTTGTTTTTTAATTCTGTTTTATTGAGATATATTCACACAAAAACTCTTATAGCTCTATATTAAGACAAAGGCTCAATTTCTCAAATGGGCAAAAAAAACTAAATACAAATGGCCAAAAGCACTGAAAGGATTCTCAACATCTTTAGTCTTTAGAGAAATGCAAATTAAAACCACAATGGACACCACTATACAGCCACTAGACTATCTACCCCCCCCCCAAAAAAAAGATAATACAAAATGCTGATGAGGATGTGAAGCAAATGGAACCCTCATACATTGCTAGTGGGAATGCAAAATGGTACAACAAATTTGGAAAACAGTTTGGCAACTTCATAAAAAAGTTAAATACAGGGCTTCAGGAAATTCGAATGGGAGAGGCAGGCCAAAGGTGGCAGTGAGATGGTTGCTGGGCCCCGGGCACAGCTAAGGCAATGCGAGATGGTGGTGGCAACCTCAGATGACATGATTCTATGTACAGAAAATCCCCTAAAATCTACAAAAAGCTACTAGAACTAATACATGAGTTCAGCAAAGTGGTGGGATATAAGATCAACACACAAAATTCACTAGTGTTTTTATACACTAATAATGAGTAACTTGAGGAAATCAAGAAAAAAAATCCATTTACAGTAGCAACTAAAGAATCAAATATCAAGGAATAATTTTAACCAAGGATGTAAAGGACTTATACACAGAAAACTACAAAACATTGCTAAAAGAAATGAAAGAGGACCTAAATAAATGGGAGGATGTTCCATGTTCATGGATTGGAAGACTAAATATTGTTAAGGTCTATTCTACCCAAACTGATTTACAGATTCAATGCAATCCCAATCAAAGTTCCAACAGCCTACTTTGCAGAAATGGAAAAGCTAATTAACAAAAATTTTTGGAAGGGTTAGGGGTCCTGTATAGCTAAAAAGAACAAAGTTGGAGTACTCACATTTCCTGACATTAAAGCATATTACAGGGGAAACTAAGATGGCGGCTAGGTGAGACAGGGCAAAAAAACACCTCCGTGAAAAACACTAGATAAAAACCAGAAAGTGACCCAGAATACCGGTTACAGCGATGCGCCAGCTGGATGAGGTCTGCTAGTATCACAGGGGCCATATACTTGGTGAAACCAGGAGTCTGCATTCTGAAACAAGTGAGTAAGCTGACTGGAAGACCCGCAGCCGCGCGGCGCTGTGGGGAAGCCAGGGCTTGGCGTTTGGAGACCGACTGGCTCTTTAAAAAAAAAAAAAAAAGGGAAAAACCCAGGAGCAGCTGCAGTTGCGGGAGTGGGAACCACACAGTAAAACACAGCAAGAGGGGGCTGGGATGGCCTCTCGGTATCTGGCCTGGAGGATAGTCCGCTGCAGATACCCTTGTGGCCGGGGGAACGGAGAGGAGAGCCAGAAGCTGAAAGAAACCCCATGGCTCGCAGCTGGCTCCCTAGAGGGCTGGATAAACTCCTGCCCAGGGCTGTGCCCACAGCCCAGAGCCCTGCCAGTTGTCCCAGAGCTGGGAAGGAGGAACTGTGCGAGGAGGAGGGGGTTTAGAAGCCCCGTTCGGCAATCTTTGCATCAGGCTGAGAGCATCGCTGCATGGCCCGGCAGCCTGGGGCTTCCCTTGAAGGATGGCGCACACTTGTGAGGTAGCATGGCATTCCCTCGGCAGAGCTCCTGGAGGATCACGGCTGGGAGGGGGGACCCGCTCGGAGAACCCAGGGACACTACGCTAAGTCTGGTAGTTTGTGGAACAGCAAGAGAGAGGGTCTGGGGCTGAAATGAAATGAAGGCTTGGATTCTTGCGGCAGCCTTGAATCTCTGGGAGCTGGGGGATTTGAATATTGAAGCTGCCCTTCCTCCCTGGCCACCCGTACACACGCCCCACATTCAGGGTGGACAGCTCCAGCAACACACCCAAACTGAGTTCTCCAACTGAACCCCACAAGAATCATTTCCCCACACACCGCGGGAACAAGGTTGAGAACTGACTTGAGGGGTGTGGTGACTCATGACGCCATCTGCTGGTTAGTTAGAGAAAGTGTACGTTACCAAACTGTGTTTCTGAAAAATTAGATTGGTATCTTTTTTTTACAACTTGAAAGAACCCTATCAAGCAGAGAAAATGCCAAGAGGCCAAAAACAACAGAAAATCTTAATGCATATGATAAAATCAGACGATATGGAGAATCCAACTCCAAACGCACAAATCAGGATATCAGAAGAGACTCAGTACTTGGCAGAATTAATCAAAGAACTACAATCGAGGAATTAAAACATGGCAAAGGATTTAAAGAACATCAAAAAGACCATGGCCCAGGATATAAGTGACATAAAGAAGACCCTAGAAGAGCATAAAGAAGACATTGCCCCTTTTTAGGTTCTAAAGAATTGGGGTAGCTGGGGGTGGATACCTGAAACTATCAAACTACAACCCAGAACCCATGGATCTCAAAGACAGTTGTATAAAAATGTAGTTTATGAGGGATGACAATGGGATTGGGAAAGCCATAAGGACCACACTCCACTTTGTCTAGTTTATGGATGGATGAGTAGAAAAATAGGGGAAGGAAACAAACAGACAAAGGTACCCAGTGTTCTTTTTTACTTCAATTGCTCTTTTTCACTCTAATTATTATTCTTGTTATTTTTGTGTGTGTGCTAATGAAGGTGTCAGGGATTGATTTAGGTGATGAATGTACAACTATGTAATGGTACTGTAAACAATCGAAAGTACGATTTGTTTTGTATGACTGCGTGGTATGTGAATATATCTCAATAAAATAAAAAAAAAAGACATTGCAAGAATAAATTTAAAAATAGAAGATCTTATGGAAATAAACTGTTGGCCAAGTTGAAGGGACTCTGGATATTCATGGTACAGGACTGGAGAGGGTTGAGCAACGTCTCAGTGTCCTAGAACACCACAGAACAGAAGATGAGGGAACAAGGGAAAGAATGGAGAAAAAAATCAAAGCGGTTGAGGTGGCTCTTGGGGATACGATAGATAAAATAAGGAGTCCAAACTTGGGACTCGTTGGTGTCCCAGAGGGGGAAGAGAAGAGTGGAGGTCTGGAGGGAGTATTCAAAGAAATTGTTGGGAAAAACTTCCCCAACCTTCTACATAATATCAATACATGGGGCATGGATGCCCAGCGAACTCCAAATAGAATAGATCCAAATAAACCCACTTTGAGACATATTCTGATCAGACTCTCAAATGCTGAGGAGAGGGAGTGGGTTCTGAAAGCAGCAAGAGAAAAGCAATTCACCACATACAGGGGAGGCAACATAAGACTAAGTTGTGACTGCTCAGCGATCACCGTGGAGGCGAGAGGGCAGTGGCATGACATATTTAAAATTCTGAGAGAAAAATTTCCAACCAAGAGTGCTTTGTCCAGCGGGGCTCTCCTTCGGATTTGGGGGAGAGCTTGAATTTTTCACAGACAAACAAATGCTGGGGGACTTTGCCAATAAAAGACCTGCCCTACTTCAGATTCTAAAGGGAGCCCTACCGACGGAAAAGTGAGGAAAGGAGAAAGAGATACAGAGAATTTTAACAGACATATATAGTACCTTATATCCCAAATCACCAGGACACTCATTTTTCTCTAGTGATCACGGATCTTTCTCCAGAAGGGACCATGGGCTGGGATGTGAAACAAGCCTCACGAAATTTAAAAAAAAAAAAAAATTGAATATACTCAGGGTGCATTCTCTGGCCACAATGGACTACAAATAGAAGTCAATAATTTTTGGACTGTAACTCCACTATTTACTTCCTACATGATGTAGAGTACACAGGCTCTAATGATGGATCAGTGGTTTTGGACTCAACGTAAAATGTGTGATTTTGGACAGCTATATTGAGAGGGGGAATGGAGGAATGTGGGAGCATGGTTTGTGTGTCCTATTGAGGTGGAGGTGGTGTCAAAGAAAAACAAGATTGTTATGGATTTAAGAGGTTAATTTTAAGCCCAACAGTAAACACAAAGAAATTATCAGAGAATATAACCATAGAGATGAAAAGTAGAGTATGGGTTAAGAGAAATGGGGGAAGGGGCAATGGGGAGTTAAGAAATGAGTGTAAGGTTGCTGTTTGAGGTGAAGGGAAATTTCTAGCAATGGAGGGTGGGAAGGTGATAGCATTACAACATTCTAAATGTGATTAATCCCACTAATGGAATCCTAGGGAGGGGGTGGAATGGGAAGATTTAGGCTGTATATATGTTTCCACAGTTGAGGAAAAAAAAACAGTCTAAATAGACAACAGTTGAATGCCAAGGATGACCCTGGATAGGATCGGACGATGGAGGACAAGAGGCTCAAAGGGACATAGTTGAGACATAAGGAACAGGAAATATAGAATGCAAGCTTTGCATCATTGTTGAATCTCTTGTACTTCTTAGCTGTGCTTAATGGGATTGCATAAAAGAATGTTCTTGTTCATGGGAATTGTATATGAGAATTACAGTGTTTGTTCAAGGATGTGTGCAGCTAGCTGTCATATGTTCAGAAGATAGAGCAATAGATGATGGATGATAGATAGGGAGAGAGGGAGGGAGGGAGGGAGGAAGGGAGGGAAAGAAATAGCAGTGGGACAACATGTTAAAGTTTGTGGATTGGGGGTATTGGGGGTATCGGGGGGTCAGGGAATGCTGGAGTTCTGTGTATGGGGTTTGTGTGGTTTTTGCAACTGTTCCTATAACTTTGAATTTATTCCAAAATAAAATGTTAAAAAAAAAAAATCGAAAGCATGGTCATGGGTTGAAAGACTTAAAACAGTGAAGATGGCATTACCTCCCAAACTGAACCACAGATTCAATACAATCCCTATCTGAATCCCAGCTTGCTTATTTGTAGAAATTAACAAGCTGATTCTAAAATTCATAGGAAATTACAAGGGATCCAGAATTGCCAGAAACAATCTTGGAAAAGAACAAAGTTGGAGGAATGACATTTCCAAAACTCAAAACTCACCTCAAACAAGAGTTCTCAAGAAGGTGTGGTATTGGCTTAAGGACAGATGTAGAGATCAATAGAACAGAATTGAGAATACAAAAATAAACCTATGTGGTCAACTGATTTTCAAAAAGGGTCCCAAGATAATTCAATGGGGAAAGAATAGTCTTTTCAATAAATGGTACAGGGACAACTGGATATCCACCTGCAAAAGAATGAAGTTAGATCCTTAACTTCACACCATATACAAAACTAACTCAAAATGATCAAAGACCTAAATGTAAGAGATAGAAAATTATAAAACTCTTAGAAGAGGACATAGGGGCAAATCTCCATGGCCTTGGATTTGACAATGGATTCTTAGATGTGACACCAAAATCATGAAAAATAAAAGGAAAAAAAATAGATAAATTTAATTACTTCATCAAAATTGAAAACATTTGTGAATCAAAAAACACTATCCAGAAAGTGAAACTACAACCCATAGAATGGGGATAAATATTTGCAAATCATATTTCTCATGAGGGTCTTGTATCTAGAATATACAAAGAACTCTTACAATTCAATAATTAAAAGACAATGTTCTGGTTTGCTAATGCTGCCATTATGCAAAATACCAGAAATGGATCAGCTTTTATGAAGGGGGTTTATTTGGTTACAAAATTAGAGTCTTAAGGCCATAAAGTGTCCAAGGTAGACATCAACAATAGGGTATCTTCACTGGAGAAAGGTCAATGACATCTGGAAAACCTCTGTCAGCTGGGAAGGTATGTGGCTGGGATCTACTGATCCCAGGTTATGTTCCAGCTCCACTCTCAGCTCCCGTGCATTCTTCAAAGTGTCTCTCTTGGCTGCAGCTGCACTGAGTTCCTTCTGTTTGTCAGCTCATTTATATGGCAGCAGTGATTTAACTAAGACCCACCAAGAATGGGTGAGGTAACACCTCTGTGGAAATTATCCGATCAAATGTCTTGCCCACAGTTGATTGAGTCACATCTCCATGGAAACACTCAATCAATACATTCTATCCTAATTAACACTAATACGTCTGCGCCCACAAGACTGCATCAAAGAACATGGCGTTTTGGGGGACATAATACATCCAAACCAGCACAGACAAATAGCCCAATTAAAAAGTGGGTAAAGGATCTGAATAGACTTTATCTAAAAATATATAAATGATCAATAAGAACATGAAAAGATACTCAACATTATCAGTCATCAGAGAAATGCAAATCAAAACCATGATGAGATACCATTTCACTTCTACTAGGTGGCTATAATGAAAGGGTCAGATAATAACAAGCGTTATCAGTATGTGGAGAACTCTGTACCCTCATACACTGATTGTGGGAATGTAAAATGGTGCAGTCACTTTAGAACATCTGGCAGTTCCTCAAACATAGAGTTACCATAAGACCCAGAAATTCCACTCTTAGGTATATACCCAAGAGAAATGAAAACATATGTCCACACAAAAACTTGGACACAAATGTTTATGGCAGCATTATGTATAAAAGCAAAAAGTGGAAACAATCCAAATGTCAATCAACTGATGAATGGATAAACAAAATACATCATATCCATATAATAAAATGTTATTCAGCCATAAACATGAAGTACTGATACATGTTACAACACAGATGAACTTTGAAACCATCATGCTAAGTCAAAGAAGCTTGTCACAAACGGTCACATATTATGAGTCCATTTATATGAAATGTCTAGAATAGGCAAATCCATAGAGGCAGAAAGTAGATTAGAGGTTGCTTAGGGGGGATCAGCTAAAAGGTAAGGGGTTGCTTTCTGAAGTGATGAAAAAGTTCTAAAACTGACTATGGTGGTGGTTGTACACATCTGTGAATATACTAAAAACCAGTGAATTGTACCTTTAAGTGGGTGAATAGTATGCTATGTGAATTATATCTCAAAGCTGTTTAAAATAACAAAAATTCAGCATACGGCTAATGAAAAGTTCACTATCTGTATTCATACCGTGTACCCCAGCTTAAAAACCACTACCCCTCAATAAATATCTTTTAATGAAGTCATGTAATACTAGTAATTTCTGCTAGAAAAGTCAAGTTTATTCTTAACTTCAAAGTTTTTTACATGTCCTCTTTCCCAGAGCCTGCCCTCTCACCTCCTCCTTCTTCCTATTCCACACTTAAAAGAGCAGCTGCTACATGCTGGGAAATATGTCTTCTTAAATTCTGCCACATCTCTTTAGGTTATAATTTTCACTGACTTTTAAAGCAGTAACTGTATTAGACATGTAACTTTATACAGCTGTGAATCTTGATACCTTGCCTTTCCAAGTACAATTATGTTCCTGAAAGACATTTGCTTTCTATTGCCTTTGAATCTCTCTTAGAAAGGCAGTAAGGACACAATTGTTAAGTGGCTCAGTAAGAAATATCTTGTATGTTGCTCACTAGGAATCAATTTGTTGTTGAATGCCTGTTACACGCTCAGCACAGGAGCCTGAGGAATAGAAGGTATCAATCTGGGCAGAGACATAAGTCTTAAGCCATCAGTCAATAAAAAACAAAAACAACCCAACTGAGATTTCATGTCCCTTATCTCACATCTGCTAGATTTTCACCTGGATAGAGCCAATTTGACATGTCTCTCTTTTTGATCCATGGCTCCTCTCCTTGTTCCAACTTGGAGATGACGTCTGGTTTAGCAACTGGATATCCTATTATTGGGAAATCACAAAGGAATTGGGTTGACTGCATTGAAGAAAGAATAGAAGGTGCACAATGAAGCTGTCCTGCTAACCCTCAAAAAAGTATTGACCTTCTACTGAATAAGACATAAAAGTTATTATATATGTCCCACCTGACCCAAACAAATGAGAAGGGAGAGGCAATGGATTAGACAATTCTGAGTAATGCAAGGAAGCCATCCTTACCCACTGAGACCAGGTGGCTATAGGTCTCCAACATCACATCCCTATACAGGGTCCTCTGAGCAGGGTCCAGTTGTTGCCACTCCTCCTGGGTGAAATCCACAGTCACATCCTCGAATGACACGGGACCCTGTAATAGCATATTCCTGTCCAATCTGAAATGATCATTCTCATCATTTTTTAAAACATTTTTTATTGTGAAATATATACATAGAACAAGTGATAACTTTCAAAGTATGATTTAACAAGTAGTTAGACAGCAAATTTCAAAGAATGTTATGAGTTACAGTTCCACAATTTCAGTTATTTCTTTATTGTGAAATATATATACAGAATGGTGATAACTTTCAAAGTACAATTTAATGATTCGTTATAGAGCAGATTTCAAAGAATGTTTTGAGTTACAGTTCTACCATTTCGGTTATTTCTTTCTAGCTATTCTAATACCCTAGCATCTAAAAAAAGGTATTAATATAAAGATTCAGTATTCATAATCCTTTGTTAAATCCTATCTTGTCTGTTGCTACTTGTTCCTCTCAGTTAATCATTTTCTCGATCTTCAGGGATGCCTAGCCATAATTTTTACTACATAGCATGCAAAACTACATACCCACTTCTACATCATAACTTTTGAGAAAAATGATGTAAGACTCTTTAGCAAAAAGAGCCAGACAACAAGAACAGAAAAGCAGAAAAAGACGTAATTATAAATGGGAATTTAATAAATAATAAAAGCAGCATTTCAAATGAGTGGATTATGCAGCAAATGGCACTGAGAAAACTGGATAGTCAATCAGGAACATAATAAAGTTGTGACTTCACATTTTAAAAACAATAGAATGGGGGGGCAGGGCAAGATGGCGAAGTGGTAAGGTGTACGTTTTAGTTATTCCTCCAGGGCAGTAGGTAGAAAGCTAGGACCTGCGTGGACCGGACACCGCAGAGCAATTTGACTTTGGGCATATGTCATGAACATGTGGAACAGCTGAGATCAGCGACATCTGTAAGTTTTCGTGGCCAGGGGACCTGCGCCCCTCCCTGCCAGGCTCAGTTCCATGGGAGGAGGGCCTGTCAGTGCCAGGAACGAGAAGGGAGAACTGCAGTTGCGGCCCTTATCAGAAACTCATTCTACTGATCCAAACTCCAAGCATAGATAGACTGAGACCATACACCAGAGAACCCGGGAGCAGCCAGCCCACCAGAGAGGAGAGAGGGATCGCAAAAACAGCAAGAAAAACCCAAAAATAAAATTGGAGGCTTTTTGGAGTTCTGGTGAACCTAAAAAAGGGAAGGGCAGAGCTCAGGCAGAGTCAGGCTCATATGCAAATCCAGAAGACGAGTTTCTTTGTCTGAAAAACTGGTTTCTCTGCTCCCTTGACCGTTCCTTAATGGCCCTAATTGCCTTGTCTCTCAGCTTTTCAATAACCCATTAGATCTGCAAGGAGGGCCTTTCCCCTTTTTTTTTTTGTTTAATCTTTTTCTCTTTTTCTAAAACAAGTACTCTAAGAAGTAAGAAGAGAGGCTCAAAGACTTGCAATTTGGGCAACTCAAGACAAGAGCAGAACTAAGAGAGCTCTGAGACACAAGGCAATAAGTCCAGTGGCTGAGAAAATTCACTAAACACCACAACTTCCCAAGAAAAGGGGGGCGTCCCCTCACAGCAATCTTCCCAGTAGGCAGGGAACACTCCTGCCAGGTGCCAGCTCCACAGCCCAGAGCTGCCCCAGACAACCCAGTGTGATGGGAAGTGCTTCCAACAACACACGCACACACCACAAAATTGGGCGTGGACATTAGCCTTCCCTGCACCCTCAGCTTGTTGTCCCAGAGTTGGGAAGGTGGAGCAGTGTGAATTAACACGCCCCATTCAGCTATCCTTTCAGCAGACTGGGAGCGTCCCTACGCAGCCCTGCAGCCCAGAACCGCCCTGGGGGGATGGCACTCAACAGAGGACCAGGGGGTGCACAGCCTGGAAGAGGGACCCACTCGCAAGTCTCAGGGGCCATATGCCAATACCAAGGACTTGTGGGTCAGCGGCAGAGACAAACTGTGGCAGGACTGAACTGAAGGATTAGACTATTGCAGCAGCTTTAAATCTACAGGAACACCAGGAAGATTTGATTGTTAGAGCCACCCCCCCTCCCTGACCGCCCAGACAGATGCCCCATATACAGGGTGGGCAACACCAACTACACACGCAAGCTTGGTACACCAATCGGACCCCACAAGACTCACTCCCCCACTCACCACAAAGACAAAGTGGCGGAGACTGGCTTGAGGGGAATAGGTGGCTTGTGGATGCCACCTGCTGGTTAGTTAGAGAAAGTGTACTCCATGAAGCTATAGCTATGACAAATTAGAGATAAGGGTTTTAATCGGTCTACAAATCCTAAAGAACCCTATCAAGTTAAGCAAATGCCAAGAGGCCAAAAACAACAGAAAATTTTAAAGCATATGAAAAAACCAGACGATATGGATAACCCAAGCCCAAGCACCCAAATCAAAAGATCAGAGGAGACACATACTTGGAGCAAATAATCAAAGAACTAAAGATGAACACTGAGACAATGGCACAGGATATAAAGGACATCAAGAAGACCCTAGAAGAGCATAAAGAAGAAATTGCAAGAATAAATAAAAAAAATAGACAATCTTATGGAAATTAAAGAAACTATTGACCAAATTAAAAAGATTCTGGATACTTATAGTACAAGACTAGAGGAAGCTGAACAACAATTCAGTGACCTGGAAGATGACAGAATGGAAAATGAAAGAACAAAAGAAAGAATGTGGAAAAAAATCAAAAAAATCGAAATGGACCTCAGGTATATGATAGATAATATAAAACATCCAAATATAAGACTCATTGGTGTTCCAGAAGGGGAAGAGAAGGGTAAAGGCCTAGGAAGAGTATTCAAAGAAATTGTTGGGGAAAACTTGCTAAATCTTCGAAACAACATAAATACACAAATCATAAATGCCCAGTGAACTCCAAATAGAGTAAATCCAAATAAACCCACTCTGAGACATATTCTGATCAGACTGTCAAATACGGAAGAGAAGGAGCAAGTTCTGAAAGCAGCAAGAGAAAAGCAATTCACCACATACAAAGGAAACAGCATAAGACTAAGTTGTGACTACTTAGCAGCCAAAATGGAGGCAAGAAGGCAGTGGCATGACATATTTAAAATTCTGAGTGAGAAAAACTGCCAACCAAGAATTCTTTATCCAGCAAAGCTCTTCTTCAAATTTGAGGGAGAGCTTAAATTTTTCTCTTGCTAACAAGAGACCTGCCCTACTTGAGATACTTAAAGGAGCCCTACCGACAGAGAAAGAAAGAAAGGAGAGAGAGATATGGAGAAAGGCTCAGTACTAAAGAGATTCAGTATGGGTACATTAAAGGACATTAACAGAGAGAGGGAAAAAATATGTATGACAAACATAAACCAAAGGATAAGATGGCTGAGTCAAGAAATGCCTTCATGGTAATAACGTTGAATGTAAATGGATTAAATTCCCCAATTAAAAGATACAGATTCACAGAATGGATTTGAAAAAATGAGCCATCAATATGTTGCAAACAGGAGACTCATCTTAAGACACAGGAACACAAAGAAATTGAAAGTGAAAGGATGGAAAAAAATATTTCATGCAAGCTACAGCCAAAAGAAAGCAGGAGTAACAATATTAATCTCAGATAAAATAGACTTTAAATGCAAGGATGTTATGAGAGACAAAGAAGGCCACTACATACTAATAAAAGGGGCAATTCAACAAGAAGAAATAACAATCATGAATGTTTATGCACCCAATCAAGGTGCCACAAAATACACGAGACAAACGCTGGAAAAACTAAAGGAAGCAATTGATGTTTCCACAATAATTGTGAGAGACTTCAACACATCACTCTCTCCTACAGATAGAACAACCAGACAGAAGACCAATAAGGAAACGGAAAACCTAAACAATCTGATAAATGAATTGGGTTTAACAGACATATATAGAACATTACATCCCGAATCACCAAGATACACATTCTTCTCTAGTGCTCATGGAACTTTCTCCAGAATACATCATATAATGGGACATAAAACAAGCCTCAATAAATTTTAAAAAATTGAAATTATTCAAAGCACATTCTCTGACCACAATGGAATACATTAGAAGTCAAAAACCATCAGAGACTTAGAAAATTCACAAATACCTGGAGGTTAAACAACACACTCCTAAACAATCAGTGGGTTAAAGAAGAACTAGCAAGAGAAATTGCTAAATATAGAGAGACGAATGAAAATGAGAACACAACATACCAAAATCTATGGGATGCAGCAAAAGCAGTGCTGAGGGGGAAATTTATAGCACTAAACACACATATTAAAAAGGAAGAAAGAGCCAAAATCAAAGAACTAATGGATCAACTGAAGAAGCTAGAAAATGAACAGCAAACCAATCCTAAACCAAGTAGAAGAAAAGCAATAACAAGGATTAAAGCAGAAATAAATGACATAGAGAATAAAAAAACAATAGAGAGGATAAATATCACCAAAAGTTGGTTCTTTGAGAAGATCAACAAGATTGACAAGCCCCTAGCTAGACTGACAAAATCAAAAAGAGAGAAGACCCATATAAACAAAATAATGAATGAGAAAGGTGACATTACTGCAGATTCCGAAGAAATTTAAAAAATTATAAGAGGATACTATGAACAACTGTATGCCAACAAACTGGATAATGTAGAGGAAATGGACAATTTCCTGGAAACATATGAACAACCAAGACTGACCAGAGAAGAAACAGAAGACCTCAGCCAACCAATCACAAGCAAAGAGATCCAATCAGTCATCAAAAAGCTTCCCACAAATAAATGCCCAGGGCCAGATGGCTTCACAGGGGAAGTCTACCAAACTTTCCAAAAAGAACTGACACCAATCTTACTTAAACTCTTTTAAAACATTGAAGAAAATGGAACACTACCTAACTCATTTTATGAAGCTAATATCAATCTAATACCAAAACCAGGCAAAGATGCTACAAAAAAGGAAAACTACAGGCCTATCTCCCTAATGAATATAGATGCAAAAATTCTCAACAAAATACTTGCAAATCGAATCCAAAGACGTATTTAAAAAATCATACACCATGCCCAAGTAGGGTTCATTCCAGGCATGCAAGGATGGTTCAACATAAGAAAATCAATCAATGTATTACAACACATTAACAAATCAAAAGAGAAAAATCAAATGATCAGCTCAATAGATGCTGAAAAAGCATTTGACAAAATACAACATCCCTTTTTGATAAAAACACTTCAAAAGGTAGGAATTGAAGGAAACTTCCTCAACATGATAAAGAGCATATATGAAAAACCCACAGCCAGCATAGTACTCAATGGTGAGAGACTGAAAGCCTTCCCTCTAAGATCAGGAACGAGACAAGGATGCCTGCTATCACCATTCTTACTCAACATTCTGCTGGAAGTGCTAGCCAGGGCAATCTGGCAAGACAAAGAAATAAAAGGCATCCAAATTGGAAAGCAAGAAGTAAAACTGTCATTGTTTGCAGATGATATGATCTTATATCTGGAAAACCCTGAGAAATCGACGTTACAGCTACTAAAGCTAATAAATTTAGCAAAGTAGCGGGATACAAGATTAATGCACATAAGTTAGTAACGTTTCTATATGCTAGAAATGAACAAACTGAAGAGACACTCAAGAAAAAGATACCATTTTCAATAGCAATGAAAAAAATCAAGTACCTAGGAATAAACTTAACCAAAGATGTGAAAGACCTATACAAAGAAAACTACATAACTCTACTAAAATAAATAGAAGGGGACTTTAAAAGATGGAAAAATATTCCATGTTTATGGAAAGGAAGGCTAAATGTCATTAAGATGTCAATTCTACCCAAACTCATCTATAGATTCAATGCAATCCCAATCAAAATCCCAACAATCTACTTTGCAGACGTGGAAAAGCTAGTAATCAAATTTATTTGGAAAGGGAAGATGCCTCAAATTGCTAAAGACACCCTAAAAAAGAAAAACAAAGTGGGAGGACTTACATTCCCTGACTTTGAAGCTTATTATAAAGCCACAGTTGTCAAAACAGCATGGTACTGGCACAAAGATAGACATATTGATCAACGGAATTGAACTGAGAATTCGGAGATAGATCCCCAGATCTATGACCGACTGATCTTTGATAAGGCCCCCAAAGTCACTGAACTGGGAAATAACAGTCTTTTCAACAAATGGGGCTGGGGGAGTTGGATATCCATATCCAAAAGAATGAAAGAGGACCCTTACCTCACACCCTACACAAAAATTAACTCAAAATGGATCAAAGATCTCAATATAAAAATTAGTACCATAAAACTCTCAGAAGATAATGTAGGGAAACATCAAGACCTTGTATTAGGTGGCCACTTCCTAGACTTTACAAAGCACAAGCAACAAAAGAAAAAATAGATAAATGGGAACTCCTTAAGCTTAGAAGTTTCTGTACCTCAAAGGAATTTCTCAAAAAGGTAAAGAGGCAGCCAACTCAATGGGAAAAATTTTTGGAAACCATGTATCTAGCAAAAGACTGATATCTTGCATATATAAAGAAATTCTACAGCTCAATGACGATAGTACAGACAGCCCAATTATAAAATGGGCAAAAGATATGAAAAGACAGTTCTCTGAAGAGGAAATACAAATGGCCAAGAAACACATGAAAAAATGTTCAGCTCCACTAGCTATTAGAGAGATGCAAATTAAGACCACAATGAGATACCATCTCACACCAATTAGAATGGCTGCCATTAAACAAACAGGAAACTACAGATGCTGGAAGGGATGTGGAGAAATTGGAAATCTTATTCATTGTTGGTGGGACTATATAATGGTTCATCCACTCTGGAAGTCAGTCTGGCAGTTCCTTAGAAAACTAGATATAGAGTTACCCTTTGATCCAGCGATTGCACTTCTCGGTGTGTACCTGGAAGATCTGAAAGCAGTGACACAAACAAATATCTGTACACCAATGTTCATAGCAGCATTATTCACAATTGCCAAGAGATGGAAACAACCCAAATGTCCTTCAACAGATGAGTAGATAAATAAAATGTGGTATATACACATGATGGAATAGTACGCAGCATTAAGAAGTAACGATGTAGTGAAACATATGACAACATGGATGAACCTTGAAGATGTAATGCTGAGCGAAATAAGCCAGGCACAAAAAGAGAAATATTATATGCTACCACTAATGTGAACATTGAAAAATGTAAAACAAATGGTTTATAATGTAGAATGTAGGGGAACTAGTGATAGAGAGCAATTAAGGGAGGGGGAACGATAATCCAATAAGAACAGATAAGCTATCGTGGGTAAGTTTAACGTTCTGGGAATGCCCAGGAATGACTATGGTCTGTTAATTTCTGATGGGTATAGTAGGAACAAGTTCACAGAAATGTTGCTATATTAGGTTACTTTCTTGGGATAGAGTAGGAACATGTTGGAAGTAAAGTAGTTATCTTAGGTTAGTTGTCTTTTTCTTACTCCCTTGTTATGGTTTGTTTGAAATGTTTTTTATTGTATGTTTTTTTAATTTTTTTTTATTTTTTGTATAGTTGATTAAAAAAAAGAGTTAATTAAAAAAAAAACAATGAAAAAAATATGCAGAGCCCCCTTGAGGAGCTGGCGGAGAATGCAGGGGTATTGGGCTTCCCCACTTCGATGGTTGCTGATGTGCTCACAGACATAGGGGACTGATGGTTTGATGGGTTGAGCCCTCTACCACAGGACTTGCCCTTGGGAAGACTGTTGCTGCAAAGGAGAGGCTAGGCCTCCCTATAATTGTGCCTAAGAGCCTCCTCCTGAATACCTCTTTGTTACTCAGATGTGGCCCTCTCTTTCTAGCTAAGCCAACTTGGCAGGTGAAATCACTGCCCTCCCCAGTACGTGGGATCAGATACCCAGGGGAGTGAATCTCCCTGGCAACGTGGAATATGACTCCCTGGGAGGAATCTAGACCTGGCATCGTGGGACGGAGAACATCTTCTTGACCAAAAGGGGGATGGGAAAGGAAATGGAGTAAGCTACAGTGGCTGAGAGATTCCAAAAGGAGCTGAGAGGTCACTCGGGTGGGCACTCTTATGCACAATATAGACAACCCTTTTTAAGTTCTAATGAATTGGAATAGCTAGCAGTAAATACCTGAAACAATCAAACTACAACCCAGAACCCATGAATCTTCAAGATGATTGTAAAGAAATGTAGCTTATGAGGGGTGACAATGGGATTGGGAAAGCCATATGGACCGCACTCCCCTTTGTCTAGTTTATGGATGGATGAGTAGAAAAATGGAAGAAGGAAACAAACAAACAAACAGACAAAGGCACCCAGTGTTCTTTTTACTTTAATTGCTCTTTTTCACTTTAATTATTATTCTTGTTATTTTTGTGTGTGTGGTAAGGAAGGTGTCAGGGAATGATTTTGATGATGAATGCACAACTATGTAATGGTACTGTCAACAACTGAATGTATGCTTTGTTTTGTATGACTGCATGGTATGTGAAAATATCTCAATAAAATGAATTAAAAAAAGAAAAAAATAGAATAAATAATTTCAAATGGAACAAAAATTTAAACATCACAAATTATAAATACTGTTTATTCTCAGAGGAGGGAGATTTTTAAATGTTTACACTATGTATAGATAATTTTGGTCAGGAAAAAAATATTAAAAAGACTTTATAAATGGCAGGACAGAGAAAGAACTTGCCTTAAGTTGGGGCAAACCCTGAGACTACAGTAAAGGCTATGGAGAGACAGAGACCCCTATTCTCCAAGTCTCTGCCAGAGAATTATGACTAAAGAACTACCTATTTGAGAGAAATATTTACTTTACAGATAAGTGGACATTTGTCATTCCATCTGACCTAAGTTTTACATCTGGATAAACTATACCATCAGAAACCTTTGAAACCACTTTGGTTCCCTAAGGAATAATGCTTACGGAGTTCAGCTCTGACATGATATCTGCCCTGTAAAGAAGTATTTTAAGTCACAGCTACAAGAAATCTGTTGCATTTACTACAGAAATGTTGATGAGAACATTGTATATGTTATTACCTAAAAGAAGACACAAAAAGGGAAATTTCTTTTAGTCCTACAGAGCAAGAAACATTTTCTTCCAATGGGAAATTTATCTGCTTTATCTTTATGGAAAACCCAATCATGTAACTGATGATGTTTGCTAGGAAGATCAGAAAAATGTGTAAATCAATTTATAAAAAATGGTTTCAGACAAGATTATCTGCATATTACCTACCAACTCTTTCCAGGTTTTGATCTTTATCCTCATTACCTTTTGTTCCCTAATCCTAATTTTAATCTAGCTGCAATATTCTACTTGATTGTATGAAAAACCAAGGGAAGAATAAAAAATGAACAAAGCAACTTACCTGAGACTTTGTCATTTTTGGCTTCTCCTGCAAAATAGCAGATGCCTGAAAAAGCAACACTAGTGACTAGAATGAAGTTTTCACAACCAGATCCAGACTGCAGTTTCCCCATTCACCAATCTAGAAACAATCACCACCAGAAGTCAGGTGAATGAAGAAGGTCATTTGGGCCTTACAGAAAGGTCAGCAAGTACCATGCGAAGGAGACATCAACCTTTAGTCCTTTTGTGACTATCATATGATTATATGGAACTTGGACAGGTTTTTAATTGGACAGATATAAAGATGTGTTTCCTAATGATTACTAACAACATATTGTTCCCCTTTGAACCAGCAACTCTACTTATAGAATGTGCTGGTTTGGATGTATTCTGTCCCCTAAAATGCCACATTCTTTAACGCATTCTTGTGGGGGCAGATATATTAGTGTTGATTAGGTTGGAATCCTTTGATTGTTTCCATGGAGATGTGAATCAATCAACTGTGGGTGAAATGTTTGATTAAATTATTTCCATGGAAGTATGGACCCTGCCCATTCAGTGTGGGTCTTGATTTAATAAATGGAGTCCTATAAAAGTGCTCACAAACAGAAGGACTTCAGAGCCGCTGAGAGTGACATTTTGGAGATGGAGGATGAAAGGAGACTTTTGCTGACAATTTGGAGACTCTATCCCAGAGTTTGCTCTGGAGAAGCAAAGTGAGGACAAAACGTCCCAAGAGCAACATTTTGAAGAATGCACAGGTGCTGTGAGAGAACCTGGAACACAACCCGGGATCAGCAGATGCCAGTCATGTGCCTTCGAAGCTAACAGAGGTTTTCTGGATGACATTGGCCTTCCTTCAGTGAAGGTATACTTGTGTTGATGCCTTAATTTGGACATTTTCATGGCCTTCAGACTGTAAATTTGTAACCAAATAACCCCTCTTTATATAAGCCAATCCATTTCTGGTATTTTGCATAATGGCACCATTAGCAAACCAGAGCATAGAACTTTATCATAAGGCAATAATCATGGATATATATATATAAAATATTTAACTGCAGATGGAACAACAGTTTACTGGCAATAAGAATGGGAATGTGACCAACTGGAAAACAGGAATGCATTCCTGATGCATTCCAATAATTATCCAAGACATCTCATATTTTCCCCCAATTTAGCACTCTCCTGCCAAATCCATATTCATGGACTAAAACATCGTTTTTAAGATGGGTTTTGTTTAAATGATTATTGCTCAGTTTCAACAGTTCAGTTGTCTGCATACAAAAATGCTGATAGGCTGGAACCACTGATAAAAGAGAATATACCAAATGCAGGAAGGTACTTACCTAGTAAATTCTTTTCAACCCCAGAATTGGTTGTGCAGACAGGGCTGAACTTGTTCAGAGGAAGTGGGAGCTCCCATGACAGGGAGACTGTGTCATATGAGGTGACCCAGGCTTTATCAAAGAACCCCTGGAAGGAAACAACCAAGAGAAACAGTCATGCTCATCTGTCTCTGGACACCCATCTCTGCAGTAAATAAACAGCAGGTGTTCAATAAATGTTTGTTGAACAGACTGTAGAATGATTTCAATAAATTTAGGAAGGGGCAGGGTTGAAGTCACACCTTTCATAATGAAAAAGAAAAGCGGCCCCTGATATCTGAGAGCTGGTGTGGCATTCAAAATTTCCTCTTTAACATAAATAATTTCACAGAGCATTGACATTGGACAAGGCCACTCTGTGACTATGATAGATCAAGACAAAAACAAGACCTCTCTAAAATCATTTCTAAACACAGAGAAAACAAGAACATTCTCCACGCCACAAAATACCAAACAACCCCCTCTCTCAGCTAACATGAGGACTGTTACTTCTTTACCTATTACAGCTTTTGCTTCAGCCTAGTCTTTCTTCATTCTATTTAGATTTATTAAAATTCCCAGTCACTGATTTACCCCTGCTTCCTGACAGCATCCCATTCAGAACTAGGCCTACTTCCTTAAATCCTTGCCCAAATACTGAAAGTCCTCTCTAACAGTCTCCTACTGAGCTACCCCCATCAGTCCCTTTGGTGTGCGTTCTTCCTTGCTTCCTGAGCAATAAACCCAACTAGTTCAACTACAGGGTGTTCTTGGTGGTCTTTGGCTAGAGGTAACAATAATAAACTTATTCCTTTAGATTTGTTTGGTTCAGTTTTCAAAAGGATGTTTACTTCTGTGAGGACACGAGTGATGGGGGACATGATGGTTTGAGAAAACATCTGAGGAGGTATTTGAACTTGAGGGACTAGCCTGGTCATCTGTGACCTACAGAGACTATAATGTGAGGCCTTTCCCAGTAAACTGGGGTTAACCTTTATCAGCTCCTGATCCCATTAACGACCCTACAAATCTCTGAATCCCCAGGCCCAGAAATCACAGATACCTCACAGCAACCTCCCGCCACTGAGGACACTGAACATACAGGTCCACAAACCGCAGGACACGCAGATACCCCCATCACTCAGACAGACCAGCTATCTCTGACCCACCGATCAGACAGCTCACCCTATAACTGATCCCCTTTCACCCTCAACATTCATCCCAGAGACTTCCCATCATTGACCTCACACGGTCACACACTCTCACGGACCCCCATTCCATTATCAATCCCAGACTTCCCCATCGCTCAACACATAAAACCCCCCCCTCTGACCCCAATTCGGTTATCAGGTCCCGATATTCAGTTATCAAACTGTCACATCCAGTTTGATGAACCCGCCCACTTCCAGTCGTTGACCGAAGCGCGCTGCTCTTGAGCCTGCGATGCTCCGGAGCCTGCGCTGTTCCCGATCAGGCGGTTTTGCCCATTCCGCAAGCTTCTAAGGCTTTGTCCTGAAGGCAATATGGCTGCTCCTACGCACTACTTCACTATGGGAGCCGCCATCTTGGGAGTTTGGTCAATTCCGTACAAGCGGAGAAATGCAATTTATTCCAATCCTAGAGATGGGGCTATTTCACCAGGATAGCGAAGTAAAGGAGGGGAGGAGGAAGATGACGGAAAAGAAAGTTAGGGCATAAACCAGTAAGGTGTAGACTTTTACAGAGAAATGGAGGAAGAAGTTGGAATGATACTCTCCTCAAGACTGCAAATGGTAAAAGAGGAAGACTTTGGAATGGTACAATCTTTCCGTAGGCGATTCTACTTGTTAAGAGCGAAAAGTGTTTATTAGCGCTGCAGCACCGTACCAGGAGATTCTCCTTGCTGAGGAGAAAAGATGGAATTGTACAGTCTTCTGGGAGTTTCAATCGTGGGATAGAGGGGTAAATGTGATGGAAGAGTTCACTAGGAAGTAGAGGAAGAGGATAAACAATAATAATAAATGTTATGGTAATAACAATTACAAGAAACTCTCCTAGAGAGGTTGCAGCTTCAGTAATAAATTGCAAGGGCTGACTGGAAAAGAAAGGAATGTGGTGGCCTGGAGCTATGTACCCCAGAAAAACACATTCTTACACTTAATCCATTTCTGTGGGTATAAACCCTTGTAAATGAAGTGGGCCCCCTCCCCTTAATCTGTAACAAGAGAGTCCCCTTCCCCTTCAGCCGGCAACAACTGCAAAGTAAACATTAAGCCCTGAGAAGAAGGGAGTGAAACTGTACCGTTTTAGGGAGTGAGACTTGCGGATGTACGCATT
Source organism: Choloepus didactylus (assembly GCF_015220235.1). Taxonomy (NCBI): domain Eukaryota; kingdom Metazoa; phylum Chordata; class Mammalia; order Pilosa; family Megalonychidae; genus Choloepus; species Choloepus didactylus. The sequence goes on from NC_051319.1 coordinate 95,508,019, forward strand.
AGCCAAGCATAACCGTTTCAACAATTAACCATTGCACCGACTTTGAGAAAATTTCTCAACCTTGTTAAAGATCTTAAGCAACCATTAATTAACCGCCAACTCTGCTTTAGTCAAAATAGCTTGCTTGCATTTTCAGGATGTGGTTTCTGCCTATATAAGTCTCAAGCACACTCAGGTCGAGGCTGCTTGCCGAACTCCCTGCGTGGAGTGACGGTGGGCAGTCCCCGGCCGGCTAATTAAGGCTCTTTAAATTCTGTTTGGCTGTCTCGTACTTTAACTCGCAGGCACCGTAACAGTAAATAGGACTTCTTGACGAGGTTGCTGCAGTTAAGATGTGGCCCAACTGTAAAAGGATGGGTCCTAATCTTATTTCTGAAGGCCCTATAAGGGAAGGTCACAGTGAGAAAGATGGAGGGAGCAGTCAGAAATTGAAAGTCACTTGTACCTGAAAAGAAGGGGCAAGCCAGGAGATGGCACCATGTACATTGCCGCATAACAGGAAATCCAAAGACCAAGGAGCACTGGCACCAGCAGCCAGCCCTAGAACACTACAGTCTTCTAGAAGAAAGCATTGCCTTGATGACGCCTTGATTTAGGTCTTCGCCTAGTTTCGAAACTGTGAGGCAATAAATTCCCATTGTTTAAGCCAACAAATTGCACGATGTTTGCTTTAGCAATGAGGAAATGGAAACAGGAAAATTGAAAGAGAGGGAAAGAGGAGATTGAGGCAGAAAATAAAGTGGAAACTGAGGAACAGAGAAATGGAGACTGAGGAGCAAAAGTGGGAAGACATAAGAACAGAGTTGGAGCCTAAGGGATGGGGTGGGGAAGCTGAAGGATTGAGAACAGAGACAGGGAGACTGAGACACAGAAAAAGAAACACACTGAACAAAGAGGAGAGACTAAATCAGGGTTTTCCTGACACTGTCCCGGTAAATCCCTCCCAGGGACTTGAAAAGTCCTAGTTTTTGAGGATAGGTGTGGGAAGTTGAGGAGGAAGTACAAAACCTGTATGGTGGCCCAAAAAATAGAGCTGAAAGCTGTAGAGGCACAGAAGCTTTCCTAGCTTGACAAGTTAGTCAGGGAGGCTGCCTCCTAAAAGATTAGGAGGAGGCCAAGGCTGTGTGTGCCTGAAGGCAGGCAACTAAAATAAGGAATGAAGCTGGGTTCTCTCCATGCCTCCCACCTTGCCTAGAAGAGATTGTACTCAAGGTTATTATGACTCTGAAGTTTGTTCCCCAAAGCTGTAAACATGTGAGTCTTATGATTTTAGAAAAAACACAGTTCCCTTGTGAAACGGGAAAACAGGCACGTAGTCCAAAGAATGCTTATGCTATATAACCTTGTACTAAAAAGCAAATAAAGAACTTGCAGAAACAGAAAGACGGAGTCAGCTCCCTTCTTTCACAAAAGCAACACTGAGTTTGCTGTCAAATAAATATGGCATTCATTTTCTGTCTTTCATAATTGCTATTGCTGTTTTTTCCCCATGACCACTATTATTGGCAACTTAGTTGCAGGTCACAATGTGATACAACTTAAGTGTGTAATTTAAGTGCATTGTATTCATGAACATTAACAATCAGTCTTTGTCTTTGCTTGTGCTTTGTATTAAGATAGTGCTAGTTTAATTAGTAGTTGTGAATACTGGGACTATGTTTTCTAAGAATTCAGATAATGAAAATGAGAATGATTATAATAGCAACATCAGCATGACTCAGACATCAATGAAAATGACTCTTGTCTATTAACTATAGTCCATGGTTTAACTTAGGGTTTACTATTTGTGTTGTGCAGTTCTCATGGATTGTTTTAAATTTTATTCCAGTACCATATATATATATCTCCTAAAGTTTCCCCCTTTAACCACATTTAAATAAAATAATGCAGTGTTGTTAATTACATTAACAATGCTGTGCTACTATCACTACCATCCGTAACCAAAACTTTCCTATCATCCCAAAGAGAAACTTTGTATATTTTAAGCCTTAAATCCCTATTCCCTGCCCCATCCCATCCATAGTAATTTATATTCCAAATTTCTGGCTTTATGAGTTTGCTTATTCTAATTATTTCATATCACTGACATCATACATTTGTCTTTTTGTGTCTGGCTTATTTCACTCAACTTGATGTCTTCAGGGTTCATCCATGCTGTCACATGTATCAGAACTTCATTCAGTTGAATGATCTTCCATTGTATGTCTACAGCATACCACATTTTGCTTATCCATTCATTGGTTGATGGGCATTTGAGTTCCATCTTTTGGCAATTATGAATAATGCTGCTATGAACATTGGTGTGCAAATATCCGTTCAAATTCCTGCTTTCATTTTTTTCAGGTATATGTTTAGACGTGGGATTGCCAGATTATATGGTAATTCTATACTTAATTTTCTGAGGATTTACTAAACTGCCTTCCACAGTAGCCATACCATTTTACATTCCCACCAGCAATAAATGAGTGTTCCTATTGTTCCACATCCTCTCCAACACATGTAAATTATTTTGCCAATTTTTAAATTGGATTGTGTTTTAGTTTGTTAAAGCTGATGAAATGCGATATACCAGAAATGGGTTAACTTTTTCAATGGGGATTATTGACTTACAAGTTTACAGTTCTGAGGCCTTGAAAAATGTCCAAATCAAGGCATCAGCAGGATGATGCATGAACTCCTCTGCCCTCGTGGCAATGCACATGGCTGGAGTCTGCTGGTCCTTCTCTCCTGGGTTTCATTGCTTCAGCTGCTGGCTTTTCTGTCTGTGGTTTTCTTTCTCAGCTTCTCTCTGGCTTTTCTCTCTGAGCTTCTCTGTGATTTTTCCTATGTCTTCTCTTATAAAGGACTCCAGTAAAAGAGTTAAGACCCACCCTGAATGAGGTGGGTCACATCTCAACTTAAGATCCTGCTCACCAAAAGATCCTACTTAAAATGGGTCCACACCAACAGGAATAGATTAGTTTTAAGAACATGATCTTTTCTGGGGTACATAGGGCTTCAAACCATCACAGTTTATCTTTTTTTTGGTTGAGCTAAGGATTGCTTTATGTATTCTGGATATTAAACCCTTATCAGATATGTGGTTTCCAAATATTTTTTCCCATTATGTAAGCTGTCATTTTACTTTCATGATAATGTCCTTTGATACTGAAAAGCTTTTAATTGTGATGAGATCCATTTATCTATTTTTTATTTTGTTGCTTGTTCATTGGATGTAAAGTATAAGAAACCTTTACCAAACACACGGTCCTGAAGATCCTTCCTTACATTTTCTTCTAGGAGTATTATGGTTCTGGCTCTTATATTTAAGTCTTTAATCCATTTTGAGTTGATTTTTGTATATGATGCAAGGCAGGGGTCCACCTTCATTCTTTTATATATGGAGACTGAGTTTTCCCAACACTGTTTGCTGAGGAGACTATTCTTTCTCAGCTGAGTGGTCTTTGCAGTCTTGTCAGAGTCAGTGGGTCATAAATGTGAAGGTTGATTTCTGAACTCTCAAGCAGATTCCACTGGAATATATATTTGTCCTTGTGCCAGTACCACACTGTTTTGATTACTGTGACTTTGTAATAAAGGCTGGAAGTCTGTACTGGCCCCACTTTACTTTTTCTCACTAATAATAGATCCTGGAAATCACTCCTTAGAACAGAGAAATTTCTTTTTTGTTTTAACAGTTGCATTGTACTGCTGTGTGGGACATTTTGTGTTGTCTTCAGTTTTTTTTGATTACATATAGAACTGCAATGAATTAGCTTTTTACTTATTATTATTTTCAATTATTTTTCTATTTCTAATTTTTTTTTTTTTTGCCAGTGTATCAGTGGGATAGATTCTTGGGTCAAAGGTTAAAAGCATAGGTAGTTTTGCTAGATACTTCATAATTTACCTCTATTGTGGATGTACCATTTTGCATTTCCACCAATATTTTATGAGAATTCATTTTCCCCACAGCCTTGCCAACAGTGTATGTTGCCAAATTTCTGTATTTCTAACAATTTAATAAGTGAGAAATGCCTTTTTCCTTATTAGGAAGTATTTATTTTTTCCTCCTTCATTTTTTAAATGAAGTACAACATAGGGTTGACTCCTATTCATCTTTGGAGAAAGAGCTAAACTCTTAGGTATCTGGCAAGGCTCTGTCATCCAACCCCTGCTCTTTTCTTCAGCCTTCATCTGCATCACTTCTTGAGTCTAAGGACTTTGAATTAGTCATTTCTACACCCCTAGTGCTTAAAAATTCACTTTTTAAATTACCTGGCATGTAATAAATATTGCAGTGGTAGTGGGGGGATCAAAGTGAGCTAAGAAAGTTGTCAAATATGAAAGCATTGGTTAGGTAACTGCATAAGCTAAAAATAATGGCCAGTGTAAAAACTAATAATGATTTAAAATTTTATCCATCTGGATACATAAAACATCAGCTTGTTAAAATGCATTAACAAATCAAACTTTGCTGATATAACAGATTTGCTATCTTCTTCCTACAACAACAGTGTTTTGTTTTATTTATCTTTTAAAATTAAGACATTTGGATTTTTTTCCTGAAACCTAACTCAGTAGAGTGATCTACTTTTTTAGAGAGCCATACCTGACATACACATACACACACCATAATAATATAAGTATACACATATGTGATTACTGTAACAAAAATATGACAAAAAGTATTTATTTGAAACTATATATAACTTGTATTATTTACTTTTCTGTTACAGAATTGTTATTATTTTAAATGAAACAATAATAGGAGTAGTGGCAATTATTAGTAATAAATAGGACTCATTAAATAAATATGTGTGAAATAAAAATAACTATTTTGTAGTGCTTCTTTCTGTCCTCTGATACAATTTCTTTTAACTCTTTCTTACACATTTTATTGTACATTTAAATTTTGTAGGCTATATTATTGTGTATTCTTAAGCTATAAATGTAAGACTTTTAAAAAGGAAAACATAAATATAAGACTAATCAAACAGATATTATCTGTATTTCATAGAAAAATAACAATGTTTTTTTTCTGTCCCACGATAAAGTAGGATGTTTTTACTTTCTCTGGTTTTGTTTTTTTTCCCCCAGATATATTTCTCTGAACTGTTTGGAACCTTTAGGACATACGTTTTTTCTTTTATGTAGTGATAAAACAGAATACAGTCAAATGTAAAGTTCACTTTGACTTGTAGCTTTGCTATTATTAAATCTACAATATACTGATTCCTAGTGTCTGCCAAATATGATGACATGAAAGCTAGATATCCCCTCATTACAAGCATTTGTTCATGGAATGCTTAAGATTCTACTTACCAGTAACAGCATCTTTTTAGACTTTTAGGAATTTCCAGCTCTCCAAAAAATATCCATCCACTTTATATCTACAGGCTTATTTTAGTCAACTGGCTGTTTGTCAATCACACACTTGTATCTATCAATTCATCATGTAAGTGTTCCATGTCTAAAATGTGCAATGATAGTAAACACTTTGAAGCCCATTGAGTGCCATCATAAATTAAACTTCTCTTTCTGAAGGAAAATGATTTTACAGCAGAGAGGTAAGTCAAACTTGTGACATGGAATTGGATTCCAAATAAGCTATAGTTTAGTAAGTAAATTAATAAATCCCTGTTTAACTAGGCTGACCTTTTCTGATGACATATTTTGAGGTTGGAAGCCATATTATTTCCAAAAAAATGAGTCACATTTGGATCTATGCATTTTGTCACAACCTATTAATATAGAACAACTCAGATGCCATCAATTCATCCTTTTATAGGCTTCTCATGGTTTCTCCAAAGGCCATCAAACTTTTTTGGAGAAACAGCATATAAATTTCTGTTTTACATGACCACAGACATAGGGGACTGGTGGTTTGATGGGTTGAGCCCTCTACCATAGGTTTTACCCTTGGGAAGACGGTTGCTGCAAAGGAGAGGCTAGGCCTCCCTATGGTTGTGCCTAAGAGCCTCCCCCCGAATGCCTCTTTGTTGCTCAGATGTGGCCCTGTCTCTCTAGCTAAGCCAACTTGAAAGGTGAAATCACTGCCCTCCCCCCTACATGGGATCAGACACCCAGGGGAGTGAATCTCCCTGGCAACGTGGAATATGACTCCCGGGGAGGAATGTAGACCCGGCATCGTGGGATGGAGAACATCTTCTTGACCAAACGGGGGATGTGAAAGGAAATGAAATAAGCTTCAGTGGCAGAGAGATTCCAAAAGGAGCCGAGAGGTCACTCTGGTGGGCACTCTTACGCACACTTTAGACAACCCTTTTTAGGTTCTAAAGAATTGGGGTAGCTGGTGGTGGATACCTGAAACTATCAAACTACAGCCCAGAACCCATGAATCTCGAAGACAGTTGTATAAAAATGTAGCTTATGAGGGGTGACAATGGGATTGGGAAAGCCATAAGGACCACACTCCACTTTGTCTAGTTTATGGATGGATGAGTAGAAAAATAGGGGAAGGAAACAAACAGAAAAAGGTACCCAGTGTTCTTTTTTACTTCAATTGCTCTTTTTCACTCTAATTATTTTTCTTGTTATTTTTGTGTGTGTGCTAATGAAGGTGTCAGGGATTGATTTAGGTGATGAATGTACAACTATGTAATGGTACTGTAAACAATCGAAAGTACGATTTGTTTTGTATGACTGCGTGGTATGTGAATATATCTCAATAAAATGAAGATAAAAAAAAAAAAAGAAAAATGGGGGCAAAAAAAAAAAAAAAAGACACCCAGTGTTCTTTTTATTTTAATTGCTCTTTTTAACTTTAATTTTTATTATTATTTTTGTGTGTATGGTAATGAAAATGTTCAAAAATTAATTTTGGTGATGAATGCACAACTATATAATGGTACTGGGAACAACTGAATATACACTTTGTATGACTGCATGATATGTGATATATCTCAATAAAAATGAATTAAAAAAAAATTTCTGTTTTACTGTAACCCTTTTCTCTATTATAATCCTCGGTGTATTTCCAAATTAGAGAAGGACATTCTTTTTGTTCCACACTTTAAAAATATGCTTTTATGGTAGGTTGCAGAGAGTTAGAATCCACCTACAAGTCAGAAGGCACTGCCTTCCGTAAGACTGTCCTCATTTCAGATACCAGCCACAAGTTCTGGGTTCTCCAGGAGTACCCTCACTTGGCTACAAATTTGGGGGTCCCCATGGACTCCTTCATGTTCCACAATTTACTGGAATTACTCACAGAACTCAGGAAAGTGCTATAATTATGATTACTGTTTTATTTAAAAAAATAAAAAACACAATACAAATCAGAGCCAGCCAAATGAAAGGAGACATAGGAAGACGTTGGGGAGGGTCCCAATAGCAAAGCTTCCATTGCCACTGGGGACACATCACCCTTCCGGCACATCAGTGTGTGACAATACTCAAGGAGTACTACCAACTAGGGAAGGTCACATGAGCTTTTGGTGCCCAGAGTTTTATTGGGCCTTGATCACATACTGCTTGTGTGGCTGACCTTTAGTTTCCAGCCCTCCAGGAGTTTTGGGCTAATACCTTTAGTCTCCAGCTCCTCTGGAGTTCACAATTTATATGGTATGCCCCAAAGCCCCCATCACAAATCATATTGAAAACAAAGACACTCCTATCAGGTAGAACATTTCAGAGGTCTAGAGACCAGCTTCCAGTAGCTGAGGGGAAAGGACAGCCTTCTCTTTGAGTAAAGTTAATTTTTCATTATACACAGGCCAATACTTTAACATATTTTCTATGACTGGAAACGTTAGTCATCTTATATGCACATGCCTAAGGAGGCATTATCTTTGCATTTCTATAAAGTCATAAATCTCATTAAGTGCTTCTGCCCATTGAGGAAAAGTGACTAAAAACTTTCATTATGAAATCCTCAGTATCACCAGGAAGCAAATCACTCCCCTTTGAACTTTTTTGTCTACAAGGTATGCAGGACACTTAGTTTGTAAGATATTTTCATTTTCTTTGGTAAGAAATTTATAAACTGAATAGGATTTGGCAATCATTACATTTGCAATGTCTGCCAAATATATATATATATATATATTTTTTTTTTAGGAAATTATTTTTTATTTATTTATTTTTTTTCATTTTTATTGAGATTGTTCAGATACCATACAATTATCCAAAGATCCAAAGTGTACAATCACTTGCCCCTGGGTACCCTCATACAGCTGTGCATCCATCACACTTAATTTTTGTTCAATTTTTAGAAACTTTTCATTACTCCAGACAAGAAATAAAGTGAAAGATGAAAAAAGAAAAAAAGAAAAGGAAACTTGAATCCTCCCCTATCCCTAACCAACCCCCCTCAATTGTTGACTCCTAGTATTGATATAGTACATTTGTTACTGTTTATGAAAAAATGTTGAAATACTACTAACTGTAGTATATAGTTTGTAATAGGTATATAGTTCTTCCCTATATGCCCCTCTATTATTAACTTCTAATTGTATTGTCATACATTTGTTCTGGTTCATGGAAGCAATTTCTAGTATTTGTACAGTTGATCATGGACATTGCCCACCATAGGATTCAGTTTTATATATTCCCATCTTTTGACCTCCAACTTTCCTTCTGGTGACATATATGACTCTGAGCTTCCCCTTTCCACCTCATTCACACACCATTCGGTGCTGTTAGTTATTCTCCCATCTTGCTACCAACACCCCTGTTCATTTCCAAACATTTAAGTTCATCCTAATTGAACATTCTGCTCATACTAAGCAACCACTCCCCATTCTTAAGCCTCGTCCTATATCTTGGTACCTTATATTTCATGTCTATGAGTTTACATATTATAATTAGTTCCTATCAGTGAGACCCTGCAATAATTGTCCTAATGTGTCTGCCTTATTTCACTCAGCATATTGCCCTTGAGGTTTTGTCATCAACCCATTTTTTTTTAATATGCTTTTGTTCACTCACCATACATTCCATCCCAAGTAAATAATCAATGGTTTTCTGCATGGTCATACATTTATGTGTTCACCACCTTCACCATTATCTATATAAGAGCATCTACATTTCTTCCACAAGGCAGGAGGGAGAGTCAAAGAAGGTAGAGAGGCAAAAGAAAGAGGGGAAAAAAAGACAGCTAGGAAGCAGCAAAAGGAAAAATAACCTTAAATCAAAGTAGAATAAAGAATCAGACAATACCACCAATGTCAAGTGTCTAACATGCCTTCCCTATTCCCCCCTCTTATCAGCATTCACCTTGGTATATCACCTTTGTTACATTAAAGGAAGCATAATACAATGATTCTATTAGTTACAGTCTCTAGTTTATGCTGATTGCATCCCTCCCCAATGCCTCCCCATTTTTAACACCTTGCAAGGTTGACATTTGCTTGTTCTCCCTCGTAAAAGAACATATTTGTACATTTTATCACAATTGTTGAATACTCTAGATTTCACCAAGTTACACAGTCCCAGTCTTTATCTTTCCTCCTTTCTTGTGGTGTCTCACATGCTCCCCACCTTCCTCTCTCAACTGTATTCATAGTTACCTTTGTTCAGTGTACTTACATTGTTGTGCTTCCGTCTCCCAAAATCGTGTTCCAAACCACGCACTCCTGTCTTCTATCACCCTGTAGTGCTCCCTTTAGTATTTCCTGTAGGGCAGGTGTCTTGTTCACAAAGTCTCTCATTGTCTGTTTGTCAGAAAATATTTTGAGCTCTCCCTCATATTTGAAGGACAGCTTTGCTGGATATAGGATTCTTGGTTGGCGGTTTTTCTCTTTCAGTGTCTTAAATATATCACACCACTTCCTTCTTGCCTCCATGGTTTCTGCTGAGAGATCCGCACATAGCCTTATTAAGCTTCCTTTGTATGTAATGGATCGCTTTTCTCTTGCTGCTTTCAGGATTCTCTCTTTGTCTTTGACATTTGATAATCTGATTATTAAGTGTCTTGGCGTAGGCCTATTCAGATCTCTTCTGTTTGGAGTACTCTGCACTTCTTGGATCTGTAATTTTATGTCTTTCATAAGAGATGGGAAATTTTCATTAATTGTTTCCTCTATTATTGCTTCTGCCCCCTTTCCCTTCTCTTCTCCTTCTGGGACACCAATGATACGTACATTATTGTACTTTGTTTCATCCTTGAGTTCCCGGAGACATTGCTCATATTTTTTCATTGTTTTCTCCATCTGCTCCTTTCGTGCAGGCTTTCAGGTGTTTTGTTCTCCAGTTCCTGAGTGTTTTCTTCTGCCTCTTGAGATCTGCTGTTGTATGTTTCCATTGTGTCTTTCATCTCTTGTGTTGTGCCTTTCATTTCCACAGATTCTACTAGTTGTTTTTTTGAACTTTTGATTTCTGCCGTATACATGCCCAGTGCTTCCTTTACAGCCTCTATCTCTTTTGCAATATCTTCTCTAAACTTTTTGAATTGATTTAGCATTAGTTTAAATTCCTGTATCTCAGTTGAAGTGTACATTTGTTCCTTTGACTGGGCCATAACTTTGTTTTTCTTAGTGTAGGTTGTAATTTTCTGTTGTCTAGGCATGGTTTCCTTGGTTATCCAAATCAGGTTTTCCCAGACCAGAACAGGCTCAGGTCCCAAAGGGAAGAAATATTCAGTATCTGGTTTCCCTGCGGGTGTGTCTTAGAAAATTGCTCCACCCTTTGATGCCTCGGGTCACTGTGCTTTTCTGCCCAGCAGGTGACGCCTGTTAGCCTATAATTCTTGACTGGTGTGAGGAGGTGTGGCTGTGTTCCCCCAGTCTCTGGGGTCTGGTTCCGAATGGAAAGGGCCCCACCCCTTTCCTCCTAGAGAAGACAGACCCCTCAGGTGGAGGTCATTAGCATTTCAATGGTTTCTCTCTCTCTGCTTGTGCTGTCTCCACCCTTCCCAGAGTCACAGCCCTGGAAACTGAATATGACTGGGGCTTTCTCCACTGAGCCAAAAAAGAAACAGATAGTTCCCTTCAGACCGAGTCCAAGGCGACCCTCCAGCTCTCCAAGGTCAGTCGTCACCCAAAGCCTCTGCGTTTTTTGGGGCTGCGTACCTGTAGTGAGCAGTTCACACTTGCTACTTAAAACCCCAGTTGGAGCTCAGCTGAGCTGTATTCGCTTGCTGGGAGAGAGCTTCTCTCTGGCACCACGAGGCTTTGCAGCTCGGGCTATGGGGGAGGGGGTCTCACGACTTGGTTCTGCAGGTTTTACTTACAGATTTTATGCTGTGTTCTCGGGCATTCCTCCCAATTCAGGTTGGTGTATGTATGATGAGTGGATGGTCTCGTTTGTCCCCCCGCAGTTATTCTGGATTATTTACTAGTTGTTTCTGGTTTTTTGTAGTTGTTCCAGGGGGACTACTTAGCTTCCACTCCTCTCTATGCCGCCATCTTCTGTGAATCTGTGCCAAATATTTATACTTTTGGTCAGGAGAGACACCTAAAGAGATGTCAACCCACTCCAATACAGGTGCCAGGGTTGACAGCAAAAGCATGACACACAGGCTCTGATCAGAAAGATGCTTTATTCATTCAGAGACAAGACAGAGCAAGGCCACCTTCACCAGTGAGTGTCAGTTCCCCACAGCCAGCAGGCCTCAATCTGTGGCTGATACAGGGAGATACCTTACACACAGCACCCAGCTCTTGAGTTTGTGTGCTGCCATAGTGAAAGAGCCCTGCTCCCTTCCTGCCCGTGACAGATATACCACCAGAGTGTGTGTGCTGGATGCCATAAAACATCCCCACCAGAGTCAGAGTGTCTCCAGTGAATATTTACATATGCTTACGGCAATAGGGAAAGGAATGTGCTGGGAGTCCCCTTATCTATTAGAGGATTGGATTTTATCCCTCCAGGGTGACACACCTGGTCCTGAGCACAAGATGTATTTGTGAGTCTCAGGGAAAGGTAGAGACTATGCTAGAACTGGCCCTTATCACATGTGTAGATGAGCAAATTTTAGTTTGCATTTGGACAAGATATCAACACTAATTTATGTTTTCTATGGTTTCATTCAGATCTTAATAGAAATCCAGTAGATGATTTGGTAAATTCTATTGTTCAAATCAAAGTGCTTATTAGTGCTAGGGGAAAATATATTTTTTGTTGCCGTGTGTGCCAGTTTGAATGTATTATGTCCCCCAAAACGCCATTATCTTTGATGCAAACTTGTGTGGGCAGATGTATTAGTGTTGATTAGAATGTAATTCTTTGATTGAGTGTTTCCATGGAGATGCGACCCACCCAACTGTAGGTGTTAACTCTGATTAGATAATTTCCATGGAGGTGTGGCCCTGCCTATTCAGCATGGGCCTTGATTAGTTTACTAGAGCACTATATAAGCTCAGACAGAAGGAGTGAGCTTGCTACAGCCAAGAGGGACACTTTGAAGAACACACAGGAGCTGAGAGAGGAGCTGCAAGTTACAGAGACATTTTGAAGATGGCCACTGAAAGCAGAGTTTTGCTGATGTTTTGGAGGTATTAGCCCAGAGTTTGCCCTGAGAAGCTGACACAGAGACATTCTGGAGAATGCCATTTTGAAATGCAACCTGGGAGCAAGCAGACGCCAGCCATGTGCCTTCCCAACTAACAGATGTTTTCCAGATGCCAATGGCCTTTCTCCAGTGAAAGTATCCTACTGTTGATGGACATTTTATGGCCTTAAGACTGTAACTGTGTAACTAAATAAAACAGTTATAAAAGCCAATCCATTTCTGGTGTTTTGCAAAAAGGCAGCATTAGCAAACCGGACCACCATGATTTGCTGTGTTACTTGATATACTGCAGAAAGCATAATCACCTCTACACTATAAGGGGCTAACATATCTGTTATCAAAATTTCTCTGTTTGTTTACCTACAGGACATTTTAGTTGCCACCTTTGAATTAGGAAATGTAACTTTATTCAGTTTCATATAGTAATGAAGGGAATTATATGATAATACATTTTTCTTTGTGCGATCCACCTAAGCTAATTCAGTGGTTGCTCTTTTCAACTGAATAGAGGTGTCTTTTGGGGAAAGGAAAAAACCTTTTCATTTATTTAGAAGTACCTGCCTGTCTCATTCTGGACTTGTAAAATTCAGTCTCCAAATGTGCTTTCACATCCCCTTCTCCACCCTTCCCAATTTCAAATTATTTTCTGCATATGTGCAACATGCTTTGTTCGGGTTATTTGCCTCCCTAATCCAGATATATCCTTACATCTAATGCACAGCTGTATGAGGGTACCCAGGGGCAAGTGATTGTACACTTTGGATCTTTGGATAATTGTATGGTATCTGAATGATCTCAATAAAAATGAAAAAAAAAAAAAAAAAAAAAAAAAAGACGTTCTCCAATGACATCTTGGTTTCTTAATTGGGCTGACTCCTTAAGAGTTGCCTTTTCATGTGGATAACTTTGAAGTCCCTGAATAAGGGTAACTGTTATTTTCAGGTTACTGTGTGAGCTTTCTGCTGATGATAAAGATCATCTTGCACTTACAGCTCATACAGGGATCAGCACATCCTTTGTGTGTTAACCAATTAATGGTGTGTTCCATAAAACTTGCTGCCTTCTCATCATTTTTTCCAGGAAATACATAGTTCAGCATAACCAACTTTGGTGTGTTCATCGACGTCCTCCTTGGGTGTATTTACCCAAATCCCAAAAGGAAAGAGACCAACACACTCAAAATTGAGGAGAGTTTAATAAAGGAGATATTTACAAAGGAGTGGACAGAATTAAGAAAAACCAAAAAGGATGGTGAAGCTGCCCAGGGCTAGAAATAGCATGAAGACTTTACCACCTTGGGCCTGAAGGGGCAAGAGGATGGGGCAGTTTATCAGAACTCAGAATGTTCAGGAGAGGAACTCCAGACAGGAATTGTATCCTTTAACAGAGAAACACAGCCTGTGCTAATCCTTAGCCTGGCAGACAGAGAGCAGGGGGAGTAAATAACCCAACCTCTCACTCCTTCTATGTATCTATCTCCTACCCATGTCTCTTATTGACTGAACCCAACCAGAAGACAAAGGACGAGGGAGTCTGAATGAGTCAGCCTGTGAAGGTCAGCCTCCCAGGCGTAGCGGAGGATGCAGGGTGGAGAGTGGATATGGAGGGAAAAATAGGAAATATTCAGCAGAGTTTGTCCCTTTTGCCTCTCATCATCTACTCTTGTTCTTTCTCCAGATGAAATATTTATGTCACCCACACAGGGTGTCATATGTCAACTACCGTATCATCTCAGAATATTGTCAATTCAGTTATTATAATCCAGCCTGAAATGTAAAATGTTAACCATCACCATTGTTTTCATGTAAGATAGTATAGGAAGTGGGGGGAAGAAACAAATAACAAACCATAGCTGCTATAGTCCCTCTTTGTTGACAATCATTTCGTCCATCCACTTCAAGTTTCTCTCATTCTTACCAATTGCTTCTTACGTTGCTGATAGGAATTGAAAAAAGAATAGTCTAAGTCAATAACTACAAATCAGGTACCAGGGACTCTGTTGATCTGCTCTAATGAAGATACCACTTGTGTGACCACAACTGTGATTGACATCATCAAGTGATTAAATTTGTGCCACTCAGTAATCATTCTCCAAGACCATCTGGCTTTTGCCTGGCCAAAAAGGTGAGTTAAATGAAGAAGTGGTAGGACAGTAGTAGGATAATGCTCCTGAAACTTTAATGTGCGTATGAGTGAGTCACCTGGGGGTCTGGCTAATATGCAGATCCTGATTCTGTATTCCAGAGTAGGACTCAAGATTCTGCATTTTTAACAAACTCCTGGACAATGCAGCCAGGTACAACAACTTTGGGAAATGGCTTGACATTATTTAGTAAAGTTGAAGGCATGCATGCCCTATGGTCCAGTAATTCCACAAATTGGATACTTATGCTCACCAGGAGACATGCACAACTATGTTCTTAACATTCTTTGTAATAGCTCAAACTGGAGACAATCCAAATGTCCATTAACAATAGACTTAATACATCTATATCCAGGTAGATAGTAGACACACACTATGGTATGCTTATTCAAGGACATGTCATACAGCAGTAAAATTAAAGAATTACAATTATATGTAAGAGCATAACAAACTTAAAAAGCATGATGTTGAACAAATGAAGCCAGGCACAAAGAATATTTACTGTACGATTCCATTTGTATAGATTTCCAATGCGAGCAAACCCAAACTATGTTGTTTTAGGATGCACATTTTGGAGTAAAATTACAAACACATGTAAGGAAGCAATTACAATAAATAATCAGGATAGAGATTGTTTCTAGAGAAGGTAAGAATTGTTTGTGATTCTGAAGGGGCCTGTGGTGGGCTTCTGAAAAAAATGGAAATCTTCTATTGTTTGACCTGGATGATGGTTATATTGGCATTCACTTTACAATAATTCCTTAAGCTGTACATTTATGTTTTTTGCACTTTTCTACATGAGTGTTAAACTTCACTGCCAAACAAAGATTTTAAAAGATTACCCAGTACACTTCAGAAGAAGGAGAATAAGGAGGGAGGATATCCTTATTCTCTACAGATATCAAGATTCATTTTTAAGTTATAGTAGTGAAAATAGGTTGGTACTTGCTCAGAGACAGAAAAAGTGAAAAACGGATAGAATTTCGAACCTGGAAACAGAACCACCGTATACAGAACTTTGTTATATGACAGATATGGTAGATCAGGGGTGGAGGTCGGGTGATAAAATAATGGTTTATTCATAGCAGCATTGTTTACATAATATATTTTGCATAAGTTCAATGAATTCTCAGCTCTTAGTCCTCCCCAAACCTTTATTGTTTTGGCATATATATGTTTTAACAACTTTATAGAGATATAATTTATATACTGTATGACTCATCCATTTAAAGTGTACAAAGCAATGATTACCACAATCTACAAAGAATTTTGAAATTTTATTTTTGCCATTTAAGCCCTTGCCACTTCTGAGGGTTGGATTTTTATTTTTGGTACAAAATAGGGAGAACCAATTCCAGTTTCTCCATGTTGATAAACATTTTTTCTAGCTGCTTTTAATGAATAACCCATACTGTACTCTTTGGAAGGAAGTCAGTATGCACAGTCCACACTTAAGGAATGGGAGTTATGCTCCAACTTCTTAATGGTAGAGTATCTACATAAATTTTTGGAATTTTTTTGCATGGGAGATTTGGCTATTCTTCCACATTTAATTGTTCAATCAGTTATTTTTGTTAATATGGACTCATGGATATGCATTTTACAATTTGGTTATTTCATTGCATAAATTGTTCTAGTTTTGTCTATTGGGAGCTCTTTCAGTTGGCTATTGTGTCCTTTTGACAAAGCCCCATCATTGTGGTCATAGTTCAGGAGGTCCCCAAGACCATCTTCAAGTTCAGTGATTCACTCGGACTTACAGAACTCAGAAAAGCCATCATCCTCATGGTTATGGTTTATTATAGCAAAAGGATACAGATTAAAATCAGCAAAGGGAAGAGACACATAGGGCAGGGACCAGGAGAGTTCCAGGATCAACTTCTAATTGTCCTCTCTAAATGAAGTCATATGGACAGTGCTTATTTCTCCTAACAACGTTTGGCAGCACACATGATATATTACCAACCAGGGAAGCTCACCCAAGTCTTGCCATCCAGGGTTTTTCTTTTTCTTTTTTTGTTTACATAGATATGGCTGATTGCCCACATGGCTAACCTAAATGTACTAAATAGACTAAAGCCATTGAAATACTGTAAATGGGCGAATTGTATGTATGTGAATTATAGTCCAATAAAGCTATTATATATGCATATACATATATTTTATATATATACACACATATTTTTTATATATATGTATGTATGTGTGTGTGTGTGTGTATATATATATATATATATATATATATATCAACCAACATCTGGGTGCTGTGGGTGCTCATTACTACTGGGGTGTCATTGCTTCTAGGCCCTCTCCTCTGATAGAGCAAAGAAATATATGCATGTATACTAACTCATGTATGTATGTATGTATGCATGCCTATTAATATTTATGTATCCATCTACATTTACATTGAGCTAAACATGATCTCATACTGCCTACAACTCTAATCCAGTACCATCTGCCATCCATTTACTTAACTGCTCAGTAGTAGCTGCACATTGTAATCATCTGGGGGGAGTTTTGAAATATACCAGTGCCTTGATTCTGACTCAATTGATCTGCAGTGCAGCCTAGGAACCTGGATTTTTAAAATCTTCCTAAGTGATTCCAACATGCAGCAAAGGGTGGCAACCACTGTAATAATCACTTAAATTGTTTTTAAAACGATACCAATGCCAAGGTCCCTACCCCAAACCAATTAAATCAGAATCTCTGGGAATGGTTCCCTGGCATCAAATTTTAACTCCCCAGGTGATTCGATAGTAGTCACTGTTAAGAACCACTGAGTCAGACTAACACACACAGTTACCAACCAGGCCTCAAGTTCTTGAGCAATTCACTTGGGAGGTAAGAGCTACTGGGCAGAATTGTGGCTACAATTTTTCTTGCTCTGCGTTTTTGAGCAGATTGCCATCAGCCATCATCGGAAAACAAATTCTTAATCTTCCACAGCTGATCTGCCCCTTCATTCTAGCCTGTTTCTTACTATCCAAGTAATGCAAGTAGAAAAAGGGACTAGACGTAAAGCCAAGATGTTTGACTGTAACAACTTTACATTAGCTTTGACTTTCAGGGACTAGAAGACACAGAAGGATATAAAAATTAAGGTAACTTTACAAAACCTTGCCACATCTTCTTGTTGTTACATTTCCATTTCTATCCTAGTGGGAATCTACCTTCTGGAGCTTTAATCCTCTTTCTGCAAGAGTTTTGCCCAAAAAAGAAAGCCCCCTTTGCATCATAGTTCTAGATCAGTGTTAATGATTTGCAGAAATAATCACGAATTTTTCTGATGAAATAATCTTTAATAAACAGAGGGGCTATTAATTTCTGTTGGAATGAAAATGGGAGAAAAATCTTAATCCAAGGAGAGGAGTCTCCACTCCAATCAGCTCAGGTTCCAAGGGATGAAGACAAACCACTCTGCGGCGGTTTGAAGCTGTATGTAGCCCAGAAAAGAATGTGTGAACACATTGCAAGTAGCTTCTTTTGCTAAAGTTACCTCAGTTAAAGTAGATCCCACTTCATTCAGGGTGGGTCTTAATCCTCTTACTGGAGTCCTTTACAAATGAGGTGGTGTGGGGGGAGAGCGCGTGCCATGGAAGAAGGAAGCTGGAATTAATGAAACCCAGAAGAGAAGGGGGAGACCAGCAGACACCCCATGTGCCTTGCCATGTGACAGAGGAGCCCAGGGTCACTGGCATTGGTCTTCAGGAAGAAAGCATTGGCTTGATGATGCCTTGATTTGGACATTCTCATGGCCTCGAAACTATAAGCTTATAAGCTAATGAACTCCCGTTGTTAAAAGCCAACCCATCTCATGGCATTTGCTTTAAGCAGCCTAGGAAACAAAAACACAACTTACTGTGATTTGCAACTAATACTAATGCTTGCTCTTCTTATGTTTTTTATGCACTGGAGACTTTGGAATCATTATTTTGCTGGCTTTAAAAAATAAACTGGGATGGTTTTCTTTCCCAGCACTTAAGAGTTCAGAATTCAAAGGTTTGAGAATTCACCCATGAAGCCATCTGAACCTGGAATATTGAGGAAATAGTTTTGAAAATGCTAAAAACTACTGTATTTTAGAACTGCTTCAGTTTTTTAAATTGGCATTAGTTTTTTTCTCTTTTCCTAGGAATCATTTGCTTAATATTGCTTCTTCAAAGTGTTTATGTAGCTGTACAATTAAGCTTAATAGTTGTACAACTAAGCTGAAGTTACTTCTACTTTTCTTTCTAATTTTGTATGTTGTTGGCTTTTCCTCCTGTGACTGACTAGACTTGGTAGTTCACCTCCTTTTCAAAGAACTTGTTATTGAATTGACTTTTCACAGGTCAATAATGTCTGTCCGTCTGTTCCTCTGTATTTCTAGCCATCTCTCCCCGCCGTCCAGCCCCGCTGGGAATCATGGTGAAGCTGACGTGGCGCTGCTGGGGTGGGGGTGAGCCATGGGGGGTGGGTCGGGGCACCTTCCGTGGGGCACCCATGGCCATCCATCATCTTGTCCCTTGTCCCCTGACTATCCCCTCCTCCCAGACCACCACCCTTTAACACAGTCTGAATGTAATAAATTCATATGGGTGAATTAAAAACACAACACAAAACAAAACAAAAAAAACCCACTCAAACCTCAAACACTCTTCCGAGAAGAGCCCCATTATTGAGGGCCCTCCCTGTTCACCTCCTATTTGAAAGCCTTGATTTATTTTAATTGAAAGCCAAGAAGACCCTAGAGATGGAGTTTCTGGTGAAAGTGAAAGAGAACAGTCCTTTTTGGACCAGGGACAACTTTTACCTGACCAGCCCTGTTCTGGTCTCTGACTTAGCTGTCCCGATGGCCAGAGGATTTGGGGGGTGGGTGATCACCATTTTTATACTGATCATTGCTCTGTTTAGGGAATCTACTGATTTTAGAAGGATTATGTTGCATTAGGACACCTTACCAAACTCATTAGTCATATCAGCTTTTCAGGTTTTTTTTTTTTCTGCATGTCTTAAGTAGGCAGTCATGTGCTCAGCCTCAGTGTTTCATTAATTATGAGTGCTACCTTCTTAATGGAAAGTTCTTTATATTTTTAGACTTTGAGGTACCTATGGTAATGAACTTTCACCTGACTGGTGCTATTGCCATAATGAATTCTAAAGTGTAAGCATCTGATCTAAAACTACTTTTGACTCACTCCTCAACCATTATAACCTTTGCTATACTTCATCAAAGAAACCCCCCAGGCTCAATTTTTCTACCTTCACCACCAAGAATGCACTCTAGCAACACTCAAAGCATGCAGATGCATTTAAATCCAATTAATACCTTTGCAGTACTTGTTCTGTAAAATTATCTGCTCTTTTTTTCTAATATTGTAAACTTTCTTTCTATAAAAGACTCCACTGGCTTTTCTCCCCTAGGAGGTTAAGCATTAGAATTACCTAAAAGTTAAATATTAAGGATATGATGTGATTGTCAGAAGTGGTAAAAAAAAAAAAAAAAAAAAAAAAGAAAGGTTGGTTAGTTGGAAGAAAACCATATTCTTAGTAAGAATACCTCTGAATTTTATTTATTTTTCTTTAGTTTTGATTCATAGAAATGGAAAACAAAAGATACAAACTGGCTGTGTTAATCATGCCAGTTAACCATGGCTAACAACTTAAATATTTATAGTCCCCTTATTTAAAATTTTATTGGCCATTTATCAAAGGTGTACCCAGTAAAAGCTAGACTTTAACATTTTTATTTGTGGCATTGTAAATGTTTCAAGGCCATGGACATAAAAGCAGAATGTATATTTTCTGCTTCAAGGGTATAAATTTATATATACAGGCATACCTCATTTTATTGCACTTCATATTATTGTACTTCACAGATACTGTATTTTTACAAATTGAAGGTTTGTGGCAACCAGGCATTGAGCAAGTCTATCAGCATCATTTTTCCAAAAACAGGTGCTCACTTTGAGGTGGACTAGAAAAGGGCATCAAGGTTGTGGTCCCTGGTCTTTTATTCAGCTCCAAGAGTTAATGCAGAGCCATGAACTGAAGATATAAACCTCAAAAGACAAAATTTCCCCTAAAGCTCTGAAACTTCCCAAAACCACAAACACTTGTAAAATCATGGGTCCAAAGCAAATTCTTAATTAATAATAGAAAGCATGGGGTCATAAAGGTTGTTAAACATCTCCCCAAAGACAAATTTTAGATACATGAGGGCAGTGCACAAGTTCTGATAACCGTGATAACTATCTCCTCCTAGAAGACGACACCAGGTGTTCCAAGGTGAAGATAAGAAAATCACTGTAAAACTTTCCTATATAACAATCTAGCCCACTGCCACTCAACACATGCTTCTCCCTTAAACACATCCATATTATCTCTTTAACATGTATTCTTTCTCTCTTTCCTTAGCAAACGTTACTATTTATTCCTACCGGTCTCTCATCTAAGAATACTTTCCACAGCAGGAGTCCCAAACCTGGAGTGGGGTTCTGCCTGGCACAGTTGCCAGTTACAACTTCAAAGCTTGAAAGGACAGGTTGACTCTCTTGCTAGGGGCTAATGTAGCTGGTGACTTTAAGTTGAAGTCAAGGCTCATTTATCATTCCAAATATTCTAGAGCCCTTAAGAATTATGCCAAATCTACTCTGCCCTGTGCCCTAGAAATGGAACAACAAAGCCTGGATGACAGCACATCTGTTTACAACATGGTTTACAGGAATGTTTTAGGCCCACTGTTGAACCCTACTGCTCAGAAAAACAGATTCTTTTTGAAATACTACTGCTCATTGACAATGCACCTGGTCATCCAAGAGCTCTGATGGAGATGTACAATGAGATTAATGTTGTTTTCCTGTCTGCTATCACAACATCCATTCTGCAGCCCATGGATCAAGAAGTCATTTCAACTTTCAAGTCTTAATTATTTAAGAAAAACATTTTGTAAGGTTATAGCTGCCATAGATAGTGACTCCTCTGATGCATCTGGGCAAAGTTGGTTGAAAAACCTTCTGGAAAGCATCCACCATTCTAGATGTCATTCAGAATATTCGTGATTCTTGGAAGGAGGTCAAAATATCAACATTAACAGAGTTTGGAAGAAGTTGATTTCATCCCTCATGGGTGACTTTGAGGGGTTCAAGACTCCAATGGAGGAAGTAACTGCAGATGTGGTGGAAATAGCAAGAGAACTACAATTATACAATTATAAGTGGAACCTAAGATGTGACTGAATTGCTGCAATCTCATGATAAAGCTTTAATAGATGAGGAGTTGCTTCTTACAGATGAGCAAAGAAAGTGGTTTGTTAGCTGAAACTACTAAGTGAAACTAATTGTACTGCCGGCTAAAATGCTGTGAACATTGTTGAAATGACAACAAAGAATTTAGACAATTATGTCAACTTAGTTGGTAAAGAACAGCAGGGTTTGAGAGGATTGACTCCAATTTTGAAAGAAGTTCTGCTCTTGGTAAAATGCTATCAAAGGCATCGCATGCTGAAGAGAAAACTTTTGTGAAAAGAAGAGACTTCACACAGCAATTTCATTGTTATATAGCACTAACTTTTCAAATATAATCTTAAAACCGTAAGCAAGCTGGAGATTGTGAAGTAGCCTTAAAATGTAACCTTCAAAGCTTGATGACCAGAGCAGTTAAGAAACTGGCTACTCGGGGGAGAACATACTGGAATCCACACCCTAAATGTCTGTAGTGTAGACTCAATTTGGCAGGACCAAGAAGAGTTGAGAGTCCTTCAACAGGCAGAGGAGGAGAGAGAATTCTAGGAGCGAAAACAGCAGGAACAAAAACAAGGAATATGGGCACATCTGGGAGGATAAGGGGGTCATTGGTCCTGGAGTGTGAAAGCAGAGCAAACTAGAGAGCAAAACCTGAGTCAGACTGGAGAGGGCCAGGGGTAGTTAAGCCAAGGAGATCTACTATATTTTGAATTCAGGGGACAAACAACCAAAGAGTATGATATCATCTTGACGACATGTAGATGAATTTGGTGCATTGTAAGAGGGAAGAAAGAGACTAGCCAGGAAATTGTTAAAACAATCCCAGCCAAAGAGAACAAGAGAGGGAGTGAGAACCGAAGGAGATTACCAAGATAAAATCCACAAGATTTAGCATCTCATCAGATGTTGAGGCAAGAAGAGAGAACTGTGAATAATTTTCATGTTTGGGCAACTGGGAGAAGGTGAGAGTACAGTGGGAAAATGGGGTGGGGGTAGGGGAGATGAGCTCATTTTTCTTGTATAAGGGACATCTGGATGGAGAGGTGGAGTGAGGAACTGGAAATAGGAAGTTCATGATTTAGATGTTGTCTGTAAGAATCCCAAGAAATGACTGAGGCAGCTGGTCAGGGAGAACCCATATTAAGATTCAGCAGGCGAATGTTCATATCCTGATAAACTGGATTTTAATGCCAGGTTTCTGTTCCAGAGAAACAAAATCACACTTGCATAAGAAGACTGGGAAAGATCTTCCCTGCAGTACTGCTTGTAGTAGTGAAAGGCTGGTTGGGAGGGGCTGGGGAGGGTGGTGACTGAACAAACCATAAAACATCCCCCGGTTAAAAATTAGGTAACGTTACACTGACAGAGACAGAGCTCCAAAAGGTATAGTGGGTGAGAAAAGAAAGTTGTCACACAATAATAATAATTATTATTATTAAATAATCCCTACTTAGGAAAAAGGGAGAAAAAACGCCAAATATAAAATGCTGTCTCCTATATATTTAAAATGGTGTGTGTATATGTGTAGGCATAGAGAAAATTCTAGAAGAACAAACCCACACTGCTAACTATGCTAGAGGAAGGGGATTGTGGCAAAAATGGAGAGGGCAAGGGGTCAAATGGAATTTTAGCCTTAGTTGTCAAGTTTTAATTTTACAAGCAAAATGTAATCATTTGTTCCTTGTGTGAATAAACACTCTCAAACTATTTTTTTTTTTTTTAAAGATAGACTCAGTGGGAGGAAGAAAGAATGGAAGAGACAGGGACATATTCTGAAACTCTGGGTAGGGAGGAATGATCGGGAACTCTGGATGAGTTTCAGGAAGCGCAGGGTGGAGCGGGACTCCACCGCACTCAGGCACCCTGCAGAGAAGGCCAGCAGGATGAGCCTGGTGAACTCAGCTGGTTGTCGACACCTTCCAATTACAGCCACAAGCTTCCCTGTCCTTCACAGGTCACCCTGTCCCCCCACTTGCCTTGGAATGAGACGCTGTTTGTTCTCTTCTTTTCCGAGTTGCAAATATCCTAAGACTTTTCATCCTTGTGTTCAGACATGTTCTCCCTTTCCCAGAATTTCACCGAGTTCTTGGAGTTCTCACTCGAATCCTTTAACCTGCCTGGAAAACCCGCTTCCTCCTATTCCAGCCCCAGCAAAATACTTGCCTCCTCTCTTGTCCCCCATCAAAAAATTCCCACTCCAGGTCACTTTTAAGAGCAATGCTGGTGGATGCTTTTTATGGAATTTCTCAAGTGACACCCTGCAGAGATGTAACTAACACATACTGAGCACTTATAGGTGGCAGGCACTCATGCTTAAACTTCATAGAAATTGTCTCATGCAATCCTTCCAACAATCCTACTGGGGCAGGACTATGATAACTTCATTTCACAGACCAGACTTGGTGTGGCTAAGTGACCCAACCAAGGCCAGTGGTGGTAAGACATGGTGGGCGTGTGTCTCAATATGCAAGTTTGTCCTAAGTGGTCAAATAGGCGGGTGTAGGGGTAGGGTGCAGGGGTAGGGGAGTGAGGGGCTGCACAAGGGAACAACTTCTCAAGCGTTCAGGGGGTTCCCTTTACCAAGTGTCTTCTAGCCATTACTTCATTTGCTTTCACCACAGTGCCCTAAGGATGTGGGTCATTTGGGAAAATAATGAGGTGAGTCAAGCTTTTTAACTCCCTTGAAATGGAGAAGATAATACCAGCTCTGGGCTTTTAGAGCCCCTTAACCCATTATGCAACCTTAAGCAGGTCTGCCAGGGGTGTGTGCTCTCTGCAGCCCCTTTTGGCTCAGCTCTTTAAGGATCATTGAGTCCCCAGCAGCCACTCCTCCCAGTCTGGAAATTCTTGGCCAGACACCCCTTTGCTCTCCAAGCTTGGCCGTCCAGGAGATAAAACTAAGTGGCAGAGGAGCCAGTTTCCTGGGGTTAGTAAACAGGCTGATTATAGCCAGGAGTGGTCACGGGGCAGGCAGCAGCAGGCTGGGAGGTCATCCACCCTCCTTCTGAATGTTGAGGTTTCCTATAAACATCCCCCAATGGGCCTTCTGGATATAGCAGGGACAATGCTGGGCCCCCGCCCTTGCTGGGGCAGAGTGCAAAGGGCCCCACACTTCACTTCCCTCCTCTTTCCCCATGGCTCTCCACTTTCCTTTCCCTCTCCTGTCCCCTCCCTCCTTTCCTTCTTCTACAGCAGAAAGGGCATATGTTTTGACAGTAGACACTCCTGATCACTTTGGGCAGGTAATTCATCCCTCTGGCCCTCAGGTTCCTCCTTTGTGAAATGGGAGTAATAATGGGGCCCTCCTTGGAGGATTTATGTGAAAGGGCCTAGCACTGTGTGTGGCACATGCAGTGGGTGTTTAAACATGTTTGTCGTTCCTGTTATCCCTCTCCATCCCAGCTCTTCTCCCTAATTCTCACCCCTGCACTTTTTCCTTCCTGTTTTCTTGTGCCCACCTTGCCCACACCCCCACCCTGGGCACCTCTGCCCTCCTCTGTGCTGCTGCCTGGGAGATGGAAGAGACAGCCAAGCCTAACCCTGAGGAGGACCAACCAGCCAGGCCAGCCTTGGCATTTACCCGTGAGGTCATACCCTAGACCTCTATGCTTTTAATAAACAGCCCCTAGGATTTGGGAATGGAAGGAGGATACAGCCTGGGAGCAGCCATGATATTTTGATTTCTGGCTTATTTTTGCCCTCAGTCTGCCTCTTCCAATGGCTTAATGGTTAGAGACTATTGTGTAAATTGCTGTGTGACTTTGGACAAGTCCACTTCACTCTCTGGGCTTCTGCGCAGGTACGGGATAGAAGTGAAAAGTGTGGACCTCAGAGCCAGATTGTCTGAGATGAAACCCCATCTCTACTGCTTACTAGTTTGGGTTACTTAACCTCTTTATACCTCATGTCCTCATCTGCAAAATGGAATGTATATTATACCTATTTCATAGGGTTGTTATGAGGATTAAATTAGTCCATTTAAAGCACTTAGAAGAGAGCCTAGCCCATAGTGGGTAGGAATTAATCTTAGCTATTATATGGTAATCCAGGGGTAAAACAGGGGAATGTGTGCATGTGGGGGAGGGCCTGGTATTATCAAAGAGCCGTCTCAAGTCCTGAAACCTCACATTCCTCCTCTTTACTGACCCCTGGATAAGAACAGGTCAGAATCTTGTACACAATGTACTTGATTGCCTTGGGAAGACCCAGGGATCTAGTCAAAGGGTTTCAAAGATGGACGGAGCTCTTAGAGGCCGTCTAGTCCAATTCTCATGGAGCAGAAAGGGCAGGGAGGACGAGACAGACTTCAAGGACTTGTCTGATGCCACAGAGCTTCCTTGAGTCACAGAGTTGCGGGTGGTGATATGCGGGGGCAAGAGTGATTTGAAGGGGACTGTGCCAGTTTGAATGTATTGTGTCCCCCAAACACCATTATCTTTGATGTAGTCTTGTGGGGCAGATGTTTTGGTGCTGATTAGATTTGCTTGGAATGTGCCCCACCCATCTGTGGGTGATGACTCTGATGAGATATTTCCATGGAGGCATGGCCCCACCCATTCAGGGTGGGCCTTGATCAGTGGAGCCATATAAATGAGCTGACTCAAAGAGAAGGAACTCAGTGCAGCTGTGAGTGACGTTTTGAAGAGGAGCAAGCTTGCTAGAGAGGAACGTCCTGGGAGAAAGCCATTTTGAAACCAGAACTTTTATTGCAGATGCCAGCCACGTGCCTTCCCAGCTAACAGAGGTTTTCCAGACGCCATTGGCCATCTTCCAGTGAAGGTACCCGATTACTGATGTATTACCTTGGACACTTTATGGCCTTAAGACTGTAACTGTGTAGCCAAATAAACCCCCCTTTTATAAAAGCCAATCCATCTCTGGTGTTTTGCATTCTGCAGCATTAGCAAACTAGAACAGGGACAATGGGATGGGCTGCCAGGGGTTGGCAGGATGCTGAGGTTCAGAGCCCCAGTCTCCATGCCCTCTAGGATGTCTAGTTCAGGCACTTACCCCATGTCTAAGATACAGGGGTCACTACTGCCATCTTTAATAATAATCATAATCCTGCAAGACTAGGGACTATGTTCCAAGCACTGCGCCAAATGCTTTTGTATGCATTATCTCATTCCATTCAAAATCCCCTTTTTATAGATGAGGAAAGAGCCAATATGAAACACATAGGAAAGGGCAGAGCTGGGATTTAAACTCAGGTTTCTCTGATGTCTATCTAAGCCAGGCTTTTCATACCACATGCTTCTAATACTTCCTGGTGCCTAACTTGGGCCTTGAACCCACAACCCAGAAAATAAGGTTCTTGTATTGTCTGACTGAGCTGGCCAAGCAGATAACATCAGTGGATGAGCTTGGTCTCCCAATCATCTTTCCAACCCTGCCCCTCTGGCCCACAAGCTGCAATGAGGGACCAGAACCCTGTGAAGGAGAGCAGGGCCTTTCCTGGGGGCCCCTGCCTCCAGGCCCTCTGTCCCCACTGTCTGGGGAGAAGAAGCTGCTGTTCTTGGAAGAGCCAGGAAGGCAGACTTAGAGCCTGGGGAGAAGGTCTTGGCTTATGATCATGAGCCGCCTGGACTTCAGCCAGGGCCTTGACATGAATGGAAGGAACATGGGCCAATGGAAAGTGGGAGGAGAAGCAAGAAAGGGGGTGAGGTGAAGTAGAACTTCTGCCTTTCCTTAAAAAAAACCATAAAATGTATAGCTGATATGACTGTGTCAATTTAATGTGGTATAAGAAACATAGGATTTATTTAATAGTCTGTCTCTCATAGGGGCAGGACCCACATCTGCCATTCTCTCTACAATATAGTTGGTGCCCAGCCCAGGGCCTGACTGCAGAAAGCACCCAATGAAAATAGGCAAAATGAATGAAAGAATGGATGGATAGATAGAAGAGTGCTAAAACTTTGGCCCAGAGTCTGTAGCTCTGTGACTCCCTGTGTGACCCTTGGGCAAGTGCCTTTGACTCCATGAGTCTCAGTTTCCACATCTGTAAAAGAAGTACAGTGTTAGTTCCCGCTTCACAGGGCTTTTGAAATCATTGAGTGCAGTGGGAGTAATGCTTGCTTAAACATGAATGTCCTGCTAATAATTCTACTCTGGATTGAGGCTGGATTTAGCAATCTATTCAAGGGGACTTGCTGAACCAGGTTCAGGGGATGGCCAGAGGCATGCTTCCAAAAATATGGATTAAAGGTGAAAGAGTCTGTAAAGCTGCTTAGAGAATTGTGACATTCAGGAGGGTACAATAAACCAGGCATGCATAACAGACATCTATCTCCCAGGGAGTGTTCTGCCTGACACATGCAAGGGGTCAGGTAGTACTGGCTGGAGAACAGATGGACTTACGTCAAGATGTTATGGATCATCTAGTCCTCACCCCTCCCCCACCTTCTACAGGTCAGAAGGCAATAGCCTAGTGAGGAAGTTAAGGGCTGAGTTATAAAAACTTATGTATTCAAACTCCGAGCCTAATGCTGCTCCCACCACACCACAATCAAAAGGAAGGGCCCTTAGAGGGGCTGTCAAAGTGCCACAGTTAGAAAAAGAATGAATGGGCCAAGGAGAGAGTGGCTCCAGGTAGCAACCATTTAAAAAGGGCTTCAAAATAGGGGCCATCTTGATAAAAGAGGAGGAAGAGGAGAAGTAGGAGAAGGTAAAAATTAGAAAGGATTCCTTACAACCCCATATGGATTACATTTCAAAGCTGTCTCATGTGGAGCAGCTGTTAAATGTGTGGCAGTTTGGTGGAAAGAAAGTAGACACAATGGTACAATCTGATCAGCTCTGCAACGTACAAGCTGTGTGGCCTTGGGCAAATCCTCTCTCTGATCCTCAGAATTATCATTCTACAGGTGAGGACTCCAGTGCCTGTCCCACAGAGCTGATCCTCAGGGTCGGTTGGTTGGTTAGGTAACGGATGTCTGGGGAGGTGGTTTACTCTGTAAAGTGCTGTGCAAATATGCAACATGGCAGGTTGTCATGAGTGTGGACCCCAGAGTCAGACAGAGCTGGATTCAAGCCTGTTCCACCAATAACCAGATATGTGACGGACCACTCTCTGGGTCTCAGTTTTCTCACCTATAAAATGGATGTGGTGGGAATCAAATACGATAATGCATTTAGAGTGCTTAGCAAAATTTTAGGCACATACTAAACATGCGACATGCTGTTTGTTATTGTTACTAATTAAGAACGAGGGATTTTCTTATTTAGACCTTACCATAACCCTATGAGGTGGGATTATTATTGGTGTCATCTTGCAGATGGGGTTACTAAGGCCTAAAGAGAATTGGCTTGCCCAAGATCACTTGCTAATTAATATATAGCAAAGCCAGCGCTAGAACCCAAGTACCCTATTCACCTGGCAGGCAAAATCAGCATTAGGGAGCAGGGCAGGCAGCAGTGTGGAGCATCTGTCAGTGGAGCCCAGGGGATGTTGCCAGTTCTGCTCTAGTTGTAGAAGGGTTTCAACCTGAACTGCAGAGTCAGCCTGGAGCTCAGACAGAACAAACCTTGATCCACCTGTGATTAAAGCTGCTGACAAAGACAAGCCCTAGGTAGGAGGGCAGAAGCCCTGGGTGCCAGAATCTTCTGTGTTACTGATTCACTCTGTGACCTTAAGCTAATCCATTCCCCTCTCTGGGTCTCAGTTTCCCCATGTGTACAGTGAAAGGTTGAAGTAAAGCAATTATCTCAAACTTCAATGAGCATGTGAATCACCTGAGTATCTTGTTAAAATGAAGATTCTGAGTCTCAGCAGGTCTGGGGAGGGGCCTGAGAGTCTGCATTTCTGACAAGCTCCCAGGGGATGCCAGTGCTGCTGCTGTTCCAAGGACCACACCTTGAGTAGCAAGGAACTAGATCATTTCTAAGGACTCTTCTGGAGCTGATCATCTCTATAAGGGTGACAGACCAAAGCCTGAGAAGTAAAAGCAAGAAACTGATTCTGCTCCAGATGTCCTAAAGTACTTTGGGGTCAGGTGTGAGGTCCAGGTTACTTTTCACGGACTGCAGACCCCAAAAAAGGTATTTGGTGTCTAGAACTATGTCAGAGTTTCAGCTTTAGGGTCTGCTCGCCCAGTTCCTTCTCCCTGGCTCATTTCTCGCCCTCAACCTGCACTTTGCTTCCCAAAGGGAAGAGAAAAAGGTCTCTGAGCCACACTCCTCCCTTTGGGGTTCTTGTCGCTAAATAAAGTCAAGGACAAGGCTTAAAGGACACTCCCAAGTCTATGTCCCCCCTTCCTTTCCCTTATGCATTCATTCATTCAACACCTGTTTATTGAGTACGCTCTTACTTGGGTACTTGGAACTCTGCTAAGGGCAGGGGTTACAGCAGAGAATCAGACAGACATGCTCTCTGAGCTCATGCTGCTTGCATTCTAGTTGAGAGGAGAAAGGGACAGACCATAAATAGGTAGATAATAAATGAACAAGATGACTTAAAATAGTGAAAAGTAATATAAGAATAATAAAACAAAATGATGTGGTGGAGTGGGGCTTCCTCTGTCTCTTGTCCTCAGGATCAAGGCCAAGACCATCAAAGCCTGTCTCCATCTGCCCCTGTGGCTTACCTTCCCAGCCTTGTTTTTTCTGTCATTTTTTGCCTTCGTCTACTTCAGCCACAAAGAACAGGGAGCAGCAGCTGGAAAAGGCAGAGCCGCCTTCAATCCAGGTCCCCTCAGCCCCAAACGCCCTTTCCCATTTTCCCCACCTGTTTCATTTCTGGCATGCAGCTAACTTCACCTGCTCCTTATCTCAGCTGACTTATCATTTCCACCTGAAAGTCTGCCCTGCTACCACTGATCTGGATTAGGTGAGCCTGTATGTGCTGCAAGCTTCCCCTACCAGAGCATCGATCACCCAGCACAGTCTGTTTACTGTGAGCTTCTCAAGGGTAGGCATCATGTCTTATTCATGGCACATAGGTGGTTTATAAACACCTGTTGAATTAATCTTAGTTTAGTGAGTCTGAGAGCTCAGTAATGTAAGGAAAAGGTGTTGACAAAGCATGACATTGGAGACAAAGAATGAATTTGAAGGTAACATAACAATTATAATTCCTTTGTCCTTTCTGGACTTCACATTCTGGTGTCTTTCAGCTCCACCACTGTATCAGAGCCTCCTGAAAGGATTACTGGGTAGATAGGGCAAAAATGTTGGCTCCATTTAACAGCTGGGGAAGGTCACACCCCACAGGAACGAATCAACTTGGACTGAAGTTACTCAGCGGGGTGGTGGCACAGTGTGTCCAAGTAAAGTTAGAGCCTGTCGTAGCCGTGAGGGTTTGCCAGTTCAGAGGCCAGAGAAGACACTGGACATTTTCCAAGACATGAACTTTTATTCAGGGCTTGCTTACAGGGTGGGAAGTCAGTGTAGGGATCATGATGGCTCTCTCTCACCGGGCGGGTGCAGCATTCAGCAGGCAGGCAAAACCGTGCAAGTAAAGAGGTTGGCCAAGCCAGTTATAAGGGTTTAAGACAAAGGCATTCCTAAGGATGGGAGAGCCTAAGGGTGGGGAATAGGGTCTTGTGATATGGGGGTGGGGGGCTGGTGCAGGAGGGAAAGGAGGATCATAGGATGGGTCTTTGTAGATAACCACAAGAG
The DNA here is from genome assembly GCF_015220235.1 of Choloepus didactylus. Classification (NCBI taxonomy): domain Eukaryota; kingdom Metazoa; phylum Chordata; class Mammalia; order Pilosa; family Megalonychidae; genus Choloepus; species Choloepus didactylus. The sequence goes on from NC_051319.1 coordinate 95,539,463, forward strand.
TAATAACATTTTAAGGAGTCAGGAAGCAGGTAAACTAATATTTGACTGGCGGGAGGTCTGGGGACCATAGACAAATGCTTATTCAAATCTGAGTGTAAGACTTTACATTTACATCTTGCTCCTTTGTAAGACCAAGGGTTTCTCACCTCCTGCCTACTTCCCTTTTTAAAATTACATTTTAGGGAGGCGGGGCAAGATGGCAGACTGGTGAGCTGTATGTTTTAGTTACTCCTCCAGGAAAGTAGGTAAAAAGCCAGGAACTGCGTGGACTGGACACCACAGAGCAATCTGTCTTTGGGCATACTTCATACAACACTCATGAAAACGTGGAACTGCTGAGATCAGCGAAATCTGTAAGTTCTTGCGGCCAGGGGACCCGCGCCCCTCCCTGCCAGGCTCAGTCCCGGGGGAGGAGGGGCTGTCAGCTCCAGGAAGGAGAAGGGAGAATTGCAGTGACTGCTCTTATCGGAAACTCATTCTACTGATTCAAACTCCAACCATAGATAGACTGAGACCAGACACCAGAGACTCTGAGAGCAGCCAGCCCAGCAGAGAGGAGACAGGCATAGAAAAAAAACAACACGAAAAACTCCAAAATAAAAACAGAGGATTTTTGGAGTTCTGGTGAACACAGAAAGGGGAACGGCGGAGATCAGGCCTTGAGGCGCATATGCAAATCCCGAAGCAAGGCTGATCTCTCTGCCCTGTGCACCTTTCCTTAATGGCCCTGGTTGCTTTGTCTATTAGCATTTCAATAACCCATTAGATCTCTGAGGAGGGCCGTTTTTTTTTTTTTTTTTTTTTTTTTAAATCCTTTTTGCTTTTTCTAAAACAATTACTCTAAGAAGCTCAATACAGAAAGCTTCAAAGAATTGAAATTTGGGCACGTCAAGTCAAGAGCAGAACTAAGAGAGCTCTGAGACAAAAGGCAATAATCCAGTGGCTGAGAAAATTCACTAAACAACACAACTTCCCAAGAAAAGGGGGGTGTCCGCTCACAGCCACCATCCTGGTGGACAGGAAACACTCCTGCCCATCGCCAGCCCCATAGCCCAGAGCTGCCCCAGACAACCCAGTGTGACGGAAGTGCTTCAAATAACAGGCACACACCACAAAACTGGGCGTGGACATTAGCCTTCCCTGCAACCTCAGCTGAATGTCCCAGAGCTGGGAAGGGGGAGCAGTGTGAATTAACAGAGCCCCATTCAGCCATCATTTGAGCAGACTGGGAGCCTCCCAACACAGCCCAGCAGCCCAGAACTGCCCTGGGGGGACGGCACTCACCTGTGACATAGCACAGTCATCCCTCAACAGAGGACCCGGGGTGCACAGCCTGGAAGAGGGGCCCACTTGCAAGTCTCAGGAGCCATACGCCAATACCAAAGACTTGTGGGTCAGTGGCAGAGACAAACTGTGGCAGGACTGAACTGAAGGATTAGACTATTGCAGTAGCTTTAAAACTCTAGGATCATCAGGGAGATTTGATTGTTAGGGCCACCCCCCCTCCCCGACTGCCCAGAAACACGCCCCACATACAGGGCAGGCAACACCAACTACACACGCAAGCTTGGTACACCAATTGGGCCCCACAAGACTCACTCCCCCACTCACCAAAAAGGCTAAGCAGGGGAGATCTGGCTTGTGGAGAACAGGTGGCTCGTGGACGCCACCTGCTGGTTAGTTAGAGAAAGTGTACTCCACGAAGCTGCAGATCTGATAAATTAGAGATAAGGACTTCAATAGGTCTACAAACCCTAAAAGAACCCTATCAAGTTCAGCAAATGCCACGAGGCCAAAAACAACAGAAAATTATAAAGCATATGAAAAAACCAGACGATATGGATAACCCAAGCCCAAGCACCCAAATCAAAAGACCAGAAGAGACACACTTAGAGCAGCTACTCAAAGAACTAAAGATGAACAATGAGACCATAGTACGGGATATGAAGGAAATCAAGAAGACCCTAGAAGAGCATAAAGAAGACATTGCAAGACTAAATAAAAAAATGGATGATCTTATGGAAATTAAAGAAACTGTTGACCAAATTAAAAAGATTCTGGACACTCATAGTACAAGACTAGAGGAAGTTGAACAACGAATCAGTGACCTGGAAGATGACAGAATGGAAAATGAAAGCATAAAAGAAAGAATGGGGAAAAAAATTGAAAAACTCGAAATGGACCTCAGGGATATGATAGATAATATGAAACGTCCAAATATAAGACTCATTGGGGTCCCAGAAGGGGAAGAAAAGGGTAAAGGTCTAGGAAGAGTATTCAAAGAAATTGTTGGGGAAAACTTCCCAAATCTTCTAAACAACATAAATACACAAATCATAAATGCTCAGCGAACTCCAAATAGAATAAATCCAAAAAAGCCCACTCCGAGACATATACTGATCACACTGTCAAACACAGAAGAGAAGGAGCAAGTTCTGAAAGCAGCAAGAGAAAAGCAATTCACCACATACAAAGGAAACAGCATAAGACTAAGTAGTGACTACTCAGCAGCCACCATGGAGGCGAGAAGGCAGTGGCACGATATATTTAAAATTCTGAGTGAGAGGAATTTCCAGCCAAGAATACTTTATCCAGCAAAGCTCTCCTTCAAATTTGAGGGAGAGCTTAAATTTTTCACAGACAAAGAAATGCTGAGAGAATTTGCTAACAAGAGACCTGCCCTACTGGAGATACTAAAGGGAGCCCTACAGACAGAGAAACAAAGACAGGACAGAGAGACTTGGAGAAAGGTTCAGTACTAAAGAAATTCGGTATGGGTACAATAAAGGATATTAATAGAGAGAGGGAAAAATATGGCAAACATAATCCAAAGGATAAGATGGCCGATTCAAGAAATGCCTTCACGGTTTTAACGTTGAATGTAAATGGATTAAACTCCCCAATTAAAAGATATAGATTCGCAGAATGGATCAAAAAAAATGAACCATCAATATGTTGCATACAAGAGACTCATCTTAGACACAGGGACACAAAGAAACTGAAAGTGAAAGGATGGAAAAAAATATTTCATGCAAGCTACAGCCAAAAGAAAGCAGGTGTAGCAATATTAATCTCAGATAAAATAGACTTCAAATGCAGGGATGTTTTGAGAGACAAAGAAGGCCACTACATACTAATAAAAGGGGCAATTCAGCAAGAAGAAATAACAATCGTAAATCTCTATGCACCCAATCAAGGTGCCACAAAATACATGAGAGAAACATTGGCAAAACTAAAGGAAGCAATTGATGTTTCCACAATAATTGTGGGAGACTTCAACACATCACTCTCTCCTATAGATAGATCAACCAGACAGAAGACCAATAAGGAAATTGAAAACCTAAACAATCTGATAAATGAATTAGATTTAACAGACATCTACAGGACATTACATCCCAAATCACCAGAATACACATACTTTTCTAGTGCTCACGGAACTTTCTCCAGAATAGATCATATGCTGGGACATAAAACAAGCCTCAATAAATTTAAAAAGATTGAAATTATTCAAAGCACATTCTCTGACCACAATGGAATACAATTAGAAGTCAATAACCATCAGAGACTTAGAAAATTCACAAATACCTGGAGGTTAAACAACACACTCCTAAACAATCAGTGGGTTAAAGAAGAAATAGCAAGAGAAATTGCTAAATATATAGAGACGAATGAAAATGAGAACACAACATACCACAACCTATGGGATGCAGCAAAAGCAGTGCTAAGGGGGAAATTTATAGCACTAAACGCATATATTAAAAAGGAAGAAAGAGCCAAAATCAAAGAACTAATGGATCAACTGAAGAAGCTAGAAAATGAACAGCAAACCAATCCTAAACCAAGTACAAGAAAAGAAATAACAAGGATTAAAGCAGAAATAAATGACATAGAGAACAAAAAAACAATAGAAAGGATAAATATCACCAAAAGTTGGTTCTTTGAGAAGATCAACAAGATTGACAAGCCCCTAGCTAGACTGACAAAATCAAAAAGAGAGAAGACCCATATAAACAAAATAATGAATGAAAAAGGTGACATAACTGCAGATCCTGAAGAAATTAAAAAAATTATAAGAGGATATTATGAACAACTGTATGGCAACAAACTGGACAATGAAGAAGAAATGGACAATTTCCTGGAAACATATGAACAACCTAGACTGACCAGAGAAGAAATAGAAGACCTCAACCAACCCATCACAAGCAAAGAGATCCAATCAGTCATCAAAAATCTTCCCACAAATAAATGCCCAGGGCCAGATGGCTTCACAGGAGAATTCTACCAAACTTTCCAGAAAGAACTGACACCAATCTTACTCAAACTCTTTCAAAACATTGAAAAAAATGGAACACTACCTAACTCATTTTATGAAGCTAACATCAATCTAATACCAAAACCAGGCAAAGATGCTACAAAAAAGGAAAACTACCGGCCAATCTCCCTAATGAATATAGATGCAAAAATCCTCAACAAAATACTTGCAAATCGAATCCAAAGACACATTAAAAAAATCATACACCATGACCAAGTGGGGTTCATTCCAGGCATGCAAGGATGGTTCAACATAAGAAAAACAATCAATGTATTACAACACATCAAAAACTCGAAAGGGAAAAATCAATTGATCATCTCAATAGATGCTGAAAAAGCATTTGACAAAATCCAACATCCCTTTTTGATAAAAACACTTCAAAAGGTAGGAATTGAAGGAAACTTCCTCAATATGATAAAGAGCATATATGAAAAACCCACAGCCAGCATAGTACTCAATGGTGAGAGACTGAAAGCCTTCCCTCTAAGATCAGGAACAAGACAAGGATGCCCGCTGTCACCACTGTTATTCAACATTGTGCTGGAAGTGCTAGCCAGGGCAATCCGGCAAGACAAAGAAATAAAAGGCATCCAAATTGGAAAAGAAGAAGTAAAACTGTCATTGTTTGCAGATGATATGATCTTATATCTAGAAAACCCTGAGAAATCAACGATACAGCTACTAGAGCTAATAAACAAATTTAGCAATGTAGCGGGATACAAGATTAATGCACATAAGTCAGTAATGTTTCTATATGCTAGAAATGAACAAACTGAAGAGACACTCAAGAAAAAGATACCATTTTCAATAGCAACTAAAAAAATCAAGTACCTAGGAATAAACTTAACCAAAGATGTAAAAGACCTATACAAAGAAAACTACATAACTCTACTAAAAGAAATAGAAGGGGACCTTAAAAGATGGAAAAATATTCCATGTTCATGGATAGGAAGGCTAAATGTCATTAAGATGTCAATTCTACCCAAACTCATCTACAGATTCAATGCAATCCCAATCAAAATTCCAACAACCTACTTTGCAGACTTGGAAAAGCTAGTTATCAAATTTATTTGGAAAGGGAAGATGCCTCGAATTGCTAAAGACACTCTAAAAAAGAAAAACGAAGTGGGAGGACTTACACTCCCTGACTTTGAAGCTTATTATAAAGCCACAGTTGCCAAAACAGCATGGTACTGGCACAAAGATAGACATATAGATCAATGGAATCGAATTGAGAATTCAGAGATAGACCCTCAGATCTATGGCCGACTGATCTTTGATAAGGCCCCTAAAGTCACCGAACTGAGCCATAATGGTCTTTTCAACAAATGGGGCTGGGAGAGTTGGATATCCATATCCAAAAGAATGAAAGAGGACCCCTACCTCACCCCCTACACAAAAATTAACTCAAAATGGACCAAAGATCTCAATATAAAAGAAAGTACCATAAAACTCCTAGAAGATAATGTAGGGAAACATCTTCAAGACCTTGTATTAGGAGGCCACTTCCTAGACTTTACACCCAAAGCACAAGCAACAAAAGAGAAAATAGATAAATGGGAACTCCTCAAGCTTAGAAGTTTCTGCACCTCAAATGAATTTCTCAAAAAGGTAAAGAGGCAGCCAACTCAATGGGAAAAAATTTTTGGAAACCATGTATCTGACAAAAGACTGATATCTTGCATATACAAAGAAATCCTACAACTCAATGACAATAGTACAGACAGCCCAATTATAAAATGGGCAAAAGATATGAAAAGACAGTTCTCTGAAGAGGAAATACAAATGGCCAAGAAACACATGAAAAAATGTTCAGCTTCACTAGCTATTAGAGAGATGCAAATTAAGACCACAATGAGATACCATCTAACACCGGTTAGAATGGCTGCCATTAAACAAACAGGAAACTACAAATGCTGGAGGGGATGTGGAGAAATTGGAACTCTTATTCACTGTTGGTGGGACTGTATAATGGTTCAGCCACTCTGGAAGTCAGTCTGGCAGTTCCTTAGAAAACTAGATATAGAGCTACCATTCAATCCAGCGATTGCACTTCTCGGTATATACCCGGAAGATCGGAAAGCAGTGACACGAACAGATATCTGCACGCCAATGTTCATAGCAGCATTATTCACAATTGCCAAGAGATGGAAACAACCCAAATGTCCTTCAACAGATGAGTGGATAAATAAAATGTGGTATATACACACGATGGAATACTACGCGGCAGTAAGAAGGAACGATCTGGTGAAACATATGACAACATGGATGAACCTTGAAGACATAATGCTGAGCGAAATAAGCCAGGCACAGAAAGAGAAATATTATATGCTACCACTAATGTGAACTTTGAAAAATGTAAAACAAATGGTTTATAATGTAGAATGTAGGGGAACTAGCAGTAGAGAGCAATTAAGGAAGGGGGAACAATAATCCAAGAAGAACAGATAAGCTATTTAACGTTCTGGGGATGCCCAGAAATGACTATGGTCTGTTAATTTCTGATGGATGTAGTAGGAACAAGTTCACTGAAATGTTGCTATATTATGTAACTTTCTTGGGGTAAAGTAGGAACATGTTGGAAGTTAAGCAGTTATCTTAGGTTAGTTGTCTTTTTCTTACTCCCTTGCTATGGTCTCTTTGAAATGTTTTTTTATTGTATGTTTGTTTTCTTTTTAACTTTTTTTTTCATACAGTTGATTTGAAAAAAGAAGGGAAAGTTAAAAAAAAAAAAAAAAAGAAAAAAGACAAAGAAGGAAAAAAAAAAAAAAAGATGTAGTGCCCCCTTGAGGAGCCTGTGGAGAATGCAGGGGTATTCGCCTACCCCACCTCCATGGTTGCTAACATGACCACAGACATAGGGGACTGGTGGTTTGATGGGTTGAGCCCTCTACCATAAGTTTTACCCTTGGGAAGACGGTTGCTGCAAAGGAGAGGCTAGGCCTCCCTGTATTTGTGCCTAAGAGTCTCCTCCTGAATGCCTCTTTGTTGCTCAGATGTGGCCCTCTCTCTCTGGCTAAGCCAACTTGAAAGGTGAAATCACTGCCCTCCCCCCTACGTGGGATCAGACACCCAGGGAAGTGAATCTCCCTGGCAACGTGGAATATGACTCCCGGGGAGGAATGTAGACCCGGCATCGTGGGATGGAGAACATCTTCTTGACCAAAAGGGGGATGTGAAAGGAAATGAAATAAGCTTCAGTGGCAGAGAGATTCCAAAACGAGCCGAGAGAACACTCGGCTCACTTTAGAGTGATATCTGCACACTTTACGCACACTTTAGACAACCTTTTTTAGGTTCTAAAGAATTGGGGTAGCTGGTGGTGGATACCTGAAACTATTAAACTACAACCCAGAACCCATGAATCTCGAAGACAGTTGTATAAAAATGTAGCTTATGAGGGGTGACAGTGGGATTGGGAATGCCATAAGGACCAAACTCCACTTTGTCTAGTTTATGGATGGATGTGTAGAAATGTAGGGGAAGCAAACAAACAGACAAAGGTACCTAGTGTTCTTTTTTACTTCAATTGCTCTTTTTCACTCTAATTATTATTCTTGTTATTTTTGTGTGTGTGCTAATGAAGGTGTCAGGGATTGATTTAGGTGATGAATGTACAACTATGTAATGGTACTGTAAACAATCGAAAGTACAATTTGTTTTGTATGACTGCGTGGTATGTGAATATATCTCAATAAAATGATGATTAAAAAAAAAAATTACATTTTAAGGTTAGTTTACCATTTTCTCTCTACTGGTTTACAAAGATGGTAAGTTAAACATTAGCTGCTCAGGTCACGCAGACTGCTGTGAAACAAGTTTGGCAGACCTGTTTTGCTCAGGCCAGGGCTCCTACAGAGCCCAGAGACATCTGACCCAATGGGATGTGGCTGGGAGTGGTAACCAGACTCGGAACTAAGTGTTCTAGAGCAAAATAACCTTTTGAGGGAGACAGTAGCCTCACAGGAGACAAAGTGATTTACCCACAGTCCACCCTCATCCTCTAACCCAGACCCCTACTGGGCAGACTCTCCAGGGCACCACCCTGTTTGCCCTCAGGGACTCCACCTTAGGGTCAATTCATGAGAAACTGTATACTCGTAGATTGACTAGGATAGACAAAACTAAGAATTCTGATTTCACAGTTGGGGGGTATCCAAGGCTTAGAGAGAAGAAGGAACTAGTCATGATACATACTGAGTTAGGATGAGGACTCCTGATTCTCATTCCAGAGCTTTCTCAAGTGTACCTCACAAGTTCCCTGGACATGAGCCTTCTGAGTTGGGGAAGGGGTCTGAATGTTTTGGACCTGACCTGGTCATTTGTTTGCTGTGGTCAGGATGGGTGAAAAGAGGCAGGAGGTGTGATAAGCTACCCATCCCATCTGGTCATCCCACCCTAGAGTCTGTTCCCTGTAGTCCTCACTGGTTTTGTACATTTAGGGTGCCTATAGTTACAGACCACAGGAAGTAGGATGTGGGTTATTCACTGTTTAGTGACTGTTTATGGAGATTGGTATTGCTACTCCAGCACTATGGTCTCCCAGCTGACCAACAACCTAGAAATAATGGAAAGCAGGTGGGGTGAGTATTTGTTGAGGCTAGCAGAAACAACAGTAGGAGTCCCTGCTACTAAGATGTGGGAAACAGGGTGTGTGTTTTGGGTTCTGGTAACACACAGAGATAGCCAAGAGAAGAGAAAGGACATTCTGGCAGAAAGCTGGGAAGTGCATCCAGCCTGGATTTGACTCTCCTTGATGCTTATATTTGCTGTGGGACCTTGGACAAATCACTCAGCTTCTGGGAGCCTTAGCCTCTTAGATGGGAGGGTTGAAAGAGACAGTCCTTAGTAACTCCTCCAGTTTTTATAATTTTCCCTCCAAGTAACTGAGCTTTGGAAGGGGTAAGTCATTAACTCCACTTAGTATTTATCAGGCCAGGTCCTGTTCAGGTTTAACTGGGAAATGTACAGGAAACAGCAGGCCTGAGACTGCTATCTTAGAAAGCCCTGCATGCAAGGTTGGCCCTTGACTGGCATCTGGGAACTTGGATTTCAGGAGTCCCACCATTTCCATAAATGATAAAAGTAGCTCACTGTGCCTAAACTGTACAAACAATGTGGGTTAGGCTGAACACCTTTACTTCTGGGAGTTAGGAATTTGTATATGTGCTAGGCAGAGGGATCTTGTAGGATCAGCTCCCAATAAGAACCCTGAGCACTGAGTCTCAATAAAGCTTCCCTAGTAGACACGATTTCACGTGTGTTATCACCACGTGTCTCTGGAGGAATTAAGTGTGCCCCATGTAACTCTACTGGGAAAGGACTCTTGCAAGCTTATGCCTTGTTTCCTCTGGACTTCACCCCTTGCATCTTTTCCCTTTGCTGATTTTGCTTTGTATCATTTTTCTATAATAAATCATACCGAGAGTATGACTATATCCTGAGACCTGTGAGTCCCGCTAGTGAATCACCAAACCTGGGGGATGGTCTTGGGGACCCCCAAGATGACATAATCCTTAATTTCACAGAGATAACTGCAATCTATCCTGATCCCATATGAGTATATAGTTTAAACCAGCACTGTCCAATGTATATATGCCAGTCACTTAGGCAATTTTAAATTGTCTATTAGCCACATTTAAAAATATGAAAGGAAACTGCTGAAATTAGTTTCAATAATATAGTTTATTTAACCAAGTATAGCTAAGATAGTATCATTTCAACATGTAGTGATATGATAGTTTATATTCTTTTTTCATACTAAGTTTTCAAAAACCAGCATGTATTTTACACCCATTGCGCATCTCAGTTGGGAATTAGCCACATCGCAGGTGCTCAACTGGCTGGTGGCTGCCACACTGGAGAGCACAAGCTTGGAGATTAACAACAAGGACTATGGAAGCAGGACCTCTGGGTTAGGATCCTGGCTCTGCCACTTACCAACTGCATGGACTTAAGCAGTTACTTAACTCCTCCATGTATTAGTTTCTTCATCTGTATAATGGGGCTAATAATGCTAGCGACCTCATAAAGTTGTAGGGTTTTTTGTTTTGTTTTGTTTTGTTTTTTAGAGTTAATAAATCTAAGGCAGTATCTGGTACACACAGGATATTTGGTGAAAGCTAGCTGTTACTTCTATTATCCTAAAGCTTGACCCTTAGGGATGAACTTGTCCAAACCTTTATTCCATTGATGAGGAAACTGAGGCCCAGAGTTTGGATGGCACCAGTTTCAGAAGCAAAAGCTCCAGTTACTTCTCCTCTTAATGGATTCCCTATCTTTGGCTGGCTCTGAAGTTGGTTCTGCCAATTATGGAGGAAACCAGAAGCTCCATGGCCCCACCTGAGTTCTGCAATCCCTTCTGGATTGCAAAACGGGGCCACAGTTTGAAGTTGGCACTAAGGTGATAGAGTCTGGACCTCCCATCTGTTGCCCACCTGGGCACACCCAAAAGGAAAAGTGTTTAGGCATTCCTATCTCTTGCCCCCACAGGTCCCAGGGCTCTCCAGGGTCTGCCCACCCTGCACTTCCAAAGGAAGAGGATCAGCACAGGCCAAGTTGTTCTGGAAGGATGAATCACCCTATACTGGTGTAACAAACGGAGACCTCTGCAGCTCAATTGGACTGGCTGACCCCATCACCAAGTACAGATTCTGAAGTGCTTACTCAGCAATGATAGGGCTGGTTTTCCTTGTTTTGGCTTTTCACAGCCTTCCCTGTTTATTAACTCATGCTCTATCTTCCCCAAAGATACAGTGCTTCAACACTCTTTTTAAAATGTCTCCTGCTAGTGATCTGCAGCCCCTGTTCAACCACCAAGCAGGTAGCGAGTTCCCGGTAAATGTATAAAGAGAGAGAGAAAGAGAGAGAGAGTTGGCGGAGGAGGGAGGGAGGGAGAGAAGGGATACTGGCTGCCCACTTGTCAGGGAGGCAGTAGGAGGGCATTTTCAGCCTGGAAGCGAAACTAGCTTATGATTTCTCTACAGTTTCTCTCTTCATCCCCCCCTCCTAAAGCCTAATGCAAATCATTTATTTGCTTTGACAAACTCACTCAGCCCAACTCACATGACTCAAGTCTTATTGGCAGTTGGAATCAGACGAGTCTTGTGGGCTTAAAATCGATAGCACATGCTGACCTGAAGCTCTGCTTATTTTATATGCTGAATACTGTTTTCTTTGACAGTCGTTTATTTGGCAGATATTTATTGAGCATCTTCTATGTATTAAGACTCGTGCTAGGTGCTTGGAATGAAGTCTTTATGAACTTAAATTCAGTGCAGAAAACAGGCAAACAAGAAATGATAACGTACAACAAAGGTTTGGTATAGAAAGGGTCAAATACTCTAGGATCTATAATAAAGCAAGGGGACCTGAACAAAGCTCTCTTCTGAAAAACTTAGGTTTAACTTGGAACCTGAGAACCAGTTTAAGAGAGAGAGAGAGTGGAGAACTGCAGGAGAGGGAACAGCATAAGAAAAACCTGGAGGTGAGAAAGAATGGCATGTTGGAAGAACTGAAAAAAAATGCCCATACTGCTGGAGTAGAGAGAATAAGAGGAAGTGAGGCAAAAGATAAGGATGGGACCCAGGTTTGAGGGTTTTGAGGAGATTGTCTGAAGTGCTGAGGAATTTGGACTTTACCCTGAGGGCAAGGGGAAACTGGAAGAGAACAACATCTTACTAAACATAGGGTCCTTGGAAACAAATCAACCAAATATGCTAAAATGGTTGATGGCTGAAAGATTGGGACATACCATTTTAATTCATCATGCTTTTTGTGCCAAAGTGCAGACTTCCTTGGAAAGTGGACTGTAGCCTCCAGGGCCTCCTTAATGCCAGGTCACTCTCCCCCATACCCCCAGCCCACTGCGCATGTAATCAGATGCTCCTGAGTTTTGTGCAGCACAGCCCACCCTTCAGCCATTGGAACTGTAATCACAGAGCCCACCTTTGGGAAGTTGTCAGAGAGAGAGACCCTTGTTTTACAGATGGACCAAAAGAGGCCCAGAGAAGGAAAGTAACTTTGTGGCTCCACAGCAAGTCAGTGGCAGAGCCAGCTGTAACATCACAGTCCTCTGACTCCTTCATGTATCCCCCAGAGAAAGTGGATGCCAGGAGCAGGATTAGGAGGAGGCAAGTGAGGCACCTAGGGAGCTAAATGTAAGGAGGCACTCACACTCGGGTGCCAGCCCTGCACTTGCAGGACCCCAGCTTCCTCAATGCCTCGCCCTGGTCCCAGCCCTGCAGGATACACCTTTAAGGGCAAGGACTGGAGCGTCTAACTCTGTGACTCTCTCCTGGCACTCACATGATGCTAGGCATATATTTTGAGGATCACTAGATGGATATGGGTGCTAATGAACAATGGATTTCCAACAATAAATTGATATGTATACAGATGTTTGTATCTGGGTAGAAATAACTCTTGACAATAGAAAAAAATTGGAAAGGGCCCTAATCTAGAGCCTAGAGACCTGGATTCTGGTTCCTCTCTGCCACTGATTTGCCGTGGAAACTTGGGTAGGCTTCAGTGAAATGAAGTGATTGATCTAAATAACACTTATTGAACAACCACTGCTTAAATGCTTCTGTATTTTAACTCAATTAAAGACTTCTTGGCCTCTGAGGCTCTTTTCACTTCTGAAAAACTGGTTTGAGGGAGGGAAGGCTTTGTGGAGGATGTGGAGCTTGAGGGAGACCATCCAAACTCCAAGAGTGATGTTAATATTTTAAGTCGTTGTCTAAAGGCACGGTGTCTCAAAGCACTTCTGGGCTGGAAGGGATTTCTGGAGGGCACCTAATTCTAGGAGTCCCACCACCATCACTGCGGCCAGGCCAGCTGCCTCAGAACATGTCAGATGGCAGAAGCTCAGCCTCTGGCCCTAGCAGTAACTCAGAAGAGGGAGTCTAGAAATCTGTGCTAGAAGCTTCTCAGGTTATTCTGGTGGGCAGACAGATTTAGGAACCACTGATTCCAATGCCTTTCCATATCCTTAAACAGGCTCATACATGGACAGCCCAGGTCTGATCACAAGTATCTCTGAACAGAGAAAGAAATTCACTGATTGATGAATACAGCAAATATTAAGTGCTGGTCATTATGCTTGGCTTTATGCCAGGTGGTGATCATGGTCCTTGCTCTCAAGGGATTCCCATTCTAGGCCTGATGTTCATTTTAGAAGCAGGTCATTCAGCCTGAGCCAGAAAACCTTGGAGATTATCAACCAATCCATTCATGACACTGTTGGGAAAACAGGCCCAGACAAGGAAAGCAATGTGCCCAAGACCACACAGCAAGTGGCTGTTGAAATGGATTTTCTGTTCCCAAACCAGCTCAGATGTTCCTATTCCCTTCCCAGGAGGGGCCTATCTACCCTTTGCTTCTTAAGCAATAAGCCTCCATATAGTCAGTGTTCCTGGAAGTCTAACTTCAGATATTGCTGAGATTTCAAATTTCAACAGGAATGGAGGCAGGAGGTTGGAGGGAACGCCAGGACGCGGAGTGTTTTTAAACCCACAGCCCTGGCTGTGCTGGAGATCGCGGCGCCTGCTCACCCTCCACACCCCCTACCCTTGAGAGCCGAAAGAGGAGGGGGCCGCCTCACGGGTTCCCAGGGACCTGACTCCCATCCCTCGGCCCAGGCAGGCTTATGGCACAGTCGCCCCGGGTCTGCGGAGGGGGAGAAGCAGAGGGTTAGCCGTGCCCGCCCCCAAAATCCCAGCCGCCCTGCGATTGGCTACAGGGACTCTGGCCTGGCCGCGGATTGGTCATCGCTGCGGGCTTGAAAGGTGGCTGAGAGCCACAGAGACCTCAGACGGACGTGGTCCGGGATCAGACAGCGTCTCCGGCGAGCCCGAGACGCGCCCCCAGCCCGCCATGGCCCGGCTGCTCCGGGCATCCTGCCTTCTCTCCCTGCTCCTGGCCGGCTTCGTCCCGCCGAGCCGGGGGCAGGAGAAGTCCAAGGTGAGTGAGCCTCCGGGGTGACGGAGTGTCTATCTCTCGGTGGCCAGGCAACCCCCATTCTCGGGCTCTCCTCGAGAAGGGCGTCACCAGGTGCGAGGGATGCGCTCAGCTCTGCTTGCCTCCCCCTCCGCCGCCGGGACCCCCAAGTGTCCCCTCCCCACTCCACCCCCACCGTCGGTCTCTTCGCAGTTTCATCCATTCGAGACGTGGAGACTGGGTGCCCTGGGCGGGCAGAATGGACAGCAGATGGGTCTCTCTCCCTGAGCTCCCACTTTCTCCCCCAGGGCTACATCAGGGCGCCTTGTTACATTCCTGCCTGTCTGCACCCCAGCTGCACCCCTCCAGTAGGGGAGACTGCCAGCTTGGAAGGAAAGGCAGAAGTCTCCTAGTTGTTGGTCAATCCCCTGAGGGTGTGTGACCCTTAGCTGGAGAGGGGATACTGAGGCAAGGCGAGGGCATTTACCCAGCAGGCTTATCTCTTTGGACAGTAATATGCCAGGGTGATTAAACCAGACAGAAGCCAGGGGTAGGGATAGGCCCAGAGAGAGGGGTTTCTGTCCCTAACCTTCCAACACGAAAACCCACATACCACAATGCACATGCTTAAACTCCTCAAGCTCTGAGGGTCTGAGTTTCTAAAATTCTCTGGGTCCTTATTCTCAGAGCTTAGAGCCCATGATTCTGTTTCCAAAATTTTGTCCACTGCTCAGGAAGCTCATTACGAGCATAGAGTTCTTCTGTCTGTTTCTAAGCTCCTTTTCTGCCTCAGCCTAAATCCCATGCTGAGTCTGCCTCTCCCTGGAGTCAGTCTAGAAACTGATTGCTGTGAAGCCACTTCCTCCAGGCCTCCTCCTCTTATCCAGCCCTGTTCATAATCCCCATCTCAGAAGTCAGCTGGGTCACTTTTCCCCCAGGGCAAGGATGAGACTGAGTTTCAAGAGTGGGGAGTGGGGTAGGAATGGGTGGACCACGGGCAGGTCAGCACCCTGGAATCCGTCCCATCTGCTCAGTTTGGGAAGAGCCAGAGCAGGGAAGACTTGGGCCCTGCCTCAAGGTTGGGGGTAAGAAGCTGGACCCCGGGAATAACTCAGCATGGCTGTGTGTTCTCTGCAGGACTTGGAGAGAGCAGAATGGGTACTGTATAGAAAAATTTGAGAGAAAGGGTGAGGTTTGTTCATATCAGATGCAACCAGCCAGGACTTGCTGGCTATGGAGAGCCTGGGCATGCCCATCTCTCTTCCCAGTCCTTACAGAGAGAGGTGAGATGTCACTGCCCTGGGTTTTAGGGCCCAACCATTTCCCTTACCCCCAACCCCAGGGCAGAGGGGTGGGAGTGTGGGGCACAGGGAGAATGTGGTGGACATAAGGTCACATCATCCCAGAGGGATGTTTGCTTCCTCCTAGTTCAAAAGGAAGGGCTGGGGAACAAAAGGAATCCTCCTTTCCTTGCTGTGTCCTCTCCCTTGCTGCCCGCGCTCCCCGCCCTTGCTGTACCAAAAGGCTTTGCAAAAGCCAGAGAGAGTAAGGACTGCTGACGTGCATGGGATCCTGGTAACGGCTGGTTTCTAGGTGATTAAACCAGACAGAGAGAATCAGTGGCCGACAATCAGAGCTGAAGGACCCTTCAGACAGCACTGAATCCAATTCCATCTTACAATCGAGGAGATGGAGCCCCAGAAAAGGGAAATGAGTGGTCACACAGAATCAGTGGCACAGCCCAGCCTGGAACTCAGGTCTCCTGCTTCCCAGTGCAGTTCTCCTTTCATAGCATCATATTTTTGGGAGTGGGCAGAAGAGAAAAGAATGATACAGGATAAGAAGTCCAAGCCAGCCAGAAATCCAAGTAAAAGCCATCCTCCAACTCGCAAGCCATCAGATCTCTTCTGTCTTGTCCTGCTGTGAGAAGATTGAGCCAGGCTTGCTGCCTCACCCCTCCTTGTTTAAGATGCAAAGGTCTGGGAGACTCTGGGCCCAGCAGAGGGAAGGGGGCTCACATAAAGCCTGGGCTGCAGGGCTCAGTGGTGGTCACAGGCCATGGCTTCCCCTGCCATGCACCACCCTCTGACCCCTCTGAGCCTACAGCACTAGCCTCCCTGGTCCCAAGACATAGCATGGAGACTTTATTACTCATCCCTCTCTTGGAATGCCCAGTGCCACATCTTCATCATGATGGCTGGGGATCACTGTCCTCTTTATAGGAATGTAGGAACATCAGGGCCCTTTCCTCTAGGATAATTGCTAGCCCCTATTGAAAGACAAATCAGAGTCAAGTTTGTAGATTATAGCATTTTATTTGGGACCCCAAAAGTTTTGGTGCAGCAAGGAAGCTGGGTCACTTGCAAAAATGGAAGCAGCTTCAAGCTTCTAGGAGATGGCGAGCAATTTTTATAGACCTAAAAAGGAAGTTGGCTTGATTCCTATTGATTGGGTGAAGGTTTGTCCATCTTATAAGGGTGGGTTTAGGGCAGATGGGCTTTATTTTGTATTGGGTCAAACATTATGAACTAGGGTCTGATTGCCTCTCTGGGTCAGACACCTTGGTGGGGATTTCAAATTTCAAAAGATACCAAGAGGAAACTAAAGAGGGAGTTCAAAGAGGAAGTAGGGCACAGGTTTTTTGGGTCTGAGGGGTCCCCGGAGCTTTCCATATATAATTTTATCACCCTTGACTTGTGGATTTCAAGCCTTTTTTGATCTGTCACTAGATTCTCACACCATTTTGGGAGACAGGTGATATTATCCTCACCAAGCAGCAGATGGAGGCCCAGAGACTGAAAGTGACTTGCCACACAGCCAGCAAAGACTAGAATTTAAACCTCCCAGGAGGTTCCTCTTGCCCCACTTCTACCCTCAAACTGTGCCCAGAAGCTGATCCTCCTGCTGTTTACAAGCTCTGGTTATTTGAACAACCTCTTGGCTTTTTTCCCCTTCACTTCCCAGAATTCAGTTTTGGATGGGGGTGGGGTGCAGGAGATGGAGAGGTCAGCACGGAGGCTTGGTCTTTTGGCTGCTAGACCTCTGCAGCCAGCTGGGTGTGTGTTGATGGTGCCCTGGTTTGTCTGCATTTGAAAGGTGGAGCCAACCCCAGCTGGGGCCAAGGAGGAGTGTGGAACTTAGGTCTGGTACCTTCTCCAGCACCCACCAAAAGTCATAGGATGTAGAAAACTAGACTTATGTAAAGCAGGGAATTTGCATCAGAGCAAAGAGGAGAGCTTCCAGCTGGCTGTCAGGGAATGGCCCCAGGGGAGGAAGCCCAGCCTGGCCTGGCTCAGCCAGTTTGCAGCATCTTGGTGACACCCTGCCAGCCTAGTTCACAGTTTTTACCCAGTTAGGTCTGCATACCAAACCTTACCAGGAAGTCTCCCAGAGTTAGTGAATTTGCTACTCTAACTCCAACCACTTGTGCCTGTCCTCTCCTGGTCTAGAGTACTGGTTTGGACTCCATTTGTTTATTGCCTCTGCGTCTCTCATAGGATGTCAGGGCCGGGACTTCAAAGATCACCTATTATAATGGCTTCAGATTTTTTCCTTTCCCACCACAAGCCATCTGCTGAATTGTATTGTTGATGCAATGGCACACTTTCAAGAGTAGACCCAGGTCTTTGTAGTCCATGGCAGATATGATCTAGATAGTGGGGTCATGTGCAGCATCCAGTTGGCGAGCAGTAATCTATTCCTTCCTCTCCCACTGATATGATATTGCCCCACCATCTTTAATGAGAATAACGGATCCAGTTCAGGGGTCTCATTTTATATATGAGGAAACTGAGGCCTGGAGAGCAGAAAGGACTTGTCCAAGACCATACAAGTAGCAGAGCTGGATGGGGAACCCACGTCTTCCAACACAGTCCACTGCAGGCCCTTCCCCCTTGTTCTGGAGGTTGACTGAGGAGCAGCAGTTGGGCAGAGACGAAGGGAAATATAACATCATCTTAACAACTACTCACTTACAAGGAGCACCTTTTATATGCTGGTGCTGGTGCTTTACTCTTATCATCACATTTACTCCTCACTACAAGCCTTAACCCATACCTGGCTCCCAATCCTCCTTCCTTAATTTAACAGCCTCATCTTTCCAGTTCTTCAAATTTGAAACCTCTGAATCACCACTTTCCGGACTGCTGCTTCCTCCTTTCTATTCAGTTCTTCCTTCCCAGTGGCCTAGTTCAGGCCTCGTCATCTCTCGCCTAGACTATCGCCACAGCCACCCAACCAGTCTCCATGCTCCAGCCCAGCCAGTGCCCCAGCCACCAGCATCAGGGCGGGCTCCCTCGGAGCCTGGTAAATGTTTGTAAATTGACAATGTGCTGTGGAAGTAATTATTTCACTAAGACTCTTCCGGTTTTCATAGCACTCACTAGCTTATCAAGTGCTTTCATAATCATTATCTTGTATAAGGAATTAGGAAACCTGGGTTCTTGTCCTGTTCCTATTCTTGGTAGTCTTGGGCAAGACACCCTCCCAGTTGGTATCTTTCATTATGTCAAAAATGGCAATGTCCAAGTTCTCTGCCAGCTCTAACCATTCCCTGGCACCGATCCTCTTCCTTCCAGACGGACTGTCATGGTGGCATGAGCGGCTCCATCTATGAGTATGGTGCCCTCACCATCGATGGCGAGGAGTACATCCCCTTCAAGCAGTATGCTGGCAAATACATCCTCTTCGTCAACGTGGCCAGCTTCTGAGGTCTGACGGGCCAGTACGTTGGTAAGTGCCCACCCTTCCTCCCCTGCTTTTTTGGTTCTGTGTCTACAGACCTGATAGCCTTTTGACATATTCTAGGAGATTCACAGTTACCCTGATTCATCCCTGGGCACCTCAACTACCCTAAAAACAGAGGCATGAAGATGGCGTTTGTGCCTGAAACTTCCTTTGACTGGAATAAGAAATGGTAGTTGAAGCTCAATCTTGCTGAGAATTTCTCATCTTCCCGCAGCCCCATCTGCCATGGTGCTTCCCTTGGCCCCTGCAGAGAAAGCATTCAGTCGCTCCGAAGCCCCAGCACGTGTGTGTGCATGGCGGTAGGGGGTGGGGGTAGAGGTGATGGTACAGGGGTAATTGCATTTCCTGAGCTTATTCTAAAATAAAACTTTAAAAATGATCTGGTTCATCTTTTCTCTCTCCTCAGTTTAGGTAGACTAAGGAAACCGAGGTTCAAAGTGAAGAAACAACTTAACCGGGGTCACAAAGCTATTAATAGCAGAACCAGGCTTTTGACCGGGTTTATGACCCCCAGCACACTCACTCTTTTTGTCTCTTTAGCTGGGGCAAAGTAAAGAGCATGAGGGAGCAGGCTGGCCAAAGGCATCTGACAGCAACCACAAGGAGATACTTTGGGCCTGGCAGTGGCTGGTGCCAGCTGGCTGGGGTACAGATGGGCCAGGGGGCTGGGGGATGGGGTTGGGCAGGCAAGGGCAAGCTGGCCCTGAGCTATCTGCTAGCAATAGCAGGCAGAATTGCTGGAAGTGGCTAACAGCAGGGCCCAGTGAGCTCCAACATGGAATGCCTCTGTCCAGCCCTTGGAGTACAGCAGAGTGTGTTTGTGCAAGAGATGGGCTGGGAGCTGGCACTGCCCAAGAGGCCCAGGGACACTGAACTGGGGGAAACCGGGGAGCTGGACCAGCACCTTCGATGGGTTGCTGAATTCCCAAAGGGTATGGAATGGTGGTGAGGGCCTCACTCTATACCGTGGATGTTCTGCCTTCTGCCCAGGGATGGCTGGTTCTTGCTCCACGAAACTCAAGCTTGCAAGCCCTGTGCTGAGGTGGGAGCAGCAGGCACAGACCCTCACCGCACTGTGGCAGGCCTTGGCAGTGGGCGGTGACTCTGTTATTTGAGGGAGGATATTTCTCTTTTCCTCCAAACTTCCAATCCATCCAGATTAGAGTCAGGAAGAAGGAACTTGCATCTCAATTCTGCCACAAACTTACTGGGTGATCTCACACTGGTCGTTTTCCTCTCCAGGCCTCAGTGTTTTTGGCTGTTCAGGGATTGCGGGTGAGGTGTGCCTCTTCACAGGCCACCCCACCTCTGCTCTCTGTCCCCAACACAGAACTGAATGCACTACAAGAAGAGTTTGCGCCATTTGGTCTAGTCGTTCTGGGCTTCCCCTGCAACCAATTTGGACACCAGGAACCAGGGGAGAACTCGGAGATTCTACCCATCCTCAAGTGAGTGCACCCTGGTGTCCTGGGAAAGCTCCTCCAGCACAGCCCAGGTCCAGGCCCTGGCTGTTGTTGCTCCCTGTTCCCGATGGCCATTTACCAACCACCGAGGACTTCTCTCCCCTTCTGGGAACTCTGTTTTAGGGAAATGAGGGGGAGGGAGAGGGACAGGCATGACTGGTTATGAAGCGCATGTTCGGAGAAGGGGAGCAAGTGGGGCCGCTGAGAAGAGACCGAGCTGGACGAAGAAGACTCCACACACTGCATCATGCCTGTGCCTACACAGCACTCAGTGGTTCCCCCAGCATCCTGTGGGGGAAAACTCCAGGCTCCCTAAACCCTCTCCCTCGTTCTGTCCTTCCACCCATCCCTAAGCCCTGTGCCCACCTCCTCGGGACCCACACGAGAACATTGCTCACAGGTATGTGCGCCCAGGCGGGGGCTTTGTCCCCAATTTCCAGCTCTTTGAGAAAGGGGATGTGAATGGGGAGAAAGAGCAGAAGTTCTACACTTTCCTGAAGGTGAGTGAGCAGCTGCCTGAAGCAGAGCCTCTCTGCCCAGCTGCCTGGGGAGGGGGCTGTACTCTGGCCCTGAACAGCGATGCAGCTCCCGGCTCTAGCCCCAGGGACAGACAGGGCCCTGGCCACCCTCCCCTGCCCCTCGGCTCTCCGGAAATTTCTTGGCATCTGATCACTGTTTCAACCAAAAGGATTTTCAGACCTTCAGATCTTATCAGCCCGTTTTACGGATGACGCCCAGACAGGGGAAGAGACATGGTGAGGGTCTCGGTGTTAGAGCCAGAGCTTGGACCAGAAGTCAGTCTTCTAACTTCAAACTGGTGCTCTTTTTCCAGTGCCAAGCAGTGCTGCTACCCCAGAAAGGCCTGGGGGGGCGGGGCAGGGGATGGGAGGGCCAGGCCACCTCCACTCCCTGCCCTGAGCAGGGTTGATGCTCCCATCTCATCCCTGCTCCAGAACTCCTGTCCTCCCACCTCGGAGCTCCTGGGCACATCTGACCGCCTCTTCTGGGAGCCCATGAAGGTCCACGACATCCGCTGGAACTTTGAGAAGTTCCTGGTGGGACCAGACGGTATGCCCATCATGCGCTGGTACCATCGGACCACAATCAGCAGCATCAAGAGAGACATCTTGGCCTACATGAGGAGGAAGACGGCTTGGGAGGTCAAGGGGAAATAACCATTCCCTGCCCCACCCCACCCCATGTCCACCACGCAGGGGCTGGGGAGGGCTCTATTCAGGAAGGAATCCATCTCTCCAACCCCACTGCACACCCCCCACAGTCCCAGCCCTATTACACAAGGCCCCTGCCTGACACAAATGTGTGCATACAACTGCGTGTGTGTGCAGCCATGTGTGGCTGCCTGCTTGAATGTCCAGGACCATGTACTATAAGGTGTGCCACGGCACTGTGCTGTGGGAAGCGTGGAGAACACTGCCTCTTTCCAGTTTTCGATTCCAAAGACGACAATTCATTATCACCTCAGCCCAAAGAGAAAAAAAAACCCATTATTTGGTCCCATCATTCTTCTCTAACCTGAACCACAGCCTTGGGGCCAGAATCTCCACTGACCCTCCCCGCTTCTTTCCATCCTATAGGCGTATATGGTTCCAGCCCTTTCTCCTTCCTGAAGGGCCTTCCCAAGCCTCCTACCCCCACCCCATAGTGCTTCCTGAGACCAGTCAAGGCGGATGTGAGAGCAAGGGCCATGTTCCCCATGTCAGGGGTGGCATCTCCATGAGGGTGGGGCCCGAAGCCTCTGTAGGCGGACCCCCCCTGAGCCTGTCTGAAGGGCTAGCCCTTTGTGCGTTCGGGTGAGGCCCTGGGCAGGGATGCCACCCCGGCCCCTTTGGAGGATGTGCTCCTTCCCCTCACCCTGGTCCATTGCCCTTGCACTCATGCCCCTCTCTGCCAAGTAAAGACCCTTCTGCAGCAGTTGAGCCTCCTGTGGTGCTTACTCAGGGAGACGGGAGTGGGAGAAAGAAAAAAGTGAAGGGAAGGCTTTCGACCCCCGCTTTTTGGTTTCCACCTAGACCCACCCTGCTACTCTCACTCAGGATTTGGAGTTTATAAAACCAGTTCACATCTACACTCATTCCCTCCACAGTCCTCCAGGGTGGCTAGGGCTGAGATGAGGTACTCCATTTGATGGATGAGGAAACTGAGGCCCAAAGAAGGACCAGGCCTTGCCCAAGGTCTCCTGAAGAGTGAGGGGCAGGACTGGAACTTAAACCTAGGTCACCTGACTTCCACCCAGGGCTCTTTACACACCCCCTGGATGCCCCATTCTCAAACGCTGAGCAGCATCAGCAGAGAGTCATAGTGACATTCTGGGGGATGGAGGAGAATGGGGCGGAGAGAGGGACAGGAAAGCAGCACTGACCGACTGGGATGGGGAAATCAGCCAGAGATAAAGGAACACCAGTCACAGAATGTTAATCTTCAACTTAGATTTATGTTCAAAAATCATGCAAACAGCTGCCCAGGGATGGACAGACAACTCAATCTGGGCCTCCAGGCACCATGAGCCTCCAGCTGTGGGACCCAGGGCCTGAACTTCATGGCCGGGCAGCTTCAGGCTGGGGCCCCTCACTGGGTGTGGCTGATGCGGCCACCGTCCCAGGCTGTGGACAGTGCTGGCACAGCTGCTGGGGCAGGAGGTGGAGAGGGACCCCAGTGTAGAACATCCTGTTGCTCTCCTGCTCCTGGAAGGCAAACCTGCTCCTCCCAAAACTCCTCAGAGAGAGGAAGGGATGGGTGTGGGGCAAGGTCCTGCTACAGAGGCTGAAGCAAAAACTAAACACACATACAAATAAGAAGTAGCACCCAGAGAGGGCAGAGCCACTCTGGGGAGGTTTTGAAAGGAAGGGGTCTTCTCCGTTGTACCCAACTCTTGAGACTGACTTCACCCCACGGCTTCAGCAAAGGAGGGTCAAAGCCAGATGAGACGAGACTTCTGTCCATATGGTGGTTGGTAGTGAGTTTTCCCTTCACTCCAAAGGGAGGAGCCCAAATGGAGCCTTCTGGGTGGAACCCTCCGAGTCTGTAAACAGTTCAGGTTGGAGCTGGAGCATGAGCTGGACGGTGCCTCAGCTTCTAGTCCAGCTGAGGCTATGCTCACAAAGAGCACATGACCCCTAGTTTTTCAGAAATCTGAGGTCAGCTGGCTCTGCAAGATGAAGGCGAAGCCGAGTGACATAATCTGTTCTCACTGAGGGCCCTCGCGGTCATTTTTTGTAGATTCTAAGTAAACAAAAATTTTGAGGGCATAAAGATTATGCAGTATAGGAGGTTTCAAAATCTTACACAGAAACCAAGACTATCACAGTGAAAATAACAGCTAGAGTCATGAGTGTCACCAAGTGCCAGGCCCTGGGCTAAGGGCCTATGTGCCTTCCTCATTTACTCCTTGCCCAGCCCTATGAAGTAGGCATATTATTATCCCTTTCTAAAGGAGGGGACTGGGGCTGAGAGGGGTTTAAAAAGGCTTACCCAACATTGTATACCCAGAAAGTGGTAGAGCCCAGATTGGAACCCAGTAGGTCTAGATCCAGATCCCTACAGTAGAACAGTTCTGGGAGAGGGTAGAGATGGGTACCTGGAGCCCTGGCCCTTGGCCACACTCTGCCCCTCATCAAAGCAGCCTCTGAAGGGCTCCAGAGAACCTCTGGGGCTCTGTGGAAACCATTAGGAAATGACTTCACAGCACCATCTCCACATCCAGTTACTAACCCGTGTAGACCACGCTCCCTCCAAGTTGTCCTGTAGCCTCTGCTTGCCTATCGTCTGTGAATGGGGCGCTCACTTCCTCCAGACAGAGCTGGCTCCATTTCTGTACAACTGTGATTCTCAGAAAGTTCTTCTTCATGCTGAGATGGACTCAGTTTCCCTACAGCTCCCCCCATCCCCCACTAGTTGTGATACTGGCCCCAGAGGCCTCACTCTCTTTCAGAGAGGAGAGG
Organism: Choloepus didactylus; assembly: GCF_015220235.1. NCBI lineage: Eukaryota > Metazoa > Chordata > Mammalia > Pilosa > Megalonychidae > Choloepus > Choloepus didactylus. The sequence goes on from NC_051319.1 coordinate 95,563,882, forward strand.
CCATGATCAAGGGCCTGACGTCTTCTCTTGACTAGTGAACAGTCAGCTCCAGTCCCTTCAACTTTCAATGGCAGACACCATGGCCAGAGAGAGCTTTTCAAAATGTAAATCTGGTCATGCCTCCCTGATTAAAAACTTCCACTGATGCCATGTCATTCTAGGAAACAGACCAACCCCCGACCTGGGCCAACAAGGCCCTGCACAGTCTGGCTGGCCTACCTCTCCAGCCTCGCCTCACCTGACTTGTTCTCCACGCCAGCCACACGGGCCTCTCAGATCCTCATTCACTCCCTCCCTCCAAGGCCTTTGTCCTCGTCAGTTCCTGTGCAAGAGCATCCTTCACCTCCACCTCTTCACCTGGTTAGTGCCACTCATTCTGAGGGGCTCAGTGCAAGTGTCATGGCTCTGGGAAGCCTTCCTGAGCCCCAAGTCTAGGTTAGATTCCACCATTATCTGCTTTCATAGAAACCTGCTCTCCTTCCTTCAGGGCACAGGCCCAGAGTGTAATCGTAGTCCATTCATGATTTTTTATTCACTCCTCTCCATCACTGACAGTAAGTTCTATAAGGATAGGGACCATTTCTGTTTCTGCTCTCTTTTAGGGTCCCTATTACCTAGCCCAGTGCCTGGGATTTAGACAATAAACTATGAATGAAAAAATGAATGAATACTTTCAATTCCCTGATCCCACAGTCACTACTGCTTTCCTTTCCACACTATTTCGGAGAGCTGAGCCTCTTCTCCACCAAGATTAGAAAGTTGCAACATCATCCCCAAACTGGGGCAATGCTGGCAAATAAGAAGTTCTCTCCCCTAGGGGAGGCAAGGCCCTGCACTCGGGGCAAGCTCACCCGGATCCGCAGGCCTGGCCGTCGCCATGTCCATCACCTGGGAGCTCTGGTTCCGCATCCCTGAACAAGGTGGGCGCCAGGTGTATTCAGGCTGGAACAAAACTCATTTTAATAATGAATAACCACTCTCAAAAATTATAATAGCAGCTACCATGTCGGGACAGTCCGGAATATTCTTTACCAAGTATAATTTAATCCTTACAAACACCTAGGTGAGGAAACTGAAGCTCAGAGGGTCCAGTAACTTGCTGAAGGTTATCCAGCTAGTAAAGTGGCAAAGCTTCAGTTTGAATCCAGTTTCTCTATAAGCCCAGGGCCAACTTCTGAAGCGCCACACCACACTCTAATGTCTAAAGAAGAGCTGTGTAAAGAGCAGTCATATGGAGAGAGTATGAAAAAGGAAGGCCAGGTAGGTGGCTGCTGTGATTGTCCAAGTGATAGCTGGGGGATGCCAAGATGGGCTGTGGCAGAAGAACTGGAGAAGATGGGATAGGTGGCAGCAGCTTTTTGGAGAAAGAATAAGAAAGAAAAAGAAAAGAAAGCAAAAAAAGAGGAAAGAAAAAAGGACAAGGGAAAGGAAAGGGAGAGAAAAAACAGTAAGGAGCTGGCATGTGGTTACACATAGAGATGATAAGAAAACGTCAAACCCCAACTCTGAGATCTCTGGCCTGGGAGATGGAGGGGGCACTCCTTCCTGCCCTGCTCTCTTACTCAGCCTTTTCTGCCTCACCCCAGTGATCTTGAACAGCTTTGAGCTGGAGAATCCTTGCCCCGGGGTAGCAGGCCAGAGACAAGCCCTGGACATCTGCCCATGCTATCTCGTGTCCTCCAGGAAGGAGCTGGGAATGCAGATTCTGACCACTGCACTTGACCCTCTTCTGGGAAGTGTCTGGGAGAGGCTGAGGTGGCCTCTATTGTGTGTTCTGGGGGGAAGGAGGGGCAGAGACTCACCAGATGGAAGAGTCGCGAGCTGGGGAGTGGGGGCGGGTGCTCCATGGCCATGGGGGGTGGAGGGTAGCGGATCTGGGACCAGTCCTCGAAGCCGTGATGCGGCACCATGGCTGCCACGGGTGGGTAGACGTAGGGGTAGGCCCCGCAGAGGTGCTCCGGGTGGGGTTCCATGTGGTAGCGCTCTCCTGAGGCCTGCAGAAAAGGCTCGTGTCTAGCTCTGACCTGTGACAGGCTGCACAGGCCAAACCCAGTGGCACCCATCTTCTCTCCCTCTCTTTATTTAGACTCTTAGGTCACTGAAGGATGGTACCTGGACACAGAAGGCCAGGTGAATGGGCCTGGACGGCTGGTACATGGGCATGGAAGTTTGGTGCAGATTGAGTCCCTGGGCACGGAAGGCTGGTATGTGGACACAGCATATCAACAGGGACAGCTAAGCCCCCTGAGCACTTACTCTGTGCCAAGTACTGTAGTGACTCAGGTGGCAGAGGGTGTAGGACACCTGAGCAAACCCCGTCCCATCAGACCACAGCTCCCTGAAGAAAGCAAGAGAAGGCAAATACTGCTTCTTCCCTCAAGTCTCCTCACCTTTGCTTTCCTCTTCTGCTGCTTGAGGGCCTTCTCCTCGTCTTTGAATGCTTTTAGCTGAGAGGAGGAGGGAGGGAGAGAAGACTGTTAGCACAGGTGGTTCCTGGCCACAGATGCCCAGGGCCACCACTCTGGGCAGTTCTTCCCAGTTCTGGGAAGGGTCCTGTGGCCGAGAGCACAGCCCGGCTGTTGGCTACAGGTAAGCCCTGCTCACACTGCGTGATCTGAACACAGGTCGGGAGGGTTAGGGGAGACCCACTGCTTCTGTGCTTCCACAGGCAACCACCATTTCATTTCACTTTGTGAAAAGTGGGTGGCTCAGAGCCAACCCCTAACTTTGCTCTTATTCAAAGGCATAAAAACTGATGGTGGAATGTCAGAGCCAGAGGTATCTTTGTGTTACACTCGTCATTGCATAAAGGGTTAGAGAGGGGAACAGACTTGCCAAAGTCACACATAGTTTGGTAGCAGAGCTGGAAGGAGAACAGGTGAGTGTCCTGATCTCCACTCTTACAGGGGTCCTGCAATCCACACCCTAGCCACCTCCCCACGAAGACAAGCCAACTGCCCTTTCCTTGGTCCCATGCCCTCACCTGGGCATTCGACAGAGTGACCTGGGCCTGCAGTCTCTCCACCTGCTTCTTCAACTCCTCCTTCTCCTCGTTCATGCGCTCCCGATCGCTGCGCTCTCTCTGGAAGTCCTCCTCAAAGATTTTCACCTGGAGGGAGGGGTGTGAGGGAGGAGAGGGTGTATGAGAGGAGGGGGTCATATGGGAGGAGGGGCAGTTCTGAGCAGAGGTCTGGAGCTGCTCAGGCCCAGAGACCATGTGGACCTCTGAGCAGGCTCACAGAGCCTCGGGAGGCACGTGGGGAGTGCTGGGTGCACCTCCAGCCCCCAATCCCCAAATTCAAACAGAGATGTTCTGCATTCCTCTGTTTTATGTCTGGCCTTTGAGGAAGGACTTTATTTGAATAAAGGATTCATGGCTAAAAAAAAAAAACAACGCCATCAACCCGACCATTCTGCTAAGGCCCAGAGGCAGAGGTTCCAGATTCAAGGTGTGGGTAGAAAATGGGGATTCAGGTCTCCTGGCTCTGAGAGCAGAGGACCTACCAACTCTCCCACAGCTCGGGAATGTCCCGGCAGAGGAGGTGCTGGGCCCTGCCTCCTTGTGAGTTCCCCCCACCACACCAAGGCTGACATCCTAACTGCAGATCGGGGAGACAGCTGAGCAGGATCAAAAGCAGGGCATTCCTCTCTCCTAACTAAGCCACCTTGGCAGGTGATCTTGCTGCTCTCCCCACTATGTGGGACATGACTCCCAGGGGTGTAAATCTCCCTGGCAACGCGGGATATGACTCCCGGGGATGAATCTGGACCCAGCATCGTGGGATTGAGAACATCTTCTCGACCAAAAGGGGGATGCGAAATGAAACGATATAAAGCTTCAGTGGCTGAGAGATTTCAAATGGAGTCAAGAGGTCACTCTGGTGGACATCCTTATGCACTATATAGATAACACGTTTCAGGTTTTAATGTATTGGAATAGCTAGAAGTAAATATCTGAAACTACCAAATTCCAACCCAGTAGCCTTCACTCTTGAAGACGATTATATAACAATGTAGATTACAAGGGGTGACAGTGTGATTGTGAAAACCCTGTGGATCGCACTCCCTTTATCCACTGTATGGATGAATGAGTAAAAAAATGGGGACAAAACCTAAATGAAAAATAGGGTGGGATCGGGGCGGGTGGGGGGAGGGGTGATTTGGGTGTTCTTTTTTTACTTTTTTTTTTTTATTCTTATTCTGATTCTTTCTGGTGTAAGGAAAATGTTCAAAAATAGATTGAAGTGATGAATGCACAACTGTAAGATGGTACTGTGAATGGTTGTACACCATGGATGATTATATGGTATGTGACTATTTATTGATAAAACTGAATTAAAAAGAAATAGATTGGGGTGATGAATGCACAACTATAAGATGGTACTGTGAACAGTTGATTGAACACCATGGATGATTATATGGTATGTGAATATATCTCAATAAAGCTGAATTAAAAAAAAGAAAAAGCAGGGCATTAAACAGCAGAGACACAGGGGAGAATCACCGCCTTTTCTATTTTCTTTCAATCTTTCTATGTCCCTCAGGAAGAAAGTCTCAGTTTATGCTAGTCTCTCTTTAATGCCTTTCTGGTATTTGCTAGTCTCCCTTAAATGAAGGGAAAGAGGTCTTGAGTACAGTTGTCATCAGGCAAAGCTATCTGGGATAGTTCAGTAACACTGTTTATTTAGTTACTTCCTATTTATAGCAAATAATAAATAGGCTTTCCCATTTATAGTGGTGATATAGTTTCCTCTTAAATACATTTATTTAAAGTAGTTTATGTAAAGCTTATTTTTAAAATATTAGGTACGTAACAGCACAGGTGGTGCATAAATCAGAAAGGTGATAGAGGAATGGGCTAAGATAGGAATGTGTGGCTGGAAAGGACAAACCCATAAACAGGCAGAGGTCCTGGACAACTGTCAGAAAGTGGACTACTAATTACAGCCCCGCATGACTCCCACCCCCATCCTGGGCCCTTAGGAATGCTCCTCTCCCACTGCCCCCCCCTCACCTGACCACCTCCCTCCAGCCTCACCTGCTGCTTCAGCAATTCGTTCTGTGTGACCAGCTCCTGTTTCCTTAGGAGGCCCCCAGTTCCTTCTGGGTTCCCCAATGCTGTCGGTGGAGATGAGGGGGAGGCCTGGATGCTCAGTGCTTCCTCCAGGGCCTGGGAGCAGGTAGGGAAGAGATAGGACCATCAGCAGGAGCCCCTGGAAGTCAGAACCCATTGAAGTGGTCATCCTCAGGGGCCCCCTTCCTGATAATACCCACCACGGCTATTTAATAAATGCTGACCTATTTATTAACTATACACACCTCATTTTATTGAAGCCTTTCCACAACCCTACGAAGAGAGGACTATGACCATCATCCCCATTTTACAGCTGTGAAAACTGAGGCTCAGAGGCCAAAAGTAACTTGTCCCAAGTCACACAGCTAGTAGGTGGCAAAGCAGGGATTAAAACCCGGTGTGTATCTTAAAACAGCAGGCTAAACAGGGGTCCCCATATAGAAGGAAGAATCTCTCCTTGCCTCAGCAGGTGTGGCTTTATTCTTAGGACCCAGAACTAGAAAAAAATATTGAGTCCTTTGGGGAAGCTTCAGTCTCCCCAACAACTGCCCTGCCCTGAGGGTCTTCAGCTTCAGCTACCTGTTCTCACCCAAGCCAACCCTTACATCCTCAACTCTCCTGGAGTTAGATTATACTTGATTTTATTTCTACTTATTTAATATTTTACCTTTCTAATCCTGGAAATGGGTTGAAATATCACTGAATAACATTTTGAAAATGAAAACGGGAAAAGCGCCCTTTATCTACCTGCTAACAAACTACTTCCCTTTATGTAAAGGGCTTCTCCCATCTTCTTAAAAGGTTTCCATTAACTGTTTCTCCCTCAATGCTGTTAACATGTAACTTTAGAACTCTGGAACACCTCTCAAGACTTTCGCAACTGGCCATGCTTTATCATCACTGGGACTTCTGCCCTCTGGACGGCAGGGCCTAGGCTCACTGTGCCTCAGTTAGCCCATGCTGCCCATTGTTGCAGGGCACAGAACCCCCCAGACAGAGGCTCACAGGCTGCCTGTTCCCCCCCCCCCCCCCCCCAGAACTGAGGGGACGTAAAGGAGCCCTTCCTAACTTCAACTCGTGCCTCCACTCGGTCTCCTTGGCTCCCACAAGAGCAAATCTAGGATGCCATGGCTCCACTGCAGCCTCCTACCGCACCCTGTGGTTCAGTTGAGAAGATGGAGGCCCAGGGACAGGGTGTGACTTACCCGATATCATGAGCAACGCAGGCAGCCTGCCCTTCATGAGGCATTCACATGAGTGGCTGTCCCCAAGGTTGCCAAGAGAGACTGGAGGGCACTGACCCTGCCTTGGACAGCTCTACCGTCAGAACCATATAAAACACCTCGTCCAGATTTAGACTCCCAAGTCTCCCAGCTCAGGACAGTTTTTTTTTTTTTCCTCTTGGAACTCAGGTCCCCAAAGCCCCAGATTTGTAAAACACCAAAACTAAACAGAGAGGGTTACACCAGCAGGGCTGGGGCCCAGTATAGTTAACCCTGAATGGCAAAGTGGGGTCAGCCCATTGAGGTGTCAGGCGGAGAGTGGCACTTCGAGTGACAGCAGGAACAAAGGCCTGGAAGTAAGAGGGAGCACAGGCTCCTCCAAGGGGCTGGATGACTCAGTGTGTGGCATGGGAAGGCAGGGGACACTGGGACTGTGCTGCTGCACTGAGGTCCTCAGCACCAGCCCCACCCCTGACCAAGAAGTCTCCCCTCCTGGGCTGAAGGGTCGGGGGAGCTAGCGAAGGGCTGGGCACTGCAGCCGGGCTCAGGGAAGCCCTGCCCATCCAGGGAGACCAGGGCCAAGCTACCGACCTTATTGAGCCGCTGGATCTCCTTTTCCTGGTACTCCCGCTGCCGGGTGAGTGGGCTCAGCTGATCCTGCAGGTACTTGACCTTCTGGCGTAACTCCTTGGCCTCTGTTGTCAGGTGCTCCTTGTTGGCCTGCAGGGAAGGCAGGGGGTGAAGCAGGAGGCTTTCCTCCATCCCCTCACTCACACATGCCTCCTCTCTCTCACTTACTCAGTACGTGCAAGGTGCCGTCGTCTGAAGGAGAATGCCTATTCAGTCCCTATCCTCAAGGCAGGGCAGCTTGGATCAGTTGAAAGGCCCCGGATCCTAATGCCAGCTCACCCACCAATTAGCTGAGACCCTGGGTGCTGTTCCAGCTCTCTCGTCTCAGCTTAGCTATCAACTGAATGTGAGTTGACAGATGGGCTTCAGGAGGTCTGAGCCCCAAAACTGAACGCAAGCTTTTTGTCTGCATGCAATTTTCAAAGGAGAAAAGCCATAGCCTCCACCAGATTCTCATGAGGTCTGTTATAAAGTTATAAGCCACTAATAATCTCTAAAGGATGGATAACCTCTAAAGGACCTTTTAGCTCTTCCAGTCTCTGAGCCTTAGGGAGAGATGATGCTTACAGAAATAGACATCACGTAAGGCATGTTACATAGAGAAACAAGTAGAGCCTGTGGGCTTAAAGACAGAGCTCCACAGCTGAGAAGAAACCAGGGAAGGCTTCAAGATGGAGGCACCACTCCCATACCCACTATGGAACCATGAGTGCTTCCTCATCTCAGGCGTCCCAGCTAGGGTGTGCCCCTCTATACGATGGGAAAGGAATGGCCAGACAGGGAAGGGGCCTTACTCAAGGCCACACAGTAAGCTGGAGCTAGAACCCAGTTCTAATTCTGATGCTCTCTCCCCTTCTAAGTCAAAGGAAACGTTTAAAAGGGGGAGGAAGCACAGTATAGTGGAAAGACCAGGGCAGGGACACACCCCAAATAAATGGCATATTTCCATGAGCACATATGTGAGTCAAACGTCTGAAAACAGACACAGAAAAATGGTAACAGTGGGTGCCCCTGGGGAAGGGAGGTGGGAAGGGAAACTTTTACTTTCTCTGTATCGTTGGGACATTTTACAACCGTGCAATCACATAACATGGATTAGGAGATAGGTCCCAGGGGTCAGTTTTCATCCCAGCCCTGCCATTATCTCCCGTGTGACCTTTCCTCAACATGCTGCAAACTGATTGGTGAGCTGACTGAGCAAGAGACTGCTGCCAGCGGCCTTGGTCTTGGTCAGACTTGTGGGAGTTGCTCTGGACTCCTCACGTAAGAGGTTCGAGGATACTATTCCTGTGTATCTTTATCTATAAGGCTTCTCTGAGGCCACCACTGTCTAGAAATATCCCACCGTATCCCCACTGATAGGAGAGAGTGGCCGGATTCCAGGGATTCATCTCCTCTGTGGATATGCGCGCAAGGGGCAGGGACCAAAGAGTCAGGGTATCTGGCTGCAAGCCACAAGAGGTGGCTCTGCAGCCAGGAGAAAAGATAGGAGTTGTCCTCCCTAACACACATCTTAAAGGTGAGGGGGAGGGCGCAGAGGCAGGCTCATGCCACTCAGATAAGGCCGCTGGTATAGGAGGGAACTCTGAGATGTAAGCAGTGCTCAGAATGTCCATTTTTAAGTTAGATAAAAGAAGTCCAGGGCTACAGACCCAAATAAAATCTCCCAAGAGTTGGGGACCTGTTCTGGACTCTGAGACTGAGTCCAATCCCCCTTTATGCCCTCTTCTCTGATCCCTGCAGCTTCTTCTCTGTAGCACTTAATGCATTTCTGCTTATTTACTTGCTTCTGTGAGGAGCTGTTTAGTGCTCCCTCCTCAGCGGGGGCAGGACTGAACTGTCCACCACTTACTCTCAAAGCCCAGCACAGTGCCTGGGGCACGCTCTAAGTGACAACAACCGGATGTTCAGGGATTAAAAGAAATGAGCTCCCGAGCTACAAAAAAACATGGAAGAACCTTAAATACATACTGCTACGTGAAAGAGGTCAGTCTGAAAAGGCTACTAACTATCTGATTCCAACTGTATGACACTGAGAGAAAGGCAAAACTATAAACAGTAAAAAGATCAGTGGTTGCCCCAGGTTGGGGTGGGGTGGGGTGCAGGGAAGGATAGCTAGGTGGAGCACTGGGCACTTCTAGGACATGAAACTATACCACTTAATGCCATCCATAATGGTGGACACATGAGATGATACCTTTGTCAAAACTGAGCACACGAGGAGCAAACCCTGGTGGGCCTTAGTTACCAATAATGTATCAATATTGGTTCATCAACTGTAACAAATGTACCACGCTAAAACAAGATGTTAATAAAAGGGGAGATTGTGTGTATGCGTGTCAGAGTGGGGCAAGGAGGTAAGGGAACTCGCTGTACTTTCTGTGCAGTTTTTCTATGTAAACCAAAAACTGCTCTAAAATAAAAGTTTACTAAAAAACAAAACAAAACAATGACTGCAGTATGAATAAACGAAGCAGTGTCTAACGTTTTAGTCCCTCCTTCATAAACAGTCCTTACTACCCTAAGCATTTAGCAGTGCCCCACTGCCCACCCAGTGCAACAGAGCAGGCCTAGTTGAATCTGTTTTACCTTCTGTGCTTCCCAGAAAGCACCCCATCCTTCAGATTTTAATTAAAGAAAAAAAAATTCTTCTGTAGGAAAACAGGAAAGCTTGAAAAGCAATACCTAATCCAACCTCCTATATTTCCAGATGAAAACTGAGACACAGAGAAGGCAAGTGCTTTTTCCCATGGCTACACAGCCTTCCAGCATTAGTGCTGGAGCTAGGACACCCAGGCTCCCTTCCCCGCCCCTGGCTGGTTTACTACCGTGAGCTTCCCGCTAACAGGGAGAAGGGAGCAGGCCTCTCAGAGCCCAAACTGCAGGAATCAGCATTCACACTTGCCTCCTCCATTTCAATCTTGGACTTGGCCAGGAGGAGCTTGCGGTCAAAGTCACGCTGCTTCTGCTCCCGCTCAGCCTCCAGGTCAGTGACCTGCTTCTGCAGGTCCACCAGCTTCTGGCGCAGCTCAGTGATCTGGGTTCAGAGGAGAGAGGGGGAGTGCATGAGGGCAGGGGTGCAGGATGTGCCTGGGACACAGGCAAGGCTTGGCTTCCACCAGGTCCCCCAATGCTGCCAGCCCCCAACTGCTCCTCTCAGCCATGCCAGGTCTCAGCTTGGACAACCTCCAGGATGTAAGGCTGTGGAGAAGGAAGCAGTGAGATGGAGGCTGCCACGCCCTGAGAACACAGTCAGGAATCTGGGGAAGGCATCTCTTTTCAGCTTTAAGTTCCTAAACCCCCAAGTTACCTTCTGCTCATACTGCTGCTTCATGGACCGGAAATGCTGGTCCCACTGCTTGTTCACTTCGAGTAGCTGTGAGGAGAAATCAGGATTAGCAAGAGACAGGCAGATAATGGATGGTGGTGACAGTGGCACAACATTGTGAATGTAATTAACAGCACTGAATTACGTATTTGAATGTGGTTGAAAGGGGGAAATTTTAGGTTATATATGTTACTAGATTAAAAAAAATAACAGAAAAAAAAACTTTAAAAAACTAGGACTGTAAAACAAAATGTAAACCATGGACTAGAGTTAATTGTATAATTATAAAAATATTCTTTTATCAACTGAATAATAAAAAAAAAAAAAGACAAGCAGAGAAGGAACAAGGAAAGCCAACTCCCCCAGTCCCCCCAAGACACCAGTTTCCCAAGATCCACACTGTGTATGCAAATAGTGCTACAGACAGTGCCTCAATCCCTCACTTCTCAAAAATTCAATGTTCCTCAAAGCGATTCACCTTTATCAACCACCACATGTTCAAATCCTGCCCCCTAGGTCCTGTGGATGTGGATCTTGGAAGATCCTACTGAAATGAGGCCAAACTGAATGAGGGTGGGCCTTAATCCAGTATGACTGGAGTCCTTCCACGCAGAGGAAGTTTGGACACAGTAGTAAGAGTGAGGAGATGAGGACGGATAGCCACATGTTGGAGGCAGAGACTGAGTTATGGAATGCAAGCAAGCCACCACCTTGCTACAGACTTTGGAGAAAACACAACCCTTCCAACACCTCGACTTTGGAATGCTAGCCTCCAAAACTGTGAGAAAACAAATTTCTGCTTTTTAAGTCAACCAGTCTGTGGAATTTGCTATAGCAGCCCTGACAAACTAGGACACCAGGAAAGGAAGGCTAACACTAAGACATGGAAATGGTGTATAATTATGGCGTACAATTATGGAACACATATCTCTTTGGAGAGCCACGTGGGACTATGAATTAGAATGTCAAGTTTTCGTTTTCTTAAGCCCACTAATTCCACTCTGAAAAATGTAATTGACAAAAACACTTGCACAAGCATGCAAAAATATATGTACAAGGTTGATCATCTTGGCAGTGTTTGTATTATAGACAAAACTGGAGACCAACTTACACATAGGGAACAGGTTATATAAACTACAGTATGAACAATAATAGAGCACTGTGAGTTATTAAAAAGAATAAGGCATCCAATGTATTTCCTCAGTTTTAAGATGACATTAATTATTTGCCATACTCTTGATAAACAGACATCTCCTCAGGAGCAAAACAATCCTACATCATTAAATAAATAAAACAAAGGGAAACATTAAGATATAACAAAAAATATGCAGAATTGAGGAAATACGGTATTTGTTACAGATATGAAAACATACCTTCAAAAATATAATTAAGTAAAAGAGCAACCTGTAAAGCAGTATGTATGATATAATCTTATTTTTGTGCTTATTTTTAAAAACAGATTAGACATTAAGTACATTTAAAAAAAAAAAGACAACTGAGGAATATCTATGGACTGTTATTACCTGTGACTATCTCCAGGAGGTGAAATTCTTTAATCTTTTTATAATGAGCATTACCTTAGTTTTGTAATCAGAAAAAAAAAAAAACCCAAAACTATAGCAATATCAAAAAGGAATCTAAAATGAATACGTACACAAATTAAAGAATGACGGAGAACTGACTTTCAAATGTGCTGGAAGTCCAGGAAGGGCAGATAGGCTCAGGGGCCTGGAGAAGGACCTGAGCTAGGATTTCGCTGTGTGGAGAGGAGGGGGCTGGAGGGAACAGACCACCGAGGCAGGCAGAGATGGTGTGTGCTCCACTCGCAGCCTGACAGATGCCCACCAAAAGGCAACACCAAAAGGGAAGTAGGCCTCACCCTTAGGTCTGGAAAGAATGGACTGGATGGGGGTGTGAAATAAGGAATATGCATCAGGTAAAAGGGAAGGACCTGAACTTCTGGAGACTCTCAGTCAGCTGGAAGCTGCTGCAAGAAGGCGCCTCATCCTCTCCTTGGGCAACAGCCCCTCCTTGACCCAGCTGTGTGGCAACAGATGAAACTTTGGCTCCCCAAACCCAATGTTGAGGTGTGTCTAACTTATTATAACTTCTTTCCACCACACAGGGGTTACCATGGAAGCCTTCTTAAACTACTGCCAACAGTTTCAGGCTGTGCCCCAAATGCTGTGACCTCGGAGGACAGGAAACTGATCAAGAGGACAGACTGCTTAGGACAAGGCAGCAGATCTCTTCCATGAGCAGATGCTTCAGTGGTCACCATGGCAACTCACCATGGTGACCTGGGACCAGGCAGAGCCAGAAGGCCAGGGAGGGCCTTTGTCCTGCCAGTTTCAGGAGGGGTGGAGGGTCTTCTCTGACTACCCTTCCATACCCAGCCACCTACCTCGGTGCGCTGCTGCTCCAGCATCTTCACCTTCTTCTCAACTGTACCCAAGGCCCCCACTTCTGGGATCTTGCCTGCTGCCATACTAGCCTGGGGAGAAACACAGAGGGAACTCAAAATAAAGACTCAAAATGAAAACCTTCACCCACTTAGTACTCCTATAAGGCCCCTTCATCCCAGTGACCCCAGCCATCCATCTCCCATCTCCTAGCTACTCTAATCCCAAAACACTGCTACACATCCAGCCATGACTCAGTCCCCTTTCTGGGAGCCCATCAAGATAATTCTTCTCCCTCCCTGACTCAGCCATCACTATACCCTCTCCCACCCTTTCCCTTCCCACAGCCACTGCTTTCTCTGCTTTGGCTCTGCCTCTAAGGCACTGCCAACTGCCCTCCAGCCCTCTACACATCAGCCAAAACTCCTCTGGCCTGGAAGGCAAGTTAAATACTTTTTAAAGTTTTATCAAATATTTATTTAGAAAATATTTTTAGAAAGATACAGAAATAAATCCAGATGCATTTTTATGCATGGTCGGTATGCATACATATATTTCCTAATGAGAGAACCCAAAGCAGTGACACCCCAGGAGCCGTGAGCACACTGAGTGCCCAGCTCTTGGTTTCTAATACCGTTCTTCAATAAAAAGAAACAGGGCTCTTTGGAGAAGTGGTTAATTCCAGGGATAAAGCAGAGAGAGTATAATGTGAGCCTGGAGCATTTTAGGGTGCCAGAAAGTAAGAAAATGCTCAAAAACAAAACAAAACAAGACAAAACCCCAGAAGGATGGGGCCTGTCAAAGAGCTCCCAAAGGCTAAAGTGGGGACAATGTTAGCAAAGAAAGAAATCATGACAGTGTTGGATTATAAATTAGAAGCTGGATAAATGAATAAATGGGGTAAAGGGACAACTCTTCTTTGAGGAAGAGTTCCAATTAGGATAGAAGGAATGAAGGAAATGGGAAACCATGGCTGGGACATCCCAGCAGGGAGTGCAGGGGTGCTCCACCAATGGACACTAACATTAGTGAGCCAACATCTAAGGAGAAACAGGACATCTGCAGTCTCACAGCTTCTCTCCAAGATAAATATTTACTCATCACAGAGGGAAAAACAGTGACTTCATCGCGGAGCGAACTGTCAGACAACACCTTCACCAAGTGACCACAGTTAACCCTCACAAGTAATAAGACCTATTGACGTTATATGTGCCCTGACGTGATACACTGAGAAGTGCACCTGTCATGTGAACAGTATTCTGGCCAAAAATGCAAAAACTCATTCTAACGATGAGCAACAATCAGAGAAACCCAAACGGAGCGACATCCTAAAAAGTAACTGACCAGCATAACTCTAAAGGGTCAAGGTCATGAAAGACGGAGAAGCCCGGGGAGCTCCCTAGACTGGAGGAGACTAAGAGGAGATGATAACTAACTGCAGTGTGGGGTCTTGGGTTAGCTCCTGGCAAAGGACAAGAACATGAGTGAAAAACTGGTGAAATCTGAATAAAGTCCAAAGTTTAGTTTAGTAGTTTGGTATTGTATGAATGTTAATTTCCTAGTTTTGAGAATTTAACTATGATTATGTTAAGACATGAACATCAGGGAAAGCTAGGTGAAGGATATATGGGAACTCTCTGGACAATTTTTGCAACTCTTCTGTTAATCCAAGATTATTTCAAAACAAAAAATTTCAAAATTTTATATATATATAAAGAAAGTGCTGAGCTGAAACAGAACAAGGCTAAGAGTGCAGAACTTGAGTGCTGCTTCTGTCTTCAAGCCCCTGTGTGATGTAGGCCAAGCCGCACACCCTCTCTGGGCCTCATTGAGAAAATAAAACAGAAGATGGTCTCCAACATAGGACCTCTGACATCCTGTGGTCCCAGAGGCATTGGCTTGGAGTCTACCATGTGACTCCAATGTGTCCTGGGGTCACTGACCATACCTTACCTTTCCTTTCCCATCCCTCTCTACACATCCCTTCAGCATGGGATGAGCCCAGGTGCAGACTAAGGTCCCTAAGCACACCATAGCCCCAGAGAGCAAGGTGGGAAGTGGGCTGGGGGAGAACTCCAGGTAAAGCCACTGCCTTTGAAAGGCAGATCGTCCTGCCCATTCCAACTGGAGGGGAGCTGTGTTCAACAATGACTGGGGGCTGCTGGGTTCCTAGGGGTGCACTCAACCTCCACAAAGAAGATAGGAGTCAGAGTGGAGGAATAAAGGGCAGGGTTGAGAGCTACAGGGTCTGCAGATCCAGCTCTGGACACTATTAGCAACAGCTAATGGTCACTGTTTCCTACATGCCAGGCGCTAAACCCTCTTTACCCACATCACACCACTGAATCCTCGCAACTACCTTTGGGTAGACATCATTATTGCCATTTTACAGGGGTGGAAACTAAGGCCCAGAGAGTTTATGTAGCTTGTCCAAGGTCACAGAGTTTCCAACCCACATGCAATTCCAGGGCTCCCTTTTCACCACTCCATGCCACATGTGCTCCTGTGTGACAGTGACCGTGAATGCTTGGGCAAGTTGTTTCCACTCTCTCACAGGATGGGAAGGGCCTCTAGCCTTTCGTGAGGGTCAAATGAGATGAGTTGCTATTAAAGGGCTTTGGAAGGGTAGAGGCTCGCCCAGAGAATTCTACACTGGAGGCGGCCTAGAGAATGCAGGGAGATCAGGGGAGTACACAAGCTGCCCCATGGGAAAAAACAGGGCAGGATGCAACTTGAGAGGTAAATGGAAGAAGAGAGGCCTCATGGGCTGGGATTCAGAGAGCCTAGGGTGAGCTGATGTTTGCTATTTATTGGGGTGTTTCCCTGGCCACACCCCAAATCTGCCCAATAGCAGGTGATGTGTGAATCTTGATTTCATGATGCTACATGCCCTCTCCAAACCTATTTCCACAGCTGTAAAATGGAATAATAGCCCCAGCCCTGCCCACCTTAGTTGTAGAGATGGGGCCCAAATTAAGATAATGGATTTGCAAATTCTCAGTAAACTCTACATTGCCACATAGCAAGAAGGAATTAAATTTTGGGGATAATTACTATTACATGGGTGCAGGTTTGTTAAAGACGTTTTGCCCTGCTGTGCAGCCATTTAATCCCAATGAAGGGGAAAGGCATGTTAGTAAGGAGTTGGAACTCAACTCTGCAGCAAGTAGAAGGGTAAAAAATGGGTAGGGGATACAGAGCAAGGTTCCTGTGTGGGAACTGGACGTGAGCTGAAGCTGGGAGTGAAAATGGGAAAGCGGGCCAGCCGGTGGCACTGTTAGGCCATGCTGATGTTGGCCAAGGCCCTTCTCTCTGCATTTCAGAGCTTCCAGAGGTACAATGAGGGGGCTGGACTGATCACTGCTATTAATCCCAGGAGCCTAGCACAGTCCCCTGAGGAGCTTTTACAACTTAATACCCTAATTCTGCCAGAAGTCCTTCCAATGGTGAACTGAATTTTGGGAGTCACCCTTTAAAAGAGACCTTGACAAACTAGAAAATGTTTAGGAACTGTATCCGACTGAGCAAAGGACTCAACACCATCTCCTAGGAGCAATGGCTCAGCAATGGCTGATAAAACTTGAGCAGTTCAGCCTAGAGAAGGGCAAGCTTGTGGGGGCCACAGAGCCATAGCCCCTGAGTGTGGTGTCAGGGAATGGGTGCTCTGAGCTGAAGGCAGAATGAGGGCTGAGAAGTGGAAGCTCCAGGGAGACAATGTCGGGCCAAGCTAAGGGAAACCCATCTAACAACTAGAACCTTCCAACAGTGGAACTTGCTGTTTCAGTGTTGGAAATGGCTACAGCAGGAGGTAGGGAACTCACTGTCACTGGAGGTGGGTAAACAGAGGCTGGCTACTGGCAATCGAGGATGCTGTAGAAGGAACGCCTGACCGCATGCATACCTGCTGCTGTACGGCCACCCCTTTCTTGCCCGTGCCTTCCAGCTTTGCGGAGCCAGGCTGCCCAGAAGCACCCTCTTTGTTGCCGCTGCTCATCAACAACTTCTTGAGCTCCATATTCTCCTCCCTGGATTGGAGGCAAACAGAGACATCACCATGCTGGCCCTGGGTGAAGGCGGCTGTGGGGGCTCAGACCCACTACCCACATGAGTTGCTGCTGAGTTCTGGAGAGTGCAACATCCTGAAACCTGCCCTCGGGTAGAACTAAAAAAGGCATCCTGAGGCCATGCTGCTGGCAATCTGTGGGTTCCCTAGAGGTCCCTGGTCCTCGACAGAAGGATTGGTCTATATACAGATAGGATGTCTATATACATGAGATCCTTGGATGCATCCCCACACCGCAGTAAAGAATCCTGGATCATGTTCTAGTGAGTAAGTTAAGCCCTCTCTGGTTATCTTTAAACTCCCCGTGTCTGTCAAGGAGAAAGCCTCATATTGCTGCTGACAGGTCTTGAGCACCTTGCCAGCCAGATCTCCTTGTAAACAAGGAAAGAGCATGCCTCCAGCTCAAAGCCCTCTGTAAGCAGTAGTACTTAGCCAGAGTTTATGAACATGTTTCCATTTTCATTGCACTTAATTATACAATTATCTTCTACTTATTATAAGTAATGCTATTTTCCATTTATGCTAATGAAATTTTCTTTTATAATAGTTTTAAATGAAAACATGTATCAGATTAAAGTAAAATCTTAAGTAAATAATAAGGTAGGTGAGATAGGATATAATAAAAGTGGCAAAGTGGATTCAGGTATGACTGAAATACAGAAAACATTTCTTTAGGTTCTATTTGCCAACTGAGTTTCCATTTAATAACAGAAAGAAATAATAATACAAAAACAGAGAAGTAAAAGTGGCTTCCCCCAAAACTTATACTCTAGCCTTCCAAACCATGGGGCTTTCCTCCAGCATAGGGCTTTCGGATCCATGGACTGAGTCATTGTGACCATAAAGGTATTCCACCACCTCAAAGCCATCCAAAAGTAAATAAATACTATTTATAAACAATTATGGCTCAGGTAATTGTGGCCACACTTAAGAAGCTCATCTTCTCTCTTCCCTGTTGATTCTAAAAAGCAACAGGAGGGGGGAAATTGGAGTGGTGAGTCCTGGCTCTAACAGAGACCTCTCCTGCATGTACCTGACCCAGTAGGTGATTCCTCCCCCAGACCATCCAGGGCTGTGGTACAGCCAGGAATTAGGGTGACTCTAGGGAACAGGGAGCAAGGAGATGCAGGTCCTGGTTGTGAGACCCTGGCCTTCTCTAGGCCTTAGTCTCCCAGTTGCTCAGTGAGAGGTTTGGCCCCTCTGATCTCCAAGGGTCTTTCCAGCTCTGACAGTCAAGACCAGTGTTTCTCCAGGTGTGACCTTGGCCCACCTCTGTCAGCATCACAGAGATCTTTGGTAAAATGCAGATTCACAGGTCTTGTCTCAGACCTGCTGAATCAGAAACTCAGCAGCAGAGGGAGAGGCAAGAGTGCAAACTTGTAACCCCCCACCCCCATCTCAGTGATTCTGATGTGCAAGGGAGCCCTGACAGGTCTCAGGAAGACAGAGCAGGACAGGATGGTCACCAGCAGGGGGCAGCAAAGTCCCGAGCTGTCTTTCAAACAGCCAGGTACTGCCGTTAAGAGGCTAAAGGAGCAAGTTCCCATGGAAGGAATGCTATTTGTACAGCACTTCTTCTGAAGTTCTCAAGGCAATTCACAGAGAAGAAATAGCAAGGGATCCAAGAAGGACCAAGAGGACTGATATCCAAAGCAGGGCTCTGGGCGTAAGACCTCACCTAGGCTCCTGATCCCAGAAACCAGTGCTGTGTCCCACCCCCATCCTCCTTCTGCCCATCGCTACTCTCTCCCTTCTCTGAGGGGCCTGGACTTACCGCAGCATCTCAGCAGCCTGATCTCTCTGTTCCAGGCCCTTGTCCAGCTTGGCCTTCAGGGCCTCATTTTCCTTCCGAAGCTGCTCACACAGGGTCTGCAGGACAGATAGGTAGATGGGGCTAGGGTGAGGGAGGGGGCACATCCCAAATGCAGGTTGACACTGGAGGACAGGTAGGTGAGGGGCTACAGCCACCCCTGGTCCTAACCCCTGGTCCCCTCTGCCTGCCTCCACCCCAACCCCTTTTGAGACAGCTTGTAACCAAGCCATGAGACCCATCCAGGTTCCTCTACACCTTCTCCCCCTTCAGAGCTGGCCTTGAAGACACCTGATCAAGAATTAGCCAATTGGCCATCTGGTCCACCAAGTCAGAGAGAGCCATCTTTCCTCAGGGCCTTTCCACTGCTCTCACTGCTTAGAACATTCTTCCCCACGAGCCTTCTTCTGGTTGGGTCTACTCATCCTTCAAGTCTCAGCTTTAATGTCATTTCCTCAGAGGACTCTTATGACTCTCACACTTCAGCTAAATTATCCACTCAACCATCCTCACAGACCCTACTCTCACCATTCGTGGGACTTGGAACAATTAGAGCTAAATAATGGTTTGTCATTATTTTCTTAATGTCCGTTCCCCTCACCCCCTCCTATACTGTGAGCTCCCAGAGGGCTGAAATGCCCCCTCCCCCTTCTTGCTCAGTGCCAGATCCCTGGCCCCCGGTTCAGGACCTAGGACAGGGTCAGCACTTGACTTTGTGGAAGGAATGTACGGCTGAATGAATGAATGAACAAATGAACAAGCGACTCTTTGCGGGCCTACAAGGTTATCCAATTTGGAGAGTGAGAGGCTTCCAGTGTTGTCAAATGAAAAGCCAGAATCAGGAGATTAAGCCAAGACTTCACCAATTCCTCACTGTGAGGTTTCACTTCTGAGACTCCGTTCCCTCCTTCCCGAAAATGGAGACAACTGTTCCTTCTCTGCCTCCTTTACAGGACCGCCATGAGTCAGTGAGAGTGAAAGTGCCCCATGAATTATCAGTCACTTGATAATATCTGAGGACTTACACTGAAAGCACTGTGAGGTGGAGGGCATGGAAGATATCAGCCAAACTCAGTGCCTTCCGGATCAGTAGAGAAGGGAAGGTGCTGACATCCTAACAGTGATGTTTGGGAACAGTACTAGTTATTCAGTCTTTCTGCAAACACCAAGCACCTAACATGTGCGAGGTAAGTAGCTAGGAGCATTTCCATATCCTGTATCATTGGATCAAATTTCCCAAACCTGAGCAATTTAACTCTATTTTAAAGGCAGGGAGACTGAGGCAAAAGAATTTGCATAAAGTCACACAGCTGTAACGAATCATAATGGATTAAACCTGTGATTAAATCTGTAAAAAACATAAAACAAGTGTCTTATATTGTAGAATATAGGGGAACTAGAGAGAGACAACAACTAGTGAAGGGGGAATGATAATCTAATAAGAACAGAGAAGATATTGAGGGTAATCTTAACGATATGAGAATGCTCAGGAATGACATGGTTTGTTAATTTTCTTGGGGTATGGTAGGAGCATACTGGAAGCAATGTAGTTATTTTAGGATATTTGTTTTTCCTATTCCTTTTTCTTGTTCTGTTTTAAATGTTTTTTCTTTTAATTTTTTGATAAATAAAGTTAAAACAAAAACAAAAACAAAAACAAAAAAACCTGTGATGAAAGAGCAGAGAAGGGAGAGATGGAGAGCCTGGAAGGAGCCCGGAGGGAGACATGGGGAACCCGGAGGAGACAGCCTTTGGGCTGGGGGTGGGGTGGAGACAGTGGTATGCGTTAAGCATTCCATTTGCTCCCTTCCCTTTCCCAGGCTCGGTGTGGTTAGATGCGGTCATGTGACTAGTGCTGGCGGAAGTGACCAGCATCATTTCTGGGCTGGCTTATGCACAATTCTCTAGTCTCTCTTTCCCTGCTGTGGCTAATGTGGATGCCCCAATATTCCAAAGGGAACAATGACTAGAGAGCGGGGCCTCTGTCAACCAGGGTCCCTAAGTAACTGTGTGGAAGAGAAACAAAGCCCTTCCAACACAGAACTTGAGGGAAAACACTTTTTATGGCATCTGGTGAGATTTCAGAGTTCTTTCCACAGCAAAATCTAGTCCTTTCTAAGAGAGGGTAGTCTCAAAAGGAGGCTGAGTGGGGGAGAAAGCCCTGAACTGGAGGGTGAATGGACATGAGGCATCCTACACTGAGAAAACAGAAGGAGCCAGGGCACAGGAGTTGCATCAACGTGCGGAGCTCCTGCCGTTGGTTCCCTCGTGCCTAGCAGAGGGCTGGGTGCCATGCCTGGCCTTGACACATGTTTGCTGGGTGATCAAGAAACAAATCAATGATTGAATGAGGAGGAACAGGATTAATCTCCTTCCACCCACAGGCTGGGTAAATACTCAGGGTGCCAGGCCGTGGGTGAGGCCTCTGGGGAACAGAACATCCTGCTCCTGGTCACTAAGGGAAGGCTGGGGTGAGGCCTCTTGCTGTCCTGCCCTGCCAGTCTAGAAGGCTGTTTCTGCGGAGTCTCTGGTCAATGGAAAGCGGTCTTCATTTATTTTTTTAAAAAATTGTTCATGTATTTATTTGGTTGACTTAGAGATGTCAATTAGATAAGTAAGTGTGGATTAGAGGAGAGGTCTAGCCCAAAGAAATATATTAGAGGAGCGGTCTAGCCCGAAGAAATATACTTCAGCAGCATCAGGATATAAATGGCATTGAAAGCCCTCCTTAAATGATGAGTTGCCATAAAGGTGGTAGAGAGGTTGTCTGCCTATCTTATTCACCATTATATCCACAGCACCTGGGATAAACAAATTGACTCTTTTCTTGGGTATCTAAGATTTTCAGATAGAGGTCTTTAGAGGTCACAAAGATCATCAACACCTTCTGTCCAAGGGCTAACAGAGCTCACCTCTGCGTTTCCTCCTTCATTCATTCATTCATTCATTCACCAAATGTGTACTGATTACCTACTATGTGCCAGACCAGGCAAGGGGAATATGGCATGAAGGAGATAAACAAGGGGCCTGCCCTTTGGTGAAGCTTACATTCTAGCAGGGAATGCAAGGGAAAAAAAAAAATACATAAATCACCCAATAAAAGAAAATTATTATGAACTATGGTAAGAGCTAAGAAGGAACAAATGGGGGCCTGCTGTAAAAAGTAACAGAGGTTGGTAAGACTACCTCTTATGAGGTTCAGCATCTATCCCCATTTCAAAGTTGAAAAAGCAATGTCCAGAAGTGATCTCGCCCCATGCAATGCACCAGGTTCTCCTTCCCCAGGCTCCACTGTGACACATCGAAGGCTCCCTGACATCTTCTCAATGAAGTTCATGGTGCAGCTCCAATCACTTCCCCAGCCTCTCCTCCCCACAGGCCCCTCCCCTCTAGGACTAGAGTCCTCGGGACCCTCTCCCCACATCTCTCCTCACACCACATCCCCAGCCCGGATGCCCTTCCTGCTTCTGTCCAGCCAAGCCCTTCCCAATGTCACAGAAAGTGGCCTCCCCCTCCTCCTACCCATTATGTACTTGAATGTTCCCAGTTACACCAACGAGGCCACAGACCAGTGACTGGCATAGAGAGAGGGTTAAGGAGGGAATAAGGAGGCTTCTTCCAGTTATAGCTCTGTCACTAATAGATGACAGGTGCTCAGATCCTGAGAGGTCCTCTAGGACCTCAGTTTTTCCACCTGTGAAACGGTCACCGATTGTGAGTGGCTCCTCCCCTGCCCAATATGGGTGCTTATCACCATCAAAGCAGAACGGGGACCACGTTTCAAGCACTTGGTATGTCCTAAGCACTGCACTAGGGGCTTCATGTACACTACCTCATTTAATACTCAACAATCCCATGAGGGAGGTATTCCTAGCTCTATATTACTGATAAGGGCAGTGAGAAACAGGTTATGGGACTTGCCAATGTCACACAGAGACAGAGAGTCACAACCGGAACCAAGAACCATATAATTCCAGGACCCAGCCTGGTCTATGAAGTAAATCTGACTTCATTTCCAGAGCACAAGGAAGGATTTTAAAAGGAAATTCAATCAGAGAGGGAGAATAGGATGGTGATTAAGAGCATGAGTTTTGGAATATGACAGTTCTAGGTTCGAATCCCAGCTCCACCATTTACTGGCTGGATAGCCTTGGGCAAACAAACATAATCTCTCAAGGGCTGCTTCCCCACCTGTGCTGCTTCCCCACCTGTGAAGTGGAGATAAAAATGGTTCCTACCTAAGGGGCAGGTGACAATAACATATAAGGAGCAGAATGACCCTTCTCCCCTGCCCTGTACATGGAGAACAAAGGTAGAACAACTGTTCCCCAAACAGGAAATTTGCATTGCCCACCTGTATTTCCCAATTTCCTTCCTCTTCCTCTTTCCTTCCCACAACTTCCTTACCCTGCTTACCACCTTGAGCAAGAAGCCCAACGTCTGCCCATGTCTGCCCGGGAAGTGCCCAGGGGTTCCCCTGGATTCCCAAGAAGAGCTGGAGGGCGGGGAGGAAGGGAAGGAGAAAGCATGCCCATCTATCCCGGCAACCCTCCCCTCACCCAGCCTCACCTGCAGGATGGAGGTGCGCTGCTCATTCTTGTGTACTTTGGAGGCCAGCCGGTTGAACTCCAGGGCCATGCGGCCCAGGTGGGTGAAAAGCTGGCTGTGGTCCGGCTCCTCGGCACACACGCTCAGCGTGGTCTCCAGCCGTTGCAGGTGCAGCATCAGGTTGCTGTCCTCGTGGGGCAGGGGGCCCAGCTCCTGGTTGGGGGAAGGGCACGGGGACCACTCTTTACCCATGCCTGGGTAAACACTGCAAGACCATTCTCCCTCTGCTTCCCCATTCCTTATGACTCAGTTTCCCTCTGGCCCCAGCTCAGCCCAGGGAAATTCTCCAGTTACGCAGGTTCTCCATCTGGGCTGACTCACTGGGCAGGACCCAGGCCTCCCAGGCCTCTGGCTGGCTGAACAACGGAGGGAGCTGCCTTCTTTCCACACTTGAGGGTACAAATCACTTGTCCACTGGGCCTGAGTCCTCATCTATTAAGTGGATACACACCCCTTCCCTCCCTCTGCCTTGCAAGGTTCTTATGAGAATGAATTAACTGATGAAAGCAGCAAGTCCAGAAAAGGAGATGTCATTATATATATAGCACTATTTCTTTAGCTCAAAGGCTCAGAACCAGGAGGTCATGCAGAGACCCAAACTTTCAGCTTTTATGTCTACATGTGTGTGTATGGGGAATGATCCAAGCATTTACCAGAGGACCCAAAACTCACAAGTTAACAATCACAGCTCTAGCTATTTCAAAGGATCCCAGGCTAGTAAAATACATAAATAAAGAAATGAGGCATAGTGTGGGCAAAAAGAATCCAATCTTTCTACTATGCCTAGAACACTTCCACCAAAAAATCACCTTTGTTATGCCAACATGGAGCCCATGGGCCCACAGGGGCACCTTACTGCGGACTGTATCAAGCCCAGCTCCCCAGTCTGGCATCTGAGGCCCTGATCCCCACCTCAAGTGGCCATCCAGTCAGACTCACCCCACCCCACCCCCTCGCCCCTCACTGGGTCCACAGGCACCAAGCCCTGGGCCTCTCCAGGCTCCATTCAAACAATGTCCCCTCTGCCCCTGCAAACCCTATGCATCCTTCCAGGCCTTGCTCACATTTCACCTCCTCCAGGAGGCCTTACCTAAACAGTTATGGGGATCCCAGGATGTCAGAGTTACAGGGAGCCTTATGGTTCAGATTGGGAAACCAAGGTATGGGGAGAAGGAATTTGCCTGAGGTCACCTAGGGAGTTGGTGGCAGGGTTAGGATTTGCAATCCTGCGCTCTGCCACACCAACCTCTTGCTTCTCTGAATTCTGCAGCTGTGGAAATGCTATAACAACTTGCATTTAGTTAATGCCTATTTAATACTGTCAGTATCTTCTTGTTCTAATAGGAAATAATGCTACTTTTTCCATTCTGCATTCATTCCCCCACTACCTCTTTCACACAGGATCTGATGTGGCAAATGCTGCTCTGTGTAAGGCTCAGGAACTGCTTCATCCATTTGATTTCTCCCACTAGCCTACAAGCTCCCGACAGTTAGGGAGGCTGTGTTCTCTGCTCATAAATTAGGTATACCACAGGGCTAAGTAGGAACTTATTAACTAGATAAAGTTACTGATCCAAGGACACAGAGTGAAACACCTTCCAGCCTTCTAAGCTGGCTTCTTGGAGTCCTGAGACAGAACAGGACAAGCAGACAAAGTTCCCAGGAGACGAAACCCAGAAAACCTCTCTAATCTCCAGGACTACCTGGTGAGGCACTGAGCCTCCATCTCTGAGGCATGCTAGCATAAGCCAGACAACTGTTCGATGGGATCACCGCACTGGGGGTTCACAGATACGTAAAGCCATCAGTGGCAGCCCCACATTTTCTGCATGATTTTTCTGTAAATCTACAACTTTTCTAATAATGATGATGATGATGAAGCAATCTGAATAAAAGAGCAATACCTGCCATCCAAATCCTTGTGGGATGAGGCAGTGGGTGTCCAAGATGTCAGAAAAGGGCTTGACCATTTACAGCTTTCATAACAACAACAAAATCTCTATGTGGGAGGGTAGGAAAGGGAGAAGGAGGTAGGATTTTAAGACTTTTGAAAGTTCTCCAAGGCCTTTTGCAGTGGTTCTCCCGTAAGTCTGCCTTCTTAGGAGAGAGCTGAAGGAAGCAGTACTTGAGACAAAGCCAGCGAGTGTGGTAAGACACCCCAGAGCCAGAAGACTGTGTGTGTGTGTGTGTGTGTGTGTGTGTGTGTGTGTGTGTAAGGTTTAACCTCCTACCCGCATGACCTGGAGGGGAGCCTATGGGGGAAGCAAGAGCCTGCAGAAAAGAGTAAATCGGCTGCCTGAAGTCGCCCTGGACCTTTCTGACCCTTCTGACACCACTAGGCCAGGAACCCACAGGCCCAAAGGGGTGAGTAATAGTGGGTGTGGGGGAGTCTGGCACTCGGCAGAAGCTGATGGGGCCTGCCAAATACCCAGCTTTCACAATGGTCGGTACCAGTGTGGCCCAAGTCGGGGAAGTCACCAGCCCAGTGATTTGCATATGTGAGCGAGAAGCACGCCCTGCTCCAGCCCCTCATTTATCCCCAAGTGACCCCAGGGGCCCCCAGGGATCTGAGTGGATCCTGTGTCTCTCACACAGAGCAGGTGACTGAAACAGAGAAGAAACAGGCAGGACCTGCCCAGGGGACCTGCCCATCCACTCACCATTGTGTTCTTGGTTGTGCCGCTACTCCCAGGTAGAGAAATCTGCTCCTCAGTGGGGACTACTTCAAACTCAGAGGAGGAGCCCTGGGCAGAAAGGGAGTTAGATGTGCCTGAGAGAGTAATACCTCAGCCTCTCCACTGGGTCCCTGTCCCTTAGAGCAGGCAGGGGGCAGGGAATGGAAGGACACTTAGAAAGTCTCTTCTCAGATCCAATCCATCCTTGAAGCCCGCTCTATGCAAAGGGGAGCTGGCCAAGGCTGAGCTCATGAGAAGTCACACACCATTTCATGGGAGATCACAAAGCAGGATTCCCAAGTCTGTCCATAATTCGCTGTGTGATCCGAAGTCACTTCCCCTCTCTGGCCCATTTTCTTATCTGTACAACAGGGACGTTGGACTAGCTTATCCCCTATCACTTAAGGTTTCTTTTTTTTTTTTAAGGTCTCGTACTTTCAAAGTATTTTCATGTGGCAAAGCAACCCATGGAATGGATCAGAAGGTTCTGTCCCCTTTGGATAGACGAGGCAGCTGAGTTTATGTGCTAATGAATATGAGTTAACGCAAAAGCAGAGACTGCAAATACAGCATTCTTGCTGCTGCACCAGAGCAGGTGTCTCTGACTGCTTGCCCAGATATCACAGACAGCAGTTTTTACAGCAGTGCCAAGCATGGTCTTGTGCTGGCCTTGCCAACTCCAAGGCCCAGAGACCCCAGAAGAATCAGATCTGAAAAAATGCCCAGACTTCTTGACCAAAAGGGGGATGCAAAATGAAATAAAGTTTCAGTGGCTGAGAGATTCCAAATGGAGTCTAGAGGTCACTCTGGTGGGTATTCTTATGCACTATATACATAACACTTTTTAGGTTTTAATGTATTGGAATAGCTAGAAGTAAATACCTGAAACTATCAAACTGCAACCCAGTAGCCTTAACCTTTGAAGACAATTGTATAACAATGTAGCTTACAAGAGGTGACAGTGTGATTGTGAAAGCCTTGTGGATCACACTCCCTTTATCCAGTGTATGAGTGGATGAGTAGAAAAACGGCGACAAAAAACTAGATGAAAAATAGGGTGGGAGGGGGTGTGTGTGATTTAGGTGTACTTCTTTACTTTTATTTTTTATTCTCATTTTCACTTTTTCTGGTATAAGGAAAATGTTCAAAAAATAGATTGGGGTGACGAATGCACAACTGTATGATGGTACTGTGAACAACTGATTGTACACTTTGGATGATTGTATGGTATGTGAAAATATCTCAATAAAACTGAATAATAAAAAAAAAAAAGGCCCAGAGATGCTTCAACAGATTTGGAGAGGCTTTTTCAGGATTCACCCAAATGCAGGGTGCCCAAGGAATGCCAGATTTTTTCACTTCTCTTTGCCATTCCAAGTAGAATTCACTGACTGCACAACTAATTGGTAGGCCAATGGTCCATCTGAACCAGCAGCTGGCTCTGGGATTCCTATTACACCTAGTCTATAAAGCCCATTTCCGCCTTCCCTGCTCCTCAGAAGAGGCAGGATGGATAGAAGGAACTCTGTGCTCAGCCTCTGGCTGAGCCTCAGGGTCGCCAAGATCCAACCCTGCCCTGCACCCTGGAAAGTCTCCCTTTCACCCAGTCATCTGCATGATCTCAGGAAATGCCCTTCCCTCTCTTGACCGCATCTGTAGAATGAAGATACTAAACTATACGATCCCTTGGGTCCCTTCCAACCTTGAGATACCAAGCAGAACTTCTCAAGCCAAATCTGTAGAAGATAGTTTCGGAGCCCTCTCTGAGAATACGAGTTCCATGTCACATCCATTTTCCTAGCACTGTGCCTAGTCAATACATACTTAACATAATGTAACTTAATAAATGGGAGGAATTCCTTCCATACACCAGGGTCTTCCTGGTAAGCGTTAGCTCTGACGTCTATTTGAAAATGGAAACTGAGGCCCCAGAGAGCTTGACACTGACTTGCTAAACATCAGCCAGCAAGACAGAACCCTTTTTCTTCGTGTTTTTGTATCTGCCCCAGGAGCTTGAAGTTCAAGCAACCTGCAACCATGACTCCAAATGCAACTTACACTGGATGGAGGTTTTTGGACTGACTCTGGCTTGTTGCTGGGGCGTGCAGGGTCAGCAGGAGGTGCTGGGATATTTGCGTCCTTTCCTGGAGAATTGAGAGAGCATGACTGAGCAGAATGCTAACGGGAGAAGGCTACTGTCCCCTAAAGGACAGTCCTAGCTAGAAGTATCCCCAGAGTTCCCCACATGAGTCAGGGAAAATGTGAGGTGGTCCCAACAGGGCCAGAGAGCCTGAAAGGATGACCAGCCCTGGGATGATGAGGACAGACTTGGATGGAGACACAATCTTTCCTGGACTTGCTGGGAAGATCCCAAAGGGCCTTAGACATGCCTCAACGATAAGGAAGATGACTTATAACTAATTAATTAATAACTAATTATCTCAACCAATTCTCCTGACAGCTCTATACCCCATTTTAAAGGTTTGGAAACTGAGGCTTGGGGAGATCACCAACCTGCCCATAGTACCCAACTGGCAACTGCAAAACCAGGACTCAGATTTGGGTCTCCCTCCCCAACCTGTTGGCGCTCTTGCTGAAGGGAGCCCCTGAGGGTATCTCCTTGTCTCATTATTGGGGAGGGCCTGGCACCAAATGGGGACTCAGGAAACATTGCTGAATAGACAGGTGGAGGCTGGAAATGCCCATGGACCGCATCCCAGCAGACTCCAAGATCATCGTCAGCCTCCATTTGTCCATTTAGCCAATGTGCCCACCAGCCAAATGGAAGGCTGTCACGTGGCCTGGGCTGAGACTGCAAGGTCTGGAGCAGGAGGCTCCTGAGCCCCAAAAGCAGGATCTCTTTCTCCCTAGCCCCAAACCTTGCCCTGGACTTGCAGACATGCCAGAATAAGTGCATGGTGACCACACACATGACTTTAACCCTTAGTCACATTCATTTGTATTTGGAATACTCTGCAGCTGGATAACAGGCAGGCTCAGATTCTTCCCAGGGCCTCAACTTTTCCAGAGGTAAAATGGAAGGAACGGGGCTAGACCAGAGAGCTTTCAACTTATATGTCAACTCTCAATGACTGAAAGTAGCTGCCTGGAGTGCTCTGCCTGGCACATCACAGTTGCTCATTAAATACTGGTTAGATAAATAAGCTGATAAAGATACAGAGACCACATCTTTGGCACAGTGGATTGTTGTGACCCATCACTTATTCCTGCCAGGGCCTCAGGTGTAGTGGTCACTGGCCATTTCTGGACAAGATTAGTTTGAAGTCCCTTCCAAATCTGACTTTCTCATGGATGCTGTAGCCAAAAACATGAATGGGAGTGTGGTCTATGGATTAAGGGCAAATGAGGGAGATAGGGATTACAGAATAAGAAGGGGATCCAGTGTTAAGGGGTGTGGGAAAAGGCAGAGGATAACCCAGGCTGCCCTTCTACCTGTGAGCTCCGGCAGCTGGTCAAAGGAGGCCAAGGAGGGAGATGGTGGCTGGAGCGGCTCACTGTCCTTCACCAGCTCCTCTGCCTTCTGCCGCAGCCTGGATGCTTCCATCTGGGACTCCTCCAAAAGCTCCCCTGGGGAGACAAGGGAAAAGAGGAGCAAAAAGGATTTACTTGGATCCCTTGGCTGTTCCCTAACCCCCACCCCCACCCCCATGTCTACTTCTGCTCAGCCTTACAGCTTCCAGGCCCTGGACTTCACACCCCCCACTGCTTTGCGGGCTAAGTGGGGCAAACACCATTCTGACCCATCACCAGAAGTAAGCTAGAGTAAGAAAGAAGGCCCAGTGTTAGGGAAAATAGGATTGGTGGGGAGTTTAGGGAAACTCTTGGCCCCTGGCACCCTCTTTCTGCCCTAATCCCTCTCCACACCCAGCCAAGGAACTCTACACAAGTTCAGGGGTTCTATCGGGCCTACTACCATGGCACCCAGGGGTTACCCACAGCCTAAGCCCCGAGTCAGAGGCTTGTAGGGTGGGGACCCTAGATAATGCCAACCACCTGGGGAGAAGTTCCTTCAATCTCTTTAGGCCTCCATTTTCCTCCTCCAACAAGTGGAGAGGGGAAACTCCACCCCTCCCTCCCCAATCTGCTATCCCAAGCAAGGTTCTGCCAGGTAAGGAGAAAGCATTTTGAAAATTAGGGAACGAGCCTTGACTCAAAGCCTGAGACTAGAGAAGGTGGCAGCAAGGCAAAGGAAGAGTTTTAGCAGTTTGGAGGAAGGAGAGACCCCTTCTACAAAGAGAAATCAGTGAAGGTCCTGCATGGAGGAGGACATGGCATCTGAACTTGATACTGGTGGATGGGATACAGTCATGTGGAGGGAGGTGAGGTTGTTCTAGGCAGTGGGGGCAGCTTGAGCAAAGCCAGAAGAAATTAAGGGACCTAATGCCACCTTGCTGCAAGCCAAGCTCTGCTCACTGCTTTCCTAACTCCACCACCTGAGGATCTGTGCCTGGGTTCCCCGGAGATACCAGCTCTCCCCATTTCTCAGGTCTCTGGAAGATGAGGACATTCTGATGCTAAATCCACAAACCGGACCCCCACCCCACACCTCCCCCTCAGTCCCTCAAGGCACCCTGAGTCCTGTCATCATGGTTCTAGGGTGCTTGAAAATCAGGGTTGGGAAGACTGTTACCATGCTACAGAATGTGCATTAAGATGCAGCCAACGCTGGGCCAGAAGGGACAGAGGGGTGACTCAGACAGAGGCATCTGCACCACGGGCTGTGGGGGAGGGGAGGCTCGCAGGGAGGGTGCAGGGTCTGCTTTACCTAACATCTTTATCCCTTGCATTTTTTCCTTCAGCCGGGAATTCTCCTCCACTAGGCGCTCAAAAGCTGCTGAAGCCTCTGCGGGAGGCGGACTGCCCCCAGGGTCGTAGATCCGGTATGGTCCTCTCCCTTCCATGGGGGTCGCTCAGCCCCTGCCGTGGTGCCCGCCTGGCTGCAAGGATAACAGCAGTATATCAGGTGGCTGACCAGGCCACTGGGGCATCCTCTCTGGGCAAACCCTATCAATGTCCCAGAACACAGTCCCCACAACCCAGAATGGAACACAGCACTCCAGGGCTGGTCTGACCGCAGGACAGCAGAGGACAGTCACCTCCTTTGATCTGGACACTCTATTAATGCAATCTAAGAGGGCATCAGCTTTTTTTGATGATGAACCAGCACTGCACTGCTGGTTCACTGGGAACAGCAATCAACCATGGGGTATAATGTGGGGTATAAGAAAGAGCTCTGGGCTTGGAGTCAAAAAACCTGAACTCAGGGGTCCAGGAGAACAGACACCCGCCCCATTTGGCTCATTACGGCATCCCCAGCACCCAGCACAGTACTGACTACGAAGTCAATGTCCAAAAAAGCTTTAGCCAATTAGTGAATGGCCTCGCCATTAACTCACTGTGGGGTCTGGGGCAGTCCCTTCCCCTCTCTAAGGACTCAGTCTCCCCATTTGCAAAATCAAAAGTGAAGCGTTTGCCCCCCAAGGGAGGAGCAAGCCAATCCAGTGGCGTGGGAAGAAAAGAGAAGTGCCATTTATATTGATGCTATCTTCTATAAAAGAAAAGAAAAGCAAAAGAAAACCTTGTCTAATATCTAATATACAAACTGAACCGTCACCCTCCTCCCTCAGTCTCATATCGTGTATGGTCTGTCCCTTCCAGCTCTAACAAGCGGATGAACTTTCCATCAGACCACTGCCTGCCACTGCCTACAGATAATATTCATCTATTAAATTTCATTTGCCTTATCCCATTTGAAACCACCCTGCAGAGTGATTTCAGAATCCTACTTCCTCTATGATCCAATAGAGAAACTCTCCTTCCTTTCATTCACCCATTAATTTATTCATTCAACAATTATTTACTGAATATCTATTCTGCTGGGTACTAGTCTAGGTACATAGGAGTTACAGCAAACAAATCAAACAAAAATCCCTCACGGAGCTGACATTTTAGTGGGGAAGGCAGATGGTAGAAAAATAGAGATAGACATAGAGATATAGAGATAAGAGAGACAAAGAGGCAGAGAGAGAGAGAGAGGAAAGAAAGACCGTTTTTTGAGTAGTGAAAAAGACTATGGAGAAAAATGAAGCACAGAAGGAGGAGGAAGGGACTTAGAGGTTACTGTCAGGAAAGGCCTTGCTGAGAGTATTTTAACGAACACTTCAAGGAGGTGAAGGGGTTGGTCATGCAGATATTCTGGGGAATAATAATCCAGGCAGAAAGAATAGTAAGTGCAAAGGCCCTGTGACTGAAAAGAATGAGCCAGTCTCCTGTCCTACGAACAGTTTCACCAACAAGAAAGAGCTTCAAAGGCTTCCACGGGGAGGCAGGGGTGGGGGGGTGGGAGGGCGCAAAAGGACCTGGGGGCTCAAAACCTCTCTCCCATGATCACCACCCCCAGGGCAAAAACTGTTACAGTCAGGGATCCTCAAAGGACCTTTTAAACCCACACAATGCTTGCTGTGGAAAGGACTGATAGTAACAGCCACCATTCACTAATCATCTATTTGCCAGGTATACCGCATTAAACGCTTCCAATACATTTTCTTAGTAAAGCTGAGTAACAACCTAAGCTTAGTCAGAACCCTAAGATTCATACCAATATCCTCATTTTCTGGAGGATGAAACTGAGGCTCAATGAGATTAACTCAGCCATAACTACGTAACCAGTAAGCAAGAGTCAAGATTCAAACCCAGCTCTACTCCCTAAGCAGCTGAGTCTTTACGCCCCCGTTATACTCACACAGCCAAGACAGAGCTCCCCCAGAAAGACTCAGGCCAAGGTGGGGAAGAGAGAGTGAGTTCAAATTTGTAGGGTTAACACCTGGCAACAGGTAGCCTCTGGGCTCCTTCCCCTGCCCTGAAGCACAAGAAATAACAAGGATTTTTGCTAAAAGGGTCCCCATTACAATGGAATGACATGGGCCAGAAGAAAAACAAAGTTCTGGTGAGTGGGGCCCTCCCCCCACAGACTAGCAAACACAAGGGGAACACACACTGCGGGAGGCACCCACGCCTTGCTGGGCCCCATGGGACCAGAGGACAGCTGCCCACACGCCCAGTGCAGAAGTCACAGCTCAGCTTCAGGGTGACTTGTTTTTAACTTGAAAGGTCAATGTCATGCAGCAGAGCAATAAAGCACTGATGTGTTCACTGAATTGAAAGAGACAGTGCAGGTAAAGCACTTTGTACAATGTCTGGCATACAGGAAGGGGCTCAAGAATGGTGGTAGACTTGGTGGGTTCCTTCCTCTGCTTCCCCTTTCTCTTCATGTACTCTTCCATCAAAGCACTTCCCACCAGTACAGAATAGATCTGACTGGGGTGAGCAGTTGCCCGTTGGACTGGGAACTTCTTGAGGGCAGGAGCATGCTTTATTCATCTGTATTCCTGCCACCAGCACAGGTCTGGCACCGGGAAGGTGAGCCATCCTCGAGCAGATTTCAGCAATCAGGAGATGGCCAGGAGAGGCTCTGGCCAGCTTTAGTGATCCAGTGGCGGCAGGCATTCTGGTTCCTGTTCTCTACTCCATGCTCCCTCTAAATGGAGATCATCATGAACATTACCTGATGACCTGTGCCATTTTTTCACTTCATGCCTGGCTTGCCCACTAGTTTTCAAGGTGCATGAGAGCAGGGACTGAGTCCATCTTGTTTATCAGAGTATCCTCAGAGAGTGGTCCATAGCAGAGCCTCAACAAACCTCTAATTCAGACCAGAAAGACTCAAAGGAACAGAGGAGCCCTCAGCTCTGCCCGTCTCCCCAGAGGCCAGTTCAAACTTCCTGGAGAACACAGCTGGCCGGGACCCATCGACCAGAAGCGCTCTGGACAACCATTTACTCCTAGAATCAGCTGGCACAGCCATGCTGTCTCAGAGATGTTCAGATGCAAGGCCAAGCCACTGAGCAGGACGCAGGATACAGCAGCAGAAACCTCCATCTCTGCTTCCTCCAAACTGTGTGACACTCAGTTCATCTCAACACTGGGGAGCTAACAGGAAGGAGGTTCATGGAAGCAGAAAAAGGAGGCAGACAGGGCTATTCTCCCCCGACCCCAGCCTCAGTGGACAGGGCTGGGGTGGGGGGGAGCAGACTGTCAGACAGTTGGCAGAGGCAACCCAGCAGAACAGCCTACTGTGAGAAAACCCAGAGAGGAATGGGAGGTGCCACCCAAGGGAGGGTCTGGACTCCTGCAGGAAAGAAACACAAAGAGAGAAATGGGGAATTTCCACGTCCCATTGACCTCATACCCAGACAGTCAGTGGTGATTCCAGGATGACTGATGGACAGACAGGAACTCTGCAATCAGAGTGGTTTTTTTAACCTCTCCAGAAGAGCAGAATCATTCCCAAGATGACAGAGCTGAAAGAGAATCTCCCAGGACAACGAGGCCAATTCCACGTTCTTGGGCAGGGGAGATACTTGCCCAGAGACACACAGAAGTAGAATCCAGGTCTCCTGCCTCCCAGGCTGCCAGCATATTTCACCTACATGACACTGCACGAGAGTTACTGACAAACCTGCCCGCTCTTTCCGACTCTGCATGGAAAGGAGAAGACGAGGCACCGATATGAACCCCTCAAACAGCGAAGTGCATGGAATTCAGAGCCCAGGAGTCCTTGGGTGTTAGCTCATCTGACTCTCCCTCAAGGCACGTGCAGGGCAAGTAGTCAGGCCAAGATCACACACAAAGTCAGGATGGAGCTGGGACCAGAAGTCTCCTGCTCTCTCTCCCCACACCCTCCCTTTTTGTTCCTGCTCTGCGATCCCACTGCAAAACAGACGGACTTCACTCCATCTCCTTGCAGGGTCTGCCTCCACACTCCACATCCACCTGGGTTGGCTCCAGAAGCTACAAAGCAGCACATGACCCCTCAGCTGTGGGATACAAACCACCCCACCCACCTTGACCAAAACAGAAATAGCAGGTGGTGAAGAGGCAGCAGCCTTGGATGTTTTTCCAAATCGAGATCTTGGCTAACAACTTGGCAGGTGAAATCACTGCCCTCCCCCAAACATGGGATCAGACACCCAGGGGAGTAAATCTCCCTGGCAACGTGGCATATGACTCCCGGGGAGGAATCTAGACCGAGCATTGTGGGATGGAGAACATCTTCTTATCAAAAGGGGGATGTGGAAGGAAATGAAATAAGTTTCAGTGGCTGAGAGATTCCAAAAGGAGCCGAGAGGTCACTCTGGCGGGCACTCTTACGCACAATATAGACAACCCTTTTTAGGTTCTAATGAATTGGAATAGCTAGCAGTAAATACCTGAAACTATCAAACTACAACCCAGAACCCTTGACCCTTGACGACCATTGTATAAAAATGTAGCTTATGAGGGGTGACAATGTGATTGGGAAAGCCATATGGACCACACTCCCCTTTGTCTAGTGTATGGATGGATAAGTAGAAAAATGGGGGTAAAAAAAAAAAAAAGGCACCCAGTGTTCTTTTTTACTTTCATTGTTCTTTTTCACTTTAATTTTTATTCTTATTATTTTTGTGTGTGTGGCAATGAAAATGTTCAAAAAATAAGTTTTTTGATGAACGTACAACTATATAATGGTACTGTGAACAACTGAATATACGCTTTGTATGACTGCATGGTATGTGAATATATCTCAATAAAATTTAATTAAAAAAAAATCTTGGCTGAGTTGGGGGGGAGCCTCCCACAGCCCCGACTCTGATAAGGTACAGGGGCTGCCCACCGGAACCAAAAAGGCCAGGTTTGGGGGCAGAAAGGGGCCCAGCCAGATGGCACGTCAGACGGCGACCACAGAGCATGCAGATGGAAGTGATGTTGTTGAATCTGAAGGAGCCGCCAGCCCCCAGAGAGGATGCAGCGGCAGTGGCATGACTGGAGAGCAGCTAAGTGGGTGTGAGGTGGGGGCAGAAGAGTGGCCAAATCACGGCCTCTGAGGAGATTCAGAATTAGATTTATTCCAGCTTTCACACTGAAATGCTTCAATCGGTCTGAGACTGCTGCTATTAGCCACGTGCTGGGGCTTGAGGTGGGTGGGTGGGGGCACCCAAGTCCCTTAAATGAAATTAATATGCACAGCCACTAATATGTAAAACACTTAGTAGTTTCCCAAGCATTTTTCCATCTAGTTGTCACAACAGCCCTGGGAAGAAGGCAGGGCTGATTGTCTGTTTGATAGATGAGGAAACTGAGGTGCAGCTTGGGAAACTAACCAGTCCAATTGAATGCTGCTGGTCCCTGGCTGCGTCTTTGGGCGAAGTGAAGTTCTCCCTGCCCCAGAGGGAAAAGCAGGGCAGATCCCTGGTGTTGGGTGTCAGGAGGCCACGGTAGCAGCTGCAGAGGCAGAGAGGCTGCAGGGATGCTGGTGGTGGAGTGGTGGAGGCATGAAGGGAAAGGGTCTCCAAGAAAGAGAGCACAGACAGAAGGTCAGAGGGGCCCATCCCAGTGTCTACTCTGCTGCCCACTGTCTGTGTGTGGCCATGAGCAAGCCCTGTCCCATCTTTGCACCCCAGTGTCCTCATGTGTACACAGAGGAGCTTGGACTAGATAGAAATTGGGTGATGTCTAAAAGCTGGCCTAAGGTTTGAGGGAGACCTGAGACTTGGGGGCTAGCAGCAAGTCAAGGAGAGAGAGAGAGGGGACCCAGTGCACGGGAGATGGCCTTGGAGTCAGAAAGACAGGATCCAAACAGTGTGGGGACTAGGGTGAGCAAGTGAGATGCGAAGGGTGCAAGCACCCCCTAAAAGGTTGTGCCCTGGGCTCCCCTTGCACTTGCCTTGCCCTATCCCAGCCCAGTACACCCCCTGCAGGTTGTGTGACACTAGGCAGTCATATTTTCTGAGCCTCAGTTGCCTCATCTATAAAATAAGAATTATAATAGAACCTACCTGATAATGTTGGTGTAAGATTAGAGAAATTAAATGAAATGTGTATTGTTGGGAGTTCTTACTTTCTACTTCCTTACTGTTCGATTTATTTAACAAGAGACACCTATTGGTTTTATACTACAATGACTAAGATAATAATAATGTGCATATGGAACCTAACTCAGTACTTGGCACATAGTAGATGCTTAATAAAAAACTGATTTAGCTCACAACTATACCCAGCTGATTTAAGGGCAAAGGCCTCTCCTGGACATATTCCCTCTTTTAATGGAGTATTTTGGATTTCTCTGCTGGATTGTTAGGTTAGGTTGTGGCTTCTATTTAATTTCTACAAATAACCATTTGGCTATTGGCCCCAGTTTAAAAAGGTCACTGAGTACAACACCCAGAACTAATGAAGATTTAGCTACAGGAAGCCCATGAACCCCATGAACCGAGATAGCCCCCTCACGAAACCATGGGAATTCCCTCTGCCTCATTTTCCTCAATTATTAATGGGAATATCCTGTAATTCTACCCAGGGATGACAGGAAGCGAGATGTCATGAAAGCACCTTGCAAACTAAAGCGAAAGCCTGTCCACATTTGAGGTGTATTACAATGATCTCCAGTCCTCCCCTCCCATTTTAAGGTCGGGGAAGCTGTCACTCCAGGTCCATCTGTCAATGACCAGACTGTCACTGTCCTCTCGATCAGTGACACACATCAGTGAGGTCACGACACCTGCTTTAGACAAGGATGTCGAGGACTCGGTCTGTACAATCAATTCATCATGAAGAGGCTGCAGGTATAAGGTTTAGCACAAAGAACCAGGGCTCAGAAATCATGGGTTCTAGCCTAGCTCTGGCCCACAAGGTATACTAGGGCAAACATCTTCCCCTCACTGTGCCTCAGTTTCCTATAATGAGAGAGTTGCAACAATAACAAAATAACACAGAAGGGAGGATGGAGTAGACGATTGTTAAGGTCCCTTCTAGTTCTAACACTCTAGGATTGGCAATTTACCATCACCCCATTTCATAACCTTCTGACCTTATAAAAGCTACTCTTCCCAGCTGCAATCCACCCCAATACCAGGTGGAATTCCCTGACCCCTCAGTCCTCCTACCAGAACCACCGATGAACAGTGGACAAGAGAAGTCGATGTCCATGGCCCTTTGTCCATCCTCCCTCCTCCCTGACACACACCCTTAAACACAGTGCTCGCCTCCCCTGTGTCAACTCCCCCACAGATAGAGCCCCCCTGCCTCCACTCAGTCCCCAAGACCCAGGCTACATACCACCCACCCAGCAACTGGGTCAGAAATCAACCTGGGGACAGCAGGTAGACCAGACTATCTGCTGGCTAAAACTGCTGCAAAAGAGGACCAGGGAGCATCTAGCTTAAGGCAAGAGGGGCTGACAGCTGTTAAGTGCTAGTGTATGCCAGGCACTGGGCTGAACTGCTATGCAGGTTACCACATTTTCTTCTCATCACACTGAGGTAAAAATGATTGATCTCCTCTTTCCAAAGAGAAAACCACCACTCTGGGCTAGATAACATTATCCTATTTTTCAAATGAGGAAACAGACCCAGAGAAGTTAAGTCTCTTGCCTAAGGACACACAACTGGTCAGTGGCAGAACAAATAATCCAGTGTAGACATGTAGACTCCAACACCAGTGCTTTTCGCAGAGTCTGCGGGCCAGGCCAGCAGTTTGGCTATTTGGAATCTGCCCCCAGGTTCCCAGTCCCACCTTTGTATGTCTCTGACTTTGTACCATATGGCGTTCCAGTATGCCCCAGATCACCTGCAATCACTGGGGCTTAAAATCCCAGGCTGGAAGGAAGTTCAGGGACTCCCCAGTGAGCACTTCTGTAATGCTTACAAAGGGAGATTTAAAAAAAATCCAAGTGACTTGAATTTGGTCAGAACCATAGGGAGGTGTGATGGTTAGGTTCACGTGTCAACGTGGTCAGGTGATGGTACCCAGGTTTCTGGTCAAGCAAGCACTGGCCTAACCGTTACTACAAGGACATTTGTGGCTGGTTAATAAACCAGAAGGAGGACCGTGAACAGCTGGTGAGAATCTCCTTACTATGTGCCTGCTTCATGTGAACAGTTGAGGCTACAGGGATTTAAGAAAAATAAGGAGGGAAAGTCCAGGGGCAAATTTTCTAGTTAAGGAATTTGGCAGATGAAGAGTTGGCAACTGTAGAGAATGGTTTCAGCCTGGAACCTGCCAGAAAGGATCTGACTTCAGGAAGGTCAAGGCTGGCCTTAAGGGGACAAAGGCAGGAACAGAAATAACTGCCCTCAGCTGTGAAAAAGTGCAAAGCAGCCACCTCCACACCATGCCCCTGTGCTCCTCACACCCAGCATTATCCCTGCTTCTCTGACAAAGAAGCTGAGTCCAGAAAGGGGCAGAGCTTGGCCCGAGACCACACAGTTCCCAGTGGAAAAAGTGGAACTCAAATCTGGTTGTCATATCACTGGTCCCATCCCCATACTCCCTACCACCACCAACTCCCAAAGAAGGGCTGACAAGTAGCCCAAGCAGTCCCCTACCCACTTTCCTTTGCCCCATGCACGTATGCTCTCAGCTCCTGGGATCCAGAGATAGGAATACTCCATGCTTAAGAGCCTGGCTTCTCTCCCAGCAGCTAGGACCTTACTTAACCCAGGAGAAGCAGTCTCAACCATCAGCTGGGGGGCGAAGGGCACTCAGGCCCAATCTTAGGACAAAAGGGACCAAGGGACTAGACTGCCATGCTGCCTTCCACGCTCCCCAACACGCTCTGGGCTGGTTTATCCAATGCAGGCTTTATGGAACCTTGTAACTAATCCCTCCAAGGGGGAAGATGTCAAATTTTGAAAATTCTTCTTACACCAAATATGGTGGAAAAGGCATTAACAGATTTAAATTCTGGCTCTGTTGCCTCATTGGGTCTCACTTTCCTTGTTTCTCTCCATGGAAATGTTGTGAGGACCAACTAGGGGCCGTAGAATTAGCTGTAAACCTTAAAATGCTCCCCAAACAGCTGAAAGGATGGATGGCTACTAAAGAGCTAGGAAGGGAATGGCTACAACAGGGGGTCAGACAACTCATAAAAGCCGAAGATGCCTTGTTTACAACAGCAAAACTCTGGAAATGACCTAAATGAGGAGGAAAATGAATAAATACATTGTGGCAATTTCCTATCAGAGAATATCTTATACAGCAACAAAAAATGAACGTACCAGAATTAGAGGTGGAAACATGGATGACTCTCACAAATAAAATATTAAGCAAAATAAACAAATTGTAGACGAACAAAGACAATATGATAGCATTTAAATAACATGTAAAAAACATACAAAACAATACTAGTTGTTGTTTAGGGATGCACACATTTACAATAAAACTATAAAGAAATCAATAGAATAATAAGTGCTACATTCAGAACACCACTTCTGGAGGGGAGGGGAGGGGGTGATCAGAGAGGAATTACAAGTGTACTGAAAATGTGTATTTCTTAAACTAGATGGGTGGGTACCCAAGTATGTGCATGTCATGCTGTATGTCTGAATGATCCTCAATATCTCCTGAAGCTCAGTGTTGCCTGCCCTCTGACCACACCCCCTCACTTTCTCAGGGGTCAGGGTGGGCTGGGGTAGCCCTCACGGGGGCAGAGTGGAGTGTGGAGGTCCCAGGGTGGTGATAAAGGCAAGGCAGGGCAGAAAGTGGTCTGAAGGCCAGCTGAAAGGGAGCAAGCACCCTCCAGAGTGGGTGGAGACAAACTGAAGGCCCCTGACTCATGGGCCACCCCCACACCTGCCCCAAAAATACCAGCTCTGGCCTCTGAGCATGACTCCTTGGTGACACGATTCCCACAGCAAGCCCCGCCGCCATCACACACCTGCCTGACGTATGCATACATCTACCTGGGCCTCCCGGTTTGCTCTCCGGTTTGTCCACCACGTAGGTGCACAAGGGCCAAAGGTTCCTGCCTCTCAAAGAACAGCCTTGGTGGAGAGAAGAGTTCAGCCCTGTGAGGGGCACAGACCTCAGACAAAGAGCCAGCTGCCTCTCAGACCACTCATCCACTTCCATCAGAACAGTGACTGTCCTGGGCCAGTCATGGGGAAAAACACCAAGAACATCCTGCAACTGGCCACGGGGGCTGCTGAGACCTGACTCTGGGGGATGGGACGCTGAGTTCCCCCATAGCACAAGGGCAGTTGCTTCCTGCTTCCAGTACCTTCCTTCTCTAGAGGGCCCCCAGCTCTCTCCCTACAAAGAAGTACAGGGAAGGGGTGGGGGGTGGCTGGCACTGCAGGCAGACATGGGGGCTGCAAGCAGAAGCCAGGAGGATGGGCACAAAAAGGCCTGACCCAGCAGGAGGGGATCAGGAACTGGTGAAGCCAGAAAGGGAGACCCAATCCCTTGGTTACAGAGCTTTTAGAGCAGGAAGAGAAAGCCCTGGGACAGTGGAATCCCTTCAGGTTGCAGCTGGAAAACCAAAGCCAGAGAAGGAAGAGGACTTGCCCAAGGTCACGCAGAACGGTAATGATGCAGGGATTCAAAGCTGGGTCTTCTGAGGGCCAGCTGTTGCTCCACACTACTGCCCTCCCCCTTCTCCTCCCGCTCCAACTGGTCAGGTGGATCAAGAAGCCTAGTGTGACCAATGAGGGAAAAAGGAAGAGGTGAGAAAGGAGGGGCCTGTACTGAGGTAGGACCAGAAATGAAAGACGTCAGTTAACAACACTGGAAGGGGCTGTCTAAGAGCTAGAGAGGGGTGGGGGGCAAGCAGAGGCTAGATGACCGCCTGCTGGGCTGCTGCTGAGGGGATTTGGGACAGACATCTTCTGAAGCCCTCGCACAT
Source organism: Choloepus didactylus (assembly GCF_015220235.1). NCBI lineage: Eukaryota > Metazoa > Chordata > Mammalia > Pilosa > Megalonychidae > Choloepus > Choloepus didactylus. The sequence goes on from NC_051319.1 coordinate 95,605,434, forward strand.
CTGAACTTTCACTGTTCCAGGCAGGGACTGAAAGTTGTTTCAGACAAAGCAAAGGATGACCCATCCAGTGGGGACATAGCTGGGAGGTGATATAGGGCTGAAGAAAAGTTATCCAGAAGCAGAGAAAATCTGGTCCCCTGCACCATCTCCTCCTGAAAACCCTGTGATACCATCATTACGACAATCATTAACAAGACCAGCAGCTGGCATTTACTGAGAGCTTACCACAGGCCAGCCCGGTGCCGACAGCCTGGTACCATCTAGAAGGCAGTCCTGGCATTACAGACTTACAGAGGAGGAAACAGAGTACCACAGAGTGGCAGAGGTGGCACCTACCCAGGTCTGCAGAATACCAAAGCACACATTCCACACCAGTGGTTCTCAAAGGGTGCCCTGGGCCAGCAATACTAGCATCCCCTGGCACACAAATCAGAGGCTCTGGGGGTGCAGCCCAACAATCTCTGTTAAACACCCCCCTCCACCACCACTGGGGTGATTCTGAATCACGCTCATGTTTGAGAACCACCTCTCTAACCATTTCCCAATGCTGCCCACAGGGAAAAACTGACACTTCCATGCCTGGTACTCAATACTTTTCAAGGGTCTTTCCCAGCTCAGATGCTCAGCTCCCCTCAATCCAACAGAGCCTCACCTAAATCCTCAAGCCTGGACACTAAGTTCCGGAAGTGGCCCAGGCCCTGCCTGTGCCACATCATCTTTCTAGGGTCTGACCGTGAAGTCACCTCCCTCCAGAAGCCCCCTGGACCACCTGGCACCTCCCAATCACTCAGCACTCCCATCACAGTTATTGCCAGTCTGACTCTGGGGCACAGCCGGGCACCCAATGCCTTCCATGTAGTACTCACAGCACTTGCCTCCCTGCTTGACTACAAGTTCCCAGAGGGCAGAGCTGGTGCCCAGTGTACCCCTGCATCATGCACATGCTGCACAGCACAGTACTGGGCACAGGGAGCTTTTGGGAAAGGTTTTGGGAAAAAAATCCAGATCTAGGAGGGCAGGTGCAGGTTCTTGTCCTGACTCTATCACTATCTCCCTGGGACAAGTCCCTTTCATCTTCAGGATTCAGTTTCCTCATCTGCAAAATACACCATTATTCTAGTTTCTTCTATTCTACTCATTCATTCAACAAACCCAGCGGAGCCTTACCCCAGTTACTCTTCTTCACTATCAGGGATACAAACACAAAGACTAAAGATATCCTTGCTCTCACCCTTACATTCTAGGAAAAGAGAAAGACAATAAACAAGCAAACATTAAAAATGACAACTATATACCAGAAGCTAAGTTCTATAGATACACTTTGTCATTCACAAATAAGATTATTTCAGAGCATGATAAATGCTATGAAAAAAACAAAACAAAACACAGTAACATGACAGAAAGTGAAAAAGGGGACTATTTTGCATAGGAGAGTGAGGGAAGGTCCCCCAGAGGAGCTGCCATGTGAGCTGAGACTTGACAGATACGGAGGAACCAGCCACAGAAAGAGCTGGAGAAAGGTGTTCTGTGGCTGTCGTACAAAGTCCTTAAGGCGAGAATGGGCTTGGCATGTCAGAGGGAAGAAAGCAGGCTGGTGAGGAAAAATCACAGCAAGTGCAGGGGTAAGCCAGCATGTCAGGGAGGTTGGGAGATCACCTCCTATGATTCTGTGGCACTCAAATCAGGTCAGCCGGACCCAACTCAGGACATCCGGGCCCCAAGAGCCAGGCAGCACTGAGGGGGTAAGGGCATGAGTCAGACCCACAGTTTCCCAGGGCCCCAAGGGCAACCAGGGCAGGTACCAACCCTTACCATGAGTGCCACGCCATACCCGCAGGACAGCCAGAGTGGTAATCAGGGTAGAGGACAACATGGTCACATATGAATAGAGAACACAGGACGCTCACGGTTGTACCTTCGGGAGGGGCATAATCAGGTGCTTCTATGAAGGGTCAGTCTCTGATTACACTGTTTCCCCAGGACACAGCCAAGTCAGCAGCCTTGGCCTGTGGAAAGGGCCCAGGGCCCAGGGTTCAAGCCTTACTAGTCTTAGGTAAGTCTTAACCTCTTTGGGCCTCTGTTTTCTCATCTGAAAACTGGGGCTACTAATAGCACCTGCCTCCTAGGGTTGTTGGGAAGATTACATGAGATTTTGAATGTAAAGGACAGTACCAGGCACATGGCAAGTGTTCATAAATGTCAGCTGTTATTATTATCACTACCGATAATAATAGTTTATAATAATGCCTCAGTTTTCTCTGCTGTGAAATAGGGCTATCAATACAACATCAGAGGGTTGCTTTGAGTTTGTACTAATAAATATATTCCCCCTTCTAAAGGAAGAGCCATTGTCAGGGACTAAAAAAAAAAAAATTCTGAGTCCTCTTTTCTGACCTCTCAACAGATGCCAAATTTCACTCTACCATACGGCGTCATTTGGAAAATGAGTAAATGCAGATTAAACCCTATTTTGAGCAGAACTGGAAATAAAAATGATGCATTAGGAATTCAAAGAATTCCCTGCACTGTCATTCTGCAGCAGGGCGTGGTGTACACTGCTAATTCTTCTGAGTCCACAAAAGTCCCCACACACAGTCTCACCCCGTGGCAAAAAATTCCCACCCACTCCCAGACACACAATTAATGAATGCACAGTACAATCACTCCCATACACACTATCACATGCACACAAGCACATAAATGTCCTACAGTGGAACACTTACTCCCCAAAATCACTCCTGGAAACTAACTATACCTCTCTACCCTGAATACGCACACAAATGTCTCCCAACAGTGTGCAAAGTATGTTCCACTGAAAAAGTACAGCAGGGCCGGTGGAGCCAAATGCCTGGGTTCAAATCCTCACTAGCTGTGTGACCCTAATCTCCAAGTCCCTGGTTTTCTTAAACTGTAAAACGGGGTGGGGGGTGGGTTTAGGATTGATATGGCAAGTCAATGAGTTTAATAAATGTAAAGCGTTTAGATCAGCACTTGGAAAATGCCCAATAAGAGTTATTATTTTCCTCATTGTTATATGTACATACGGCTTCCAAAAATTTATATAAAAAAACTACAGGCTCTGACGCCTTATAGGCAGTTAGTCTCCAATCCAGTAAACAGACACACGCCGGCAGCACACACACACACACACACACACACACACACACACACACTCACCCACCTCCTGCCACACGCCGTGCGCAACCCTCCCCCCACCCGACTGCACCCCGCCCTAAACTCCCAGCCGGGGCAGGGATTCCCCACGCAGCCAGGCCCCCGCTGCCCCGCGAGGCGCCCCGCGCGTCGGAGCTTCGGGGCCCAGGCCACCTTCCCCGGACCACGCCAGGCCACTGCTGAGGCTGTGAAGGGCCTCGGTCCCGGGCTCCCTTCCTCCACCTCCATTCCCGCTCTGGCCGGGCGGCTTACCTGGGGGTGGGCTGAGGGTCCTGGAGAGGGGAGATACCTGCTCTCTGCTTCCAACCCCGGGTGCGGGGACGAGAAAGCGGCCAGGCCCAACTCGCAGCCCTCCTTGGGATCCCCGGCAGGGGTAGAGGGATGTGACCCGGGAGTAGGAAGTGCCGGGAGCGGAGCCGTCCCACCCCTGGGAAAGTCCCAGGCGATTGACAGGCCGCTCGCCCAATCGCGCCGGGACCTCCAGGCGGGCCCTCGGCCTCAGAGGTGGGGCGGAGGGAAGTAAACAGTAGTCGCGGGAGGTTTGCGGGGTGCTGGAGATCAGCGTAGGGGCCGCCGGGTACCCCAGCCGACGGCCTCGGGCAGGGACCTCCCCAGCTCCAGCGCCGTCGCCCGGGCTCCGGGCAGCCTCCCGCGGCTCCCCCTGCACCGGAAGTCCCCGACCTCTGGCCGCAGACGCAGGCCTGGGGCCACCTTGATAGCCAGCCGGACTTTGAGAACGGAGAATAGCCGCGGAGACCACCCAGCTCCTCTGTGCCGAGGGATCACAGGCCAGGGCGGGAGGAGACTTGCCGAAAGTACTTAAGCATTTGAAGCTAGGTCAAAACTAGAGCTCAGGGCCCCAGAGCCCAATCCAGCGTCCTCCAAGATTCACAGCAGAGCCCACAGAAATTCTGAGCTGAGAGGACTCGTAAGGAATCTGATTGTTACTGCTGACTTTTTGTGTGTGTGCGCTTAGTGCTCCAGACATTGTAAGCGCTTTGCATGCCTTACTTTATTTAATTCCCACCCCAGTTAGGTGGGCTTTATTCTCATTTTATGGTAAATAAATCAGTATGTGAGGTTAGATGACCGTATTTGTAAGTGGCTGGGTCAAGATTCAAACCCAGTTTGGGCAAATCCAGAACCTGCCTTCTACCCTATCTTCTGTATATGTGCCTAGGGGACCCCAACAGACTATGAGATTTCCCAGAACTGTAAGGAGCAGCAACTTGCCTTAAGGTTGGGGACACTATACATATATATATATGTGTGCATGTGTGTGTGTCTGTGTATGTATATACATACGTATATACATAGCAACACACACACACATATATATCTCATTTTATTTAAAAGAAAGAGACAGGAAGGGAGGGAGGAAGGAATAAAGAAAGGGAGGAAGAAAAGTTTCAATTTAAAAAAGTAAAAGGGCATAACAACCTTGGAATAAAGGACAACTCTTTAAACTGGGCAAATTTAACTTTTGAAAAACCTATTGCAAAAGACCCATTTCACCGGAACTGTTGAAAACTTAGTCATTGACAGGCACTTGTCCTTGGAAACGATTTGAAGAACTGTTTTGTCCAGGTCCTCATTTTACAGAATGGGAGTCCTGACAATCAATGTGACTGTGTCTGAACCTCCACCCCCTTGCCCTCACACACACACACACATACACAGACACCTACTTAATTATATGCCTAAACTGTGGATTCTCCTTTCAGACTAAACATCTTGGGGTGCCTTCAGTTACTTCAAAGGTGTTATCAAATTCTCAAAACCATATTAATTCTAGTCCACTGTAATTATGAAAAGAAGTGCACATCTACCCTGATTCTGAAGGGAGTGATGTAAACATCAAGAAAGGTCCCAGGGAGTGGGACTCCCCAAGGGGAGAAGGATAGAGGGAAATAGGAAACCTTGGATTGGGTTTACCCAGCTGCTGTCATTCATCATCTCCATCTAGTAGGCCCCCAAATGTCATTTGTCTTCCTCCTCTTTGCCTGTACTTCCCAATTTGCCTCTTTGTGAAATGCTTTCTTCCTAATCCCAACCTGAGTCTTTTCCATCCCCCATCCCTATCCACCAACACTGAGTTTATTTTTAAAATAAAGGGTCTCCAGTTATTTGCATTTGTTTTCACACTATTTCAGCTGTTTTTGTAACATGTCTGACCCTAGAGAATTGGGCAAACAGTTTCATTCCCCAAAGTGTCAGATGACTCCTAGGTGGGCTTGTTAGATAATGCTCTAACATGACATTAAAAGGTCACAAAAATGAATAAAAAAAAAAAAATCACATAGTTATCTTTTTTGCCTGATTTCTTAGTTTTGGGTAATTTTTTCTTAATAGTCACAGTTTGTGTGAAAACTCATCTCTTCAGAGCCCTGACTGCCTCCACCTCTGCCATCCTTTTAAGTCTTGGTTTGATATCAGAACACCCTACCACATTAGAGGCCACGGAGACAATTGGTTATGAGTCCCTATTTGACAGTTGTGTAAATGGGAGCCTCCACATAGAAAATGACTTTCCCAAGGCACACACATTGAGTGACACAACCAGGGTTGGAGCCAAGGTCTTTGGTTCCCAGTCGTGTGTGCTCTTTCCATTGCACCATTTACATATCTATAGATTGTCATGATTTTTCTCTCTCTTACAGAAACTCCACACAGTCATTATGAACATAGATTATCTCTAACAGGATACCCAGCCCTGCTCAATCACTTACTACCCAAGTGACTTCTCTAAACCTCAGGATCGTCTCTGAAAAATGGAGATGATAATTGTACCTACCCCTTGGGTGATTGTGAGGATAAATGAGATAATACAAGTAAAGCCCAAATCTTGGCACACAGTAGGCACTTGAGAAATGATGCTCAGTGGTGGGTAGGCACAGATTGCATGCACTGGGTAGGACTTCACTGTGACACCCAGGATGGCAACCTTCCCAGGTTCTACTCCCACCGTTTACATCCTCTATGGGACCTAAATATGCAGGGGTGGGAGACAGGCCACCTAGCCTAGCCAGGCACCCCCACTACCCTTAGGCCTGGAAGGGGATTTCCAAGTCAGGAAGCTGGGCCTGACAGTGGGAGCTGAGTGACTCAGGCAGCTGGGAACCTCTTGCTCTTCCAGTGTGATGACAAGCACCCTCGCAAAGCCCCACCTGGGAGGAGAATCAAACTGCTCGTATTTTGTTTTATTTTGTTTTGTTTGAAAGCATGCAGTTCCCAATCTCCTTTCAGCCACTCCCTTCCCTTCCACCACCTCCACCAAGGCTGCTTCAAAGTCAGACCCAAATCCACATTAGAAGGAAATTTAAAACAAAACAAAAACACAAAAACCAGTAACTGAGTTACCTCTAAACCAAGTGCCAGAAGAAAGGTATAAACTGCCTAATAAAAACATTAAAAGATAATATTTATGGAGCACTTACTGTGTACCAGACACTTTTACCCAACTTACCTCTCAACCACCCTATGAAGTTGGTACAATTGACATCCCATTCCACCAATGAAATGGGCTTGGGGGGTTTTGATGACTTGACCAAGTCTCTACAGCCAGCAGGTAACTGGAGCAAGAGGATCAGGCTTTTAAATTCTTGACCTCTTAAGCATAATGCTAGAGTCATGCCAACTAGCAAGATGGAGAATTCAGAATGTCAGTTCTGAAAGGGTCCTTAGAAATGATCAAAGGCAGCGTTTTCCTTGTGGGGATGGAACCAGAAGGTCAGAGAGGGGTAAGGAGTTGCAGTAGGTCTTACAGAGATTTTGTGATTAATGCTTGGAGCTAGAACCTAAGTCTCCTAGCCCAAGAACAGTGATATTTCCACACACCCCACTGATGGGAAACAGGGCTTCTAAATCAAACATATGCAAGCCTTGTTCCATTTAGAGAATTTTTTTAATTGGGGCCTTAGGTAGGAGTGAATGAAACTGAGGGTGAGCCAGTCAATGAACTAGGAAAAGAGTAATCCTGGGTCCCTTCCTTAGATCCTGGCCCATTGTCCATAGCCTGTGGCATTCTCAGAAATATAAATCCCTAGAGTGGATTCTAGGTGCTTTTTGGTGTTGAGTGTGTGTGTATATGAAAGAGATTTTGGTGATAGTTAAGTGAGATAATGCATGTCAAGAACATGTTATTGTAATCATGGTATTTTTTGATAAGAAGTAAACAAGTGAACAGTCTATGGTGCCAGCTTCTCTCCCTCAGCTTGAGAAGGCATTTTTAGTTCTCTCTACCCACATCCAAAATAACTGAATGAGGGCATGGATACGACACCAAGATTAATATTCATTTGGCAGCAGACAGCAAATTAAACTATTTCACACCCATGATCACACATACACACACACACACCCTTGCCACCGAGAGACATGTCACGCAGGGGTTACGGTTGTGGGCTCTAGAGTCAGACAGACCTGGGCTTAAACCCCAGCTCTGCCACTTACGCTTTGAGGCCACGCTGTGCCTCAGTTACCTCATCAATAACATGAAGGTTGTAACAGAGCCCAGTTCACAGGGTAGGGAGAAATGCCACAGAGCCTGGTGCACACTAAGGGCTAGTGAAAGGCAGTGAAGATAATTATGATCATTATCCCTATGAGGCTGGAAGGGTTTACCTCCTTTTTCCAACAAGGACCCTGAGGCCTAGAGTTGTGGAGTAACTTGCCCCAGACCTCACCGAGAATTCTTGGAGGAGCCAAATCTAGAAGGCCTTACTCCTAGACTTTTCTCCAAGATCTTTCCTGTTTTTCTCTTTCTCCATCCCAAGTGTTTCCCCCAGTATCCCTAGGCCTGCCCAATAGTCTATGGTTTCCAGGGCACCACTGGAGGGGAGGAAACGGCAGAGTGATACTAGGGGAAATTCCCAGCCTTGTGCCCACGTGGCCTAGCCAGACCCCTCCCAGAGTTCCTGGGAGCCCTGGGCCTCCCCTACTCCAGCTCCTCTCCCTCTGGTCTCCCAAACCCCAGGTCAGGGTGACAGGCCTGGATCGGGGTTTAGATTAGATCCATGCTTGCCCCTTGCCATCCTTAGGAAGGTGGGAAGAGGTTATCAGCCCAGCCCCTCAGGAAGCAGACCCAAGGGAACCCGAGCATTTCCCAATTCTGGGAAGCCCTAACTGGGCCTGGAGAGAAGTCCTCTCTGCCCCACCCACCTCCCTCCTGAGTCCTCTCCCAAGCTCCCCTCTTCTGGGCGCCTCCCTGACTCTCCCTCCATTCTTCTCCAGCCCAGAAGCCACTGTCAAACTTGGCTTCTACTCCTCATCCCTTCTAGCCAGGGACTTCCCTGGGCTAGGCCTCTGACCAGCTTTGGAAAATCTGGACTGTTTGTGATCAGAGGTGGCTGCTTCGCCACTGTTTGCAGCCCTTTGCCTACTCCCAGGTCCTGGGATCTCTGTTAAAGGTTCAGCCACCAAAAGGTCCAGCCAGCCCTGCAAGTAAAGCAGGTGGGAGTGCACACAGGAGAGCCATTTGCTCCAGCAGTTAGGGAAGGTGCCAGTCTTCTATCATGTTCCCAAGGAGGGGTGGGGGGGCAGGGATAGATCCCACCTGATTTCTGCCTGTCTAGCTTTAGACCTCTAAAGTACCCAACCCCTCCCCCCCAAAAAAACCTCACACTCACACGCAGACACACAGTCACATAAATCCCCACATGGTCACACAAACACATTCAGACACATGCGGAGATTCTACACACAGACACACAGACACACAAACACATAAATGCACTTGCAGATAGGCAAACCTACATGGGCATACACATATACACGTTGACCAATCTGACATGCACTCACAAACAGATACACTTTCTCACACACACACAAACACACAACCATATTCACACTTGTGAACCTACTCTGTTTTCTTAGAAGGATAAGATAGAAATAGGTCCTTCTCATCCTAGCCTTTGGAAAAACCAGCAGCAATTGGAGAGAAAAAGACTGGTTGAGAGAAGACAGAGCAAGAGGAGAGCAGGAAGAGGACACAAGAGATGGAGGGAGAGAAGAAAGAGGAGAATGGGGCCAGGCGAGGAGGTAGAGGCCCAGAGCCCAAGACCTGGGTGGGGGGAGAGCAAGCTGGGCAGGGAAAGGGGAGGCCAGGCACCTCTTGACCCAGAGCCGGGAGGGTCTGGTGGCCCCCGGGACCCCTGAGCCTCGGGGCCTTTCCCGATACCCTGGCCCACCTGCCAGGTCTGGATCACTCACCTGGGGAAGGGCAGGAGAAGGCAAGGGCGTGTGCAGTGGGGGCTGCCGGCTTGTGAAGGCTCCTCCGCTCACTGTGCTTCTGCAGGAAGGAGAGCTGGGCTGGGCTGACTTTTAGGCAGGAGGGGAATTCCCCGAGATGGAGGAGCCAGCCACCAAGCAGCCCCACAAGGCCCAGCTGAGGCCCCTTCCCGCCCCCCCCAGCAGAGCACAGGGCCCCTCTTTGTCAGCTCCCCACCTGTCACTTCCCAGACTGACGGTCACTGTGAATTCCAGGGAGGGGAGGGGGCTCTGGGGAAGAGTTGGAAGCGTGGTGATTCCATGGCTGGGTTGGGAACTGTGTCGCAGGGGCAGGGACGACCCGGCCTTTCTTCCCTGGGTTCTCCTGACGACGTCTATTTCCTCCTTGGCATGAGGTGGGGGATTCCAGTCCCCAGGGCCTGGAGGATATTGCCACAGATGCCCAGCCACATCCTCCTGGCCGCATTCCTCTCCCATCTGTTTCCACTTAATCTCCTCAGGGAAGGAAGTGCTCACCCCTGCCCTCTGTGCCGGGTCTCATTCGGATGTCGAGTAGGTCCAGCTCTGCACTGCCCAGCTCACTTCCCATCCGGAGCTTCAGTGACCCCTGAGTGAGATGGGGATAAGGAGTTCTGCCTATTGGTAATTAAAATACCCTTGATGGTTTGCAGAGGTCCTTCTAAGCTATTGACTGCTTAACAAACAGAAGGTCTCAGTTCATTAGACTTTGAAAAGATGTCTGGGAAGGGGATGCCTGGGAAAGGGATGGATGGAAGGGAATGAACTGGCCTTTCTTGACCATCCCTGGTTCCCATAGTTCCTTCCTTCTTTCAGCAACATTTGTAGACCACTGAGGATATAGGAGCTGACAAGTCAGACCCACTTCCTGCCCTCTCAGAATCACAGACTCTGGGCTCATACCATTGCCATCAGCCACGTGTAGCTATTTGAATATAAATCAATTAAAATTAAATAAAATGAATTGTTCAGTTCCTCAGTAGCACTTGCCATATTTCAAATGCTCAGTAGCCACATGTGGCTACTACAATTGATTGCACAGGTATAAGACATTTCCATCATCGCGGAAAGGTCTGTTGGACAGCATTGCTCTGGGGGCTGTAGGCAAATGAATAGGTAATTACAATAAAGAGTAGTAGAGACGTGGTTTGACAGCAGAAATGCAGGGGGCCACAGGAGACATCTGGTCAGATTCGGGGATCTGCGAAGTCTTCCTGGAGGAAGTAACACCTCAGCTGAGACGTCAAAGGAGCCCAGCAAGAGAACAAGGAAGGGTATTCCGGCAAATGGAATAGCATGTGCAAAGAGAAGAGAGAGTAACTTCAGGGAACTGAAAACTGTTCATGCCAATGGGTTTGAAGTAGATGAGGGGGAAGTAACAGAGGTGGACCTGGAGAAATAAGCAGGCCCAGGTCAGAAGGGGTCACACTCAGTGGGGGTGGGGGTGGGTGGGAGGAGGTGTCCAGTGAATCCAATCCTCATCTACTTCTGCGCCCTTCAGATCGGGATTACACTGGGACATGAGAGAGATCACCTGGCCCAGTGGCCTCCCTTTACAGTTGAGGAAGTGAAGGCAGACAGGGAAGTGACTTACCAAGTGAGTAAATGGAGGGACTTCCTGACTGCTCATCCAGTGCTTTTTCTCACACCACGTTCAGGCTCTCAGTCACACTGGCCATTTTTTAAGTGCTCAATCTCCACATGGGGTGAGTGGCTACAGTGTTGGACTGCACAGATAGTTTTGTCTCTGTAGAAAGTTCTATTGGATGAGACAAACCAGTGAACCAGATCAGGGGCAGAGGATGAGATTCTCCCTGCATATGGAGACTTTTCTCCAGAGGGAGTAAAAATATGCCTTCCCACCCCCTCGTAGTTGGCATGCTCCCCTCTCTGTCCTCTGATGCCAAGTCCTAGGGCCTCCCTCAGCCCTTCCCCCACTTCTCAGAAGCAGGCATTTGGGTTGGTGACAGGACAGCATCAGGTAGACTGACCTGGTCCCTGGCTCCCATCCTGGAGCCTCCTGGTGGCCTGGGATCAGCCCCTGGCATCAGCCAGAGCCTTCCGTGATATTTAGGAATGTCCCTTCCTTGAGGAAATGGAGATTCAGAGTACATCTGAATCTTACTACATCTTACTATCATGTGTAATTCAGCCCTGATGTTCCAGGATTGCAATATTCTCTCTATACATGATATTTTCTCTCTAGAGGCCATGATAATCATAACTTCTCTGTGAGCTCAGAAAGCCTGGCTTGTGGTCTTAAATGGTGGAGGAAACTTGAAGGGCAAAGAGGTTCAAGCAGCTGGACCAACATGATCTGGACTCTCCAGTTAGGAATACTTGACTTGCACACCCTGGGGAAAGATTGGCTCCAGCTTGCCTACTGAAATGCCAAGAGCAGTCAGCTTCTCCTACCCTCACTCCCACCTCTTCCCTCTTCCAGCCACACATTCCCTGAACTTGCCTTCCCTGCCCAGGTGTACAATAGACATCTAGGAAAAAGAAGCCCCTGGACTGGGCATCAGAAGGGCTGAGTTTGAGTCCTGGCTCTGCTGTGTGACCCTGGGCAAGTCCCTTTCCTTCTCTGGCCCGCAGCTTCTCCTTCAGTAATATGAGGGAATCAGACTAGATGATCACTAAGGGACATTCCATTCTGATATTGTAAGGAAGTCAAAAAGTTCAGAAGAAGGAGAAATCAAGGCAGGCCAAGGGTGTCAGGAAAAAAATAACAAATAAATAATATTTGAGCTTACCATGTGCTGGGCATGGTACTAAGTGCTCCTCAACGCATTATTTCATGCATTCCTCATAAGAACACTATGAGACTGGTACTGTTATTTTGCAGATGAGGAAACTGAGGCTCACGTAGTTTAAGCTACACAGCTATAAGTGGCACAGCTACAGGTCAAAGTCAGATAATGTCTCTAGGGCTTGCCTGGAGGAGCTGAGACCTATACAAAGCTCAGATCTGCTTTCTTTCGATGGCTGGTCATTGCTCATAGGACAAATTCTGTTAAGGCCCTACCTTAAATGTACCCAGTTAGGAAATGTACCTGGGAAGTTTTTCTGAATTTCCCTCTTCTGCTTCACTCCAGACTTTGGCAGTTCCCTTGTTCTGCACTTTGAAGGCCTCCTCCTTTATTCTTTCACCGCAACTGTAATAAAAGGATTATTGGTCAGTTTGTTTAATGTCTGTCTCTCCTGCTAGAGCAGTGGTTCTCAGGTGGGGGCAATATTGCCCCCCAGGAGACATTTGGCAATATCTGGAGACATTTCTGGTTATTGCAACTGGGAGGTGAGTAGGGGTGCTATTGGCATCTTGTGGGTAGAGACCAAGGATGCTTCTAAACATCCTACTGTGCACTGGAGAGATCCCAGCAACAAAGAATGATCAGGCCTAAAATGTCAATAGTGCCGAAATCCTGTGCTAGAGGATAAGCTCCACATGGCTGGGAGCGGTTTCTTCTGTGATCTTCACTATCTCCCCCAGCCCAGCACACAGCAGGTGCTCACCAGATGCTTGTGGAAGGGAATGAGGGAAGGAAAAATGGATTCTAGAACCACATCACGGGTGGCTGAAGTAAACAAGGTCCCTGAGGTTGGGAGGCATGCAGGACTTGAGAGACACATGTAGTGAGAGGTGAGATCGGGAAGAGATAGTGGAGACAGACCTTGAGGAGTCTTGAATAGCCACCTAAAAAGTTTCTTCTTCATTCTGTAAGCAATGGGGACCATGGAAGACTTTATTCTCACTAATGAAAGGTTTTTCAAGCTCAGAATGATAAACTCAAGCTGATGCCTTAGGCAGAGAAGTAGGGACAATAGAAAACTGTCCTTGAATCCACAAAATAATACCCCCTTGTTTTAGTGATACACATTGACATCCCTGTAAATAATTGTCCGAAGAGTGGAAAGCAACATTTTACTGACTGTGAATAAATGGATATGTATTTCCCCCAAACCTTTGAGTCTATAAGCACCTGCTGGTTGCCAGGCCCACCACTGTTGCTGACTCACTGTATGACCTTGGCAATAATTTCTTTTTCCTCTGTCCCTCACTTTCCCTGTCTGCGCAAGGGGGTTGACTCTCTTTGCCTATCCATAAAACTGGGAATCACTGTGTGTCTAGAAGGGGTGCCTGTTAGGATAATTTCATCAAGAATATTATAGGCCAGGGGTTTGCCAATTTTATTGCCCATCAGAATCATCTGATCCATTTAATGTTCAGTGGGGCCTTTGATCAGCAGCTCTCGGTCCTGGCAGCACATCAGAGTCACCTGGGAAACTTTTAAAAAATTCAGACACCCAGGACCTGCCCCAGACTAATTAAATCACAGCCTTCAGAAGTGTGGCCTGGGCATTGATATTTTTAAAAGCTTTCCAGATGATTCTAGAGTGCAAAGTTGTAACCACTATCCTAGAAGCTGCCCTTTTAACAGATGGTTCTGAGCAGGTGGTCCCAGGATCTTACTGTGCTTGGGTCACCGCGATCCCCCATCTGTTCCCCTTTTTGAACCATGAAAGGTGCTTTCTCGGTACCAGGGGCAGAGACTGTGAGGACAACAAATCTGAGAGTTCCTAGGAAATTCTCTCCAAACAAATCTGGAGAGAAGAGAGCTCTAGCCAACTTCCTGTGGACCACAGAACATTATACGTGGTGGATGTGAAAGGAAAAATTAAAATAAGTCTGTGAGGGGAGGAAATACATGGAATTCTGTCAGCATTTGAAAAGTGGGATTCGGGAATGCATTATGCAAAATTGTGCTTTCCAAGGAAGCAGATACAGGGTAGTATGTTGTAAGACTCTTTTTAAAGGAAGAGGATCCAAGGACAAATGTTGCAAGACTGTGCTGGCAAAGGAAGTGACTTCTGAGCACATCAGAGCTAGAACAAAGCTTAGAGATGAACTTGACAGCCCACTCACTGGTGGGAAGGGGAAACTAAGGCCCGGCGAGAGGTGGGCATTTGTCCAAGTCAGACAGGAGTTGCTGCCTGAGCTAGCATTACTCTCCAGGTTTCCTGACCACTTCCTGCCGGCCGTCTTGTCCTCTACTCAATTATATATCACCACACTGCTTTACCCCAGGTCCCTAGCCCACCCTCCATCCCTCCACACTCCTCCACAGAGCCCAAGGTCCAAGGATGGGACTAAATGCGTGAGCCTGGATAGGCACCTGCCAGATGACAGAGGTTGAAGCCAGCAGTGGCTGGGGTGAGCCCGAGAGGAAGGAGCAGAGTCTGATGACGCAGCCCAACCTCAGAAAGGAAGCCTGGTCACCAGGGGGAATTTCCCTGGGTGAGGTCTCATGTCTATGCAAATTTTGCACTCCAAATAACCTGGACCCCTGGATGAGGGAGGGACAAGAGGAAAGAGGACACTGGGAAAGAAAGGGAAGGGGGAAAGGCACACAATGTGCCAGGCTCTTTATATGCCTAATCTCATTTTGTCCCTAAAACATCCTCCAATGTAGGTGAATTGGGAACCTGAGGCCCAGTGAGGAGAAGGTGAATTGCCCAAGAGATAGCAGTACCTTCCAACACCAAGGGGAGACCAGGGAGAGGCAAGATGATGGTGATGGATATGGTGATGGTGCTGCTGATAACAAACGTGATCCTGATAAGGCCTGAAGGTTAGCAGAGTTTCATTTTAGGTTTTCATCTCACTCAGCGGGGCATTCTTATCCTTGGGAACGGATAAAAGGCATTGGGAAAGTACTGACCCTGACTCACCTTGGCAAATCCCATCACCTTGGTTTCCCACGTCCTGAATGCATTGGAAAAGGTATGGCAGCCGGCACCGTTAACCCCTTCACTACCAGCTTCTAGAACACTCCTGGAAAAGTGGATGGAATGGGATGGATGCTTTTGAAGGAGAATCTTCTTCTCTTTTCTGCCTCTTATAAATCTCACTCACCTGGAGCAGTACCACCTCCAGAAAGCCTTCCCTGCCACTCTGCCCCATCCCCAAAGTTTGATCCCACTTGTCTAGTTCTCCAGGGAGCTGGTCTCGTCTCCCTAGAGCAGGAAGGCAAATAGGACCAGAGTTCAAGCCAGGGCTGTTAGATGCAAAGCCTGTCCTCAGTAGGACTTGGTTGTTTCTTCTGTCAAAGAACTTACTCAGGAACAGGCCAGACCCTGACTTCTGAAGTTGTGAGCTGCACATAGGGCTGTATGCCAAGGAAAGCGTGAGTGTGTACGTGCCCTGGTGAGCGTGCATGAAGAGCAGGTTTGGGTTCTTGTGTGAGGCATTTCCTGTGTGACCAGTCATGTATCTGGACAACAATGTCTATTTCTGCTTGTTACCAGCAGTGTATTTGCATTCAATAGTATCTTTGTGGGCCTAATAATTTTATTTTTCTCTATCTAGTCAACAGTGCATTTCTGCATATGCATTACCAACAACATGTATGTCTTTATATGACCAATAGTGTGCTCCTGATTCTGGGTGTGGCTGGCAGTGATTTGGAATTCTGCGTCACTAGCATTATGTATGGGCTTGCATGCATAGCCCATGTGTGGGACACTGGGGAATGGAAATTGCTGGCCCAGCACAGTCTTGCTTGAGATCTCTGTGTTGATGCCCAATCCTCCCTGCTTTCCTGTCAGGCCCTCCCAACCCTGCCCCTTGGTATCTCTGGGTAAAGGTCCATGGCCGCCCCAACGGGGTGGCTAGAGAAGGGGTTGTGGCTACAGCCGGCAGCGCGGTAGGCAGGAGGGAGTCAGATGGTGATGGTTGAGAGGAAGGAGTAGAGAAGGAAATGCATGTTCTGGAAACTTCGAGAACAGCTGGGCCTGGGGGAAGGGTCCATTCTCAGCTGGCTCTGGCTTAGGGCTTCAGTGGTCTTCACCTAGCTGAGAAAGAAAGTGGGATGGCCTGTGGCCCATTCCCTTGATTTCTTGCTCCCCAGTGTCTTTCATCTCTTTTCCTCATCTCTAATTTCTCCTCCCTGGCTCATGCCCTCACCCTTCCACACCTGGGGAATAATTGCAAGTTTGGCAACTGGTCTCGCAGCTGCTGGCTCTGTCTCCATCTCTATGCTGGCCTCCAAAGCCGTCTTTTCTAAAGGACATCCCTAATCATGCTACTCCCCACCCCTGACACATTCAGAGCTTGCCAGTGCCTGGTGGATCAAGTCCACATTCTTTAGCATAGCCCAGCACACTGCATGCCCTTCTCACGTCGGCCTCCTCACACGCTGGATGACTCCCTCTCGCCTCTGCTTCCCCACTTCTGTGCCCTTGTTCAAGCTGTCACCTCTGCCTGGATCTCTCTCCCTCTTTCAGTAATTTTACTGTTGAAACTTCTCTATCCATCTTTTGAGGTGCCCCTCAAAGGCTCCCTTTACCAGGGACCCCTTCTTAGTCCTCTGTGGTTCATCTGTGGCTTCTGTACTTGGTATCCCCTTGCTACTGTGTACTTGGTTGGACTTTTAAAGATAATCTTTCCCTACTTAGCTTTCGGAAGGTAAGGGGCATAAAGTAGGGACTCAGTAACGAGCAGAAGCTGTTGAGACTTCCCCTCTCTGAGCCTGTTTTCTCTTCTAAAAAGTGGAAACAAGCGTATTACAAGAATGGCTGACAATGAGTCCTTACTATGATCCCAATGTGTGCTCAGAGCTATACATGCACTGCCTAATTTAATCTTCAAAACAACCCTGTGAGGTAGAAACCATTGTCATTCCCATTTTACAGATGAGAAAATCAAGGCACTAGGAGGTCAAGGGACTTGTCTACTACTAAATGGTTGACTGCGAGTTGAACCAGGTCTTTCTAACTCCATATATCTAACCATTGAGTAGCATGCTCAGTTACGTAACTAAAATTTGACTAACTCCAGCTGTCAAGTGGGGAAGTCTCCCTGGAGAAACCTGAGGTCTGGTGGGGAGCGGAGGGGCAAGTTTGTGCGCTATTTACCGCTTCTGGGTTCTGAAATTTGGGTTGGGCAACTTGACACTTCTCCCTCCTATTCTCACCTCTGCCTGACTTCCTCCATTGAAGTGGAGGCAGAAGTTTCAGCAGAGACAGCAGGGTCTGGAATCGGGAGACCCGGGTTCTAGTCCCAGACCCAGCCCTTGCTATTACCATGGTTACAGCCCTGCTCTCTGGTCCTGTTTCCAAATTCATGAAGCAAGAAGACTGATTTGGATGATCTCTAAGATCATGTCCAGCTCAGTCAATCCATGTTGTGTTATATTTTCAGTTAATTTGTTTCACCAGTTGGAGCCTCGGTTTCCATCAGTAAGATTTGCACTATCTCAAAGGAAATAATGCCCATGAAGGCAAAACTTCTGTGGGATTACTCTAGAGGCAACTCATTGCTCTCAACAAAGCACAGTGAATACCAGGAGCTTTCAGTCAACAGTTCCCACGCTGCCCTCCATCAGCAGGAAATATGGCAGTGGTGATTTCCAAATAGCTGCTCTCTGCTCAGGTAGAAGGGCAACCCCTTTCCAGCAACTTCTTTGGATTTTTTCCTTGTGGCCCCAAAGACCAAGGTTAGCTTATCACAGTTACAAAGCTTTCAAAAAGGTTTGCCTTGAAGGGGAAAAATATGGCTCAAGGCAAGAGTGGGGTCTGTGAAGAGATAGAGAGAATGACTGGTGTTGACACCTCCCTCAGAGGGTCAGAAAAATGCAGACAAATGTAGGAGACAGCCCCAGGTAGTTATCAAAACACTGGACCCAGTTCTGGAGCCCAGGGCTCCAGTTCTGTCTCTTTTGCTAATTTCTGTGACTCTGGATCAGTCACTTCCTCTCTGTAGAAATGACAGTTTTTCTGTCCGTAGCTGAGGGAAGGAGGCGAGAATTTCTGAGGGGGCCCCTTCTACACTTAGAACATCACAACCGTCCTTTTTTCCCAGTTTGAGATGGCAGCGGTTTGGGCTTCTGCTTTCTCTTTCCTTTAGTTTCAATTTAGCCCCCACCACTTCTTCCAGTTGAACTTTGACCATAGAAACAAACTCCGGCATCTTTTATTCCAGTGTTTTGGAGAGTGCTGAGTGGGAGGGACACTCAAATGGAAGCTTCTTAGATTAGGACCACAATGGTCTAATTTTTCATCTTTAGCACCTAGCACACGCCATGGGGCATAGGAGGTATTCAGTAAGTATAAGCTTCATGTATGAAGGAATGAATGGGTGCCTCAGGTTCAAAATATTGACTACCACTTCCTCCACCACATCTCCAAGAAAATGCACTTTGTTCTGCAAGCATCTGAGTGTTGGGGGGGTTGTTGCAATGGCCTCTCAACTGGCCACCCTTCCTCCATGCATTTTTCTTAAATGCATCACTAGGCGTATGGCTTCCCTGCCCAAGAAGCTCCATAGATCCCCCCTCGGAATGGAGGCTTCTCTGGAAACCTGGAAGGCGAGGGCGTCATCCTTGGGGGAGTTTTTGTGTTGGGATCAGGAAAGCAGGGCATACTTCTCAAGCACCCAGAGAAAGAATTTGGACACAAGGTAAACCCAGTTTCTGTTCTGGAAGCCGCTAGGAAGATCAAACCACATACCTCAGCCTCAGAGAAAAACTGATTTCATTGAAACTGCCCAGCCCAGGGATAACTGGGGATACTCACCTGTGTTCATGGGATGAGTTAATGTTGCACTTGTGTCTCTAAGGAGTTAGAATCCATTTGTACCTTATTCTCAGTGTGGATTATTAGCATATTTTAAAATTGTACCCTGTTGAGGCTCAATAAGCCAAAATAGCTCCAAAACAAACCTGGCAAAAATCTATGAGTAGGGTTATTTCAGCTAAAAGCTGGCTTAAACTTGAGTGCTGTCTCTCATCACAATAATAATGCTGTTATTTGCAATGCTCTTTGTGTTCATGCCTTCAAAAATTAAAATTGATGTTTGACTTAAAGATTAGGGAATATAAGTTTTTTTGCATGCGTGTTTTCTATTAATGACTTGTTATATAAAATAAGACTCACATGAAGAAATTGATGTATTCCAGGCTGATGTGATACAGGTAATTTATGAAGTGAAATCTGTTTTTCCATTGTTTTCTGGTCTAACCTTAGAGGTTTGTCCTTCTAGAAGAAATGATCCTCTCTGGCTCTAACAAATTATGCATCATAAAGCATCCTGTCTTCTAAAATCACCTATATATATATATATATATATACTAGTTTTTCTGATAAAGCTAATAATAATAAACTTATCACAAAGATTCCCCCTGAGTTGTAAGATAAAATCCTGGCATTCAAGGTCAGGATAATTAGGATGCCAGCTCAGTTCTAATATCATCTACTTCACCCCACAAATTTTTAGGATCTCCCTCCCACTGTTGACCAATCCCAGAAGACAACCCACCTTAATTGAAACAAGTGAAAAGTGCACATCGAGAGGTCAGAATAGTGTCTTGCAAGTGCTCAAGTTAGCTGTTATCATTTCTGGTTTCTAGGCCTCCACTGTGTTCCTCTCTGCCTCAGGGAGCCTCCCCACTTCCATCCCCTCAGAATCCATTGCTCTTTCCATTCCACCGCAGCCCAACATTCTTTTCTTGAAGGCATTTCTGTTTTTAACTTTGGATGCCTTGAGATCTGTAGCCAACAGACTTCTTGCAAACAAAGGGCCGAAAGTGTCTTGGGATCTACCTCTTGGAGTAGGCGATGTCAATAGCTAGCTTCAAGCCAGGCATTGAGTACTGTCAAGCACCATCTCATTTCACAGATAAGGAAGAACTCAGGTTAATGTGTTCTTTGTCAAGCAATTAGTGGCAAAGGTCTAACTCCAAAGAGCTTACCCATTTTGTTAATTTACCTTTCTGTAACAGTTAAATTAACTTGGGAAAATACCCAAAAAAGATCTCAGCTGACCCTCATGGGGTTTCAGTGGATGGGAGGAAGTAGAGTAGATATGACAGTGAATTTTCTTAGTTTCAGACTCATTGTGTCAGAGATGAAGAGAAGGCTCTTCAAAATTGTTGGGTCCAACATTAAATGTACAAATGGAGAAACTGAGGCTCAATGAAGGCAATGGCTGGTCCAAGGTCACACAGCGAGGAAGGGAGCAAGAAGTAGGCTCAGCAAGTCTCCCAACTTCCCCTCCAATGCTCTCTTCATGGCCAAGACACTGAATATGCACTGAACTACGATAAACCAGTCTGGTTAGCTAGGTGGGGAGCAGAGCCCTCTAGCCAGCAGGCATCCTCATTCTCATGGTTACTGGACAGTTTTAGATCCAAATCACAGACCAGAAGCAGAGCTGGGCGGAGGGAAGTTGGAGAAACTGCAGTTGAGCCTACTTGCTTATCAGTGACCTTCCTGAAGTGGAAACTTTCCAGGGGCCTCCCCAGATCGAAACTGCATCTGGTGACCTTGAAGAGTTCAAAAGAGGAAGCTTGGGTTTCGTTGTAATTGAAGAGCACACGGAGAAATGTCTGGGCAACCAGAGGGAAGGAGAGGTGACCCAAGGCTCAGAGCAGAACTGCCCCAGCCTCCCCAGTCTCCGTGCAGGCTCAGGTTCTCATGTGGGCTTCCCAGGAAACCCCTGGGAAGTTTAAAGACACAACTCACTCCTGGGGCCGATTTAACAACCTCATGCTATACTAGCGAAAATCCAGGCCTCAGGTGTCTAGGTAGAAGACACAGGCTTTCAGTGGAAATCTGCATATGTGTCTGTGTGTATCTCTTTTTATTTACATTTTTAAAGAGAGAAGTGTAAAAGGGACTGAGCTGCAGGCATACCATAGAATGTCAAAGTCAGAAGGGGAACGAAAGAGCTTTTAGTCCAACTCTCCCCTTCATATATAAGAAAATAGTGACTCAGGGAGGGGAAGGGACTGCCCTCCGGTCAGAAGCAAGTGTCTGGCAGACGCAAAACTGGAACCTAAGTATCCTGACTCCTGGTCCACTGCTCTGGCACAGCCACCCGGATGGAGATTGGTGGTGAAATGGGGGTGGGGTTGTCAGTTTGCTGGTGGGCTTTTACTATCCCCTCCCCTCCCCCCAGCACACTCAACTGGCACCTGCCACCACACTCCACCATTCAAAGCACACACACCACTCATTGTACAGAGAGGCTCAGTATGTTTTTGGGATTTGACACAGCCCAAACCAGGGCAGAGGCTATGGCTAGGGACAGAAGCTGGGAAAGGGCTGAGGAGGCAGCTGGGAATAGAGGTGAATGGGATTTATGGCTATAGTTCTTTAGCCACTCAAACCCGAGCAGGGTGACAGTGCTGGGCCCCCAGTGGCCCGTGGGGGTAGGAGCCTTTCCTAAGCCCCTGCTGGAGATGAGAGCCCCCACCCTAATCCCTTCCCCCCAGCACTGCCCCTTCCTTAGTCTCTGGAGCTTGAGCAGCCAGGCTTGGTCACGGTGCTGGGTGCTGCTGCCCATTTCCCATCAGCGCCAGTGGCCCTAGTCCTTGCCGCCACACAGAGCCAGCAAGGCCTTCAGGAAGTCTCCGGAGGTGTCACCCTGGCAAGGAGCAGAGGGAGAGCAGAGTGAGTGAAAAGACTGTGCCCCTTCTGCGGCTCCCCACTAACCTCGGGAAAAGGCCCACGGTGTTGGACCGGCATTCAGGGCCTTTTGTACTCGGGCCCCTGCGGGCTGCTATAGCTTCACCCCATCCCCCTCTTCCATCTGGCAACAGCTTGGTCCTCTCTCCACTTTGGCCCCTACAACTCCTCCTGCACCACCCTGAATCCCTTCTGCCATTTGATGCCCTCTCCTATGACACAGTCCTGCCCTCCATCTTGCCCCAAGCAGAGTAAGCTCTCATCTCCCTTGTTCCCCTTGCACTGTGCGAGTACCCCTGGCTCTTACCATATTGTGTCAGATGATTCCTTATCTGAATATTATTGAGCACGTTTGGGCCCTTGCTAGGAATTTACATGAACATCGTGTTCAAGGCAAAGGACAAGGGCCTGGCACACAGCTGGGGAGGGCAGACTTGCTTCCAGGTGGTACAGTTTCTCTTTCTAGAGGGGCTCCATATTGTAAACAATTCAAACCAAAAGAAAGGGTGTGCAATGCAAGTCTCTCATCCCCAAACCAAGAATTGGCCATGGTTACTAGTTTCTTGTATGGCTTTCTAGCAATATACTGTGTAAATACAAGTATGTGTGCATATGTAACGTTCCTTTTCTACACAGATGGACACATACCATTCACATTGTTCTGGGCTGTACTTTTTCGACCTAGAGAAGAGATCAAATCAGCACATAGAAATGCTTTATGCTTTCTCATGGGTGTATCGTTTTCTACCATAGGGATGTACCATCATTTATTTCATTAGTTACATATGGAGGGTTTCTAATCTTTTGCTACTACAGTGCTGGCAAAAACATTCTCTTACATGCCTGTGGGAGCATGTGTGGCAATTTCAATAGGATATCTGTATCTACAGGATTCTTGTAGAACTGCTAAGTAAAAAAGTGTGCACATTTTAAATTTTGAAATTGCCAAATTACCTTTCAAGATGTGCTGCTGATTTACACTCCCACCAACTGTGTGTTTGATTACCTGTTTCCCCACTGTCTTGCCAAGCAAGTATAACATCAAATTTTAAGATCTCGGCCAATCCCGTTGTCAAAAAAATAGGGTCCATAAAAGGGAAATAAGACAGACAGAAAAGACCACATTTATATGAGATATCCAGAAAAGACAGGTCTAACAGACAAAAATTAGATTAATGATTGTTTTGGCTGCGGTAGGAATAGGGGCACAGGCATGAGAAATTTTACTGAGGTGATGGATATGTTCTAACTAATGTTGCATTGTGGTGATGGGTTGCACAAATCAAGAAAATTTACTAAAAATTACTAAATTGTACTCTCAAAACTGGTAAATTTTATGGTGTCTAAATTATACTACAATACAGTTGGTTTTAAAATGTAAAACAAATAGGCTCATTTCAGTTTGCATGTCTTTAATTATGAATGAGGGTATGCATTTTTTATTGTTAGAAAAGCATACTGGTATTTCTTTTTGTGTGAAGTGTATATTCATGTCCTTTAATTTGGAGTTCTTTATATATATCAAGGAAACTAGCCTCTTTTATGTGTCAAACTTTTTTTTTTTGCCAACTTATGTTCTTCTGCCTTGCAGAAATTTTTAATTTGTATGTAGTCAATCTATCTTTGTGTAGTCAATCTATCTTTTTATGATTTTTTGTTTGAGTTAGAAAGGCCACCCACACTCTGACATTATAAGAAAAAAAATCCTCAAATTTCCTACTTGTCTCTTTTGTAATTGCAAGTGTTAGGTTTAAATCTTTGATCCACCTGTAATTTTACTTTGGTATAAAGAATGAGGCAGGTCTCCCATCATTTGGGAATATCCTGGCTGTTCTAAGAGGCAACCCACTGAGAAAAAGACTGTGGGAATGAAAAAGGCTTCTCCCCTTGTGTTCAGGGATCTGATCAGCCCTCAGCCCTCCCCAGCCAGGCCCCCCCCCTACCTCAATGGCTTGGTGCAGCGACGTGTCGTATTTCTCAATGTACTCCCGCCGGATGTTGAGCAGGTCGACCTCGCTCCGGGAGACCATGATCCTGGTGAGTGTCTTCTCATCCGTGCCGGCGCCCTGGTGGAGGAGGGGGAGACACCGGGCCAGGTCAGGCAAGACACAGGGGACGTCCACCAGCCGCTCGCCCTTTGTCCTTCCAAACCAGAGTGGTTATTCCGCCTCCGTCTTCCACAAATGGTCCTGACCCAAACTCCCCTGTGCCTAGGACTGCCCAGAAAGGGCCCAAGGAGCAGGCAGGGACATGGAGCTGTGGGGGCAGCTGGGCCCGCCTCTGCCCTCAGGAGGCTAGAAGCACCTGCTGGGGAATAAGAGCTGGGTTCAAGTCCCCGCTCCACCTCTAGGGAGCCATGTGCACTCAGGCAGATTTTTAGCCTACCTAGGCCTGAGTGTCCTCCTCTATAGAAAGAGAATACTACCACTCCTCAGAGGACAGCCAGGAGGGTCAGCGGCAGTCAGAGAAGCACAGCATCTCCACAGGGCTCGGCCCATGGTGGATGCATTATAAATGGTTGCTGTGCTTGGGTGCTGCAGGCTGGAGGGGCTGAGGCTCATTCCCACCAGCAGCTGAGATGCCAGTTATGGGGCTGAGATGGTGGCCAGGGTGGTCCAGGTTGTTTTCTCCCCCCATTCCAACAGACTTTATATTTTTAGAGCAGCTGGAGCTTTACAGAAAAATTATGCAGAAAGTACAGAGTTCCTGTAAATCCACTCAACCATTCCCCCTCACAGTTTCCCCTATTAACATTTTGCATTAGCATGGCACATTTTTTACAATTGACGACTGATATTATAATTACATTATTAACTAATTCTTTGTGTTGTACATTTCTGTGCTATTTTTTGAAAAATTTTTATTGTGGTAACATATATACAACATAACATTTCCCATTGTAACCACTTTCAAGCGTACAACCCAGTGGTGTAAATCACATTCATGATGTGCCACCCTCACCACCATGGTCTGGGCTGTTTGGTAAGAGCAGGCTGGGTCCCAGGGCTGAGCACCTACCTTTTGCAACCATATGTCCAGGAGACACAATGTCACCTGCCAGAGCATGAGCTCTGTGAGGGCAGGGGCCATATCCTACTCAGCCCTGTGTCCCCAGAGCAGGGTTTCTCAGTCTTGGTATTTGAGGCCAGGTAATTCTTTGCTGTGGGGGCTGCCTGTGCATTATACAGTGTTCAGCAGCATCCCTGGCCTCAACCCACCAGATGTCAGCAGCACCTACGCCCCAAGTTGTGACAACCAAACATGTCTCCAGGCATTGCTGAATGCCCCCAGGGGGAAAGGTGCCCCCAGCTGAGAACCACTGCCCCATAGCCAGGCACAGGGCCAAGGCTGATAAATATCAAACGGGGTGGGAACGGCTCCCGCAGGCCCTGCTCTGGGGGATGATGCACATCTGCACGTGTGTGTAAGTTGGAACCTGAGGGAAAGGGGCAAAGGAGCAGGTTGTCTTACCTTCATAGATTTGTAAAGTTTGTCGGCAAAGAAGAGAGGCTTGTTCTTGACACTTTGAACTGGTAGGAAGAGGAAAGAGAGGCAGAGAACTCGGTCAGCGGATGTGAGCTCAGACCCTGGGCCAGGCCCTTCTCCCAGGTCATCTCCCCCATGCTGGCCTGCAAGTCATCGCCAGCTCCAGGGATGTACCCGGGAGTGACACTTCCATGCCCCCTGCCCAATGCCTCCTCCTAGGGCTCATCTCTTAAAGGTCTGGCTCTTTCTTGGTGGCAGCTAACTTCCTACTAAGGTGCTGGCAGCTAACCAAGGTTAATAAAGGATTTGAAGGTAATAAACCCCGCCTGAACCCAAGGCAGCACACCCAAGGCCCAGCATTCCGGAGCGTCAAAGAGCATCAGAATCACCTGAGAAGCTTATTTAAAACTCTGGTTCTTAGGCTGCATGCTAGAGACTCGAGATTCTAGAAATATTTAGAGCAATAGTTCCCAAGGAGTGGTTGCTGGACCAGCAGCATCAACATCACCTGGGAACTTATTAGAGATGCAGATTCTCAGGCCCCCCCCTAGATGTGCTGAATCCAAAACTCGGGAGGTGGGACCCAGCAATCCGTGTTTCAACCTGCCCTCCAGAAGACTCAGTGCTGGGCAATTGACTTGCCCCACTTTTCCTGGGACTCTTCTGGTTTTGGCAATGAGAGGCCACGTAAACCAGGATGGGTGGTCACTGCACTCTGGTGCATGCTGAAGTATGAGACACTCTGATGTGGTGTAACTGAAGGTGTGTGCCAACCTCCACTGCTGACTTTGTCCTGCAGCCTGCACACTCTTGCCATGTTTGTAGCTCCTGCCCTCAACCCCACCCCAGGTGATGCCTGCCTGGTTGGACCAACTCCTTTCTCAAGGCTTGGGGTTCTCAACCCCTCAGCAGCTTCTTGAGCCTAGAGGGGGGTGTCTCAGATAGTGTAAGGAGGAAGAGTCAAGCGCTGGTCCAGGCAAGCCAGAATGAGTCTGGATATAAAAGTATTTCTACAATGAGGGCAGAGGTGTGAAGATGGGATTGTCCATCCCAAGGGTCCAATCACACGGGAGATGCTGTAGGGGGCCTGTGGCTGGCCAAGAATCCCAAGGGAGAGATCATATCGCGCACCTCCCTCCTCCAGAGCCTTATGTTTTTCCCTACTACCTCCTAAACAAATCCCAAGCTCTTTGGCCTGAAGGTCCAGGCTCCTGTCTCCCTTTGTTACTCCATCTCACTCAGTCCTCCATTTTCCCAACTTAATGCAAATTCCTTTGGGCCTTTGTCTTCCCAGCAAGGCTGTGTTTCCCATCTCCCATCCACTACTTTACCTCCCCAAATCCCTTCCCATCCTGCTTGATATACACATCCCTAGTCATGTCACCTCTTCCAGGAAGCCTCCCCTGACTCCAGCCTGGGGTTTAGACGATCTGGTTAAAGAGCAGCATGGGTAGAAACTTTCCTCCACTGTGACCAACCCGGGAAGCCTCCCCCAGAAATTGACGCCTGTCCGTCTGCTGCAGAGGACCTCAGTGCATGCTAAAGTGTGGCATGGCGTGGTATAGTGTGGTGGTGGTGGGGTGTGTAGGTGCGTGAGCATGCGTGTTCTAGGTGGAAGGAGGGAGGGAGGATGGAGAAACACAAGGGGTGCAAGATCTGAAAGTCTTGAAAGACCAATTACTCAGGTGATTAACAGCAGGAACTCTGGGCTCAGGCAGCCTTTGGTTTGAGCCCTGGCTCCACCATGTTACTTAGCCTCTCTGAACTTCAGTGTCCTCCTCTGTAAAATGAGCTGATAATAGCAACTGGTGAGGATTTAATCACAATGGTGTGTAAATAACCCAGCACAGGGCCTGACAGTATATAAGAGTAAAAGTTAACAATTACCCAGTACATACTATGTGCCAGGCACTGTTCTAAGGGCTTTATGAATGACTATTTTAATTCTTACAAAACCACACTATGGAGTGGGTACTATTATTAAATCCATTTTACAGAGGAGGAAACTAGGACATACAGCTAGTAAGTGCAGAGCAGCGATTCAAACCCAGATTCCATGCTTTTAACCACAATGTCATAATGCTTCCTAGGTAGTTTCTAGGTGGTAGAGGCCCACTAAATGCTAAATAACAACAATAATAGTAATACCTCTACGTCATCTAATCTAAAACACTTTTTCTCTATATTTTAATGTCTTTGAAATCAGAATGAATCTTATAATTGGTGGCAGTTATGTGGAAACCTACTGGCATTTTCTGGTGAGATAAAAAAACTACCTGCATTAATGCATTGCATTTCATAGTATAGGAAATAATAATAATTAATACCAATCAAAACAACAAGTTCAACCCTTGTTCCTATCTACTCATAATTTTTACACATGAAGAAATTCAGATCCAAATGGGGAAAGACCTTTTCAAGTTAAGAACCCACCTTATACAAAAAAAGAGTAGTCAAAGAGATCCAGGTTATGGAGGAAGGACTGTGTGTGTGTGTGTGTGTGTGTATGTGTGTGTGTGTGTGTACACTCTGGTTGGCGTGACACTGCACCTCCTAACCTGCCCTGCCTCTGCCTTCCTGGTTACTTCCACGAGGACAGCCATTCCTCCCACATTCAGTAGCCCACAGCAAGTCCTCACGAGAGTTCCCGGCAGTCACACACTTGGCAGGACCCCTGGAGCTGATCGGTGGCAGTCTTTATTTCCCAATACTAGTCCCCAAGGAAGAAGCCACCAACACTACACTCTCCCAGCATCCCCAGCCCTCTCCCTAGCTCCCGGCTGTTACCAATGGCCACGAACACATCCCTGACGTCCCCAGACATCTCCTTCTTGATGGTGTGCTCCACATCGTAGTTGGTCATCCTGATGAACTCCTGGAAGACTGGCCCCGAGAGAGGCCCAGAGGTGGGGGTGAGCTCCAGGACAGGGGCTGGTGGAGAGCACCCTTCCCCTGGCCCACCCAGCTCTGCCCTTGGGAAAGTGGAAAAAGGGGCAGCAGGTATGGCTGCGGCCCAGTTCTGAACGCCCTGGGATGGTTGTGCGAGGGAAGTTCTGACCTTAAGGCTGCCTCAGGCTCAGTGTCAAATCTGTGCCAAGTCAGAGCTCCCAACCCCCTCCCTACAGCCTGGCCAAGGGCCCCAGAGCCTTGGACAAGCTCTAGGGACCCAGACTGGGTAGCAGAAGGGGCATGGGTTCGAGTCATAGCTTTGTCCCTGGCTCATTGGGAAGCCTGTGGAGAATCCCTTCCCCTTTCTGGGCCTCTGCTTCCTCCCACAAACTGTGATACAGGTTAGTGGAAATAGTCAATAACAACCCTGAGGAAGCACTGCCACATGCCAGGCATTGTGTTAAGTGCTTTCTGGGTTCCACGTCTTTTACCTCCTCACATCAACCTTGTGAGGGAGGATCTAAAATCCTAATTTCCAGATAAGGGAATTAAGGCAGAGAGGTTCAGTAACACAACCAAGGTACATGGCTGATAAGCAGGGGAGTTGAATCAAGTCAGCTCAGTGTCCAAGTCCTTGCTTTTAGCTACTTAAAGTACCTTAAGTATTTTACTAAAAAGAGCCAGTCAAATGCACATTCAAATGGAAATGTCCTAGAAGAAGGGCACTTCATGACACCTGCCTACAGGTATGCCCTGTGCATGTGGCAGCCTGTGGTTCAAAGAAATGTATGTGCTCCTTATGCCATCACCACCCCTCCTCTCCTTGCTCCTGGCAGACATCACTAATGGATGACACCGAACCTCAGAATCCTTCTTAACACAGCCTTCCAGGCAGCTATAATCAGAGTCGGCCTGAGGTGAGATCAACTTGCCATACCTTATCCCAGGCATCCCACCTGCTTCCTTCCCCAAGGAGGTGAAGGGAGTTGGCCTGTGGCCACCTGATAGATGAGGCAGAGCCAGGACTAGCACCCGGGTCTCCTGAGCCCCATCAGCCACAATACTCTTCATAAGTGGGAAGGGGAGAGGGGCAGACCTTACCTCTCCGGAGGTGTGCATAGCTGCGGGTGCACAAGATGGTCATGAACCGTGTCTCCAAGGAAGTTTTGTCTCCAGACGGTGTGTCTGCTACTTCCTGTAGGGCCCAGGTTGGGACAAGGATTTGGGAAAGAAGACACAAGAAAGCCTGGATTATCATTCACTGCCATAACCTTTGCCTCGGCTGAGCGCAGCCTTTAGAAGCAGGGCTAACCCAGCCATCTGGGGGGCTGAGCTTGGCCGCCTCTTCCCTCCCCAGCTGAAAGGCCTCCACATTCCCCTCTGCGGTTCCCGAGACCCTGTGGCCTGACCCAGATGCGCTTTGGGCACTTCCACCCCAGCCTCAGGGCCACAGGATGGGCGCTCTGTCGGGGCCAAATGGGCACTGGGCACAACCCTTGGGAGCTCTCCTTCCCTCCTTACACCTCTACGAAGGCCCTTCTGAGTGTGTGTGCACATGTGGAAGGAAAAAAGGCCTGGCCCAGTGTTTCCCCAAGAGTGGTCAGTGAGCAAACACTTCTAACACACCACATACGTACCTATGTTTCCACAATCAAATTCTAGACAGTTACTAGTTCTATTCACTCTGAGATTAAATTTTCCTTTACAATAAACTCATTTTAAATTAAAAAAAAAAAAGAGTCAGTTTAAAGGAAAATATTAAGTAGCAGGTAGTACGTAGCACAAATGATGCCAGGGGTTGGAGTCTGGCCCAATTTTTGCCCAGCAGGGTCCTTAAAGGGCCCTGAAGGGAGAGACTGTGCCGAGCCCGCCCCCAAATCAGGGTTGATTGTGCCCTGCTCAGCCCAGCCCCAGAGGTGCAGCCAAGATGTCACTCAGAGAGGGCGTTAAAATCCAAACGAAGAACAGGATGCTCACCAAGATCTCAGCAGCCACCTGAGAGCAGGGAGGAGAGAGGGGAAGGCAAGAGTCAGAGGAGGCCCGAGAAGGTTGGCTATGGGGGTCCTGGGGGTACAGGGTAAGGGCCCAGCTCAGAGTGACAGAGGTCCAGAGACCCCAGGAGAACTTGGGACATGACGGGGGTGGGGGATGGAAGACGGAAAACATCTCCCCCTGACCTTTTGGGCTGGAGCTCAAAAAGGGGGATCAGCCTGGGGGTGCCACAAAGCTGCTCCCCTGCAGAGTAAGGGAAGGACTCGGATAAGGAATCTCCCCTGCACGCTGGGTAACCTAGGGCAGGCTCCAGACCTCAGTTGGTGCTTCTGAGAACTGGGAGAAAGAAGCCCCATCATTCACCCCAGGGCCACTAAGAAGTCAAAACGTGAGTGCAAAGCTCTCTACACCTTCAGCACAATCAGAGCTGGACGGGTCCCCAGGAGAAATGCAGTTTCACCCCCTCATGCTGCAGACAAGAAAGCTGAGGCCTGGAGGGGAGACTTGCCAGAGGTCCCACAGCCAAGCAGAGGTGGAAAAATGCCAGCTGTTTAGTCATTTTTCAAGGGAGGATTTTCATTGCTGCATTACGCAAAGAACAAAATTCTGTTATTAGGATGATTTGTGAGGCAACTAGCTGTGACTTGGAGTTGAGTGCCTGGGAATAAAATACAGCCAGTCCTCATGAGCCCAGATTGAATTTTGCCTTTGTCTTTTTTCCTCAAACTTTGCCAACCACTTTATTCTATTGGATAGACCGAAACCTTTCTCTTTATAAACTTCACAATGACCTTCTGCTTTGGAAAACTTCTATTCATTACATAATTTGACAATGTCTTGAAAACTTAAAAGGCACATCCCCTTGGACCATGCAATTATATTGCTTGGAATCTGTCTTACAGATATACCTGCAAAAGTCTGCTGAGATTTAATCAAGGGTGTGCCCTGCAGTATTCATAGTAACAGTAAAACATTGGAAACCACCAGCAGGTGACTTATTAAACAGACTTTGGTTCATCAAATCAATGGAAATCCCTGCAGCTATTAAAAAAAAAAGAGTGAGCTTGACCCATGTGTGCTGATAAGGAGAATGCTTCCATTTAAATGAAATAAAGAAGTGAAAACTAGCATAATGTATATAAGACGGTTCCTTTTATTTAGATAAAAAAAGAAACACCCTCACTTTCACAGCTTACTAGGAAGTATGTAAGGAATTTCTCTAGAAGGATAGTTAAGACACTGCTTTTGGGAGAGGGACTGTGGAGGAAAACTTCGCATTTTATTTTATTTTTCCTGAAATTTTATGTTTACATTTTCTCAACTTGCAAATACATTATTTTTAAATTTTAATGTCAAATAGGAATTATCAAGGGTATTATGGTTACGGGCTGCTTTTGCTTTTTATTTATATTTTTACCATACAGCAATCTATTTTTTTTTAAGAAAATAAGAGAGGGGAATGTTGAAAAAGTAAAGCAAAACAAAATCTGAAGTGCTAAACATTCTCCATTTATTCGAGTTAGAGGAGCCCAGATATATTTGGTTTTTCAAAGTGTCTTTAAGACAGTAATATCTGTACTGTAAGAAATGCAGTGGGGAACTGAAATAATTTTCCAGATACATTCAACACAAAAGCTTTTCCTTATTTGTCTAGCTACTTCACAAAAAATTAATCTGGGGAGTTCCTCAAGAGGTTAAATACAGTTACCACACAACCCAGCAATTCCACTCCTGGTTATATACCCAAGAGAAAGGAAACATATACCCACACAAAAACTTGGTAATGAATGTTCACAGCAACATTATTCATAACAGCCAAAAAGTGTAAGCAATCAAAATGTCCATCAGCTGATGAATGGATAGATAATGGGGTATAGCCACACAATGGACTATAAACTGGCAATAAAAAGGAACAAAGTCCTGATACATGCTATAATGTGGATGAACTTTGGAAACATCATGTTTCGTGAAAGCAGCCAGTTACATAAGGCCACACACTGTAAGATTCCATTGACATGAAATGTCCCGAATAGTCACACCTATAGAGACTGAAAGTAGAGGAGTGGTTATGAGGGCGGGGGGGGGGGGGGGGGGGGGGGGGTTTGGGAGGAAATGGGGAGGGACTGCTAACTTGTAGGGAGTTTCTTCTTCCTGGAGTGATGAAATGTTCGTAACTTGATTGTGGTGATGGTTGCACAACTCTGTGAATATACTAAAAACCACTGAATGTACACTTTACATGGGTTAATAGTATGGTCTGTGAATTACATCTCAATAAAGCCATCATGTTTAAAAAATAAGCAGGGAATTAAATTATCTAAATATGATCATAATTCTTCATTTCACTCTGGGACTATATGATTTGTTGCTCAAACTGTAGCACTGACAGTGAAAGGGGAAGCTATTAAC
This sequence comes from Choloepus didactylus, assembly GCF_015220235.1. Lineage (NCBI taxonomy): Eukaryota > Metazoa > Chordata > Mammalia > Pilosa > Megalonychidae > Choloepus > Choloepus didactylus. The sequence goes on from NC_051319.1 coordinate 95,638,095, forward strand.
AATTCCCTTGGGCAACAGGTGAAATCCAGGAGCGTTAGTCAACAGAACATTATTTTCACTCCATTAGTAACAGAGCCAGGACCCCAGGAGCTCAAGGGTGTTCTAGATGCCCAGGGGTGAGCATCTGAGAGGGAAGCATCGTAAAGCAAATAGATAACCAAAGAAAACTGCCAAGGACAAATCTGTATTATCTTTCTAAGGGGACAACTTGGCTCTGCACTCAAACACCTTCAATTTTTGCATACGTTTTGATTCAGCATTCATATTCCACCTCTAGGAATCTATGCTGAGGAACTAATCATTAATGTGATACAAGAGTTGGCTCACAGAAGAAGGCTGGCTCAATAAAGCATGGTAGATCCCAATGTGGATAGCAATCAGCCTGTAAGTGACATGGTTGATTTTTCAGTACTATGCAACAAAATTCAAACTATATCAATTTTTTTTTGAATATTATAAATCGGGAATCCATACACACACACACAGGAAAACAACCAGAATGAGAGATACCAAAATATTAACAATGGCTACTGCTAGCAGTTTACGGATTCTTTTTTCTTTTTTTGTTTATCTCTATTTTAAGTTTCTATAAAATAAAGCATTTTACTTGTGGAGCAAAATATCTTTAGTTTTAAGAAAATGAATCCACACTAAGATTGGGCTCTCTGTAAATCTAGAGAAACATGTGAGGTGGGCACGGCTCTGTCATTTCTATCCTGTTCTGGCTCCGCTTCTCCCTCCCTCCAACCCCCCATCCTCCCGCCTTGGCAAAGCAGCTCCCAGCACGGTCCACTACTGCCCCCTGCTAGCAGCCATTGGAAGCACAAACAAAGCACCAGGCAGAAGCGTTCCCTGGAAGAGGACTTTGGGGGTGGAGGATGCATTTGGGGTGAGATCTCAGGAAGAAGCCAGGTTCCAAGACCCTCAACAGCACAATGACTTAATATCTGTCGAATGAATGAATGAATTGTGGCCCCAGAAAGTCACCCTGGTGACAGGGTTCCCAAGCTAGCCCCCATAGCCTTACCACAGTGCCAGCAGAACCCTGCAGTTTCTGACTATGGTATTCCCAAGCAGAGACTGGAGAACTACCTGATTTGGAAGCTACAGGAGAAATTATTGTCCTGAGTCCTAGGAAGATATTAGATAAGCATGGGCTTTGGAATCAGGAAGGCCTGAGTTCAAATCACAACTCTGCAACTTAAAAACTGGACTTGTCTGTAGATTATAATCTTCATTTTCTTCCAGTTAAAAAAAGGGGCATAATAAAGTATACAATGGATGTAGCATCATACACAGTACATAGTACACATTCCAATAATTTTATAAATTCATGTTATAACCTCCTACATTTCTTTCGATGGAGCTGGAAAGAGAAGATGGTGCCCTGACTCCAGTCCATCTGTACTCATTTCAACTGTAAAATAAGGGGGCTGGAGTCTGTGATGTCCATGTGCAACCCCTGGGCAGGGAGCTTGGGGGGTGGCAGACAGAGAGATGGACTTGGACATGGGCCAGGCTGGAGGGTGCTGGGAGCAAGGCCCAGGTCCACTAGGCAGGGCAGATGTCCTCAGCAGGGATGGCCCGACCATAGGAACCCTTGGGAAACATGGATTTGGTTTGTCCAGCCTCCATGAGGAGCCATTTCTAGACTTCAAGCTCACCAGCTTAAGGAGCAGGGCAGAAGCAGAGCAGCAGGAGAACCCAGTGAGCTCCCTGCCCTTCAGTCCACAACAAATATTTATTGAGTGTTGACCATGTACTACTTTGGATACATTAGTGAGCAACACAAAGATCCCTGCCCTTGAGGAACTTACTTTCTAGGCTTCTCCCAGGACACTCCCTTTGATCTTAGTTCTATATTACAGAAAATAAACCAAGACCGTTAGCCCCAAAACCCTTGCCGGCAAGTTCCTAGACCTGCCCCTTCAGGGTTAATTCTACCTAAGCCACTGATTTGCTGTGTGATCTTCCAGAAGCCAGTCATTCACCCTCTCTGGGCCTGTATCCCCACTGTAATACAAGGGCTTGGACCTAGACAATCCTTAAGTCCCTTCCAGCTCTGATGGTGTAGGGTTCCAGGCCTATTGTTCACATAGGAAATGCCACTAAGACCAGCAGCCCCCACCCTCTCAGGTCTCATTCTGAAAGTACTGAAAACCTTCACTGTCAAAGGGCTGAGGGGCCCACAGAATCTGCCTGCCAGCCAGTCAGACCAGCCCTGCCCTGCCAGAAGCCATCCCCACTCCAAGAGCTGGAACCTGGCATGGACAGACGTCAGCAGGAGCCGCTTCTCATGGAGCCAGCAGAGGCCAACAGAAGTGTGCATCTGTGTGTCCGTGTGTGTCTGTGTGTCTCACCTTGGCATCTTCTTGGGCCCGATCCCGGTCTTCTCCTCCCTCCTCACGGTTCCCCTGCAGCGGGACCAGAGAGAGAGGTCAGTCCCCACATGCCCACCCTTTCTGTCACTTAGCAGCCACAGGACCTTGCTCGGTCATTTCGCCTCTCTGACCCTTTTCCTCATCTGGAGCATAGGGACAATAGTCCTGCCTTCACAAGACAGGCTGCTGGGGACGAAATGAGCAAGTTCCGAAGGCCCTTAGCCCAGTGCTGCATTCACAGAGAGCTCTCAAAAACTGCAAATTAGGGCCTGGCGTTTGGGTTGTGGAAGTTGAAGAGATGGTAAATTTCCGACCATCTGCATCCTGGAGAGTACACTCTATTTGGTAATTTCAGATTTAATTAAGTAACAGGGCATAGTTCTCATGGACAAGGGCAAACAAAATACTGTTGGCTTGATAAAGTGGGTTTCTTCCTCTCCATTAACTCTTGTTGAAAATACTTCATTTCACATGAAATCAACACAGTCCTGAAACATCTCATAATTAAACTCCCTACCAAAAAAATAATAACAGTAAGGCAAGGAAAAAAATACAAGCCTAAATACAAGCAGTTGTTGAACAGAAACCAAAAAAGTTTGAGCTTCTGATACTATAGGTACATTTTAATTATTAATCACCATCCATAGATACTATCCGCTGAGCATTATAAACAGAAATAAAATTCTTTGAATAGTTTAAAAAATAATAAAAAGAGAGGGTGAAGGAAGCTTCCTGGTAACACCGAGGAGAAGGTGATCTATATGGCCTTGCACCGAGCTAGAGGCCCAAAGGCCAGGCTGGGGGCCATCAGGGAGGGCTGCCTGGAGAAGGTGGCACCAGGCCAGCTCTGAAGAGTGAACAGGGGAAGGGCACTGCATGAGGCAATCACATTCTCAGAGGTGGGACTCCAAGGAGGAACAGGGAAGACACCTCTACCATTAGGAGTGGGCACCTAACTCCTCTGATCCTTTGGCTCAAGAACCCTTCCCTTCCTCCCAGAAGGAGCAAGCTCTCCTGGGTCTTGTGAATTCACTCACCGTGGCCAGAGAAACGAGGATCCTCTTGAAGTGGCCAGATGTGTCTGAGCTCAGTGCATCCTCCAGGGACTTGTGATAGTCTGAGACAGAGGCGGGGGGGTGTGGGCAGCTGCTGAGCAAGAACTGGGACTGTGGGGGGCGTCGGGTTGGGGGGAGGTGCCTAGAAGCTCAGACTTGAGTCAGAGCAATGTTTCAGGGGAGTGGGGGGCAGCAAAGGAGCTTGCAGTTGTTTCTTGAGGGTGTTTGTTCGTCCTCCTGCTGATTTTGTAGGAAGACGGATGTTCCCATCAATTCAGCACTTTCTCAGCACCCCTTCTGTACTGCCCCAGCTGAGGTCTCATCACATCTCACCTCTACCCTTTGACAGCCTCCTAGGTAGCCTCCCTGTCTCCATTCTCTCTTTCACTTTCCCTACTGCATGCAGATCCTAGACCCAAAAGCACGGCTCTGACCATGTCACTGCCTTGCTCCAAAGTTTCTGCCATTTATAAAGCTGCTCACTTAAAAGGACAAAGGGTAAACACCTTTGACTAATACTCAAGGCCCTTAGAGAATGAAAATATAGGGCCACCTGATTAAAAAATTACTCATAATTTCAGGACAGTGAGAACAGAGACTTAAGCCAAGCATGAGGCCTGTGTGATATGGGGCCCTGTGGGAATGTCCGGGTTGCAGGCCTGTGGAGCTGGACCAGCCCCTCTCCAGTGAGCTGGATGCTCTGGCTCCCCGATCCAGCCAAGCTCCCTTCTAGCTACAGGCTCTGTCTTGCTGGAACCCTTCGGCCTGGATCACCCTTTCTCCCGACCTGGGAGCTTATCAAAGCCTTGTGGAAAGAGAGAAGCGAGACGGGGCAGGGCTGTAGGCTGAGGACGGAAGCTGGGGGCCCTGGCTCTCCCCCCACCCACCTCCCAGCAGTGCCTGGGCCCCCAGCCTCCCACACTCACCCTCCTTATAGGCCTCATTGATGGCCCGGATCTCCCTGTTGTTCCGAGTGGCCAGGATTTCAATGAGAGCACTCTCATCTGTGCCAGCTCCCTAGAATGTCAAGGCAAAGACTATCTCAGTAAGTCCTGACCCCTGAGCAGAGGCCCAAGGGGCACAGGCCAAGGTGATCCCTGCTCCAGAAACCACCCAAGAGGCTGAAGCTCAGGCCAAGGCTCCCTGGGCATTCTCCTCACCCCTAAACCAGAGACCCTGGCACAAGCAGCGCCAACCACACCAGCTGGCAAGATTTCCAGAACCTCCCATGAGAACTTCTTTGGACCAAAATATATATGGGTATATAACTATGTGTGCATAGAAATACATACACGGGTACATATCTGAACATAAATATTTATATGTAAACTTATAAAAATAAAAGGACAGATATCAGAGTGGCAATAGTAGATAATGACTCCAAGTAGCTGAGGGCTCACAGATGATTCCTATTTTCTTCTTTTTTTCTTGTCTGTTTTCTCGTGTTCATAATGAACACATATTATTTTGTCAGAAGAAAAAAGTTTTGTGTTTTAAGGAATAAAACAGGCTACATTTGCTCATATTTGGATTTGATGAGTGATACAGAGATTGATACACATTAGGAATTTTAATGTACTCTCAACTTGCTTTGCCTGGGGAAATTTGAAAATCGGGAATGTTTTTTAAGTCCTCCATCTCCCTTTCACTAGTCTCCTCTGAGTCCTCCAGGGACCAAGAATCCTAGTGGTGTCACGTGGTTGCTGAGACCATGGGCTCAGAGGCAGGAGGCTGGGTCTGGATCCCAGCTCCAGATCCCAGCTCCGCTACCTTGCAGCTGTCACCTTGACAGAGTAACCTGGCCTTGAAGTCTCAGTTTCCTCCTCTGTAAAACAAAGGTGAAGTAAGACCCCTGCCTTGTGCATTGGTGAGACAACAACTGAGCTAACACACTCAGCCCAGGGCTACTGAATGCCCCTGAGAAAGGGCAGCTCCTGTTACAACTGGAGCTTGGGAAGCACAGCAGCTCTGGCAGCAGCCAGGCCAGGACATCATGCACTTTCTTTGCTAATCCTGGGGTCTGATCCATAACAGTGCACCTTCACACTTGAACCTTGCTAATCACTGCCCCCCCCAATGTGAGAAAGGCAGGGATGCTTGTTCCCATTCACAGATGAAGGCACAGAGAGTGCCCAACATCACATAGAGAGCAAGTAGCACAGCTGGCCCTAGAATACAGACTCCAGCTGCTGGGGCTGTCCTTCCAAATCCACCCTACTTCCTCCCTCTGCTCCACAAGGCCCTCTGGCCCCTCACTACTGGGCATGTGACCAAGATGACTCAACCAGACCGAAGGCTGGGACTTTGGCTGGAACTCCTGGGGAGAGAGAATGCTCCTACCTCTGGGGCCGGTGGGACACACAAGCCACTCTGCCCCCTGCCACCACGGGGATTAAGGCTGCCTGAAGGTGATGCTCATGGCACAGCCACAGCCAGGGGAGCCAGAGTCCACACGACATTATCCAAGTCTCTGGATCCAGCCGCACCTAACACCAGCCCTAGCCCCGTACTTTTCAGTTGCAACACCCCCTTTGGTTTTTATGCTGGTTTGAATTGGGTGTGGGAGGGGTTCTGCCAAGGAACTATGACCAAGCCCCTGGGCTGGTGGGGAGTGCTTCTGCCCCCAGGCACCTGCCCTGACAGGACACCACCCTTTGACGCCCACAACAGACCTCCATGGCCTTCTTCAGCTGCTTGGCATCGTAGTGGGCAGGTGGCATCATGAGCCCCAGAATCAGCCGCGCCAGGTCTCCGGAGAGCTCGGACTTCAGGTCAGCCATCAGGTCCTGCAAAGGGCAGAGCCAGGTCAGGCCAACAGAGGCCCCTGCCCACACATGGCCCAGCACAGGGAGAGGACATGGAATGGGGAAGCAGGCTCTGTGCAGATGAGGGGATGGGGGCAGCCTGTGTCTGCCTGGGCTTTTGTTTGATTTATTATTTAGGAAACATCAAAGCGGGTGGAAGGGAGATGAGCTCTCCGTGGAGGCACAGGCAACGAGGGGAAGGGGGCAGTGCTGAAGGAGACTTTCCATCTTGGGGAAACCTGTCAGCTAAGGGCAGGTGCTGCAAAGGTGCAATGGGCTGCTGATCCTCGGCCTTCGAGCCTTGAGGCCAGCTCTCCCCCTGCACAGGGAACTGTGAGAGGCCCAAAGCCTCAACCCAACCACAGGGGCCTTGGCTCTGTTGCATGGAAACAACTCATATCCCAGAGCCTGGCCACCCAGCCATCTCACAGTGTTGCTGGTCACATGGAACTGGGGGACTGGAGAGATGTGTTTGCATGCAGCCCCAGCCCAATGCTGGAGACAGTCAAGATCACATGATCACATGCCCAGCTGTGCGAAGGGGCTGAGACAGGCCGAGCTCCAACAGGGGAGGAGCAGGGATGCGGGGCTTGGGGCCCAGGTTGCGCACCTACCCGGCCAAAGTGAGACTTGAAGGTCTGCCGGATCTGCTGCCGCTGGGCGTTGCTGCGGTGCGTGATGATGTCGATGATGGTGCCCTCATCGGTTCCTGGAGGCACCAAAGCCACCCACCTCAGAGGAAGGCCCGTGGCCCAGCTTGCCCCAAATGCCCACACTGATGCTCTGCCTGCCTGGCTAGACAGCCACGGGCTTCCCCAGCCCCGGCGGGAAACTTGCCTCCGCCACCCGTTTCCTCTGGATTCCCCCCTGCCTTGCTTCTGCCATGTCACCAGATGAAGCAAGGGGACACCTGGGGCAGCAGACAGCACTGGGTTGGGAGCCAGGGCCACCCACCTTGGGCAAGTCCCTTTCCGTTTCTGGGACTCAGTTTCCACGTATCTAACATGAAGTGGCTGGAGTAGGTACTGACAGATCCTTCCAACACTGACAGTCTAATTCCTGTTAGGGACCCTCTGCTCTTTCTCATCAACTCCCAAAAAGTGGGCCATGGGTCCCTCTAACCACAGCAGGCCGACTGGAAGGTATCAGGATGTCACTCCCTGCTTCTTGGATTAATGCCATTGATGCTAAGACCTGGCAGAGTCCTCATCTTTCAAAACATTTTCACACCCATCGCTTTACCTACGCCAGGCAGGTATTATTAATCCCAGGTGGCAGATAAGGAAAATGAGGCCTAGGAAAGGAAGGGACTTAACCTAAGGCCCTGGGGTGGCTGTTGGACAGATGTTGGGAGAGAAGGCAATGGAAACCAAATCCTGGATGTTCTGTCCTGGACTGGACTTTCCGATCACAGGTCCCAGGGCTGCAGGGGTCGAGACCACCCACCCACAGAAGAGCCTCCCACTGACTGGTTCTTCCCACTGGTACCAAATGGAGGATCAACAGAGGGTGCTCCCACCCCAGAACTGGGACTCTTAGATTACAGGGAACACAGTCCTCATTTTATGCCTGGGGCCTCGAAGCTCCAGAGAGGGTGAAAGACTTGCCCAAGAATGCAGGTCTCACGACCCAGTACTTTCTTCCATGCTAGGAGGTTGCTTCTGAAGGGCTGGGGAGCACCATGGTCTCTGGGAATGCCCTTATGAATCCTCTTGTTCCCCCTCACCATACTCAGGGAGCCAGGAGCTTCTGTGAACTCAGGAGGAAGTCCTTCCCATCCTGTAGAGCCTGGTTTGAGACCTCACCCCTTTACTCTCTGCCCAGCCCCTGACAAACCTGCTGTCCCCCTTACCAAGGCCCTTCATGGCTTTCCGCAGGGCTTTGGCATCTGCGTCAGGGTTGAAGTTATTCGCCGGGTGCACAGTTCCCTTCAGCTGCGAGAAGCAGTAAGAGACTCAGCAGGTGTCTGGAGGCCCCCCGGGGGCCAGGCCAAGTGAGGGGCATGCAAGACGGGAGCTTTCCCAGTGAACCCCAAACCAAGCAGCTTGGGGGAAAGAGGCAAGGGTGAAGGCACAGCAGAGAGAGCCCCTGCCCTAGAGCTGAGAGAGAAAGTAAGAGTCCCCGGGCCTGGGAACAGGGCAAGTGAGGGGCAAGGGAAAAGTGGTCAAGCTCCTGCCCCAGGAGCCAGCTCTGTCCTGGCTCCCGTGTGGCTGCCTATTCCCCTGGGGCCTCCCCAACCCCTCTGAATCCTGCCCTGTCTCAACAGCCCACTGCCTCTTAAAGGGCCACTTCCTCTGAGATACCAGAACAGGGCCTCCCAAATTTCAGCTGCTACTGGATGACCTTCACAATGTTTTCCATATTTCCATATTTTATTTCTTAATATTTTCACTTAATCCAACTTCTTTTTTACTTAAATGTATTCACTTGGAAATGTATTTAAAAACTGCTTAAGGGCAAGGATTTTAATCCAGTTTGTCCACTGATACATCCCAAGAGTGCCTGGCACACAGCAGACACTCAAAAAATAATTGTAAGTGAATTAATGAATGAAAATAATTTAAAAACACCATCATGAATAGAGAATCAGTATTGTGTGCCAAAAACAAATGATAATCCATTAAAATAAGTGTAATAAAAACAAAATCATGTTGCTAAATATTGCTACGTTTCCTTAATGCCATTGCCTGTGAAAGGCTCTGCACTTGAAGCTACCTTTCTCTTAAGGAAAAGGAAAATCAGAGAGTGTTGCAGAGATGTCAGAGGAACAGTAACACCAAACCGAGGCTCTCTCTTCGACATAACCAGAGGAGTTGATGAAATTGAAACAAGAATCAATTTTCACTATGTGAGATTCAGTATGAACACCCTGTCAGTCTTCACCTAAATTAAACGGGCTGCTCATATAAATTAAGATCATCTGCAGTGGTGGTCCCTGCCCTATAATTTGGGAAACACTGTCCTGGAACACCAGAGCTCAAGGACTGAGATCACCATGTCCAACATTCCCACTTGGCAGACGGAGACGTAGAGGCCCAGAGAGGGGTGGGGAGGTGGCAAAGGCGGCACAGCAAGTAACGAAGAGAATCCAAGGTTCCACACTCCTATGTGACCAGGGCTACCAGCCCTGGGAATGGTTTGCCCAGGGATTTTTGTGAAAACTGTCCTTCCCGTCCTTCATGGACCCTGAGTCTGTGCATGCTCAGGAAAACCTTGAATCCTCCCGGGCACCCACTTTGGGGTACCCGTCTGTTCTCAGCTTTCATGCCTCCAAAGCCCAACCCTTGGACTTAGGTCGGGGTAGCCCCTCCGTGGAACCAGCCAAGTCTCCATTAGCCCCATTAATTAACAGTTAATGGGCCAGAGCACTGCCCAGCGTGTTAGAAGTTAATGCAGGAATCAGACGCCCCCACCCCCATTCTTCACTCCAGGGGAGAAGCTTTAGCTGTGAGAAACCATGTCTCAGGTTGGCCACCAGGGGGCAGCTGGGTGCCAACCAGAGCAGCAGGAAGGTGCGAGCAGAAGAGTGGAAGCTTGTGGTCAAGAGGCCAAGCAGGAAGTGGGGAGGGTCTGACCTCGACTCGGGCCACTGCACTAAGCTCCCACATCTGATAGGCCACCTGCGCTGCCTCCGGGAAGAACTGGCCAGCAGCACTGGAATGGAGGGGCAGGGTGAGGAGAGCACAGGAGGGAAGGTCATCTTGGGCAACACTCCCATCTGGCAAGTCCCCAGCACACGCAGACAATACACGGACATGCACACACACGGGGTAACCCCCAGGCCCACCCAAACCTACACTCATGCCATAGAGAGACAGACAGTCACCAAACCAAGACAGATGGATGGAAATTCACCCAGACACTCATATTCATTCCTCCTGACCCCCCAGGCGGTTGTGCTCTCCAACATAGAAAGAAAGGAGATGCAAAGGTGTCTGGAAATGAGAGGTGGAGGTGGGAGAACTGGGGTTCAGAGAACAGTGGGACCACTTGAGGGCAGGCAGTAGAGAAGGAAAGGACACAGTGAATGCATGCATGTGCATGTGTATGCACACACAAACAGTGGACCATCCAGAGAGCCCCACCTTAAAAGACCCCCTACCCTCTTATGAGACTCTCTGCAGTGCAAGGGGTCCAAGCAGGACAGGGTTTTTCCAACCCTTCAATGTCCCCTTTCTTCCTTATAATTTGAGGGATTTCTGTCCAAACAGGTCAATGTGCAGTCTATGAGCATGTCATCTCCACAACTCTTCCCCCAGAGCTCCTGAATTTACTGGGGGCTCGGTGAATGCCTGCTGAACTGAATGAGCTGACTCGGCCCCTATGGCACTTAGCAAAGTTTAATAGAAGGTTCTCCTAGTCCTTACTCAGCAGGCTCCTGATAAGCCCCAGAGACAGGAAATCAGAGCACCCAATTCTCTTCCTGGAATACAAATCTGGTCAAGTCACACCCCATTTCATCTTTCCAGTGGCTCCCTACCACCCTTAGGAGAGGTGCATATACCATAAAGAGGGCCCCGGGCCCAGCCCACCTCCCCACCTCATCTCCAGACCCAGGCTCCACAAAAGGGCAGCCTTGGGTATGTAAATGAACCAGCTGTTCTTCTCATCTCTTGGCCTCTGCTGAAGGCTATTTCCCCCGTCCAGAGCATTCCTCCTCCGACCCTCTACCTCCTCCTCCTTGGGACTTTCTCAAAAGGGCCTCCAGTCTGGGTTGCTGACCCCATATCGTACTTTCAAAAGTCCTGTCATAGGACTGCCCCACAGTGGTCCGTATGTCCTTCTGGACTGTAGGTGCTGCCCCAGTGTTGGCACACCGAAAAAGCCTAATACAAACATGCCGTATGAGTTGGCAGAGCAGGGATTTCTATTTTTCCCACTTAACAGCTTTTAGGTAGAGGAGCCTGGATCCTCATATTCTGATTCCTGGTCCAAGAGCCCAGGCTGCCTTTCCAAGTTCACAAAAATAGACATCTCTGCAGGCAGGAGGCCACACTCATGTTCAGACACAGACACACAGACACACAGAACCACAAGAACAAGAGATAGCAGCAAAGGCCTCCTTCCACCTGCACGGCAACCCTGGCCCACAGGAATCCCCAGGCTCATCCAATCCGTCCTGGGATGAGAGCCAGGAGACTCCTGCCAGGCCACCTCCTGAGGCCACGCCCTCCAGCCCGGGGCCAAGAAGCCACTTACTCATCATCTCCCCCACACAGCTTCAGCAGAGCCTTCTTGTACTCGCCAGAGGTATCATTCTGGGGAAAAAGAAAGAGGAAAGTTTATCTCTCACACAGCCCTGGCTTCTCACAGCCCAAACGGGAAGGCTGACCACTTACTCATAGCAGAAACAACTCTCCCCCTTTCTGGAGGTGGCTGAGACCAGCAGGTAGTGGTCTCAGGAAAATAATTAACAACTGGCTCTCAGGGAGTAAAGGACAAAGAAAGGAAGTCCTGCTATGTAGCATTTGCCAATTTCCCTGGTGTAAATACTTCCAACCACGGACAATTTCAAGCTACCAATGTGACTTCACTGAACATGAAGTTGAGAAGAGATGCTCACTGCTCTTCTCAGCCAGTGCAAGCTGGCTCTAGCACACCACTGCCACCAAATAATCCCCAGCACAGCCATCTCAAGTGAAATATTCCATGAAATTAGGGGTTCCAAGAACAAAAATGCTGGGAAATGCCAAAATCAAACAAAGAAACATTTGATAAATGTGGCATATTCTATCTCTCTCTTGGAGCTTTATAATGTACTTCAAAATATCAAAGGCCATGAGTTCTATGGTAAAGAAACAGGTCTATCTTGGTTTATTCTAATTCTTCCAAACTTATTTTCCCATGAACATTTTCCTATGAAAATTCCTCTTTGAAAACACACTTGGGGGAACATAGCTTGAACCTCTTTGCTGTCGCCTTTATAAAGCTTCCTCTTTACTCATCCACAAAAAGGCGGGGAAATCAAATTTACATCTGTCTCTCGGCAAAGCCTCACGAGCTGGAGGTCCCAAAGCCATGAGTGGCTGGGCCCAGGGCTGAGGGCTCCCACGTGACTCTCCTATATGTTCCTCGATGTTCCCTTTCCTTCCGGGGACTGGGAACTCCCCCCGCCCTCAGGACGGTGACCTCATCATTCATGTGGACTGCATGCCCTCCACGGCCAGACCCTGGCCTCCTCTTTGGGCTCAGCCCCTCCCACAAGCCCCCCCGACACTTGCATTCTCCATGAATCTCCTTAAGTTCCTTCAATGTGCTACAAGGCAGAGGCTCCTAGAATTTCCATGAGACTCTCAGCTTTCCAGGGCAGTCACTTTCCTCGTGGAAGTGGTTCCCAGGCCCTCTGTCTTGTGTGAAAGCTCCCTGTCCCTGTCTTTAGCCCCATTCGCTCCACTGACCTTGATCATGCTGTAGAGGGACTTTTCATACTTGGTCCGGAATATCTCACGAATGTCGAGCATGTCCAGCTCACTGCGGGTGACCATGATGCGGATCAGCGTGTTGTCCCGTGTCCCCAGGCCCTGGAAGGGAAGTGGGTTTGAGAAATGCAGCCTCCATAGTGGGCTGGAGTGTGGGCAGCCACCAGCTTAGTCAAAAATACTATTTTCCATAATAATAGGTTAAAATTAAGAACAAAAGGAGCAGAACATTGCCACTGCCTTTGAAGCTCCATATGACCTCCCTGCTCTTATTCTCTTCTTCCTCCCGTCCTTGATTTTATCATTTTACCATAAGTTTCAATAGCTAAGCAATATTCTATTTAGGTTTGCACATTTTGGCCCTCCATAGATATGCCAGCGTGTATTTATTTTTCCCTGCTACTCTTGATGGACATTTGGTGGTTTCCAGTTTCTTCCTGATACAGATAACACTGCTTTGCAGTCTTACAAACACATGTGTGCAGACAACACCTCTCTAGGGCAGAGCTGCCAACCTTGCTGGGGCAGGCTGGATGGAGATGGGCTGCAGTCTGCTTTGCCCTTTTGGTATGGCCAAGGAAGACCCAAGCTCCTGGGCCCTAGGCCTCCAGTGCCAACAACTGCATTCATTTACCCAGCGTGCCACAGAAATGCCATCAATTTCCCTGTGTGCCTGTGTGTAAAATACTGGGAAGCACCATTGTTGGATGCACACCCAGAGTGGAACTGCTGGGTCACGGGGATGTCTCATCTGACAACACCCCAGTGTTTTCCAAAGTGGCTGTTCTACATGTACTCTGTATTAACATTCCAGTTAGCTAACATTTTAAAGAGTCAGGCTGCCAACCCATGCAGCTGATGGATGGTGCAGGCTGTCACTGCACCCTCTGATCAATCATGAGGCTGGGGCAGGTGTTTGGGTGGGTGGGTGTGTGCATCCCTAGCCTTGGGACACAGTGCCACCACTGGAGTTAGCCCTGTCGACTCTTTGGCCAGCAGACCCCCAAGGACTTGGTAAAGAATCCAACAGATATGTGGGTGTGGGCAGAGACCCCCTCCCCCAACCCCACTCAAATCAACTCTTCCACTCACCTTCATGGCCTTGAAGAGCCTTTCGGCAAAATACTCCGGAATGCTCCGGATACATTTCACTGGAAAGAGAGAAGGGGAGAGTAATTCCGGCTGCCTCAGAAGGGGGATAGGGTGGCCTGACATCTTGTTTCTATTCCTTGGGGGTCCCCTAAGTCAAACTCAACAAGAACCTTGGCTGCCCCGGCAGTCCACAGCCTCAGAGCACCCCCAGGCCTGCATCTACTTTTACCACAGGCCCATGTGACAAAGAGATCAGGAAATGGGCCTGCTGAGATCGGGGTAGTGCATCTCAAAGACCCACTTTATCCTTCCAGTCCCGTTTGGGCTTCACAGAGAACAGTGCCAGGTGGGTGGTGGGGGAGGGGGTGGAGGTAGGGAAGGTGTTTCTCGAGATCCTGCTACGCCACCAAGGTGTTTGCAGTGGAATCACTCTGGCACCAGCTTGCAGAACAGGCCAGACCCTGACTATTTGAACTAGGGCTGGCAGGGGATGGCTTTGGGAGGGAAAGTGAGGCCTGGGCTGTGGCTCTACTCTGCCTACAACTTAAGTCATCACCCACATTTCACACACACACAATCACAATCACACTGGGACATACTGACTCAATGCCAAACTTGCAAGGCCCATGTCCTCCTCCATCCTGTTTACCTAATGAGGAAACTGAGGCCCTGCAAGGAGAAATGGCTCACTCCACATCAACAGCAGACTTGGGGGAAGCACTAGTGGGGGTCATTTGGTATAGGAGTTGAGTGCACAGGCTTTGGTGTTGGACAGTCCTGGGTTTGATCATCAACCTGTTGGCTCCTGGCATCCCTCATGCTCAGGGTGCTCCCAATTCATTATAAAAAACAACCCCTTGGGCAAGTGACTTGGCCCCTCTGCGACTCGGTTTTCTTGTTTGTGAAACGGAGACAATGGCAGTGCCCACTCCTGGCTCTTTCACAAGATTAAACAAGACAATGCGTGTGTTTAAACTCAGCGCAGCGCCTAACAGTCTGCTCTCATGACTCCCATCGTCCCAACCTCTAGTTTGGCATTCTTTCTCCCTCACCACATTGTGGAAAGGAGTGGGAGGAAGTTGGCATCCGAGGCTCCACTCCCTTCCCTTCCCTGGCCTTGGCCATGCTGCCCTGGCTAGGCCTTTAGAGTCACCAGCCATCTCGCTTTCTCTCCCCCTCTTCATACCCTACAATTTCCTTCTTCCATTCTCGGCCCCTTGTTCCTGGGCCAGTATCCCAGAATCCCTTGAAATCCCTGGGAATGTAACGTCAGGACGTACCCACGGCCAACATTAGCTTCTCAAAGTCGCCAGACAGCTCCCCTCGGATGCTGGCTTCGATCGGCTTCCCTGTGGTCTTCAGGTACTCATCAAACACTGAGTGGGGCAGGGAGACAGGGATGTCTCAAAGTGCCCCCCAAATACTGAGAAGAAACAGGAACTTCAAAAGGGGATGGGGCAATGGCCAGGACATGACCGCCAAGCATAAAGCTAGGTCTGGTACTATACTCAGGGGTCGGGTGGGGGTGTCGTGCATATGCGGGCATAACGAGGATGTCAGTGAGGGACTGGGTACCCCACTCCCCAACAGCAAGACAGGACTGTCCTTAGAAGGAAGGACTGAACATCTTGTTAATACTCAGGACTAGGACTATACAAACCACTGTAATAAAATCAGGACTAGTATTTGAATTCAATAAAGATGAAGTAGTTACTGTGCTCCATTAGTAGAAAGGAAAATGAAAAAGGAGCGAGGAATTCTTGGCAAAACCCAGGGGAAAAGCTGTAGGTCTTCTGTGGAGCTTACCCAACCGAAGATGCTGCTTGCTACGATTTCCCAAGATGTAAATGAACTGGGCTTCATCTGTTCCCCATTTCAGTTCCCCCGCCTCATATAGGTCCTGGAGGGGAAGAGGTGGGACTTAACTGAAAAAGGAAACCTCAGGGGAAACAGGATTTAATGGCCTGGTCACTCAGAACTGCTGCTTGACCCCTGAACATACCAGGAACTGCTAGCCTCAGAACCTCTGCATATACCCAGTATGCCTTCCTCCCTTTCTCTCTGGGGAACTCCTACTCAATTGTCAAGGCCCAAGTTAAAATTCCCATCTTTTCAAGACTGATGACCCAGGTAGAGATCCCTTTCCTTCCCTCTCTGTTCTAGGTTCCCACAGCTGTTTCCTTTGTAGCTTTGATCCTACTGTCCATTATACTGATGTCTTTCTATGCCTGTCTCTGCACCATGCAGGGGCTCCTCAGGACAGGGACTACGCCTCCCCATTCTCTGAATCTGCCCCTGCAGTGGGCCTGGCTCATAGCAGGTGCTCAAGACACCTGTGATGGATGGCGTTATCGATAGAGAAGGTTCTCCCAGTACTGTCTGATTTTGTTCATCAGTGATTCTCCAATGCTTAGCAGAGCACCTGGCATATAGCAGGTGTTCAATAAATATTTGTTAACTGAATGGATAAATGGAACAAATGAGGAAAGCTCCAGAACATACATCTCACTGGCTCTACATATGTTATGTGCATAACTGAAAGTTAACTTGAATCCTTTCTTCAACAAAACATTGAATAAATGATAGCTGTGAATTATGGTATTTGACACAAATTACTTTACCTCCAGCCCTACCCAGGGTCCCCAACCTCTCCCCTCTATCAAGCAAGGCTCTGGTGCTTGCTTACCTGGACGTCTTGTTGCACCAAGTCCTCGCTCACCACATCGTCCTTCTCCCTGGTTCCCTGGGCAGGGAGACACGAGTACATCTTTCAAATGCCACAGAACCAGGGGGGAAGGCTTGCATGCCAGTTATGGCCCAGAGGTGTGTCCAGGGACAGTGACATGTAGCTGCCACTGGATGAAGATCTCAGCACTAGTTTCAGGGGATTCAGTGTCCCGCCTGCTTGCCCCTCCCTTCATCCTCGGGGCTGGGAGCAAACCAGGGAGCCCTGAGGTTAATCAGGGTCCCTCGAGGTGCCTCTATCCCAGAGGAAGTCAGAGCCTGGGATGGAGAACACCTCTGAGGACAGGGCCCTGCCACAGGTCCTGACACTGCCCAGGACACCCCCAAGACTGATACCACAGGGGAGAAGGGCCAGCCTGTTTGCATTCTATCAGGGACTCCCATGCCCTAACCCAAAGAATCCAGCAATGAGGAGCTGGGACTTGGGCCCTGAGGTCTGAGCTCACAAGAGACTCAGGCACCAGATCCCGCCAGAGCTTCTCTTGCTCTGCCCACCCTCAATACCCCATCTGACGGGAGGCTTTGGAAGAGGAAGATCCTCAAAGGGAACAAGGACAAACGACACTGGGCTCCTTGCTTATGTGGGTGGAGGTCTGTGGCTGGCCTGGCTGGGTTTCTGCTCCATCTCTTCCTTCCCCAGGATTATGGGTTAATGGGTCTCAAGCCTTCTGGGTTCTCTTTGGGAATGGGCACGAGAAGGTAGAGCTGGCGGGCTTACTATTTGTGGCACATCACTGTCTCTTGATGTTAGAAGCTGGGGTGGCAACATCCTCAACTCCATGATGCTGGACCCCAATTAGGGCATTTCTGTGGCTCACAGGCAGCCACAAGATGCCAAGGGCCCAAGAGAAAAAGATAGGATCATGGGATGGGACCCTCCTCTCCAGAACAAACAGCTTTGCAAATGGCGGCAAAGGTCACACCGCAACTCCCTCCTGATAATTTCCCTAGCTGCTTAATATGGGATGTGGGTTATCCGAGTGATGGAGGAAGAAAAGGGGAAGGGGTTGGTGTAGAAGCCAGAGCATGGGGAAGGGAGGCCATGGCTTAACTTACACACAAAGCTCCATAAAGGTGTGATGCTTGGACCTGGACTTGCGTCCTCTCCACGCCTGCTCCCAGCGTCCCTGTGGCCAGATTCCCACAGGGCCAGGCAGGTAAAGCACACAGCAAGGGGACCAGCCTGGGACGTGTGCTCCTGACCAAGGCTGTCAGGCAGGGATGCAGGCTGGCTGCAGCTAGAATGGTCAGTCATTCAAAAGAATCCAGAAATGTGCATCTTTCTGCATTATCTCCCTATCTTAAAAAATTACCAATGAACTCAACGTTTTGTTTATTTTGAAACACTGTGCACAGGAAAACAAAGGAAAAAAATGCAGATTGGCAGGCTGAATTCAGCCATGGACAGCAGCTGGCAGCCTCTTGACAGTGTCTTTTTTAGAAACTCCTTGGGTGGGGTGGGAGGAGGGAGCAGGGCTGAGAGGTGGGAAATGCAATGCAGGCAGCCCCCACAACGCCAGGCCCCCGCATCGCCAAGCCCCTGCTGCTGTCCTCAGGCAACTGTTGCGGCTGGAGGGGGACACAGAAAGGAGGGGAAGGGGCATGTGTGGAGAAGGTCATGGGAGAGGATATTCCTGGGCACAAGAGGGGAGAGATGTGTGCGAAAAGGAAGGTCAGGTCACCTGAATGAACCTGCCTACACAAAGCAGGTGACATGAATGGGGCCCCTGGACTCTCATTCTACACCCAGGTGAGCCACAGAGAAACAGTCCCAAAGCCCGGAGGATAAATGGGCAGCGGGAGGGATGGGAGGAGAGGACTCCACACCCGAGGAGCCATCCTGGTGCCCCTCACAAGCCCCCTGTCTGGGGCAGCAGAGAGGAGGGTGCAAGGAGGAAGTCCTCCACCTGCACTCTGGTAGTGAGCTCTGAGGAGGTTCTCGGGGCCCCCGAGGTAGACCCACCTGGAGCAGGACCACGAGCATCTTCTGGAAGTGGCCAGAGGTGTCACCAGTGATGTCAGCCTCCAGGTCCCGCTCATAGGCTGCAGGGAAGGAACACAAGCTCTTCTTCCATCCCCAGGCAGCCCCGGAGGCCCAGGTCTCTGCTACCCCACACATGACCAGATATCTGTTATAAACCCCAGAGCCAAGCCACACGACCTCCGTGGCAAGCTCCAGGGTGGACGCCCAGTTCTTTGCAGTGACCCAGGACGTGATGAAATGGAGCCTGTCCTCTTCTCTCTTCCCTGCCCTGTACCACCCTACTCTGGGTTCCATCACCTCTCACTGGTCAGTGGCTACAGCCTTCTGACTGTCCTCTCTGCCTCTGCTCGTACTTCCTCTCCAATCCACAGCAACAAGGGTGACTGTCTATATCCCATATCTGATCAGAACACTCCTCTACTTCCATGACCTTAGCATAAAACATTGTCTCTCCACCTTGGCCCCCAAGGCACTGGGTGATCCTGCTCTGCCCTCCGCTTCTCTAGCCTCAGACCGGCTACCAGGCTCATTCCTGCCGCAGGGCCTTGGGACCTGCTGTTCCCTCTGCCTGGAAGAGTCAACTCTCCTCTTTCTATATGTAATTGGCTCCTGCCCACCTCTTCCTGAGACAGGATTTCCCTGATCATCTGTTTGAAATCAGTCTTCCCTAGCTAGCCTGTCTCTCTCACAATTGTGTTTGTTTTCCTTCACAGCGCTTCCCACAGTTGTCATCATCTCACACATCTGTTCAACTGCTTGTTGTCTGTCTCCCTTGTTTGTCTGTAAGCTCCACGAGGCAGGAATTGCAGCAGTTTTACCCACTGTCCTATCCCCAGAACCTGGCACAGTGCCCAGTACAGAGCAGGTGCTTATTGGATGGATGGATGGATGACAGGACAAGAAGGAAGGATGATAGTCTCGGGGTCCCTGCCCATGTGATTGCCCTTGTTTTGTGTGTGAAGATCCTGAGGGGCCCCTCCTGCCCAACTCACCATCTTTGTATGCTGCTACCAGCTGGTGGATCTGCTCGTTGGTCCGGGAAGCCAAGATCTCAATGAGGCACTTCTCGTTGGTGCCAATGCCCTGGGAGAAGAGAAGCAGCACACGCAGGTCAGGGGCTGGGCTGGGAGGCCCTTAACCATGGGTCAAGATCCCCAAGTGGCCAGCGCTATGGCTGCCCCAGCACTTGGGGTGCAGCCCTGCCACAGCTCTTAGTCATGCTCTGTGACTTTGCACGAAGAACCTTTATTTCTCTGGGCCTCAACTTTCTCATCTGTAAAACAGAGAAGATACTAATTGCTCCGCCAAATTCATGGGGAGAATGGCGAGGCAATAATCTCTCACCCTGCTAAGTGCATCAGTTTAATGAAATGAATTCTTGCTTAATAGCTCATCTCAGGCCAAGATCATAGCACTTTATCTCTCCCCGGAGGGCAAGCCTCTATGTCAACCAGAATGAGCTACACCTTATTCTGAACGTATCTTCAGAAACTCTCCTGCCATTTCCCCCCCAGCCTAGAAGGACCCTGCCACTCCACCAACTAAATCCTCCCAACTGATCCTCTCATTCTCTAAGAAGCCCTCTCAGGCCACCCCAGTCTTGCCCCCCACCCCCACCTCCCTCAGCACTCCCCTTGGCCTTTGGCGTGTCAGACACAATTTGACTCTACATTCTTAGATCCTGCGTCCTCAGGACTCTGAGCTCCTGGTGTGTGAACCAAAGGCTACTGCTCGGAGAGTCTGCCTCACACCAGCATATGGCCACATCTGTCCCAGTGGAGGACACCTTGGCACCCCTCTGGGGTAGGGTTTAGGCCAACTGCCTCCTGAAGCGGGGCCCATCAGCTGGGTGGGTGCAGGGCTCACTGCTGAGACAAGCATGCCCCCGTTAACCAACCCCACCCCCAACACACACACATACACACACACACACACACACGCACGCATATGCATCCATGCTTCTTACCGAGATGGCATCTTTAATTTCTTTGGCATCACAATAAGCAAGTGGCTTCATCAAGCCCACAATCAGTCGTTCAAACTTCCCAGTCAGCTCATACTTCAAGTCAGCAATGAGGTCCTGGGGAGGGAGGGGGTGGAACAGTAACTATAATGACAAGAGTGACACTTAACGAGCACCTTCTCTGCACAGGCCCTGGGCTGAGTCACCGGGCATCACTGTTACTCTTAGAGGCGAGTACCATTATCAACCCTAAGGAATGGGCCTAGAGATGTCAGGTGACTTGTCGAAAGTCACATGGCTGGAAAGCAGCTGTGCAGGAGGGGAGAGCACGTCACTGTGCCTCTCCCTCCCCGCTATTCACCTGCTCACTTGTTTGCTGTTCATCTCTGCCCCTACCTGAATCCACAAGGTGGAGACTGCCCCACCTTTGCTGCCAATGCAGCCTGAACACTCAGCCCAGTGCCGATCAGACGCCGGGTGCTCTAGACAAATCTGCGGCAGAATGAGACCTGACTGGGGAGAAGAAAAAGAGCAGGGAAGGCCCTCAGGGGCAGAGGTGTCAGCACAGAGGCAGACCTGGAGTGAGGTACTCGGGAAAGAACCTGAAGGAGCAACCAAGGGAATGAAATCCCGCCCCCCCCCACCTGCCCTCCGGTTGCCGTGGCTACCTTGCCATAGAGGGACTTATAGTGCTGGCAAATCTCCTGCCTCTGCCTGTTACTCCGGGAGGTGATCAGCTCCAGGATGGCCTCCTTGTCACTGCCTGGAAGAGGGGAGGGCACCGTCAGCCTATAATACCCTGCCTCCAGGAAGCCCACCAGGGCTGCCCCCCCCCCTGCCCTGGACACAGCTTTGCCACTCCCAGCGGTCCTCTCTCTGAGCCTTCTGCTCACAACATCACAGTGTCAGGGTGGGAAGGGGGGATCCCACTGAGAGGGACCATAGCACCCAGAATATCTGAGCTCCAGGGCCCCCTGCTCCAGCTCCTCCTTGCACAGATGAGGAAACTGAGGCCCAGAGAGAGGCAAGGCCTCACCAGAGGTCTCACAATGAATCTGGCTTAGAAAAACCCAGGCGTCCTTAACACCCAGCAAAGGGCTCTTTCAACCACAGGAATAATAAAAGAGAATCATAAACACCAAATTCAGGGTAGTAGTTACCCCAAGAGGAAAGGGGGAGTGATGTTGTTGGGAGGGTACCAAGGAGGTTCCAACTAGTCTGAAGCCGTATTTCCTAAGGGTGGTAGGTTTGAGTGAAGCTGGTATTTTTCTTTAAGCTTCTTGCTTGCCTGAAAATGTTTATTATAAAATTATTACAGACAATAAAAAGGGGTGACAAAAGAGGAGTATCTCTCACTCCCCCATCCCCACAGGCTTTGGGGACCACTCCCAGCCCTGAGGACTCCTGCCCCCTGTGGGCCCAGTTCCTGTGGCTGCCCAGCACCCACCGAAGCCCTTCATGGCCTTGTACAGAGCCTCGGCATCCTGGCTTGGGTCGAAGCTCGGGAAGTCGCAAATGGAGCCGCGGTAATTGGCACCCTGTGGAGACAAAAGCAGAGGCTGAACTGCCAACCCTGACCTTGGACGACTCCCAGCCCCAACCTGCACTCCTGACCCAGGCCACAGGCTGAGTCCCGCCTGCGCTCGCTTCCCCTGTAAACCTGAGCAGCTGCTGACTGCGTAAACCCTGGGGAAGAGTGTAGATGCCTCACCCCATCCCACCTGCTGAAACCTGCTCAAAGGACAGAGCCATTGCCCCAAGGGAGCGTGGCTCGGCCGAGGCCCCCAGACTGCACCACTTTCCATAGGTCCCAAGAGAGGGTTTAGAAAGCATGGCTGGGTGCAGGGGATGGAAACTATCCTTGCCAGAGTAACAAAAGCCCCTTGCATTTTTATGGCACTTTACAGTTTACAAAGTCCTTTCATCTCCAATAATGTGATTATTTTAGCAACCTGCAGAAGCACTTAAAATGGTTTCTATCACAGAGATGAAGAAACCAAGCCCAAAGAAAGGAAGCGACTTGCTGGAGGTCACACAGAACCCAGGTCCCTCCCTGTTCCCCTCTGCTCTCCAGCTCTAGAAACCTTGCAGCTGCCAGCTAGTGAGGTGGGGTCCCGGACCCCGAGCACCTTCAGGCTCAATGCCAACACAGGCTGCTGCCCCTCTGAGCTCAGGGAACTGAGCTGGGAACTGGAGTCTGGGGACAAGCTGTTTTGGTCCTTGGGGGGAGGGAAGAAGGGACAGAAAGCCAGAGGATCTCAGACATCGAACCTGAATGCACAATGGAGCTGGTTCACAGAGAAGTCTGATATGGGTCAGGTAGGAAGCACTGATAAGGATGGTGGGGGTGGAGGGGTGGGGAGACCCGGAGAACAGCTGCAGAGAGCTGGGATGCCAGGGCCCAAGTCACTGAGCACGTAGCACGGTGCCAGGGTACTTAATCTGTGCCAGGCTCAGTGCTAAGGCTGAATGTCCAGGGAGAAATAGGACCCAATCCCCATCCTTCACGAGCTCCAGGCTCAGTGGAGGCGAGAGATGAGCACACAAATTACCATAAATACCCTAAGACAGAGGCAAAATAATGTGGGAAGACAGCAGAGGCTGATTCCAGTGAGGGGAGGGAACCAGGAAAGTCTTCACGGAAGAAGGGGGCAGGCGGGGTGGCCCACATAAACCAGGCATTTCAGGAGTAGCAGCTGGACAGACGGAGAGAGCCATCTCCTGTGCCTCCCAGTGCCTGCCTCGCTCCTGGCCAAGCATCTGGCTATTCTTTTGTTTATGTCTGCAAAGCAGGCACTCGGAGGCATGCGATATGGGTGCAGAGTGGCTATTTAAAGTTCCAGCAGCCAGTGACCAGAAAGGGACACGTCCTCTTCCCACCAGCCATGAATCCCCTGCAACCTGATCACACCCCTGGGCAGGGAGGAATGAGAAACACAGTCAACTGCCCAAACCAGGGCAACTTGTAAGAAGCACCATGAGCACTGGGCAGCAGCTTTACTGCCAGAGCTTCTCTCTGCCCTACTTCAGGCTCCAGGCACTGGAGCCTGAGAAATAAATCCCTGCTGACTACACCACCCAGTGCAGGAAGTCCGATGCAGAGACCCGGGAGAGCAGATACCAGGTCTGCCCCGTCCATGGCCATATCCCCAGTTCTCAGCACAGAGACTGATAAAAGGAGGCCCTCAAGAATCTGTCCCATGGATAAATGAACAGGAAGACAGAACAAGTGGAATTTTACTTCCAAATTACTCTGCATTTCTCTCAGTGATCTCAGGCCAGTGACATCAAAAAAGTGGAGCAGCTTTGAGAGATGGATGGAAAAACAGAGGCCTAGGAGGGTCAGAACTACAGAATCACTGCTTTGCAAGGATCCTTAAAAACCCTTTAGGTCTGCTTCCCCCCTTGATACTTGATTCCAAGGGGAAAAGGTCTGTGTCATGAGTTAGAGAAATAACTATGCATAAGAATAACAATGTATCCCCAGCACCTAGCACCGTGCTTGGAACGGACACTGGAAGGGGCTCAGTAGCTGTGACAGTGTTGAATGAATGAATGAATCAGTGGAGACCCCCGTGATAGCTCAGGCTCTGCAATGGGGGGATGCTGAAGGGAAGGCAGGGCAGGGGAGCCCTTCCTGGCACAGGACTCCTAGCAGTGCTCCGTCCAGTGCTGGGCACTGCTGGGACCAGCACAGCAATATTAAGCTTTGAAAGAAGCCAGCAGGGGCTGTGTCCTCTAGCGTCTGAGCCTGCTGCTGCACTCAACTCCACCTGCCCGACTCCCGCCCTGAGCCACGCTCACTCCAGCCTGCAATCTCCAGCCAAGCTCCAGATCTCCAGCTGTAGGACTTGCCTCACAAGGCTCACTTGGAATAAGAGGGAAAGCACCTTGAGAACCACATGCTGAGATCCAAATGGGGGAGGCTGGTCTTAATATCACCATCATGTCCCAGGAGACCCCCAAAACAGAGAGGAGAGGGAAGGATCCACGCAGCAGCTGGGAAGGAATCCAAGGCTCTAACAGACCAAGCTCTCCCTCTTTCCTCCAGATTCCACGCAGGGTGGGGCCTCGAGACGGAAGGGACAGCCATCACACAGGGCTTCTCCCCTCACCAGAGGTGTCGGCCTACTCTCCCCTGGATACCGAATCATTCATGTTATTTTACTGCGTCACTTGCCTGCACTGTCAAAACGTGACTCCTTTAGGTAGGCCATTTCCTCTCTGGGCCACTCTGACCCCATTTTCAAGGCTATAAATAGGCAGCAGTGCTGTCCAACCCATGGGACCCTAAGTGCTCCTTGCCCTCTCATGCTCTCCCACTTCCAAGCAGCTAGAGGCTTCCGGGACCTTCCATGCAGCCATTCATTCAATCAAGCAACATTTACTGAGCACCTACTATGTGCTAGGACCAGAGGCCATTAAGAGTACACAGTCTGGTAAGGGATGCGCACAACAATTTCAACCACAATATAGTACTCACACTGAGGGTAACTAAGGAGCCAGAAAAGAGATACTATCTTCAGAAAGTTCTATGGGGGAGGAACTGTCATGCTCACTGATACATTTCCAGCACTGAACAGGGCCTGGCACAACTGGGCCTCGTGTGGATGGATGCATGACCATGAACATATTCAGAGAAGAGCAAAGAAGCTTCCTGCAGTGAGGTCTCAGCTGAGTCCTAAAGGATGAGTAACAGTTGGCCCCAAGAGGTAGGGGAGGGAGGAAAAAGAGGTGAAGGAAAAGGCATGCACGCAGAGGAAGGAGCTAGGCAAAGGCCTGGAGGCAAGAGCTGGCAAGGAACAGTCAGGGAAGTGACAGTCCTGCAGGAGGGATCAGGTAGGATGCAAGGGAGGCAGACAGGGGAGGCTGGGCAGAGAAGAGACTGGCGAGGGAAGGAGAAGATGGAGATGAAGCACATCACAGACTCCTGGACTGCTGGGGGAGGCACCCAGTTGGAGGTGCACCACTTAAGCATGAGGGGCTTGGGGTCAAAGTTTTCCAGGGCAAAGCGAGGCTCTTGCATCCCAGCGTTATTTTCTGTGTCTATTAAACAGAGCTGCCCACTCCTAATATCACCCCACGTTTTGGCATTTTGAACTAGTCTGAGCCTTATAACTTGCCTTT
This sequence comes from Choloepus didactylus, assembly GCF_015220235.1. Lineage (NCBI taxonomy): Eukaryota > Metazoa > Chordata > Mammalia > Pilosa > Megalonychidae > Choloepus > Choloepus didactylus. The sequence goes on from NC_051319.1 coordinate 95,663,665, forward strand.
TTGTATAGATCAAAAACAATTGATCAGCAGCATTTTCATATAGTTCCAACTAATACCAATCCCCAAGTTGCTATATGGGACCTTTGTTTTTTAATTCTGTTTTATTGAAATATATTCACACACCATACAGTCATCCATGGTATACAATCAACTGTTCACAGTACGATAATATAGTTATGCATTCATCACCACAATCTATTTCTGAACATTTTCCTTACCTCAGAAAGAATCAGAATAATAATAAAAAATAAAAATAAAAAAAGAACACCCAAACCATCCCCTCCATCCCAACCTATTTGTCATTTAGTTTGTATCCCCATTTTTCTACTCATCCATCCATACACTGGAGAAAGGGAGTGTGATCCACAAGGTTTTCACAATCACACTGTCACCCCTTGTAATCTACATTGTTATACACTCGTCTTCAGGAGTCCAGACTGCTGGGTTGGAGTTTGGTAGTTTCAGGTATTTACTTCTAGCTATTCCAACACATTAAAACCTAAGAGGTGTTATCTATATAGTGCATAAGAATGTCCACCAGCATGACCTCTCGACTCCATTTGAAATCTCTCAGTCACTGAAACTATCTCGTCTCATTTTCCATCCCCCTTTTGGTCAAGAAGATATTCTTAATCCCACGATGTCAGGTCCAGATTCATCCCTGGAAGTCATACTCTGCGTTGCCAGGGAGATTTACACCCCTGGGAGTCGGGTCCCACGTAGGGGGGAGGGCAGTGAGTTCACCTGTCGAGATGGCTCAGTTACAGAGAGAGAGGGCCACATCTGAGCAACAAAGAGGCACTCAGGGGGAGACTGTTAGGCAAACTTATATGCAAGCTTACCCTCTCCTTTGCAGTAACAAGCTTCATAAGGGCAAGTCTCACGATCGAGGGCTCAGCACATCAAACCGCCAGTCCCAATGTTTGTGACAACTTCAACACCAGTCCAGGTGAGGAAGTCCAACACTTCTGCACTGTCCCCCAGCTCCTTGGGGCAGGGGTGGGGGTGGGGGGGAGGCTGTAAATATATTTTTTATTCTCTGCCCAAATTACTTTGGGATGTCTCACTATTTCACTCTAACCTATACTAACCTACTGTATCTCACTTCCTATTCAAAGTTCCATGTAACTGCGGTGTTTAAACAAACCAACTATAGAGTTATACAGTTTAGAAAATATAGATCCTGCACCAAATAGACATCTCTTCCCTTGTTCTCACAAGCAAGTTGAACTTTTAAAACAGTCAGGAGTTGGGCACGATGGCGGCATAGAAAGGAGCGGAAGCTAAGTAGTCCCCCTGGAACAACTAAAAAAAACCAGAAACAACTAGTAAATAATCCAGAATAACTGTGGGGGGACAAATGAGACCATCCACTTATCATACACGAACCTGAATTGGGAGGAATGCCTGAGAACACAGCATAAAATCTGTAAGTAAAACCTGCGGATCCAAGTCGTGAGACCCCCTCCCCCATAGCCCGAGCTGCAAAGCCTCGTGGTGCCAGAGAGAAGCTCTCTCCCAGCAAGCGAACATAGCTCAGCTGAGCTCCAACTGGGGTTTTAAGTAGCGAGTGTGAACTGCTCACTACAGGTACGCATCCCCAAAAAAGGCTTTGGGTGATGACTGACCTTGGAGAGCCGGAGGATCGCCTTGGGCTGGGTCTGAAGGGGACTATCTGTTTCTTTTTTGGCTCAGTGGAGAAAGCCCCAGTCATTTTCAGTTTCCAGGGCTGTGACTCTGGGAAGGGTGGAGACACCACAAGCAGAGAGCAAGACCATTGAAATGCTAATGACCTCCACCTGGGGGGTATGTCCTCTCTAGGAGGAAAGGGGTGGGGCCCTTTCCATTCAGAACCAGACCCCAGAGCCTGGGGGAACACGGCCATACCTCCTCACACCAGTCAAGAATTATAGGCTAACAGGCGTCACCTGCTGGGCAGAAAAGCACAGTGACCTGAGGCATCAAAGGGTGGAGCAATTTTCTAAGACACACCCTCAGGGAAACCAGATACTGAATATTTCTTCCCTCTGGGACCTGAGCCTGTTCTGGTCTGGGAAAACCTGATTTGGATAACCAAGGAAACCATGCCTAGACAACAGAAAATTACAACCTACACTAAGAAAAACAAAGTTATTTCCCAGTCAAAGGAACAAACATACACTTCAACTGAGACACCGGAATTTAAACAACTAATGCTAAATCAAATCAAAAAGTTTAGAGAAGATATTGCAAAAGAGATAGAGGCTGTAAAGGAAACACTGGGCATATATACGGCAGAAATCAAAAGTTCAAAAAAACAACTAGTAGAATCTATGGAAATGAAAGGCACAACACAAGAGATGAAAGACACAATGGAAACATACAACAGCAGATCTCAAAAGGCAGAAGAAAACACTCAGGAACTGGAGAACAAAACACCTGAAAGCCTACACGCAAAGGAGCAGATGGAGAAAAGAATGAAAAAATATGAGCAACATCTCCGGGAACTCAAGGATGAAACAAAGTACAATAATGTACGTATCATTGGTGGCCCAGAAGGAGAAGAGAAGGGAAAGGGGGCAGAAGCAATAATAGAGGAAATAATCAATGAAAATTTCCCATCTCTTATGAAAGCATAAAATTACAGATCCAAGAAGAGCAGCGTACTCCAAACAGAAGAGATCTGAATAGGCCTACGCCAAGACACTTAATAATCAGATTATCAAATGTCAAAGACAAAGAGAGAATCCTGAAAGCAGCAAGAGAAAAGCGATCCATTACATACAAAGGAAGCTTAATAAGACTATGTGCGGATCTCTCAGCAGAAACCATGGAGGCAAGAATGAAGTGGTGTGATATATTTAAGATGCTGAAAGAGAAAAACCACCAACCAAGAATCCCATATCCAGCAAAGCTGTCCTTCAAATATGAGGGAGAGCTCAAAATATTTTCTGACAAACAGACAATGAGAGACTTTGTGAACAAGACACCTGCCTTACAGGAAATACTAAAGCGAGCACTACAGGGTGATAGAAGACAGGAGTGCGTGGTTTGGAACACTATTTTGGGAGATGGTAGCACAACAATGGAAGTACACTGAACAAAGGTAACTATGAATACGGTTGAGAGAGGAAGGTGCGGAGCATGTGAGACACCACAAGAAAGGAGGAAAGATAAAGACTGAGACTGTGTAACTTGGTGAAATCTAGAGTATTCAACAATTGTGATAAAACTTACAAATATGTTCTTTTACGAGGGAGAACAAGCAAATGTCAACCTTGCAAGGTGTTAAAAATGGGGAGGCATTGGGGGAGGGATGCAATCAGCATAAACTAAAGACTGTAACTAATAGAATCATTGTATTATGCTTCCTTTAATGTAACAAAGGTGATATACCAAGGTAAATGCAGATAAGAGGGGGGGATAGGGGAGGCATGTTAGACACTTGACATTGGTGGTATTGTCTGATTCTTTATTCTACTTTGATTTAAGGTTATTTTTCCTTTTGCTGCTTCCTAGATGTCATTTTTTTTTCCTCTTTCTTTTGCCTCTCTACCTTCTTTGACTCTCCCTCCTGCCTTGTGGAAGAAATGTAGATGCCCTTATATAGATAGTGGTGAAGGTGGTGAACACATAAATATATGACCATACAGAGAACCATTGATTATTTACTTGGGATGGAATGTTTGGTGAGTGAACAAAACCATATTAAAAAAAAAATGGGTTGATGACAAAACCTCAAGGGCAATATACTGAGTGAAATAAACCAGACACATAAGGACAATTATTGCAGGGTCTCACTGATAGGAACTAATTATAATATGTAAACTCATAGACATGAAATATAAGGTACCAAGATATAGGACAAGGCTTAAGAATGGAGAGTGGTTGCTTAGTATGAGCAGAATGTTCAACTAGGATGAACTTAAATGTTTGGAAATGAACAGGGGTATTGGTAGCAAGATGTAAGAATAACTAACAGTGACGAATGTGTGTGAATGAGGTGGAAAGGGGAAGCTCAGAGTCATATATGTCACCAGAAGGAAAGTTGGAGGTCAAAAGATGGGAATGTATAAAACTGAATCCTATGGTGGGCAATGTCCATGATCAACTGTACAAATACTAGAAATCGCTTCCATGAACCAGAACAAATGTATGACAATACAATTAGAAGTTAATAATAGAGGGGCATATAGGGAAGAACTATATACCTATTACAAATGATACACTACAGTTAGTAGTATTTCAACATTTTTCATAAACAGTAACAAATATACTATAACAATACTACGAGTCAACAATTGAGAGGGGTTGGTTAGGGATAGGGGAGGATTCGAGTTTCCTTTTCTTTTTTTCTTTTTTCATCTTTCACTTTGTTTCTTGTCTGGAGTAATGAAAAGTTTCTAAAAATTGAACAAAAATTAAGTGTGGTGATGGATGCACAGCTGTATGAGGGTACCCAGGGGCAAGTGATTGTACACTTTGGATTTTTGGATAATTGTATGCTATCTGAAGAATCTCAATAAAAATGACAAAAAAAAAAAACTTAAAAAAAAAAATAAAAAAAAAAAAACAAAAAACAGTCAGTTTTGACCTTTACCCTTTGGCCTGGATTGCCCCAGTCTTAACCAGATCTCCTTCATTCATATCACTAATTGAAGCCTGGGCTCTTTTTCAGCTTATACGGGATCTTGAGAATTTTTTTTTTAATTTTATTTTGAAATAAATTCAAACTTACAGGAACAGCTGCTAAAACAATACAAACCCCATACACAGAACTCCAGCATACCCCGACCCCCCTCCCCCGATACCCTGATCCACCAACTTTAACGTCCTGTCACACCACCATTCCTTTATTTCCCTCCCTCCCTCCCTATCTATCATCCATCACCTATTGCTCTGTCTTCTGAACATATGAGAGCAAGCTGCACACATCCTTGAACAAACAATATAATTCACATATACATTTCCCATGAACAAGAACATTCTTTTGTACAATCCCATCAAGCGCAGCTAAGAAGTTCAAGAAATTCAACACTGATACAAAACTCACATTCTATATTTCCTTTTTTTTTTTTCTTATGTCCCATCTGTGTCCCTTTGAGCCTCCTCTCCTCTATCCTCAGATCCCATCCAGGATCATCCTTGGCATTTAATTGTCATCTATTTAGAGTGTCTTTTTTTTTTTTTTTCATTGTGGAAACATATATACAGCCTAAATCTTCCCATTCCACCCCCTCCCTAGCATTCCATTAGTGGGATTAATCACATTTAGAATGTTGCAATGCTATCACCTTCCCACCATCCATTACCAGAAATTTCCCTTCACCCCAAACAGAAACTCTACACTCACTTCTTAACTCCCCATTGCCTCTTCCTCACTTCTCGTAACCCATACTCTATTTTCCATCTCTATGGTCATGTTCTCTGATACTTTCTTTGTGTTTACCATGGGGCTTAAATTTAACCTCTTAAATCTATCACAATTTTGTTTTTCTTTGATACCAACTTAACTTCAATAGGACATATGAACTATGTTCCTATACTTCATCATTCCCCCACCTTTATGTAGTTCTTGTCAAAAATTACATATTTTACATTGAGTCCAAAACCACTGATTTATCCTTACAGTTTTATGTATTTTAGATCCTGTAGGAAGTAAATAGTGGAGTTACAAATCAAAAATACAGCAGTATTGGTATTTATATTTACCATGTGATCTTTACTGGAAATCTTTATTTCTTCACATAGTTTCAGTCAATTGTTGTGTCCCTTCCTTTCAGCCTGCTCAATTCCCTTTAGCATTTCTTGTAGGACTGATCTACTGGTGATGAAGTCCCTCAGCTTTTGATTATCCGGGAATGTTTTCATCTCCCCCTCATTTTTACCATCCAGGTGTTTGTGAATTCTCCAAGTCTCTGATGGTTATTGACTTCCATTTGTATTCCGTTGTGGTCAGAGATTTTAAAATTTACTGAGGCTTGTTTTATGTCCCAGCATACGGTCCATTCTGGAGAAAGATCCATGATCACTAGAGAAAAATGTGTGTCCTGGTGACCTGGGATGTAATGTTCTATGTATGTCTGTTAAATTTCTCTGTATCTCTCTTTCCTTTGTTTCTCTGTTGGTAGGGCTCCCTTTAGTATCTGAAGTAGGGCAGGTCTTTTATTAGCAAAACCTCTCAGCATTTGTTTGTCTGTGAAAAATTTAAGCTCTCCCTCAAATTTGAAGGAGAGTTTTGCTGGATAAAGTATTCTTGGTTGGAAATTTTTTCTCTCTCAGAATTTTAAATGTGTCATGCCACTGCCTTCTCGCTTCCATGGTGGCCGCTGAGTAGTCACTGCTTAGTCTGATGTTGTCTCCTTTGTATATGGTGAATTGCTTTTCTCTTGCTGCTTTCAGAACTTGCTCCTTCTCTTCAGTATTTGACAGTCTGATCAGAATATGTCTTGGAGAGGTTTTATTTGGATTTATTCTATTTGGAGTTCGCTGGGCATTTATGCTTTGTGTATTTATATTGTGTAGAAGGTTTGGGAAGTTTTCCCCAACAATTTCTTTGAATACTCTTTCTAGACCTTTATCCTTTTCTTCCCCTTCTGGGACACTGAGTCTTAAATTTGGTTGTTTTATTTTATCTATCATATTCCTGAGATCCATTTCAATTTTACGATTTTTTTCCCCATTCTTTCTTTTGTTCTTTCATTTTCCGTTCTGTGGTCCTCGAGGACATTGAGTTGTTGTTCAACATCCTCTAATCTTGTATTATGAATATCCAGAGTCTTTTTAATTTGGCCAACAGTTTCTTTTATTTCGATAAGATCATCTATTTTTTTACTGACTCTTGCAATTTCTTCTTTATGCTCTTCTAGGGTCTTCCTTATGTCTTTTATATCCTGTGCCATGCTCTCATTGTCTGCCTTTAGTTCTTTGATTAATTGCGCCAAGTACTGTGTCTCTTCTGATCTTTTGATTTGGGTGTTCAGGATTGGGTTCTTCATATGGTCTGGTTTTATCATATGCTTTAAGATTTTCTGTTGTTTTTGACCTCTTGGCATTCGCTTTACTTGATAGGGTTCTTTCAGGTTATAAAAAATACCAATCTCTAATTTGTCAGATCTACAGCTTGGTGGCGTACACTTTCTCTAACTAACCATTAGATGGCATCCGTGAGTCACCTATTCCCCTCAAGTCAGTTCTTCCCAACTTTGTCTTTGTGGTATGTGGGGGTCTGATTCTTGTGGGGTCCAATTGGTGCACTAAGTTTGGGTGTGTTGTTGGTGCTGTCTGCCCTGCATGTGGGGCATGTGTCTGGGTGGGTGGGAGGCAGGGGAGCTTCAATAATCAAACCTCCCAGGTGTTCCTGGAGATTTAAGGCTGTTGCAAGAGTCTAAGCCTTCATTTCAGTCTTGCCACAGATTGTCTCTGCCGCTGACCCACAAGTCCTTGGTATTGGCGTAGGGTCCCTGCAATTTCCGTGCGGGTCCCCCTTCTCAGTTGTGCTCTTCCAGGACCTCTGCTGAGGGAAGGCTGTGCCATGTCACAAGTGCACGCCGTCCCTCCAGGGAAGTCCTGGACCGCCGGGCTGTGCAGGGGTGTTCCCAGCCTGATGTAAAGATGGTTGACTGGGGCGTGTTAATTTCCCCCTTTTCGCATAGCTCCGCCTTCCCAGCTCCAGGACAATTAGCTGTGGGTGCACTAAAGGCCACTATCCATGGCCAATACTGTGGCATGTGTGCGGTCCTGTGGGAGACAACTCCCTGTCACACTGGGTTTCTTGGCACGGGTCTGGGCTATGAGTCCAGCCCTGGGCAGGAGCGTCCCCAGCCCGCCGGGGAGATGGCTGCAAGGGGCGTAGTTTCTTTCTCCTTTTGACCCCTCGCTGCTCCCCTGGCCCCGAGACAATCAGCAGCAGGTGTGGGAAGGACTATCCTCCATGCCAGACACCAAGGCGTTGGTACAGCCCGCTCCTGCCGTGCTTCACTGCGTGGTTCTCCCCGTCGTATCCGCGGCCACTCCCAGGTTTTTTTTCAAAAAGAACTAGTCTGTCTGCAAATGCCAACCCACAGTTACCCCACACTGCAGCGCGGCCACCGGACTTTCAGCTGACTCACTCACTCGTTTCAGAATGCAGAGTCCCGGTTTCACCAAATGTACGGTCCCTGTGGATTTAGCAGAGCTTATCTGGATGGTGCATTGCTGGAACTGATGTTCTGGGTCACTTTCTGGTTTTTATCTAGTATTTTTCAGGAGGTGTTTTTTTGCCCTGTCTCACCTAGCTGCCATCTTAGGTTCCTCCAAGAATTTTTTTTTTTAACTTGTCTGCTGGGGCTGGGTGGGCCAGTGGTGACAAGCACTAAGATATCCACTGAGACCAGATTCTTCAGGGCTTCCAAACAGCCAGATGCCCAAAGTCACTAAGATCCTGAGACTGTAAGTTGCAGGAGGGAATGAGGAGAAGATGGAGGAGTGTCCCCCACAAGACGTGTGCAAAGATAACCAAGTCTTCCAAGTAAACACCTGCCAGATGAGTCATCCCAGGACCCCAGATCATGGTTGATTACATTTTAGAGACAGAGGGGTAGCCCTTAAAATCACCCAGTGCAATTTTCGATTATATAGTTGTTACTAGAATACAATCTTTTGTTTTAGAAATCAAAACGTGGGACTATACAATGCAAACAGTGAACCCTTTTGTAAAAGATGGACTATAGTTACCAGTACAATTATAAAAATGTTGTTTCATGAATTGTAACAAACGTACCACACTAATGCAAGGTGTGAATAATAAATAGGGTAGGGTGGTATATGGGAATTCCGTATTTTATGCATGATTGTTCTGTAAATCTACAATTTCTCTAACAAAAAAAGAAATTTATTTTTTTAAAGAAAAATCCTCCAGTGCGGGGCTCCCAGCATCAGGCATTTTTATACCACCTTTGTGAACTGTGCCATCTCCAACCGCCCCCTGGGCAGCTTCCTGGCTTTCTCCACTTCCACCCTCCCCATGACTGCCCATTGCTCTTCCAACAGACAGCTTCCTGGCCTCAGGTACCCCTGATCAAGGGGAGGGGTGAGCAGAGGAGAAGGTACTTTCCACCCTGAAATATTCAGCAGGACGTGGTGCCAGCTGGTGAGCAGCCTGGCCCAGGGGCTCAGCGGTCTCGGGTCCTGCCCAGGCTGCAGGAGGCAGGACCACCTCCCTAGCACAGAAGCTGACATCACCCAGAGAGACCATGCCTGCTCAGGCCTCCAGCTGAGAGCTGCCTTGACCAGGGTGGACCCAGGCCCCAGCATCTGCCCCCTCATGCTGCCCTCCAAGTGTTTTCACGCTCATCATCGGGTTCAAATCCCAGAACATCCCTGTGAAACTGAGGCTGCAGAACATGCTTCCCTGGACCTTTCTATGATATCACATTAATTTCTTCACTTCTTTGGGCCTCAAGATCCCCTCTTCCGGAGGGAAAGATGGGGAGAATAGCACAATGATCACAGTGGAAGGAACTGGGGGTGACGGGACCAGGGAAAAGAGGCAGAAGCTTGGAGTGTGTGTATGTGTGTTGGAGACAGCATTAGAAGCAGAGCTGGGGTGCTAATAACTGGAAGCAAAAGACACAAATTATAGTTCAATGGGAGGAAGACCTTTTGCACCCTTCTCTTTATTTTCCAACCTCCTCCTCTCCACCCCAACCCATACACTCCAAGCATACCAAAATTACTTTTACTCCCCTGAACACACAATATTCTCGCTCCCCGCTCTGGCCGTCTGTTCCAGTCATTCCAGTGACCCAGACTCCTCTCGTCCCCCCTTACTCTTCCCAGAGTAGCCCTACTTGCCCTTTGGGGCAGCCTTCCCCATTCCTTTGACTTGGGCAGGAGCCCTCCTGTGAGTCCCCCTAGAGCTCCTTGGTTTCTCCACCAGCACTATTATCACCATGCATGGGGGATTCGTCTCCCACCCTGGGATGCTTGACTGCAGGTTGTCTACTGGCTCTGGTCCATGGCAACAAGAAACCACAGGCCAGCAAGGCAGGCAACAGGGACAGAGAACATGGGACCAGGAGCCCCCAGATCTGTGCCCCTTGACCTGGCCATGCTGATCTCCCAGGGATTGATCTTACCACAGGAGTCATCTCGAATTCTGCAATGCAAATGTCTCTCAGAACACAGCTCTGGGATGACCACATAAGGGAAATGGGGAAGAGCCAAAGTTCCACATTGGATCTTTGCCCATAACCACGAGAACTCTCTCTTCCTTGGAGAGGTCCCATGTGCAAAGGGAGGAAATGGCAGGGCTTTTTTGAGGTGCTGATACAACATCGTGTAACACAATATGATATTTGAAAACTACGAATAAACATCATTTAGGCCCGGGTTCATTGGGTGGCAAGTCATGAACTCAGGAAAGAAGTTTAGTGGTCATGAGCTCAACCAGCTCATAAGGGAAAATGAGACCCAGTGAGGGTAAAGAAATCACCCAAGACTACTCCTGTATTTATGCTCTGTGGCTGAAGTGAGGGACACATGGGGTCAAGTCAAGCACCCCATAGTTTTACTCTTCCCATCCCTACCCCACTGTCACTGTCACATGGCCGCATCTCCTTCTTGAAGGCCAGCCAGCTGGGATCACTTTCAGGCAAGCCCTGGCACAGAGTGACTTTCTAACTCTAGCCACACACAGGAGTGAGAGCTGATACACCTCAAATTCTGTTCAGCAAACTGGTCACGCAGCACAGAAGACCGAAGTTAGTCTCCCAAACCAAAGAAATTCAGTCCCAAATAGATGCGACTGTGGGAAACTGAAGACTTCCATGTTGCCTGAGCCATATCTGGGGTGGTGGCTTGGAACGCTACGCCACAGGCCTGCATGGAATGCTGTGCAGGCACGCCTTGTAAAGATATGTGTCTTGTGACTATGATGACAACGTTTACCATTGTCCTAAACCTAGATTGTTCCTTCTGATATGCAACAGGATGTAAACATAGGTATCTGGTGGGCTCTCCTGTGCCTTAGGATACTTAGCATATACTCTCTTATCTTCTGAAATAAATAAATAGCTGGAGCACAGGTGCATGATCATCCACTTGGCACGAGATGCAGTGGGTCCCCTGCTCCCTTAATTCTTAACTTTGTCTGCGTCTCATTCCTGTGCCGCCCTGTCAGCAACATGTGACAGGGAATGTTTCCATCTGCAGGGCAAGAGGACCCTTTATGGCTTTTGCCTGTCCAGTACCCATTTCTCTTCCAGGGGAAGCACTCTTGGGCCATGCAGGTCAGGTAGGGCCAACCCTACCACCTGACGCAGAGAGGACAGGTCTCCCGAGCCTGGTCAATGAGAACCAAACCTGGATTTGGAATCAGTTATGCTGTTTCTCCTGGGGCTACCAAGGCAGCAGAATGGAAGTCTCGAGCTGGTAGTGAGCATGCCCAGGGGAGGAACCTGCTGGAGAATGAAGCCACCCAGACGCAGAATTCTGACAATATCATTTGGGCCCCTGCATCCAGCCCAACCTAGAGCCCAGAACTTCTCAGTCACATGAGCCAATATGCAACCCATTCAGCTGAAGCAGTTGTGTGCTATGGGTCACTTGTATCTGAAAGAGCTGTGACTTGTAATAGGAGCAAGCAGGGCCAAAGAACCTGTCCTGCTCCTTTCAGGCTGAGGGCACCAGGGCTCTTGGCAGCAGACCTGGTGACTCCAAGGGGAGCCCAGATCCCAGGAAGGCAGAACACAGTCTTCCAGAGGGGAGCTGATCCTTACCTGTGCTGGTTTGGCCATGGTCTCAGGTTCTGCGGCAGAAAACACTGTGGAGAAGAAAGAGCCCATGTGAGATTCCCCCACACTCCGCTCCCATCCATTCCTCCCTCCAACTTTCCTCATCCCAACTTCCTCCTGAGTGATGGCATCCTTGCTCTGCTGTTTTCCAGCTGCCTCCAACCCTTCAGGTTAAATCACACCCAGACTTGGCTCATGTTCAGGCACATTTTTCAGAGGATAATGGGTAGACTAGATGGTGTCTAGACTTAGCAACCAGGATGGGAGAGGGACTGGGAACCCAGAGGGGGAGAGGGCATGGCTGCTGACCACCTGATGCCCATGGGCTGTGTGGGGTACTGTCCTGGGCATCTCACTTCATCCTCACAGCAATCTTGCCAGACACCAGCATCCCCTTTTTGAGAGGATACTGAGGATGTAGGGATGGGAAGGTTAAATAACCTATTCCCAGAATCTGAATTCACCTATTCCCAGATTCCAGAGTCTGAACCACACGTATCCTGCACTTCCTTTCCCAGTCACCAAGAACAGTTTTAGAGCCCAGGGCTTAATGGTCTGCAGGTGACAAGATACCAGGGGATCCCAGTCAACTGTTGCAAATATCTGAAGACCTATTGTTCTTGTATAATCCCATAAACATTTATTTAGCACCACTCTATTTTAGGTACCATTCTAGGCTCTGTGAACACAGCAGTAAATGAAAAACATCAAACCTTGCTTTCCTGGAGCTTACTCTCCAACAGGGGAAGAGTAACAAGCAAACACATATATTGGGCCCTTAAAAGAACTAAGGGTTAAAAGATAAAGCTTGATGACATGCTGAGACCTCTGTCTTGGGGCTTGTCCCTATGAAGCTTGTTACTGCAAAAGAGAGGCTAAACCTGCTTATAACTGTGCTTAAGAGTCTCCTCCTGAGTGCCTCTTTGTTGCTCATATGTGGCCCTCTCTCTCTCTAGTTAAGCCACCTTGGCAGGTGATCTCACTGCCTTCCTCCCCATGTGGGACCCGACTCCCAGGGGTGTAAATCTCCCTTGCAGTGCATGATATGACTCCCGGGGATGAATCTGGACCTGGCATTGTGGGATCAAGAACATCTTCTTGACCAAAAGGGGGATGTGAAATGAAACGAAATAAAGCTTCAGTGGCCGAGAGATTTCAAATGGAGTCGAGAGATCACTGGTGGACATTCTTATGCACTATATAGATAACACTTTTTAGGTTTTAATGTATTGGAATAGCTAGAAGTAAATACTTGAAACTATCAAACTCCAACCCAGTATTCTGGACTCTTGAGGATGATTGTATAACAACGTAGCTTACATGGGTGACAGTGTGATTGTGAAAACCTTGTGGATCACACTCCCTTTATCCAGTGTATGGATGGATGAGTAGAAAAATGTGGACACAAACTAAATGAAAAATAGGGTAGGATGGGAGGGATGATCTGGGTGTTCTTTTTTACTTTTATTTTTTATTCTTATCTGTTTCTTTCTGATGTAAGAAAAATGTTCAAAAATAGATTGGGGTGATGAATGCATAAACTATATGATGGCACCGTGAACAGTTGATTGTATACCATGGATGACTGTGTGGTATGTGAATATATCTCAATAAAACTGAATTTAATTAAAAAAAAAAAAAGATAAAGCTTGGTGAGGAAAGTGACAAAGGATGCAACTGGAGGTGGAGTGTTTGGAGGGTCCCTCTGAGGTGAGGTGAAGCAGGACACCTTGGGGCAGCACGACGAGCCAGAGAACAGCAAGTTCTGAGGCAAGACAGTGCATGGCACAAACAGTACAGCTGGAGCTCACCGAGGCTGATGTGGCAACAGCAGAATGGAGAGGGGCACAAGAAAGAGGGGAAGGGGTCAGGGGTATTGGTAGAAAGTGGGGTCAGGGGGCAGCAGGGGCCAGTGCCTGAAGACCACTGTAAAACTTTGGATTTGGGGGGCCACTGTGGGGGGGTCTGAACAAACAAGGCACACGATCTCATTGAAAAGGGATTGGGGGTGGGGTCAGAAGATGGTGTCTACAGTGAGGAAACAAGTAACAAAGTTATATAACCTAAAAAGATACGTAAAAAAGGGATGTAACTGATGTGGAAAGAGGAAAGGGGAGGGAGTAGCTGTGGCTAATGAGCACTCTGAGCAGCCCGGCAAGAGATGGAGGTTAATGAGAGTTAAAAAAATTTTCTACAGAAATAAGAGAGGGAGCAACAAAGAACATTGCTCTCCACTTTAAGCAGGCCTGTGCAATTTGATCTTTTTTTTTTTTTTGAACCATGTCTATTTATTACTTCTAAAAAGTTAAAATTAAAAACCCCATCAGACTTATTCAGTTAAGACCAAGGAGCAGAACTAGAAGACGGTTTTTTGTTTTGTTTTATTTTGTGTTTTTTTTTTTACCATTTTTTTATTGAAATATATTCATATACCATACAATTATCCAAACTGTAAAACAATTGTTCACAATATCATCATATAGTTGTGCATTCATCACCACAATCAATTTTTGAACATTTTCATTACCCCAAAAAATAAAGAATAAAAATAAAAGTAAAAAGAACACTCAAAAAGTCCCATACCCCTCCTTCCCCATATTAGTCATTTACTTTTTGTCCCCATTGTTCTACTCATTTGTCCATACAATGGGTAAAAGGAGTGTGAGCCATAGGTTTTCACAATCACACGGTCACACCATAGAAGCCATATAAACACTCACCTTCAAGAATCAAGGATACTGGACTGCAGTTCAACAGTTTCAGATATTTCCTTATAACTAGTCTGATAAAATAAAAACTAAAGAGGGGTATCTATATAATGCATAAGAGTCACCTCCAGAATGACCTCTCAAGTCCATTTGAAATCTCTCAGCCACTGAAACTTTACTTTCTTTCATTTATCTTCCCCCTTTTGGTCCAGAAGGCTTTAGAAAGTGTTCTTGAGGAGACACGTCAGTTCAGTGCTTTCCAATTTTCCATGCCTCCCCACAAAACTTAGGGGGATCAGCCCCTGAGCTCAATCCCTGATCCTGCTCTCACTTTGGGGTCTTTGCAATACAAGGGGGAGAACATGGTTGTGGAGTCAGACAGACATCTGGATTCAAATCCCTCTTTTGTCACTGACCATGTGACCCCAGGACACGCTGCTCATCTCAGTTTAAGGTGACCTTGGGGACAAAATTGTACTTTGTCCTCTCTTACCTTGCAGGGTTGTTGAAGGAAGAGACCTAACTTAGGTCAAGAGCAGAGCATAGAAGATAAGGCATGAAATATGTTCTGTATAAATGGTGGCACTCACTGTACTGGGTGGGAAGTCCAGGGGACAGGGGCTTTGTCACGTTGGCTCATGTGTCCCCACTGCCTGGTTCCTCCACCATGCCTACAGCCGGCAGCTGCCAGATATCAGGGGAATGGGGGACACGGGACAGAGGACAGAGCTGCCTGCAACCGCAGCTTTTCAGCTTGAGGAAACCCCACCGTTTCTCTGACAACCAGCGGCCACTTGACACAAATATGCAGCTCTCACCAGGAAATGGAAACGCTCCACCGCCCCCCCACCCCCACCCCCAGGGCCCACAGCTACAGCTACCCAGCAGTGCCAGGGTCTGGCCAGGAGCCAGCTCGGGTTTCCCCAGGCCTGGGGGACTGTGGGGGCAAAGGGTGAGGGAACTCCAAGGCCAGCAGAGAACCAGGGACCGAATGAGGCCCAGGAAGTCAGCTGACACAGCAAGGGAGGCCTGGGGCCTGTCACCTACCACCTCCAGCCTGGAAGCATTTTCCTTTGGCCTTGTTGCTGGAAACTTCAGGGGCTGGCCACAGCCCAGGCCCATCTGTGGGCCAGAGAGGCCTCGAGGTCTTTGGGAAAATACTCTCAGCTCTGAGAGCAGTTTACATGTGCCTTGTGAACATGCATCTTGTATGTGTATGCGTAAAAGTTTCTTCCAGAACTCAATGCTCACATGTGGTTTGGGGGTGAATCTCACTGCCAATTCCAACCCCACCCGGAAGAGCTCAGGGAATCTCCAAGGCTGGTCATAGAGCACTCGTTCCTCTAACTTTAAGAGAGCCTTTAGTCCCTGCCCACAGCAACCCAGGCCCTACTTCTCAAATAGGCTGAATGTTTTATATCCAGTGTTTCAGAATCCCGGAAGACCCCTTAACAATGCACGACTCCAAGCCCTTCATTTTCTAGACAGGAAAGGAATCTCAGAGAAGGAACGTGACCTGCCAGGGCCCAGACAGCAGCCAATGTCTCAGCCTCCCAGGAAAGACCCAGGTTCTGGGTCCTAATTTGCTCCTGTGTAACCTCAGACACACCAGGTTCCTTCTCTGGGCCTCAGCTTCTCCATCTGTAAAATGGGGATAATGTCACTCCCCCTTTGAGAAAACCAGAGAACAGATGTGAGAGCCTGCTATAGACTTCACCCAGGAATTTTCACAAAATCTCAGAACATTAGTCCTAGGAGGGATCTCCCCCAGGTCACATGCCCCTCCCCTTCCCCCCTCCCACTCTGTCTACAATACGCAAGCATCATCATCTTCTTGTCTGAAATGGCTGCTCAGGACTGGCAAGAACAGACACTCTAGGCCTGCGCATCTCTCCTCTATGGAATCCTGAATCTCTTCTATCCTGGATACCCAGTGAGGGATCATCATGGCTAATCCACTCAAGGGGAGAGTCACCTGGATGGCCTTCCACTGCCCTAATCCTTTAGCCTGCAATCAATCATGTTTCTTCCTTTGGGAGCTCCAGGCTAACTCTGGCAGGGAGACTCTGGGGTAAAGAACATTCCCGAGCTGGCAGGACCTGTGGCCCAATCACGGAGATGGGTCAGTGGAGACCTGGGGAGGGGAAGAGCCTTGTCCAAGTAATACAGAAGGCAAGTGCTTTGAGGTCAGACCTAACTCTGGGTTAGAGCTCTTCCCCTGCCAGTCTGTAATTGAGGCAAGTTACTTAAACTGAATCTCAATTTTTACACCTGCAAAGTGCCTGTAGGAATACCTACATGTACTGAGAAATAAATAATGGTTGAAAGGCCCTTAGCACAGTGCGTGGCACACAGTAAAGGCTCAATAGCTGGTAGTTTTTATTATGATAAGTCCAAATATTTACAAGGGAGGCGGCATGGCGTTGTGATAAAGAACACAGGTTTTGTCCTCCTGGCACTGCAAACTCCTAGCTTATGACCTTGGACAAGTTACATCATTTCTCTCTGCCTCAGTTTCTTCACTTATGAAATGACAACCTCAGAAGGCTTTTTGTGAAAATTCAGTGAAATTTAGCATGGCCAGACACAGATGAAATGCTCAGTGGGGGGGAGCTTCTGCTGTCACAATCATCATTCTTTACAGCAGTGGGCTCCAAAGCGGGGTACAGGGCAGGGCAATCCTCTAGGGTGCACGATGAGAATATGAGAACTTGCTAAATTTCCTATTCCATCATTTTACGTTATGTTTTTAATGTTTATTATACAGATATAAAATTAAAGACCGTATGAGAGGTTCAGGCTGAGAGAAGTACACACACACACAAGAGATTGGAATCAGCAGAACGAAGCAGCAGGAGGAAAGAGAAGAGAGCAGCAGCAGCATAAGAAGCATTTCTGTCCCCCTGAAGGTAGCCTGGGGGCTTTGAGGTGATTGTTGCCTGTGAGGGGTTGAAAACTGGTAGGGGAGGGGGAGGGGAGCAACTTGAGAGAAATCAAGAAACCACCAGGAAGATGTAAAAACTCACCCAGAACTCAGCCCCGAAGAGTGCCCCAGGGACCATACCCTGAGCCCGGTACACAGCTCACAGGTTTCCGGTGGTCCCCTCAGTGCCAGCCCTCTTATCTCAGCCTGCAAAGTCCTTGCTAATCCTTCCTGATTTATCTGCCCCCACCTCACTCCTCTTCACCTGCCACCACAGCCCCTCCCCGTGAAACCAGGAATGCCCTCACTAAACCAGCATTTTCTATCCAGCCTTACAAGAATCCAGACTAGTGCTTTCATTAAAACCACTTGGGGAGTTTTTCTTACTTCCAAAGAATAAGGCCAACCCCTAAAGATTCTGATTCAACTGTTCTAGGTAGGGCGAAGCCTGGGTTTTGGTGATTTTGAAAAACTTTCCTAGGTGATTCTAATGTACGGCCAAGGCGGAGAAGTGCTGTTGCATGCTGGATTCAAATGCCACCTTTCAGGAAGGCAGGAGTGATTTCTCCCTTCTTTGAACCCCCACAGCGCTCTGAAACTACCCTCACTTGACTGGCTTGGATCAATCACTGTGGATTCACTTATCTGCTCTAATGGGTGGAGGAGGCAAGCGGCAAGGTATTGTTAGGAAAACATCTGTGCTTCAAAGGAAAACTGCACTGTCTGGAGAACAGCTTTCCGGGTTATCTGATTCTACTCTCAAACTCTGAGCGATTCTACAATGACAAGTAACTGTAGGTTAGCAAAGCAAAGTGATTCTTAGAAACATTCTTTCCTAACTTGTTAGAGATCCAAATAACACCCCCTACCCCGTCCTGTGGAAAAACCAGTTTTGCCTCTACTTGCATTTTCCTTTCAATATAACCCCATCTGTTCTTCAGATTCTAAGCTAGTTATAACCATCTGCTTGCTTCAGTCACTGATTAATGAGTGAAACCTTGACCACGTGTTCATTTTTATATCTGTTTGAGTCATGAAAATTTCAAATTTCTTGAAAATTTTCTTTTTAATAATACGTATAGTCTTTTTTGCTGTACCCCCTACCACAGGGCCTGGGTCATAAGAATTGCTGGGTGAAATGCACCGAAGGACTTTAATGTGTTCTTTAACGATTCCCTTGGGGAAAACGGCAGAACAGAAAGAACCACCTAACTGAGTGGTTTCAAACTACTCTACGGAGGAGACCAGGGTTTCCAGCAACCCCCAGCCCAATCACAACAAAACTCACGTTATATGTTTTCCATATCTAGATTTCATTTAAGATTTCCTTTGAACAATAGCTTCTTTGGCTAAGTAATTTCTGAACACCACACACTCCTCATTATATGGCCAGGAGTGGAGACAAGGTGAGAGGTTTGGTAACTTGCCAGAGTTCATACACCGAATTAGTGATTAAGCAGAGCTCAGTTTTCAAAAATATTTATTAAGCATGTCCTGCAAATTAGGCCCAGTGGTGGGTAGGAGGTGGGGGTAGAAAAAGATGGAGAAAGACAAGGTCCTGGCCCAAAGCCGCTTGCAGCATAGAGCAGCAGTCTGCAATTTTTTTTGATCCCATACACCATCAGTAATAAGAAAAAACTGAGTATTCATCATGACAACCAAAAATACACTTTTTAAGGATGAGATTAGAAGCACATATAATGAAAGGTCTGTTTCTTTTTGTACCCCAGATCATTTTTAGCGCCTCCCCAGGTGTGTGTACCCCACTTTGGAAGTCCCCAGCCTATACAATCTAGACCTTTCTCATTGCCCTGTCCTGACGGCTCTCCCCCAGCCCACAGGAAGACCCAGGAACAGCCTCCTCCCCTTCCAGGAACTTTGGTTTGATGAAGCCAAGGTAAGTGTCATCCCTGGCTCTGTGCCGGAGCATACCCCCCAGCCTGCAGCACTCAGGTTTCTTAGAGAGCAGTGTCTGTCTTTTTCCTGTCCCAGCACCATTGATCCTAGTGATGGACCAGGCCCCAGGAGATCATCCAGGCTGCCCTGGGTTTGAATTCCAGCCCAGGTCACTTCTGTGAGAGGCAAGAAAGTAAAGTGTCTAAAAATCCATAGCCTGGGGCCAGAATGCTTGAGATTTCAAGCCTGACAGTGCTAGTTGGTAGCTGTGTGACCTTGGGCAGATACTTAACCTCTCTGTGTCTCACTTTCATAGGCAAAATGGGGATGAAAATAGTACCTACCTCATAAGAACTGTAGTAAGGATTAAATGAATTAAGCTCTATCTAGTGCTTAGAACAGGGCCTGGTACATAGGAAGCACTATGTAACTGTTTGTTATTATTATTTCTTGCCTCTTGACCTGACCAAGTCACAAAAATTCTGAGGGTTGGAGTTTACATATTACACAGGGGTTCGGCCAGGGCTCAATAAACAGTAATGCTTGCTGTTTTCTTACTATTTAAGGAGTTCCAGGCCACCCATTTTAGAAATGAGGAACCTGAGGCTCAGGTCACCTGTCTTCTCAAGCACCACACCCTTCTGACATGGCAACAGTAGCACTGCATCTCTGTATACAGCGTTCTACCGTTTGCAGGGCGCTTTCACATCCGCCATCTCGTAACCTCATGAGGGTGGTATCAATCTCACCCTCATTTTAGATGACTGTCAGAGGCTCAAAGAACCCAGGAACAGCCATCCCTTATAGGCAATCTCCATGGGGGCTTCTCAACCCCAGGAGGAGAGGAAATAAGAGTGGGCTGCATTGCAAGCCAAGGAGCTTACAACCATCAAGACACCCCACACTCACTTCCCCTCCCCTGTTTGCAGAGGGGCAGATGGCATGCTCAGGAATAGGATAGATACCACATCCTGCACCTTGTTCCCACCTAGGAAGTATCTTGAAGAGGCTGGGTGTAGGGAGGCTGGTGGCACTACTGGGCGTCCCCAGAGAATCCTAGAATGCAGAGCAAGATGGGCCATTCAGATCCATCTCTTACCCACCCCAGGAAAGAAACTCAGGCCCAGAGGGGTACGACTGCACCTAAGGCACCAGCTGGTTAGTGGCAGGGCAGGGGCCCAGGGCTCCCTCTGGGTGCTGCAGTGCAGATGCTGGCAGCTGCCCAGCTCTGCAGAGCCTCCCCGACCCGGTCCCAGGAATCAGCCCCAAGAGGCCCTGGACTTCTCTGAGGCTGCCGCCTTCCCTGCACACTTACATCCACACTCTGCCCCACCAACAGCTGTGGCCCTTACCCAGAAAATGTAAATATTTCCTGTATCCCAGCAGCTGGTGCCTTGGGACAAAGGGTAGAAGGCAAAAGAAGATGACTGAGTGACTGTCACAGCTGCAGAGGGGAATGGAGGCCTCTGCCTCCCTGCCCAGCCCCACCCAACTCCCAGAATCCTAGATCTTAGAACAGTTGAATCCCACAATGCTAGCACTGGAAGCCCCAGCCAGTTCAGCCAACTGCCACAGCGGGGAAACAAAGGCCCAGAAAGTGAAGGGGCTTGCTGGAGGACCCCCGGCATACTGAACTGTATCCCTGCTGTCCTGACCCCCAGGCCAGTGCCCTCTGCATGGCTCAGGGCCTGTGGGTGGGAAGGACAAGGTCCAGGAGGACAGGTGCTGGGGCAGTCATTCACCTGGCAGGGCTAAGCAGGTCAGGATATCCTGTCTAGGTCAGTGGGACCGGAGATTTAAGTTGTGGGAGGGAATAGGGGGGAGTACTGGAGGGAAAACGGTGGACTCTTGGGGAAAACCAGAATCCTCTCGCTAACCCAGAGCCATATGCCCAAATTTGGAATTGTCAGGGAAGGCCCACCAGGGTTTGGAGAAAAAGAGGGAGGAAGCAGTGATCAGACTAGTCTTTCTAAAGGACCTCCTGCTCCTTCCCCTTGCGAGGACTATGAAGGGTGAACCAGGCTTCCTAGAGGCTTCCCGAATTTCTAATCTTCCTTGCAGCTGACCAATAAATCAGTTCTCACAGCCACTGTTTCCTCTGAGAGGGGTTGGTTTATCAGCTCCAGAGCTGGAGGAGGAAATTGGGGCCCAGAGAGGGAAAGCCACTGGCTCAAGGTCACAATGCAAGTTGTTGGTGGAGCTGGGATTCAGATTCAGGGATTTCACTCCCATGCTAATATTTTGGGCCTCATCTGAAGCCCCCAAGCTTTGGGAAGGCCCAGAGGGGGCCAGGAAGAAGGGTGGGGCCCCTGCCTCACCGCAGGGGGCTTTGGAGCCCAGTTGCGAAGTTCCTTCATAGGCATCCAGTGGCCAGAAGGGGGAGGGAATGCCTATCAATCTGCACACACAGGCCTCTCCCCTCCCCCCAACCCCTCCCCCGGCCCAAACACGCACAAGCCATTTTACATGCGGCCCTGAGAGTCTTCAAGCCGTCTGTCTTCTGCCTCGGCCACACCCTTTCTTGCGGGTCCTTATGCTCGCGTTCAGCTCCTCCAACCCCGGGCCTTCAAAGGCTCTTCAACCCCTCAAAGCAGGGCCAGCAGCCCGCCCTTCCTCAATCCCTGCGCCCTGCGCCCATCTCGACCGCACCCTCTGCAGAGCTGCATCCACCCCCACCTCCACCCCCCTCAAAAAAACCCTCTGTCCCCCGCTCTTCCCCTCCCCCAGCCAGGGCGCCGTCCGCCCCCGCTTCTCCGCCTCGGGCCCCAGACTGGCTCCACTGCGCTCCCCCAGAACACCCAGGCCATGACCCTTTGGGGTTCCAATTCCGGCTCCCCGCGCCCACCGAGCTGCCCGCGCCTCTTCCGACTCGCAGGAGACCCAACCCGGATCCCGGCTTTACGCATCGATCTCCTCATGACTGCGCGTTTTTTGCTCGACCCCGCGTCCCTGCAGCCCCAGAAGTAAGGTGCCCTGGAGCCCCTCCAGCCTCAAACCACTCACCGCGTGGTGACCTCTTGTCGGGGACTGCAGACCGACAGACAGACGCGCGGACGCTAAGCTCGCTGGGTCGGAGCCCGTTAGCAGAGGAGCAGCTGCCGCAGCGCAGGGGCGGGCCGGGGAGACAGCCGTCGGCTCCCGGGTGGGACACGTGGCGCACAGGGGCCAATCCGGCTCTCCCTGCCTTCCCTCCCCCCCATCCCCACCCCCAGGATCATTAGCTCTTTGAGTCTTAGAATGTCACCAGACCGAGGAACCCCGCCATGAGAACATCCGTCAGTTTTCAGACCTTGTATCTGAGGCCTAACAGGGTAGGGGGATTTGGCTAAGATCACAGCGGTCATTCAAGGCTGCAAGCCAGGGCTCCAGTTCTGAACACTTTCCCCCAAATTCCTACAACTAATCAAACCTTTGTTTAGAAATAGAAAATTGAGGCTTGCCAGCAGGCCAAGCACTTTATCTGCCTAATCAGGTTCCCTTCCTCAACAGCCCTATCAGGTCAGTGACATTATTTACCCGCTTTGGGGAGGAGGAGAACCCAGAGAGCCCAGTTCCTTGACCAAGGTCATTCAGCTGAGCTGCAGGCTAGGATTCCAACCTGTGCCCTGTGAACTTCAGACTGATGCTTATTCCTGCTTGGTTTAGGGGATACACAGTCCAAGGGGAAGCAGACAAGAAGACTGCAGTTGCAATCCACAGCTGTGGGGAAGACACTAGAACATTAGCAAACAAATCGAAAAAAAACTCTGTGGGACTCCAGAGGAAGCCAAACATTATGGTCTCTCAGGGGATTTGTAAAGACTTCTTGGAGGAGGTGATGCTGCAGTAAAATCAGTAAATACCTCCATCTCCCTTCTGCCCCTCAGAAATCCTACTTTGGTGGAAAGATGCTCCAGCTTTAACCAGGGGCTGCCATTCAGTGGTGGGTCTTCATGGGCAAGACATTAACTGTGCTAATTTTCAATTTCCTTATCTGATAAAATAGGAATAATCAAAGCTTCTTCAAAGGGTTGTCCTCAGAATTTGTTATTAGTTCAGAGACCCCTAAGTCTCTAACAAGGAGACCAGATTGGAAAGTATGTCCTTCCATCTATTCATTCACTCAACAACCACTTATTGAGCACCTACTGCACACAAGGCACTGAGCTGGGAGACAGAAGTGAGCAGGTGGAGCCCTGACCTGCCCTCTCGGAGCCTCCACTTTCTCAGAGACAATAGATTGTTGATGATAGTTATACTGAAGTCGAGTGTTGCTGAGGAAGTCACAGATACATGCTCAGGGCCATCTCCCAGCCCTTGCCTACCCATCCTCCCCACTCCTTTTCTGTTGTGTGACTATGTTCCAGTCTTTTCATTCTGCAACTGGGGAGGGGGGGGGGGTGTTAGGTTAGGTCTCCTCCAGACCTTAAACGCAGAAATTGGGAGCAAGCAGCCCTGGATGCTTATCAGGGTGGGCAACTCTCAAGGCGGGAGCCCCCTCCCACTGGGTCACATAAATACCCCACCCTTGACAGGACAGGTTTGTCTCTCCTCTCCAACACTCAGTCGGGCATATGGAGCTGCCAGCCACCAGCCCTGACCCAAGCAATTTGGCCTTCCTGGGAGACTGGCCACAATGGAATCTCTTCCCCTGTGCTTGTGGGCCATTTGTGCTGTGGAACTGTAAGCATGCCTCTGAGATATTACGGGTTTCGTTCCAGACCATTGCACTAAAGCGAATATCACAATAAAGCAAATCGTGGATTTTTTGGTTTCCTAGCACATATAAAAGTTATAGTCACACTATACTGTAGTCTATTAAGTGTTTTTAGATATTTAGTTATATCTTAAAAACCATGTACATACCTTAATTTAAAAAGACTTTATTGCTAAAAATGCTAGCCATCATCTGGGCCTTTGGCAAGTCATCATCTTTTTGCTGGTGGAGGGTCTTGCCTTGATTTTGATGGCTGCTGACTGGTCAGGGTGGTGGTTGCCAAAGGTTGGGGTGGCAGTTCTTAAAATAAGACAATTTAATGAAGTTTGCCACCTCGATTGACTCTTCCTTTTACGAAAGATATCTCTCTTGCATGTGATGCTGTTTGATAGCATTTTGCCCACAGTAGAACTTCTTTCAAAATAGAAGTCAGTCCTCTCAAACCCTGTTGCTGCTTTATCAACTAAATTTATGTAATATCCTAAATCCTTTGTTGTCATTTCAACACTGTTCACAGCCTTTTCACCAGGAGCAGATTCCAGCTTAAGAAACCAATTTCTTTGCCCAGCCATAAGAAGCAATTCCTCATCTGTTAAAGTTTGATCATTAGATTGTAGCCATTCAGTCACATCTCCAGTCTCCGCTTCTAATTCTAGTTCTACTGCTCTTTCTACCACATCTGCAGTTACTTCCTCCACTGAAGTCTTGAACCCTTCACAGTCATCCACAAGGGTTGGAATCAACTTCTTCCAAACTCCTGTTATTGTTTGATATTTTGACCTTCTCCCATGAATCATAAATGTTCTGAATGGCATCTACAATAGTGAATCCCTTCCAGAAGGTTTTCAATTGACTTTTCACAGATCCACCAGAGGAATCACTATCTATGGTACTATAGCCTTATGAAATATATTTCTTAAATAATAAGACTTGAGAGTTGAAATGACTACTTGATCCATGGGCTGCAGAGTGGATATTGTGTTAGCAGGCACGGAACCAATATTCATCTCATCGTACATCTCCATCAGAGCTCTTGGGTGACCAGGTGCATTGTCATTGAGCAGTATTATCCTGAAAGGAATCTTTTTGTTTGTGCAATAGGTCTCAATAGTGGGCCTAAAACATTCCTGTAAACCATGTTGTAAACAAATGTGCTATTATCCAGGCTTTGTTGTTCCATTTCTAGAGCACAGGACAGAGTAGATTTGGCATGATTCTTAGGGGCTCTAGAATTTTGGGAATGGTAAATGAGCCTTGGCTTCAACTTAATGACACCAGCTGCTTTAGCCCCTAACAAGAGAGTCAGCCTGTCCTTTGAAGCTTTAAAGCCAGACATTGACTTCTCTTCTCTAGCTATGAAAGTCCTAGATGGCATCTGTGCCGGTTTGAATGTGTTATGTCCCCCAAAATGACATTATCTTTGATGTAATCTTGTGTGGGCAGACATATCAGTGTTGATTAGATTGTAATTCTTTGAGTGTTTCCATGGAGATGCGCCCCACCCAACTGTGGGTGATGAATCTGATTGGATAATTTCCATGGAGGTGTTACCCCACTCATTCAGGGTGGGTCTAAATTAAATCACTGGAGCCATATAAATGAGCTGACAAAGAGAAGGAACTCAGTGCAGCTGTGAGTAACATTTTGAAGAGCAGCTGAGAGTGACATTTTGGAGAGAACATCCTGGGAGAAAGCCATTTTGAAACCAGAACTTTGGAGCAGATGCCAGCCACGTGCCTTCCCAGCTAACAGAGGTTTTCCGGACACCATTGGCCATCCTCCAGTGAAGGTACCCGATTGCTGCTGTGTTACCTTGGGCACTTTATGGCCTTAAGACTGTAGCTGTGTAACCAAATAAATCCCCTTTATAAAAGCCAATCCATTTCTGGTGTTTTGCATTCTGGCAGTGTTAGCAAACTAGAACAGCATCTTCTTCTAATAGAAGGCTGTTTCATCTACTTTGAAAATCTGTTGTTTGGTGGAGCCACCTTCATCAATTATCTCAGCTAGGTCTTCTGGATAACTTGCAGCTTCTACATCAGCACTTTACACTTTCATGTTATAGAGATGTTCTCTTTCCTTAAATCTCATGAACTCACCTCTGCTAGCTTCAAACTTATCTTCTGTAGCTTCCACACCTCTCTCAGCCTTCACAGAATTGAAGAGGGTTAGGGCTTTGCTCTGGATTAGGCTTTGGCTTAAGGAACTGTTGTAGCTGGTTTGATCTCCATATCAGCAGTAAGGCTGTTTCACTTTCTTATTCCTGTGTTCACTGGAGTAACGCTTTTAATTTTCTTCAAGAACTTTTCTTTAGTGTTCACACCTTAGCTAACTGTTTGGTGCAAGAGGCCTAGCTTTTGGTCTATTTCAGCTTTGAGGTGCCTTCCTCACTAAGCTTAATCATTTCTAGCTTTTGATTTAAAGTGAAACTTGTGACTCTTCCTTTCACTTGAACACTTAGAGGACATGGTAGGATTATTAATTGGCCTAATTTCAATATTGTTGTGTCTGAGGGAATAGGGAGGCCCAAGGAGAGGGAGAGAGACAGGAGAACGGCCAGTCAGTGGAGCGGTCAGAACACACAACATTTATCGATTAAGTTCGTTTTCTTATATGAGCATGGTTCATGGAACAAAGATCACTGATTACAGACCACCATAACAGATATAATGATGATGGGGAAGTTTGAAATATTGTGAGAATTACCAAAATGTGCATAGAGACACAAAGTGAGCATGTGCTGTTGGAAAAATGGCACTGATAGACTTGTTCCATGCAGGGTTGTCACAAACCTTCAATTTGTAAAATAAACTCATTATCTGAGAAGCATAATAAAGTGAAGTGCAATAAAACGAGGTATGTCTATAATAAAGCGGTCATTTGCTGAAAGTTTCTGTTGTCCCTGGGCCAGGGTTCCTGTGATGCATTATGTAGCAACTTGTGCCGCAATTGTTGCGATATGGAAACTATAGAGGGCTCTGACAGCCCACAGCAGGCCACCCAGCCTGATCAGCACCTCCGCAGAGAGTGATGTTAAGCTGTGACCGGAAGGATGAGTGCACTCTAGTGGGAAATTAATAAGAAATTTAAATTATCACCATAAAATGAGATCTGCTGTCTGTCAAAGCAACAGCTTCAGAGATAGGTTGTGGGAGGGTGAACACAGTGAGGAGGGAGGTGAAGTCTCCTCAAGCATCATTGTAGTGGCTACTGTTTATTGAGCATACTCTATGAGCAGGCTCTGTGATAAGTGCTTTACTTGCATTTCACGTTTATTCCTCACAACTCATTTAATCAATATTTATCGAGCACCTGTTGTGTGCCAGGCACTGTTCCAGGAGCTTTATCAGCAAATTGTAAAACAAAGATCTCTGCCTCCTGAGGCCTGAATACAAGAGAGGGGATAGACACACAATAGGAATAAGAGATAACTAAATATTATACTACACGTTTGTAGGTGACAAGTGCTGTGGAACAAAAGGAAGAAGAAAAAGCAAATGAAGAGTCAGGGTGTGACAGGGGAAATTGCAGTATACTTTAGGGTGGCTGGCAGAGGCCTCAGTAAGGTGAGACTTGAAGGAAGGGTGAAGGAGATAGGGACCTCAGCAGATATCTATGGAAAAAGTGTTGCTGGCAGAGGAAACAGCTGGAGCAAATGCCCTGTGGCAGGAGCAGGCCTGGCATGTTCACAGAATAGCAAGTGGCCACCGTGGCTGGAGTGTAGTGAGTGAGAGGGAGAGTAGCAGGACAGGAGAGATGAGGAGGGACCAAATCATGCATTGTCTGTGGGCCACTGTAAGGACTTTGTCAGTGGGGAGCTGCTGCAGGATACTGAGCGAAGGATGTGGCTTTTTTTTTTCTCCTTTAAAATATTTTTATTAAGGTGAAATTCACATAACATAAAATTAACCATTTTAAAGTTGAACAACTCAGCGATGTTGAGCACATTCACAATGTTGTGCAACCGCCACCTCTATTTGTTCCAAAACATTTCCATCACTCCAAAAGAAACCCTGTATTCATTAATCAGTCACTCCCCCCTCCTCCCTATCCACAGCCCCTGGCAAACACCAATTTGTTTTTTGTCTCTATGACTTTACCTGTTCTGAATGTTTCATATGAATGGCTTCTTTCACTTATGTGATGTCTTCCAGGTTCATCTGTGTTGCTGAATGTATCAGAGAACTTCATTCCTTTTTATGGCTGAATAATATTCCATTGTATGTATTTACCACATTTTGTTCATCCATTCATTGATGGACGTTTGGGTTTTTCTGTTTTTTGGCTACTGGAATAGTGCTGCTATGAACACTCATTTACAAGTATTTGTTTGAGACCCTGTTTTCAATTCTTTTGGTATATACCTAGGAGTAGAGTTGCTGGGTCATGGGGTAACTCTACATTTAACTTTTTGAAAATGCTAAAACTGCCTTCCACAGTGGCTGCACCATTTTACATTCCCACCAGCAATTGAAGAGGGTTCCAATTTCTCCACATCCTTGCCAGCACTTATGTTCCAAAATTTTTAGTGGGTATGAAGTGGTATCTCATTGTGGTTTTGATTTGCATTTCCCTCATGGTTAATGATGAGCATTTTTTCATGTGCTTGTTGGCCATTTGTATATCTTCTTTTGAAAAATGTCTATTTAAGTCCTTTGCCCATTTTAAAATTTTGTTTTATGTCTTTTTATTATTGACTTGTAAATATACAAAGAGTTCTTTATATATTTTGGATATGACATATTTTTTTTTTTTTTTTTTTTTTTTATTGGAAAAAAATTATATTTTGGAAGAACTCACTACATAAGGTGACAGAATTCCAAAATCAAATTACATGAAAATATACATCACAATTTCTTTGTACAATAGGTGAGAAAAATCTGCAGTGTAGAAGAATAGAGGCAAAGAATTAGGAAGGGCCAATGAAAGGGGTATGAAGGTAAATAGCATTTTTAATAGCAAACCCAGAAGTTAAGTAGAAAGCCTATAGCTCTGCATGCTTTATTTATCCAACCTTAACATTAGGCAACTGGAGGGCAAAATGAAACCAAATTAGAATATTGTATTGTTTGGTCTGAATTTCAATAAACTGAATTCAGAACCAATGCTTTTTAGTTCTCAGGGGTAATGATGGGTTCAAGAGCTCTCAACAGCCAAAAATGTTATTGCTACATCCAATCCAAGAGATGGGTGCAACTAGATTACAAAAAGGATGAAGCACCTAATGATGACCAATCTTCCGAAGTCATCATAAAAATCAAGTAATTGTTTATTCAGTATTTCAGTATTTGAACTAAATGATTAAGAACTTTCTGGCAAACAGAAGGGATAAAGCAAAGGGTACTGTGTCAGAACAAGGAAGATACAAAAGTTAAGTAAGTGAAAAGAGTTTAATGAAGCCTCAATGGTTTAAAAGGAAATTAAATGGAAACTTTTAATCCTAATTGCTTTTCATCTGACATGCTTTAAGGAGTCTTGAAAAACTGATAAGAAACAATGAATAGGGAAAGAAAACCTGCTAAAATCTTTTAGAATTTACACGATTCTTATTCTACTACAAGAAAGCATTATTTGGTACAAGGTGTATTTGTGGATGTACATGAACAGTATATATATTATCCGGATCATGTTGTGCTATGTACAGGTCTTTACAATTCTTCCTGAAGGTTAAAACAGTTCATTAGAATTCAAAATGCGTAATCATCTGTAAGTTGGCACTTGTTAGGCTCTTGTCAGCATTGATAACTGGCATGTTTTATTGCAGCCCAGTTCCAGCCAGTGTTTGCCAACTAGTTACATCAGAAGTCCAGCAATAGGTGGGTAGAGTGCAGGAAAAACAGTGCCATGTTTCTCAATTGGAGACCCTGAAATAAGTGAAGTTACTAGCTGCTGAATAAATGTCACTCAAAAGCAGTCTCTTGACTTTTTCTTACACAACGGGCAACTTTCCTTTTAAAGTCTCCATTTCTGTCTTCCCTCCATTCCTTCGCAGCATCAACGTTAGCAGGTGAGTCTCCATTAGGGTCTGCCAGCATAGAAATAACGCTAATCATGATGGTTTCCACGGTGTGGATAGGGAGCCAACGTTCCTCTGGCTTTTCATAACCATATTTATCTTCCCCAGGCTCATGAAGAATAGAAATGCACACATCACCATTTTTATCAACATTCGGATGCCAGATTTCTGTAATGAATTTCATTTTAGGAGGCCGGAGGGGATAATCTTTTGGGAAAGTAAGATGAGCCTTAAAAACACCACCTTCATAAAGAGTATCTGGAGGACCAATAATAAGGACTTCCCATCGGTAGAGATCATTGTCATCTATCAAACCTGCTGAAAAGCCTTCCACTGGATTTTTGTTGAGCTCTGCCAGCTGTCTTCGCAGTAGCAGTGCCGACTGCAGCTCCGTCATCCTCCCCGCCAAGGGCCCGGGCTGGTGCCGGGACTTCCGAAGGACTGGAAGCAGGCTCTGGGGGCGGCTGGAGCTGGGTGTGCTGAGGAACCCGGAACCCCAAGACCGAAGCGCCGAAGTCGAAGAAGGCCGGGCTGGGGCGCGATAGCGGCTCCTCGTTGCCGGTTCGGGTCCGTTCCATGACATATTTTTTAAAGGGTCACTCTGACTCCTGTGTTGAAAATACTTAATACTCTTGGGAGGTAAGAATAGAAGCAGTGAGATCTGTTAGGATGCTTTTGTGATAATCTAGGTGAGAGATGATGGTGGCTCAACCAGAGTGGTATAAATGGAAGTAGTGAGAAGTGGTTAGAGACTGGATATATTGTAAGGCAGAGTTAGCATGATTTCCTGAAGGAGTGGATGTAAGGTGAGAAGGAAAGATAGGAGTCAAGAATAATTTCAAGATCTTGGCCTGAGCCACTGGAAGAATAGAGTTACTGTTTTCTGAGACGAGGAAGGCTACAGAAAAAGTAATTTGGGGGTGGAGGTGGGGAAAAGATCAGGCATTCACTTTTTGGCTGGTTTAAGATTTCAATTAGGCACCCAAGAGGAGAAGCCAAATAGGCAGTTGGATATACAAGTCTGGAGTTTGGGGGGAAGGTTGGGGCTGGAGATATGAATTTACAAGTCATAGGCCTATAAATACTGTTTAAGGCCATGGAAAGAGATGAGATCCTCAAGGAAGAAGAGCAAAAAGGACTAAGCCTGGGCACTCCAGCCTTAAGAGTTGGGGAGAAGAGCCAGCAAAGGAGCCTGAGAGAGAGCTTGCAGTGGGGGGTGGAGGACACCTAAGAGAGTGTGTTATCCTGGAAACCAAGTGAACAATAGTCCTTCAAGTAGGGAGTGATCAGTTGTGTCAAATGCTGCTCTTAGGACAACTGGGACAAGGTCCAGGAATCTATCATGGGACTTAGCAACAGGAAGGTCAATATTTCTCTTTCTGTAAAGAGCAGATTCTGTGAAGTTGTGGGAGTAATGGCTTGATAGGAACTGGTTTAAGGTAGTAAATGAAACCTACTTATTCCAGGAGTTTTGTTGCAAACATGAGCAAGGAAATGGGGCAGTGACTGGCTGGGAAATTGGTGTCAAGAGTAAAGGTTTTGCTTATTTTCAAGACTGGAGACATAACAGCTTATTATGTGCTGATGGGAATGATCCAGTAGAGAATGAAGAATTGGCAGTAGAGAAGAGAGAGGGGAGAATTACTGGAGAGCTAGTTGGAGAGAGAATGGGACCTAGTGGACAAATGCAGGGGATATTCTCGTCCTTCGTATACAGTAAAGGAACTGAAGTTCAGAGAAGTCATGACTTCGCCCAAAGTCAGCCCTAATGACTGAGGCTGGACTGAACCAGGCCCCCCTGACTGCCGAGCCCGGGGCCTTAGCCCCTAGGATGCACCAGAACAAAGGCTAACACGCTGCTCATTCTCCTTAAGCTGATTGTCTCACTTCTGGGATTGAGTCCTAAGAAAATAAATAATTTTAAATACAGAGAAAGCTTTAGGCCCAACACTATGTTTTTGAACTACAAAAAGGAAACAACCTAAACTTCCAGGGCCAATGGAATGGCAAGTAAGTATTGTGTCACATAGCCCCACTTGCAGGGGATAAATAAACACAGGGTGAACACAAACTAAAATGGCTTCGCCTTTTGGGCACTGCCCATGCCCCTTCTTCCTTTTGGGTGGTCCATGCAGAGGTGTCTGCAAAGAAGGCAGCGTCCTGCTGTGATATTGGCCAGAAAAATGGGCTGGGATTCAGATCATCTCTCCTCCCTTCTCTGGGCTGTTTTGGTTGTGGGAGAAAGCTCAAGCTCTCTGGGGAAGCTGCCAATACTGTGGTCAGGTCCTGCCACCTGCTGGCAGGTCCAGTTCTGCCCAGCCTCCCTCCAGAGCCGGGGCGCAAGGAATGCTGTGCCTTCCCAGAGAGGGGTCTCACTTATGAGGAGGGAGCCTCAGGGGAAGACCCCCTTCCTCCACAACAGCTCCCCTAAAGGTCAGTTGTAATGCCTGACATTGCCCCATGGAAGTTGAGGGTTGCTCGCTTTATAAAAAGCAAATATCTAAGGGAGAGAAATAAGCTCTTACTAACCCTAGGCATGAAGCAGGCTGTTTGCTGCTATGGGGTCTTAGCAACCTGAGAACACTCGGTTTGGGGCAGAAAGATCGTTAGAGGGTGGAGAGATGGAGGAGTAGCCTTCCGGGTGGGGGTGGGGGGCACACCCATCAGAAACAGGCTTAAAAAGCACAGTCACTTTTCTCATGGTTTTTATTGCTTGTTTTATTGTAAAAACTGTAGAAGCTCATTGTAGAGAATCAAAACATGAAACAAATGTTAAGCTGTAATCCTTCCGTCCTGAGATAGCCTACATGAACACTTCAACACATTATTTTTTATATAATGATAATAACAATAATATGGAGCACTTATGTGCCCCATGTTTATATTTTTCTTTGTAAAAAATGGAACTTACTGTAAATCTTATTTCCTTATTCAAAAGTTAACTTATTGTGAGCATCTTTCTATGTGATTAAATATTTTTCTTCAAGACTTACTTTCAACACCTGCATTGCATTCCATTATATGATAATAGTGTAATTTATTTATGCAATTGCTTATTTTTGGACATTTAGGTTGTTTCTAATTTTTTCAGCATGGCTTTGGGATTGTTTTCCAAAACTGGAATTCCAGATAAAAAGAAGAATGTGTATTCTTCATATACCTCCTCCCCCACAATTTTCCCTATCATTTACATTTTGCATCAGGGTGGTACCTCTGTTATAACTCATGAAACAATATTATTATAATTATGCTATTAACTTCAGCACACTGTTTATATTAGGGTTCACTCATTGTGTTGTATAGTTTTATGGGTTGTTCTTTTTTTTTTGATATGTGTGGTAGTTATACACAACCTAAAATTTCCCTTTAGTCTCTTTTTGAATAAACAATTCAGTGGTGTCAATTACCTATGCAAAGTTGTGTCTCCATCCCCATTATCCACTGCCAAAACTTTTCTATCACCCCAAACAGAACTCCACACCAGTTAAACATGAACTCACCATTTCCCTCCCCAGCCCAGGAGTATTTCATATTTTTAAGACTTTTGAAATATATTGCCACACTGTCCTCCAATGAGAGGAACTCAATCCACACTTTCAAGAGCAAGGTAGGAGGGAAATAATTGAGTCTTAGGCTCATCACGTATTGTGACCTCATGTCACAAAACATAAAATATGTTTGCATCCATTATCTTTTCACAATTGAAGTAGACAGAGCAGGCTCTACAATTCCAGGGGGGCTCCATGACTCGCTGTGGTTAACGTAGCTATTTAGTCTTGAACTTGGACTGGAACCCAGGTTTTCTGACCCCTAACCCAAGAACGTTTCCTTGAGCCCACACTGTCTCTTGGATAATCACTTCTTTTAGGCTTAATGGCATTTTTAGGTCTTCAGAAGGCTTCTTTAAGTGGGAGTGTATTACTGACCTTCTAGAAGCCCTGACCCCACAGCAAAGTTGAGCCCTGAGTTTACCTTGATCCCTTCAGGTAAAGTTACAGGAAGGCTGGGGCCACTCTGAAAAGAGAAGACCAGAAAGCAGCTGTATTTGGAAAAAGCAACATAGTACAGCATTTTAAAGTAAAATACAAACAAACGAAACCCCTAGATTTTATTTCCACTGCATTCTAGCATTTCTCAGCTTCAGTTTTCTTATAATATATAGGTATTATAAAAGTATTACCTCACAAGTTTGTTGGTGGAGTTCACTGAAATTATGCTTTAAATTACTTGGTAGCATCAAGCACATAGTAAGGAGTCAATAAATATAAACTATTATTTTTCATTGTAAATGGTAGGGTCCTGATCTATTAATAATAAGATGTGACCTTGAACTTCAGTTTTGCTTTGTTTTTATTCATCCAAAAGAAAAGAGAAGGAGATAGGAAGGACTATCTTTTAAGATTTCCTTTATTCTATGTGCAGACTTGAGAAATCTCTAAATTTATAAGAGTCCATTTACTAGTCAAAGAGTCTGTAAGTATTTGCTTCAAGATTCTATGAGATTAAGATTCTATAACTCTGATATCCTCTTTCCAGGATTCCAAAACCCCATGCCTCACTCAAAACTCTATTGAAAGATTTGTACAAGTTTGCACAAGTTATTCCCCCTGCGTGGAAGGAAAGCTCTTCTTTCAAGATTTGCCGGACCAGCTCTCACTATTCTTGTGGATTTCTCCTTAAAAAGCACCACCTCAGAAATTTCCTCCAGTCCCCCCTCCAGTGCACTTCCAGCACCCTCCCCACTGTCTCACCTAGACTCCTCTTTCCCGTCGTAACATGGGTCACGGTGTGGAGCTATGTATTTATTTGTGTGCTTTTGGTTAGCATCTGTCTTCTTCATGCCTCCGGCATTTGGCATGAGCCTGGTAAAATAGATACTCGATAAATATTTGTTGAATGCAGAATAAATGTGTGAACTAAATCTGCAATTTGAAGATTCTGTGAGTGTTTATTCCGAGATAGACTATTTCAGACCCTCCCCACACCGGGCCCCACCTGAGGTCTGACACCTGGGAATGGAGTGACCTTTACAAATTCATGATTTTGTCTGGGCCATAGGTGTCCTGCTCCCTCAGCCCCCATCGCTCCTTTATTTGCCTCTTTGGGAACCATTGGATTAGAAAAGTATGGGGCTACATTTCTGCTGCTAAACCAGCCTGGAGCAGTTCATTCATTCATTCATTCATTCATGCAGCAAATATTTGTCTAGTGCCCATAAACCACCAGGCCTTGTGCTAAGCCAGTGAGGATAAAGGGTGAGCAATGCAGACACGGTCCCAGCTTTCAGAGAGTTCATACTCCAAGGGGACAGAGAAGGACATTCATGACAATCATAGAAATTTTCATACAAATTTTCATGGAAGTACCAACTGCGGTAAGTACTGTGACAGAGAGGAACAGGGTGGTCTGAGAGCAGAGACCTTGAGCTCAAGGGCCTAATGGGGCAGTCATTGTCCAGGACCTTGAGCTCGTCCCGCACACCCCTTATCTGGGACACATGGATACTATTCTGGTGAAATCTCTCCCCTGAGGAACAATCAGCTGGAACTTAGTTTCACGGGGTCACCTGACAAGCTCGCAGCATCCTGCCTTGAGAGTGTCAAGCCCGTGGGCTGGAAGCCAAGCCATCACCTCTCAGATGCATCCCTCCTTGTGGACTTGGCCACTGAAAGGAGAATGTGAAAACCCAGGAAGGCCAGAGATCTAGGTGTCCAGTGTTCAAGTTGAACAAGGTGAAGAGGTAAGGTCACTGCAAGTGGCAAAGTGGGAAAGGGAACCCAGTTCTCCCTGAGATCCCACTACCCTGCTGCTTTCAACCCCATCACACCACCTCCCTTGTCCCAAGAATGACAACTGAGCTGTATACGGAGGGAATCCTGTCACAGCCAAAACCCAGGAGGGTTTCTACTGGCTACAAGCAATAGTTAGGATGTGGACAAAACCCTGCAGGAGAACAAGACGTGTGTGGCTCTGTCGGGAGGATTTGTGCTGAGGTGTTTATGCAGTCAGGCCACAAACACATGTGAGTGAAAATACATCTGCTGACAGGTCTGTGTTGAATGCCATTTTTTCATTCAACAAAAAGTTTCCACAAGGAAAATGTAGTGACTAGTTTGAGCCTTGAAATGCTAGTTCTTGCTCATTGTAACATTGCTTTCAAAACAAAAAAACTGGAAACAGCACAAGTGTCCTTTAATAGGGGAATGGATAAACTGTGGTAAACCATGGAATGCTACGTAGCACTTAAAAAAGAATAAAGGTAGGTCTATATGGACTGGCATGGACCACAAAAAAGCATTGTATATTTCTGAGGATACACATATATGCATATCAATGTAGTAAAAGTGTTGGCAGAAAACCCACCAAACCAATAGCAGAGGTTATCTCTGAGGAAGGGATAGGGGCCAAGTTTGGAAGTGGGCCAGAGGCTGATCAAAGGGAATTTAAGCCTCATCTGTAATATTTTTCCAAGGAGGATAAATTTTATTTATGTACCATTTGTTTCAGTGAAATTAACTTTTAGGAGTACCATCCTTTAGAGCAAAGGTAGACTAACTTTTTCTGTAAAGGGGCAGAGAGTAAATACTTTAGGCTCTGTGGTTCCTACGGTTTCTGCCATGACACTCAAGTCTGTCACGGTGGTTTGTGTTCCCATAAAACTATTTATGGACACTGAAATTTAAATTTCATAAAATTTTTATGTGTCATCAAATATTTTTTCAGCCATTTAAAAAGGCAAAAATCCTTCTTAGCTCGGGGACTATGTAAACACAGGCAGGCAGCCAGATTTGGTCCATGGTGATAGCTGACCCTGCTCTGATGTCCAGTTCAAGCCCCACCTCCTTGCAGCCATGTTCACCTATTTTGTCCTCAGATGTTCCTGCCCCTCAGCTCCCCACCCCATGACCTCCCAGTGGCCCTTCTAGCTGCCTCCCAGCTCTGCCTGTCTGCCCGCGGGGACCCTTCTCTCCTGGCTGCAGGAGTGTTTTTCCTGAGCAGAGATCTAAATAGCTGTATTTACCTTAGTGTCTGGAACCCGGAGAAAGGAATTTTGTTTGGAGTCCTGGAGGGGCCAGGCCTCAGTACTTTGATTTGCCTTTGAATTCAGGGCCTGTCCCCTCGCCTTCTCAGGGGTCCCTCACCACATCCCTGCTCACACCCGCCGCCCCAGCAGTCTCTCCCCTGCAGCTCCTGCGCTCCATCAGCCTTGCAGTTCCCAGTCGCTCGGCCATGGACCCCAGAGCCCTCTGCTTCCTCACCTGCTGCCTGCTTGTCTGTGTCATTTCAGGTATGGCCATCTCCTTACCTGTGGGAAAAGCTGCTCCCCGGTGGCAGTCCTGAGACCCCTTGTCTCTGCCTTTCCCGGGAGTGCCCTGCTGAGAACATGATAGGGAAATTGAGCACTGGAAATGGGGGTTGGAGGCAGGTTCCATCACTCCCTGTCTGTGCTGTTTGGCTGGGTCCCACCACCTCTCTGAGCTCAGCTTCCACCTCTAGGATGATAAGGATGGGCTGCGTGATCGTCGAAGCCCTTTCCAGACCTGCGATCTGAAAGTCAGGGGCTCTCATTTTAAGCCTCACAATCTAGGACTCCTGGCGTGGCTCAGAGAGTTCTGGAATCTGATAGAGCAAATTCTGGCTCCTCCATTCTCTGGCAAGATTGAACAAAGCTAAAAAGCCAAGACTCAGCTTATTCAGGATAAAATGGAGATAAAAATAATCTCAAATTATAGAGTGGTTTCAAAGATTAAGGGATGAAATGTAAATGCTGAACCTAGAGCCTACTACATAAACACCCAGTAAATGGTAGCAATATTATTTTAATTTTAAAGACCCTGAGTCCATCATACTGAGATCATACAATTCTAGGAGTTGGAGTGTTTATTCCTAGATTCTTTGACTCTGAAAATGTTGGATTTTACTCACAAAGATCAACAGTTTCTGGGCTCCAACAGGGGCATGGCCAGAAGGATTTCTAGTTTACTTGATGGTAGAAACCGATTCCCAGGAGAGGCCAAGGCCTGGGGGAGACATCTCTTCCATGTCTCAGCTTCCAGCCATTGCAGGAAGAGGTTGCGGCGTGGTCTGAACTTGGAATAGGATTTAGAGAGATGTTGTCACCCCAGTCTTCTTCTTCCCGATTCTGCCTGGCCATAGGCAATATTCCCAGTTGGTGCTCCAAGATGCTCCATAGGGAGCCTCATATGGAAGGGAAGGGGCAGGCAGCTTCAGGGTAATAAGTGGCAGCTTTCTAAATGGCTAATGGCTTAAACTGGAGGGTTTATTTGAAGGAGAGAGAGCTGTAGAATGGGTGATACAGGAAGTGTGTCATCTCAAACATATACAACTGGGATGGGCCCCTGAGAGCTCCTCTGGTCAAAGGATATAAAAACTCAACTGCCCTCCTTCCTGCCCTGGGGTGGAGGCTGGCGGCTGAGGGGGTGGTGATTGAGAGGGTGGATGTGTTGTCTTCCTGTCCCAGCCTCCTTCAATCAAAATAACCCTAATTATTATTTTTTATACCATTGGCCTATCAATATTTCAAGAAAGAATTCTGTTATCTATAATCTACCTATTAACAGGTGTTATAGTTTGCCAGGACTGCAAAGGCAAATACTACACTGGTTGGCTTAACCAACAGGAATGTATTGTCTCATGGTTTTGGAGGCTAGATGTCCAAAATCAAGTTCCCAACAGGCTTTTTCCTTGAGTTTGTAGTGCTCTGGTGCTGGCTTGCTGCAATCCTTGGGATTCCTTGGCCTCCGTCACATGGTGATCTGCTTCATTCTCTGGCTTCTTGTGACTGGCTGTGTCCAAATTTCCTCTGTTTTATAAGAAGTCCAGTCATACGAATTTAGTCTCACCCTTAATCAATTTGGCCTCTTCTAAATAGGGTCTTTGAAGATCCCATTCAAAAATGAGTCCACGCCTTAACTAATAATAACATCTTCAGAGGTCCTATTTGCCAAGGGGTTCACACCCACAGAGACATGGATTAAGCCTTGAACATGTCTTTATAGACAACATGATTCAATTCCCAACAAGGGGTTTATTTTTAAAAAATCTCTGGTTTAATCTGACCTCTTCATTTCACAGTTAGGAAAACTGAGATCCAGAGAGAGCAAGATGAAAAATACAAAGAGATAAGAATCATACAGGAGCCCTCTGATTTGGTGCCCTTGGGCAAACTACATAATTTATATAACAGTCAGTTTCCTCGCCTGTCAAATGATGATGTGAGTCCAAGCTTCCTGGTGGGGCTTTATGAGTGGTAAATAAGAGAATGTCTGGAGAGCACTTTGCACAGTGCCTGACATTCAATAATTTTTCTCTAGGATCATAATAATCACCATCAGATTCTGAAATCAAACTTGACATTTTCCAAAAGCTTGCCTAGGTGACTTGTTGGTTTGGCAAACCCAGAAGCTCTGAAGTGGTAGACTTCTGATGGCTCCCAGAGACGTGCCTCCCCCAAGGTCTAGCAGATACTCAGTCCTGGGAGGCAGAGCCTCTGCTGATGAAGACGTGTTTGCAGCCGCCCTATAATCAGGGCTTGTTGTGGGCCCACATAGCCCCAGCTCTGGGAGCCACCCTACCCCAAACCTTGGTTCAATTCCAGCTCCAGACCCAAACAGGAAGGTGGCGAGGATCCACAGACTTCCTCCCGCCAGCTGCTCTGATGACAGCCTCTCAATTAAAGAAATCAAAAAACCAGTGTGTACTCCGGCCCATCTCTTACCCTGCCCTCTGATTGTCTTGCTTCTGTTTCGTGGGAGTTTGGCTATTAAGGCATTAGCTTTACTCTGGATTCTTGAAATGTACTATTTGCAGCAGGAAGAATAATGCAACCCTCCCCCCACCCCCAATGTCCATGCCCTAAACCCCAGAATCTGTGAATATGTTACCTGTTACCTTACATGGCAAAGGGGAGCGACAGATGTGGACGGAATTAAGGTTGCTAATCAGCTGACCTTAAAGTAGGGAGATTATCCTGGGTTATCACAAAGGTCATTAAAAGTGGAAGCGGGAATCGGAAAAAGAGAATCCAAGAGGTGGCAGTGTGAGAAAGACCTGGTCCATTTCTCTCTTAAAGGTGGAGAAATGGGGCCATGGGCCAAGGAACATGAATGACCTTTAGTAGTTGGAAAAGATAAGGAATCAGATTCTCCCCTAGAGCCTCCGGAGGGCAGGCAGCCCTGCTGACACCTTGAATTTAGCCCTGTGAGACCCATTTCACACTTCTGAACCTTCAGAACAGTAAGATAATAAATGTGTGCGGTTTTAAGCCACAAAGTTCATAGCAATTTGTTACAGCCACAACAGGAAAATTACTACACTATTCATGATGACAGCTGCCATTTATTAAGCATCTTTTATATGCCAGGCACCATTCTAAGTGCTTCCCATACTTTATCTCATTTAATACTTGTAACCATAAGAGTTCTGCAAGGCAGGTGTCTTTGTTCTCCTTTTGTAAATGAAGCAAATGAGTGCAGGGAAATTAAATGCCTTGGCCAAAGTCACATAGCTAGTTTTAGTAGAGCAAAGATTCAAAGCCAGCACATCTGGCTGTAAAGTCCATATTCTTTCTGCTGGCCCAGGTCACCACCCCTTCCCTGGAATTGCCTGCCAACCTCCCTTGAGTATCTGTGCTTTTAGATGCCAGGCTTCCACATTAAGTCATGTCTTTACTACGTTGACCCTAGTTTTTCTTTCTGAGGTTTAGTTTCTTAACCTGTAAAAATGGGACAATAAGGCTTGTTGGGTGCCCTTTTGGGGATATGGTAAGGATTACACCAGAAATCTGAATGGGAAAATCCCTGGTGAACTGTTAAATGGTCCGCAGATATAAGAGATTCAGACTAAACTTCCTCAAAATACCAAAACTTCCCCCAAACCCTACCATATCCTTTCCCTCTAGGGTCAAGGATGGTATCCAGGATAGAGAACCCTATACCAGGGACATGAGGGAGACCTTTTAAGTTGTAAAAAGCAGATGACTTGAGTTTGAAGGTGGAGGTTTAAACTTCTTTCTTTCTTTCTTTTTTTGTTGTTGTTTTGTTTTTGCCTGTAGTTGTGGTCTATAGAGAATTGTGTATGTTGGCAATGGTGGTTCGGGCCATAAAAAAGGATGGTTGCTAAACTCCGCTGGGACCTTTTCTATTACTGCTGCACGAAAACCATACCTTCCTTCTCTCCCCAGTCATTCCTGCCACCTCCGTCAATGACAGGGTGGTCCAGGGCTTTTGTAACTGGTCTTAACACGACATTTTAAGAAGATGTATCTGAGTGTGTGAGATAGATTAGAAGAGACTTATTGGAAGCTACTGCAATAATCCAGATGTGATCTTGTAGTGAGTGGTGTTGGCAGGGGCGATAGAGAGAAATGGATGTGTCTGGGAACTATTGGGAAAGAAAGAGCGAGCCTCAGGACTTGGTACAAACTGTGCAACTTCCTCTATTTGAAGAGAAGATTTGGGGCTGGGGTGGAAGAGAGATACATGAACCAAGTCTGCTTCCTCTTCCACCAGGAGGAAAAATAAGATCAATGGGTAACAGTTCTAGCAGTCAGAGCCATTCTGCATTGAGATGGGCTGCTAGTGGAATTACCATGGGCTCCCGAGTAAGGCAAGCCTGGCTGAGTTATAGATTTCCTACTCCTTGGTACAGTACCTTGGGAAGGTTAACCTCTGTGATTCCAAGTTCCTCATCTATTAGACCTGGATAAGACTTTGCAATCATTAAGAGGATGAAATAAGAAAATGTAAATAAGTGCTAGTACTGTTTCAGAAAAACCATTTACTCAGTAAATGGGAGCTATTGATATTGTTAAATAGTGAGCTCTGCATCACTAGACACATCTGAGCACAGGTTAAGTAACCTCTTTTGGAGCATACTTTAGAAGGTTTTAAATGGTGGCTACTTGGATAAGACAATGTGTAAGGTCCCTTCTGTAGCCCACCAGCAACTCTACTTCTAAGGAATTCATTTTAAGGAAGCAATCAGTTTGAAGATGCATGTACAAGATATTCATTACAGAACTGTTTCTTTTCATTAGCAGTGTGAAACAATCCAAAATCCAAACACTGAAGAAATCATGATACAACCCTACCACGAAATACTGTGCACATCATAAAAATGTTGGTGCACGTGTATGTTGACCTGGAAAGACAATCACAACATATTACTAAGTGAAAAGTATAAATTATCAAAATACATGTTGAATTGCTCCATTTTATTTTTTAACAAAATACTTATTTAAAATATTTGCATAGGAAAAGTCTTGGCTGAATATGCTTCAAAATATTAATAGTGGTTATCTCTGGATAGTAAGATTTGGGGTAACTTTAATCCTCTTTCTTGGTTTGTCTGTATTTTCTCATTTTTCTCTTGTGAATGAGAATCACTTGTGTAGTAGTAATCAACATAAAAGGTGACAGAATGCTGAGGTTCTGCCAACTGTTGGGTGAGGAAAGGACAGAATTCTAGGCAAATAGTGAATGGTGGAGGCTGGTAATCCCAGACCCATCCTGTCTTCTTTGCAGCTGAAATCCAGAATCGTGGCAGAACTACGAAGGCTCAGAAAAAGAAGGGCCTCAGAGCAGCCATCCCCGGAGAGGTGAAGCCCTCAGGACCCCCAGGCCAGAGAAAGCCCAAATCAGTCAAGAACCAGAAGTCCCCGCAGACGAAGACCCCTGTGGAAGCTGCCGCCTCTGCGGCCCTAAGCCCCCTGCCCAGCTCCATCCTGGTCCAGGTGTCAAGGAGGGGCTGATTCCAGAAGGCAGGGGACTCTCTGAGCCTGCTGGCTGGGGAGCCCCTGGAGCTGCGCTGCCTCGGGAGGGTGGTCCGCTGGAGGGTGCCTGTGTACCTGGAGGAGGAGGGCGAGGGACGCCTGAGGTAGGAGGTGGAGGAACCCCCAGGAAAGCCTGCTGAGGGGACCCTGGGGTGGGTCAGAGGATTTTGTCCAGCAGGTCACAAGCACACTGTCAACAGTTTTTAACAGGGATTAAAGTGGCTCAGAACCCACCCTGGGCATGCTGTGTAGAAGAAAGAGTAACAGGAGCACATAAGACCCATCCGATGCACACTGGTTTACCAGATTGGGAGAAAAGCCATCCCACAATCCTGGGGTTTCTCACTTGTAGGGGAGAGCAAATACTGCCAGTAGGGAGAAAAAAGTGGCGATGGCAGGGCATGAGGCCGACTGACCAACCCAACAGTGCTCGGATGGCAGACGGAGACGTCCCTGACAGAAGGATCGCCATCATAGGGGAGCCAGAAATAAAGGCAAAATAGGCCTCATCAGCATTGCCCACACCGATCCAAGAGAAAATCAGGCAGACGGTGGGATATAAAACTCAGTTCGGAAGATTTGTCTATCCTCTCTCAATTCAGACTCTTCGGGCAGGTGGAGGTGCTTCGAGGGCATATGGTAACCTGAACAAAGGGGCCCAAAGAAGGGACCAAGGAGGGCCAAGGAGTTTGGAGGGTACCTGTTCCATGCGTGAGTGGGGTCAATGAGGAGTGGACGGACCGATTAGAATTTGTGCGTGAGGCCAGGGGTGTTCGATGAGCCACTCAGAAACGGTGGGTGGGGCCGCTGCATA
The DNA here is from genome assembly GCF_015220235.1 of Choloepus didactylus. Classification (NCBI taxonomy): domain Eukaryota; kingdom Metazoa; phylum Chordata; class Mammalia; order Pilosa; family Megalonychidae; genus Choloepus; species Choloepus didactylus. The sequence goes on from NC_051319.1 coordinate 95,707,264, forward strand.
TCCCAACAGCTCTCCTGGGAAAGTCTCCTGGGGGCTGAAGGCCTAGGAGTAGAATGGCTGAGAAGCCCAAATGCTGCCCCTGGTCTCTCAGGCCATCTCCGTCTCCTGCCCGGCTCCCACCCGGTCCCACCGACTGTCTTTCAGAATCAAGCACTTATGTCAGCACAGTCAGCTTCTCGTGGTGAACTCCACCAGCGCCGACACCGGAGAACACAGCTGCTGGGCCTGGCGCTGCCAGGATGGCGCGTGCACAGAAGGCGAGGCTCTCCACGGAAAGAGCTTCATCTTCTTCACGGGTGTGCTGCAGTCAGGGCTTCCGAGACCCTCTGCTGGCATGTCCTCTAGACATAACCTTCCCAAGTCTTTCCCCTGAGACCCATCTTTAAAATGAGGGATTTGGACTAGTGGTTCCCAAGATCCTTCTTGTGACATTCTGGGAATCTTTGGCTACTTCCATAGAAGATGGAGTAGTCACAGAGTCCGACTTTGTTCAGTTGAGGAAATACATGACTCTTCTAGACTCAGCCGTGTCTCCCTTACCAAATCCATCCATAACAGTAATAATTAGCCAGTCTGGAGGTTCTTGACCCTGACTAATCAGACTTGCCTGGAAGCCTTTAGAAACACAGAGGCCTGAGCTCCACTCGGTGGAATCGTGTCCCGTGAAGTCGGATGGAGACTGGAAATCTGTAATGCTAAAGAGTTCTAAGGTGATTCCAATCTTCCGCTAGGTTTGGGAACCATTAACCCAGCACTTCCCAGCTCTGCACGTTAGGATCACCTACAGAGCTTTGAAAACTACTGATACCAATGCCCAACTCTGAGCCAGGTTCTGATTTGATTGGTTTGAGGGTGGAGCCCAGGGACTGGTAGTGTTTTAAAAGTACCTCGGGTGATTGTAATGTATAGCCAGGGTTAAGAACTGTAGCATTTGTTTAACTCTAGTGCAGCTCCAACCAATGCAGAAGTAACTAAACATATGTAGCAATTTAAAGTTAAAAATTTAGTCTGTCACACTAGCCCCATTTCAAATTCTCAGTAGCTACATGCGTCTAATGGTTACCATATTGGACAACATAAAAACAACATTTTCATGATCATGAATGTTCTGCTGGACAGCACTGCTCTATAGAGCTGGTTGCCAGATAATTCCAGCTTACTGCATCATTGTGCACTCAAGAACCTGACCTGATGTTGTCTTTTTAAGAATACCTGGACAGAGTTTGATGAATGTTTGCCTCTCATGCACCTGGTGCTTCATAGCGAATATCTCATTTACTTCATATTAGCCCTGCAAAGTAAGCCAGAATGGGATTATTGCTCCCATTTGACATATGAGAAATTTCAAGGCTCAGAGGTAGAAAGTGATTTGTTTAAGATCCCAGAGCTAGTGGGTGGTGGGGTTGGGAGTTAAACCTGAAACCTTGACTTCTAGTCAAGTACTTTATGTAATTTTTTTCACACAGAAGGGCCCTTAGAGACCAAGCAGACTGAGCCCTTCATTATATATATGAAGACACTGATGACCAGATAGAAAAGAAATTCAAAACAAACCACAAGCTAATGACAGCTGGAACTAGAAAGCTGGTCTTCACCATCTTCATTCCAAGTCCTTTCACAAGAGAGGAAAAGACAGAGTATAGGGATGGGCAGAGAAAGTGATTTTTTTCAACTAGAATTTTTATCAACATTTCATCATTTTATAAATGAAAGTAAGGTTCAAGTTTGCTAATTAGCCAAGGCCCCCACATTGTTAGTCCTAGAACCTGGTGAAGGTGGGTTCCTGAGGCTGACCATGTTCAGCATTAGCTGCACAGGTAAGGATGTAGGGGTGCCAGAGTCTATACTCAGACCACAGGGAAAAGCATTTGTTAGCATTTAATGAACCTCCCTCCACATGGCATCAATCCACGAAGACCCAGGCTCCCCCCGCATCCTTAATCTTCTCCTCAGCTCTTCTGCTGAAGAATTTGGCCTTCATGATGACAGGCTGCTTTGGGAGCTTTCCCTTCCCCAGGATTTTGTAGTAGCCCGATTGCACCACATCAATGATGTGAACAGCTCCACTCTTGTTTTTAGCATTATTTACCTGTGTCTGTTCACCACCACAATTTATCAAGGTTGACAGTTGGACAGAAGCTCTGGTTCCTCTGCAAGTGATGGTCTCATACCAACCTTCCCAAAGTAACCTGGGTATATTTGTCAAAGTTGATCCTTGTGGCGATGCATGCAACTGGCTTTACCCTGGCTTCCCGGATGCTTCCGATGCTTGCAGATATGGCCGTGGCCATAGCTCATGTGGTGCTGGAGTTTCTGGGTCTTTCTCAATCTGAAAGGCCTATTGGCAGCTGACATGAAAGAGCAAAAGTGATGTCTTGAATCCCTGTGAGGGATCTCATGTTCCTGGGATACTCATTGCATCAGAAGTAACAAATCTAACCCAGGCTCATTCTTCCCTCTTCTTTCTTCCCAGATCCAGAGGAGCTCTTTGTCCCCACAGAGGATTACTATCAAGTGGTGCAGCTGCACACCCATCAGCCAGACCTGCTTCCCTGCCAGGTCACCAACCCTCTGGCCCATGTGACACTGCACCGGGAGTTCCCCCCGGAGGAGATCCCTGTGGATGGAATGGACATCTCCTTTGATGTAAAGAAGGGCTTCATCATCCACTGGTTCCAAGCTTCCTTGTCCGGTTCCCTCTTCTGCATGGCCAGCCTAGGTGGCATGAGACAAATCTCTACCAAGTACATGCTGATCTACATCAACTGTGCGTGGGCTGAGGACTCTGGATGGGCAGGGGAGCACAGGAGGAGAGATGCCTCCTTTGGGAGCCTCAGGTTTGGGGTCTTTGGATTATAGAGCTTTAAACAACCAACCAGCTTTCAATAATACTCCATATATTTAACCATTTTGTCCAGCCAGCCAATCTACCATTGAGCTAACCTCTACCAATCCAACCTTTCTATCTATCCATCCATCCTCAGTCACACCAGACTCTTCCATTCATCCATCCTTCCTCAACCATTCCATTCAGCCATCCTCCACCATGGTCAACCGTTCCATCATCCATCTTTCCTGCCCACCCTCCATTAATTCATTACACCCTTTCACATATCCTCTATCAATCCAACCACCTCAACCATTTATCTTCTATCATTTCAACCAGTCCACTCATTCATTCCATTCATCCGTCATCAGTTCAACCATTCTAATAGTTCAACACGTTTGTCCCCATTTTCTCTCCTGTTATCCATGGCAGATCCATCTTCCTCTCCCAAACCCACCATCCAAGCTTCAGCCACATCAGTCCAACTGGGGGAGAACTTCAGTGTGAACTGCACAGTTCTGGGTGAGCCAGAGATTGCTGTGGACTTTAGTTGGGAATATCCAAGCCAAAAGGTAAGTAGAGGATAAGAGGAGGCCGGGGGTGGGGGAGGGATGGTGTGTGAGGGGAGTGAGGAATCAAGATGAGGGCCAGAAACCATCAGGGTGGAGTGGAGCCACCACCAGACTGGGTATCTGATGAACCTAGATTCTAATCCCAACTCTGACAAGTAACCTTGGACAAGTCACTTCCCTTTTCTGGGCCTCAGTTTCCTCATCTGTCAAGTAGAGCTACTTCTCAGGTTATATATAAGAATGCATAATTTGTTCCTTTATTAATTTAGTCCAATTATTGAGCATGCCAGACTTAATCCTTAGGTGTTGAGGCTACAATGGTGAGTCAAAAAGAGATATGGTTTCTCTCCCTGCCAGCTCACAAACTAAGGAGGAAGGAGGAAGTGGGAAATGGCATTCCCTAAATTACTATGTATGTCCAAGTGCTACAAAGAGAATAAAACAGGGCACTGTCACAGGGTCTACTTAAGAGTGGCCAAGGAGTCATGTCTGAGGTGACATTCAAGTTGAGACCAGACTGGCCTCAACCACACAAAAATGGGACATGAGCAATTGCTCAGGCCCTACAGATGGAGAAGAAAGGTGATAGGAGATGAACCAAATGCATTAACCAGTTTCCTGGGCATCCACTGTGGGCTCTAACCCTTCCTTAGGTGTTGTAGAGAGGTGGTGGTGGTGATGTTCTTTCCTCTTAAAGATCTTATCCCATAAACCTCAAACATCTTGAGAACAGCTCTGCCAAAAGGTATAGTACCAACACCAAGGGCTTTAGGAATTCTTACAAGGGCTTCCTGATGAGCTAGAATTTGAATTGAGCCTTGGAGGGTGGGATTTAGGGGAGTGGCAGGCATTCCAGGCAGATCTTAGCAGGAGCAAGAGTGAACATGTCACACACAGGAGACACAGAGACTTACATCCCTCTCACTCCCACTGCCACCTGCCGAGCAGACGGGGGAGTCATGAGGGTGAAGGAACCAAGCATCATTCTCCAGACTCCTGGGAGCCACTGAAGATGTCTAAGTGGGAAAAGAGTTGGGGTGGAAAGACACAGGAAGCACTGCTGCTCAGTCAGAGGTGTCTTAGGAAATGCACAGGATTGGGGGAAATGAGATGCTCTGCAAGTCCATGACCTACTGATGAGATCACAATTTCCAGCAGCCCAGGAAAGGAGGCCAGTGGAACCCAGCCAGTGTTTGTTTCCCGCCTTCATTTAAGGCACTCTGGCTCCCCTTTGCACCAGTGCACTGTGAACTCCTTGAGCCAGCAAACGCACGATGAAGGTGAACACCATGAAGGCCTTAGGAGGTAGAAAGAGTGGGGGATCATTCCCTCACTTGTCAGATGAGGAAACTGAGACCTGAGAAGGGGGAAAGATCACACAGATGGCTTTGCTCAGCTGGTATTCCCCAGAACATGTTTCTTGGACCTTCCCTCAGAAAAAAAAAGTGTTTCCAGAACAGTACCACCTTTTATAACCATCATCCATGTTGCAGATTCAAAACTCATACACACGAGTGATAGACTCAGTGGTCTAAGTCTCACCAATTTAATTTTGCTTACCCAGTGTCTCTTATTTCTGATAATGGAATAGCCACCTTGTCCCTCCCACTTTTTTTGGGGGGGGGAGTAACACCTATTATCATCCAACAGAACCCACTGTGGGCAGTGCTGCTTTGGGTTGAGTACCTTTGGAACTCTCCTTGAGTAGGGGAGAAGACTCTAGCTATCCTCCAGGGACTTGAGAACCTGAAAGTTTTCCATAAAGAACCTGGCCTTTTAAGGTGCTCTCATACAAAGTCACTTCCCCCTTTCCCGTCTGCTGAAGGGATAAGTGGTGCCCTCTTACCTGTCCCTGAGTGCCAGAGTCAGAGAGGGCACCTGGGGCAGGGGAAGGACAGTTATTTTTTGTCCCCTGCAGTTGGGGCGGCCCCCCTACACCAGTGAGCGGGTCGACGTGGTACGCTGGGAGGGCCAGGTACAGCAGGACGCCGTGAGCACCCTCTATGTGGAAGAGACCCAGGCTGGCGATGCTGGCGTCTACACCTGCTGGGCCACCAACCTTCAGGGCACGGGCACTGCTGCCACCCGTATCCGAGTGATCCAAAGCCCTCAGGTCTCCCCTGCCCCTTCCTGGATCCCTCCCTGGTATCTTGCTGTGGGGCAATGGGCAGGAACAAGGCACCTGTATGATCCTCAGTGTTCTATATGCCAAGGCTAAGGAGGGCCCCTACCCTCACCCCTAGAGCAGAAACCGCCTTCATATGCATCCTCTGTATTTTCCAATGCCTACTGCTCTGCTTTCACTTCTCATTCAACCTCACAGCCTCCCTCCAAGCCCTGGCCCATGTCGAAGGCTAGCCTTCACACCCTAACCCCAGGCCCCACCTCCGAGGCTGAGGCAGAACTAAGCTAGGGCTAGTTCGGCTCTGGTACCTAAGGAGGGAGCCTCAGGCCCTCTAGGCTCCCAGGAGTTCTTTAAAGGTCCCTGCTGCTGGCAGAGGTCCTCAGCAAAGACCAACCTCCTTCCTCTCCCAGAAAAACACAGAGACCAAATAAGACACCATGTGTTCTTTTTAGTTTCCATAGTGTGTCTGCCCCAGTGTGGGGTAATGACTACAGTTTATCTGCTCACATCCACCAGTCTACATGAGGGAAGCCCTACTCCCTTCAACTTGCCCCTTTCTCCAGCCCTGCCCCTCTCAATTAAAGCAATGCTTTCTAAAGTGCATGCTGCAGCCTGAAGTGCTCCCAGAGGAGGTGGGGATTGGGGGGGGGGGGGGGTAAGAAACTTGGTCAAAGAAATTAGAGAAATGCTGGGTTTCTGCCCCCTCCTTGGAAATCTGCAATGCACATTAGCATATTAAAGGTTCTGAGAAGTCCTGCAGTTTACAGCTCTGTTTAACTTGATTGAACCCCGTCTCCCAAACTTATTTGGACACTGGAGTCTTTTCTCAGTCATGCCTATTAATGACTAGATAAACTAGTGTGTTCCAGAAATGCTTTGGAATAAGTTTTATGAAGAAGTAAGTGCATGTGTTCCTCTCTCCAGAGCTGTCACCAAGGCCCCTGGATAATGTGCTTGATCATGGCTAGAGAAGTAGCTCAGCACTTCTCTGATTATCTGGGGAAATGGGGAAACACAGTCACAACTGAACTTCTAGAACTAGATGTGGATAAAGACTGTGTCCAGGGGAGTGGAGAAGGAAGTAGCAGCAAGGGAGGAAACCTCAGCTCTGCCACCACGGAACCAGTGGGAAGTGTGGATTGACTCTTCCTACTTGCTGGCTCAGGGCCTGACCTCGGGCAAGACCTTTTGCCTCCAGTGCTCTCAATTTGTTCTGCTGTTAAAGAGGGATATTCCTGATTCAAGGATTGTTGAAGCTGGTATGAGGGGGTGGGGAACGGCAGGGGGTAAGTGAAAGTACTTTGATTTAAATGCTCCAAGCAGGGGAGGCCTTACTGTTATTGGGGAGCCATATCTGCAGCTAACCCAAAGCTGCAGGGCTAGCCAGGCCTGCTGAGGTCAGTTACTCCAGCTACCCTGTTTTGCTGATGGGAAGCTGAGGGCTAAGTTTTAGGAGCCTGAGCCTGGGATCAGGAGCGGTAGAAGAAGGAGCTAAAGCAGGGAGTCGGAGTAAAAGAAAAGAGATACGACCTAGGATGACAGTCCTGGCTCTGCTCAGTGGTGTCCCTCTTCCCACCTCAGTTTCCTCATCTTTTAAGTGATGAGGCTCCAGCTCTGACCACTGAACATGCTGAGACTCATCAAGGTGGCCCCCGTGGCTGGGGGGCACGGAGGCTGAGGGACCATGGGACTGAGGGGATGAGACTTGCCTGGTAATAGAAGAAGAGCTCAGTCCACAACCTCTGAGCTGACCAGACTCTGGTACCAGAAGAAGTGGCGATCTGGGATGCCCACTCCTGCCCCTACCTCGGCTGGGCTGGTTCCCTGATGCCATCAGCCCCAAGGGCCTCCAGCGACTTCCTCCCAGCCACTCACCTCTCCCAGTTTGACTCCCAGGGCTTGCCTCTTCCCAACCCCTCATCTGACCTACAGACAACCCTAGAATAAGAAACCGTAGAGACTCAACACTCATTTGCCCAGTTCCTCCAACCATCTTACAGGAGGGGTAAACTGAGACCAAGAGAAGGCCAGGGTAGAAGTAGGAAAATCCAGGGGGAAGTTGACAAGTTGGTGAGTCGGCAGCAAAGCTGACAAGCTAGGATCAGGGTGTTGTCTCCTCTTTGTCAGACGGCTAAGGAGGCACAGGCCACTCTTTGGGAAAAGACTTAGAACTTCCCCCATTTGGACAGTTCCCTGGGCCAACTCAAGGGAAGACAATTCTTGGGGCCTCCAAAGCCCGATGAGGGGCTCTAGGCAGCCCAAGCTCCCAGAGCTCGCTGGGCATACTCCCTGGCTCCCCATTTCACTTCTACCCTTGTTCCTTTCTGGGAAAAGAACGCAGAGGTTCCCACAGTCTTGTTGGGAAGTCCTTGTGGGAGCTGTGACCATAGGCGTCATGGCAGCCCAGGGCCTGGGCCTATGTGGCCAGGAAGGAGACCTCGGTGGGGGTGACGGAGGCCAGAGGGAAGGCAGGAGACACATCAGCCTCAAGGACCCGGTACAGCAGCTCCTCCTTCTCCTGCTGGAGCTGTCGCCGTAGCTGGGACTCCTTCTCCAAGGCCTCGCGGGAGAGAAGCAGGTCCTCTGAGAGCTGCCTGTGGAAGGTTGATGGAGACGAGGGGTACCTGTTGGAGATGTTCTGGGGGGCCGCTCCTCCCAAGTCCTCCCTGGATGGGCCACCAACCTGATCCAGGGCCCCAATGCCCTGCCATTTGTCTTTATGCAAGATGGAGGCCATTTGACCTATTGACCAAGCAGTGTGGGCCTCACAGGCCGACAGCTCTGGGTTCAAATCTCTGTTCCATCTCTTGGCTGTGTACCCTTGTGCTAATTACTCATTCTCACCAAATTTCAGTTTCCTCATTTGTAAAATGGGAGTAATAATAATGGCATTATTATTAGGGTAATTATGGGGATCAGTGGACATAATATGTAAAGTATTCAGTAAATTGTTCCTGACACATAATAGCTCTCAATTACTAAGGCCTTAGAACTGATTCATTCTACATATGCCTTGGGAAATGGAAGCTCCCTGTTTCCCCTTCCCTGTACTGGGCTCTCCTATGGAGCACACAAAGCCAGGCTGGTGCCCAGACAAGGGCCAGGGGATGGGAACAGACAGACGTGAACCAGGGCAGTGGGACTTAGGCTTCTGGGCAGAGCTGATTCCTTGGTATTCCTGATTCCAAGGGAAAGAGGAGTGACATTCCCTGGATGGGCACTGGGTCCACTTGTCAATCCACTCCCTTTTTAGCAAGAAAAAAAAAAAAAAAAAAAAGAGAGTGGGGATGGGAGGAAAGGAGGCAGGGGGTGGCTGGCTACCTTGACACGACCATCTGTTTTTGGCCTCGGACATGGAGGTCCTCATTCTCCTGTTGCAGGATTGTTATTTTCTCCTCCAACACCAGGTTTTTTTCTTTCTGTAACAAATCAGAATGAGCTCAGAAAGCTGCCACACCCACATGGCAGAATACGTGCCATCACCTCCCTCTTATCTGTGACAACTGGAAACACTCTAGACCACATGTTACATTTCATGGACTGATAATATTATGTAAAAAATACAATTAAAGAGTGAATATAGGGCTGCTGACTTTTAATTTTGCCAAGTGAGAATGTTAAGAAAGAATATAGCCACTACCACATAAAATCACCATCAGTTCATAAAAGAATAGATTTTCCCCACCTCCAAAAAGTCAGGAGGACATAAAATATATAAATAATGTATCTGTTACCCTGTTCCACAAAAATGGTTAAATAAAATTTATAGTGAACATCTGAGATGGTCTGATTAAGATATAGCTTGTGCGGCAAGCAGAATTTACTTTGAAGGAAGCCAGGAGACTTCTTCCAGAGCAACATACTTTCTGTTTTGTCACAACCCTAGGTTTCCAAGGCCTCGATTCTCCTGGAGACAAACCTACCTGTGTCCTCATTGCCCACAGCTCACCAGCCATGCCCTGGCTGACTGTTCTCCCATATTTCTCTGACCTTTCAGCCTTGCCTCCTTCCTCAGCCCTGTCTGAGCCCCTGATCTGTGACCTCTGCCAGTCTCCCCAGATTATCCAGTCTGCTTGCCCCATGGTTGCCCAAGTCCCAGCAACCGAGTAGCCAAGAGAAGCAAAGGGCCCAGCTGACAAGGAGCCACTGCTCGACCGAGACTGGCCACTAACCAGTCACAGCTCTCTCAAGTGCCAGAATGGGTGCTTAAGCAGAGGAAATGCTCAAGAAGCAAAGCCTGAGGCTGCATCTACCCAGCCACTCCCAGCCACAGACCACTGTTTCTAGGTGGATCAGCTGCTTGTCCAGCTCATGAATATGCTCATTCTTCATCTCGATGACAAAGTGCAAGCTCTCCAGCTCCTGCTCCCAAAACTGGCTGGGGCTCCCATAATCCTAGACAGGGACAAAAAGTGACCTCATCAGACCGGCAGGCAGAGAGGGGCCTGGTCTACCTCCCTCATCCCCATTCTGCCATCAACTCATTTGGCTTTCACATGTCGCCTCCCTCCCTTGGCACATGATGAAAGCACAGTATCCTTTATCGCATTTTATTCTAATCCTTTGAGGTATCTACTAGTACCAACCCGGATGGGGAACTAAGGTTCCAAAAGGACAAGTTGCTTGGAGTAGGTGCTATTTGCACCTACTTCTCTCTGAATCCAGGGCTTGAGTGCTTAACTTCTCTCCCATATGCCCCTCTCTAAGCCTTACTTTCCCCCTCAGTGAAATGGGGACCCCAGTGCTTCCAGGCTTTGTGAAAGTAAGAGTGACAGGTCTGAGCCTTGCCCTTGATGAGGGACTGGCTTTTCCTGTTGCCCAGACCCTGCCCTCTGTGGAGACTCTGGAGATTCCAGGAGGAAAGACCCAGTGTGAACTGCCACCTACCTGGATGTGCTTCTTATAGTCTCGGCTCAGGATAGACTCCTCCACCCTCTTCATCTTGGCCTGGAAAGTCTCCAGCTGTGAGGTCAGCCTCTCTATGGTCTCCTGAAAAGGGAGCAGGAAGGTGATCACTGCCTGGCTCATAAAAGCTGTAGATGGACCTCACCACCTTCCAGAGAGGGAAGAATTTTGGGTTCTTCCAGTCAGTCTTTGGTGTACAATGCAGGCTCAATGCACTGCAACCACTGCTTGAAACATACCAGCCCCACCCCCTTGCTATAAAGCCCTCAATCACTCTCTAGAGCCTCCGAGTCAGGAGGGAAAAGAGACTTCTTAGGGAAATGTCCTGGCATTCAGAGCCCATGAAAACCAGACATGATGCACTTTCCCAGATTCGCTCCCCACTGCTTCCCTCTACACACCCTCTCCTGCAGCCAAGCAGGCCCGCTCAGTGTTTCATTACTCCCCAGACTGCAGCGTGCATTCTTGTCTCCACACATTTCCCCTGCCAAGACTTTTCTCCACCTAAACGTTGCCCCTTATCTAGAGGGCTCCCAGGCTCCTGCCTTCTGGCCCTGCCTATCTCCCCAGGCTCAGCCCCCTCGACTTCTCTCCCACTCACACCCTCTACCCCAGGCGTCTTGGATTTCTTTCAGGTCCTCAGATATTCCATGTTTTCCCCTCCTTTCCTCCATGCCTTTGCACACTGTTTTTTCTGCCTAGAACACCCTTCCTAACCTTCTTCACCTGAAGAATTCAACCCATCCTTCAGGTTCCAGCCTAGACATCTTTCCCTCCAGGAAATCTTCCCCCACCAGCCAAATTGGGTTAGATGCCTTCTTACAGGCATCCACAGGTCCCTGTGCATCCACTCACCATCTAATCACACCAGGACACCCAGCCCATATGGTCTTCAGGACCATCCCAACAGTCCTTGGGAAAATAGGCCAACCCTAATCTCAGACCAAGTCCTCTTGAACTAATAGCCTGGTCACCACTTCAAGGGGTCTGGATGCATGGGAACCCTCACACCTAGGTGGACGCTACCAGCTTGGTTGCTTTGGGGCTTTGTGTTGCTGTCATGCAGGTGCTCCTCTTTCCTCACCAGAGACTGACATGGCCCTGCTCCTCTCACCTGTAGGGCTGCTGTAGCGTCCTGGAAGGAGTGGGTAAGGGCTTCTTTCTCCTGTTCACATGAGGTCCGGACGACTGCAAGGAAAGATTTCTGTGAGCTCAGACACCCAGACATTTCCCCCAAAGCCTTCCGTATCCAGAAAATTTGGGGCCAAGGCAGGCATCATGGGACCAGAGAGGCCCAGTTGATCATCAGAGAGGCCAGGAATACGAGAATGGTCTTATTCATCCTTCTAGCTCCTGGGCTTGAGGACATACGTAGACATTTAGTAAAAGTCCATGAAAATGGGAACAAATTAGATTCTTGGAGGAACTGAGAATCCTACCAGATTGTAGGTGCCAACCACATCTTACTAAGTCTAGGATCCAAAGATCTCCTTATAGCAAGCTTGCTCACCTCAGATCACAGTAGCCATGGAAATGGCATGGGTCAAGTGCTTAGCGAGCTAGATTAGCCAAAGCATGCAATCATTAGTTGTCAAGGCAGAGTGTGCAACTGCAGAAAGTACGTCAGATTTGGGGTCAGGAAATCTACCTGATCTTGGCCCTGCTTCTTCAAAACTTGAAAAGATAAGTTCAAACATCTAAAAGCCCTGTTGCCTCAATTGTGAAATTGGGTCAGTTGAGCCTGGCAGTCTCTAAGGGCTGACTTTGGGATCACATGAGGAAAGAATATGCAAGGACGTTCCGGACTGGGCCGTGCTGCACAGAGCTGGACTTACTTTCTCAAAGTCAATACGGTTATATTTATCACTCTACCCCCACCACTGCAAAGTTTCTCTGGAAAATACCAGCTTGTCTCAACTGAAAGAAGATAACAGGGAAGTGACCAATCAAGGGGCAGGATGGGAAGTAGAAGAGAAAGAACAGGAAAGGAGAGTTCAGTGCAGCTAAGTGTCAGATACCCAGCAGTGACACGAAGAAAAGAATGCTCAGGAATACGAATAAGATAGGGCTATCAAATGTTTAGCAGATAAGCGGTATAAAAATTACAGACTTAACTTTTTAAAAATTGTGGGCCTAATTTGTTGATTTGCCTATAAATACAGATTCTGGATCAAGGTTCTGAGCACACTCCACCCAGTCTGTCCCACTGAATGTAGCTATAAAACCTGGACAGAATGCCTGGAACAGCTATTTGCAGATTCTGGAAAGTAAACAGAAGATTGGGGGAGAAGACCAGAATTTGAAGTACCACTAAAATAGCAGATTTAAATAAGAACTAGAATCTTACATATTCAAATATTCAAAATATCCAGCATATGAATTCAGAATTGCTCAGCATACAAATCCAAAACTATTTGGCATACAAAGAAGCAGGGAAATCTCCACTTGCTTGAGAAAAGACCATCAAAAGGGGCCAAAGCGGAGGTGACAGAGACGTTGGAATTTATTAGAGATCTTAACAAAGCTATTATAAGAATGCTCTAAGAGGTAAAGCTGAACACTCTCGACAAGAATGGAAAGATAGACAGTCTTGGCAAAGAAATAAATAATATAAAGTAGAGCCAAATGGAAATTTTAGAACTGAAAAATAAAATAAATGAAATAAAAAACTCATTGGGTACTCAATAACAAAATGGAGAGGACAAAAGAAAGAGCCAGTAAATTTTAAGACAGAGCAATGGAAATTGTTCAATCTGAACAATAGAGAGAAAAGATATTGAAAAAAAATGAACAGAGCTTCAAAGACTGTGAGAAAATCCCCAAATTCTAAAATTTGATAATCAGAATCTCAGAAGGATAGGAGAAAGAACACAGTGCAGAAAGAAAAAACTGAAGAAAGACTGGCTGAATAATTCCCAAATTTGGCAAAAGAATACATTGGACTTTATCAAAATTGAAAGCCTTTGCTTTGTGAAAGACATTGTTGAGAGAATGAAAAGCACCTACAGACCAGTAAAAAATATTTTCAAATTAAAGCACAAATATCCAGAATATGTAAAGATTTCTCAAAACTGAACAATAAGAACAAACAAGCCCATTAAAAAAACAGGCAAAAGATGTGGATACATGACCAAGAAAACATATGGATGGCAAAAAGCACATGAAAAGATGTTCAACATCATTAGGTATTAGTAAAATGTAAATTAGACATTAGTGAAATGCGAAATAAATGTTGGAGAGAAGATGGAGCAAGTAGAATTCTTATGTATTGCTGATAAGAATGTAAAATGCTAAATTTTCTCTTGAAAACAATTTAGCCATTTCTTACAAAGTTAAACATACATATACTATGTGCTCTAACAATCCCACTCTATGTATTTACCCAAGAGAAACGAAAACCTAGGTCCACACAAAAAACCTCTACACAAGTGTTTTTAACAGCTCTATTCATAATTGTCCCCAACTGGAAACAATCCAAATGTCCTATGACAGGTGAACGGACAAACAATGGGCTACAACTTGGCTATAAAACGGAATGGATTATTTATACACACAACAATGTGGAAGGATCTCAAAAGCATCAGGATGAAAGAAGTCAATCTCAAAAATCATGTTGTTTGATTACATTTATATAACAGACTCAAAAAAGAAAGCCAAAGTGATGCAAAACAGATCAGTGGTTGTTAAGGGTTGGCATCGGGGAGGATGTGAAGACAAGGGATAGCCAGAGGGAGTTATTTTGGGATTTTGGGGTGGGACCCTTCTGTATCCTGATTATGGTGATGGTTGCATACATCTATACTTGTGTAAAAACTCATGGAGCTATACATCAAAAAAGGTCATTTTTACTGTATGATAATTTAAAAAAGAAAATATAAACAAAAAATAGAAAATAAAAGATAAACAAAGGATCATGAAATGGGGAAACCCACTACTAGCCTCTCCCAGTTATCTGTGAACCTCCCTCAAACAAATAAAATCCCATATATTTCCCCCCATGCTATGCTTTTATTCATTCATTTAATACACACTCATGTAGCACTTAATAGGTGCCAAGCAATCTAAAAGTAACAAAGTTACTTTCCCACAATATTCCTGTAGGGTAGAGAAGACAGATTTTATAGCTATAGAAATTGAATTGAGGCCCAAAGAGGCTAAGTGAGTAGCTTAGTTTAATAATATTTATTAATGTTAAAACCCAGATTGCCAAATTTCCAGGCAAGGGCTTTAATACCATTTCAAAATGTTATGGGTCCATGTTGCAATATGTTTCAAGAGTCCTAAAATTGTTCAGACCTTTAGTCTAGTTATTCCATTTCTGCGAATCTAAGGACAAAATGTGAAATACGGACACATCTTTATGCAAAAGACATTTAGTACAGTGTTATTTACAATAGCTGAAGTCTAGATGCCTAGACTCACGGAATATTAGTCTTTATAAACATTTTACCAGCAGCATAATTGGCAGAAACATATTTGATACAATGTTCATTGAAAAGAACAAGATATGAAATTTTATACAAAATAATCATAACTGTGTTTTATAAAGATAAATAACTCGGGGGGAAGGTCACGTAAACACTGATGATTAAAGGAAAAAATTGGCATAGCATTCTGGAGGTCAATTTCAATAGTCTCAAAAATACTTTTAACCTTTGCCACACCAACTCTACTAGTATGTTACTCTAAAGATAAAATCACAAACATGGCGAAACATTTAACAAAATGGTGTTCACTGTAACGTATCATTGCTATTACACAATGGCAAGACGTTTGAAGTTACCTAAATGACTAACCAAAGGGGCCCAGTTAAATGAACCAGGGTAAATACTGGCAATGCCATGTGGTTCTTCAAACTTACACTTTAGAAGAGTTTAATGAAAAGACCAATTTACCTCCCTGCAAAGTGTGTGGGTATAGATGTATATTCCATATAGATACATAGAAAAATAAATGAAAGGGATCCATATCAAAGTGTTAGCAGTGGTTATTTCTGGGTAAAATTATATGTGATTTTAATTTTCTCAGTAATAAGCATTGATAATTATTTGCTGTCAGGTATTATGTGTATATACATAACTAAATCATTTAACTCTCATAAGGACCCTATGAGGAAGGTTAAGTAATTTCTTCAAAGTTACACAGCTGTAAGTAGTAGAGTTTTGAATCAAACTCAGGAAATATGGCTCCAGAGTCTGAGATCTTAATCACTATGTTATAAAATTTTTAAATCCATATATTTCAAATTTTCTTTGATAATAATATTTGGCAATATAAGAGGAAGGAAAGCTGTTTTTAGAAACAATAGACCTAACCATAAATTTTAAGAGCTGTCATTACTGTGGGGAAAAAATATGGATATTTTTAAATTCTCTCATTTTTCTATGTTTTCCATATTTCCTTTAATGAATATGCATTGTTTTTATAATAGGAAGAAAAAAAATTCAAATCAGATAAAACAAAGCTTTCTGCTAGACCTGTAAAGCCATGCCCCATAGGAAAAGCCCATCACCCCTCCAGGGCCAGGGACCCTGTGGAGTCCAGCTCTGAAGCAGTCAACCACCCGTGGACCCGAGGCAGGAGGAGGGAAGGGGGTGGGGGGCAGGCGGAGTCCCCACGTGGACTCTGCAGGTGGGGCCAGAGGAAGACCTCCCATAGCTCCCCAGTGAAGCAGCTCTACCCAGTGAAGCAGCTTTACCCTTACCTTGCAGGGCCTCCTCATATTCTCCCTCCAGGACCTGTCGCTGCTCAGCCAGTTTTTCTTGAAGTTCTATCTCCTGCTCCTTCTCCACCTGGGGGCAGAGGTCCAGAGCAGGACAGAGATGGAATAAGTTCATTCAGGGCAGCAGCACTTATCCACTCACTGAATCCTGGCGCTATGTGGAGCTTGGTAATCAGAGTCCCATCACTTGGTCTGAGTGATGGGAAATGCCATGTGGCCAGAGAGGGCATGAGACTTCCTGTCACACAGCAGGTGTGGCCAACTTGGACCTGTAGGGCTTAGGAGGGTGTTCCTGGAGATGCATCCAGGTAGAGAGGGTTCTCAGACCCCTTCTAGTCCTGACACTCACTTAAGGCAGGAAGCCCTTCTACTTCTGTTTTCTCTGCTTGAATATAACGAGCCATAGCTCCTCAGTTCCCAGGGGCACATATTCTAACCATGGGCAGGGCTTACTGTTAATAAATGACCTCTCTAACTTTTACCATCAGGTCCTAGTTCTGCCCCTGGGGCAAAACAGAACCAATCTATTCCCTCAGCCCAGGCAGCCCCTCAGAAATCTGAGCACAGCAGCTGTGTTCCCAAGGTTTCACTTTTCCAGGCTGAGCAGGTCCAGCCATTCTCATTGTCCCTGATTTGGGATGTTTTCTGTCCCTCTGCCACCTGTGAGGGTACAACTAATGGGGTTTCCACCCCAGCTCTGGCGCTGAGTACCTGTGTGTCCTTGGAGGAGCCCCTTTCCCTCCTCAAGCATCAGTTTCCCCTCTGTACAATGAAAGGAGTTGACTTCATGATCCCTACTGTCCCTTACAAGGCTCATGGTTAAGGATTCCACAGGTACTTAAGTGCCAGGGCTGAATGGATCAGGACAGTTACTCTATTGAAACAAACTAGAGACACACAGACATACATGGTTAAGCCACCTTTTGTAAGAGGCGAGTCTTTGAAAAATGAGTGTAAGCAAAGAATGTTTTTAATGTGTTTGGGGCACTCACTGTGGCCTACCACCTCATGAACACCTTGAGGTCAGGCTCTGGGTTTGATTCCTTCCTGTGCCCCTCACAGCACTGAGGTGGCACCCTCCCTGCACACTGTCAGCCCTTAGCGAGCTGCCGAACGAATGGGGCCCTGAGGAAAATTTTTCAATAACCAATAATCCTATAATTTAATAGGATAATTAATAACAGAACTCCCATTAAAAAAAGATTTTAAATTTCAGGACTTGAGCATTTTATACTGAGCAGGTTCCTCAGTTGCAATTTAAAATAACCAATAAAGATGATTTAGAGAAAGGTTTTGTATACCTTCATGGGATCTTTCAAACTGTTCTACCACCCTCCTTTTATAAGGAAGGAAAATGAGGTAGAGAGAGAGGAAAGGATTGTGACCAAGCTGGAATGAGGAAAATGAAATCCTGGGCTGGGATGCATTCAGTTGTCACATCTCTTTGGTTCCTTTAATCTAGAATAGTTCCTCTGACTTTCCTTATCTTTTGTCACCTTGACATTTGATAGGTCCAGGCCAGTTATTTTGTAGAATATCTCTTGATTTTCATTTCTAACTAATTTTTAAAGTCTTGTGTCACTGCCTCAGAGAGGACTTCTCTGATCCCACAGACTCAGGTCCATGCTTCTATGATGCACTTTCTAGCATTCTAAACTCTTTACAGCACTTTTAATTGTAGTTAAATCCTTTTGAGTCACTGTGTTTAACTAAATCTGATTTCTAGTGTCAGTAGGCCAGGCTAAGTTATGCTGCAGTAACAGAAAACCTCAAAGGCTCAGCAGCCTGAAATAAAAGGTTTATTTCTCACAACAGGTCCGCTTGGTTTGGCAAAGGTCTCTGCTGTCGTAATCACTCAGGGGACCCAGGCCGATGAATAGTCGCCGCTTTGGCTAGTCATTTTGCTGGCCAGAAAGACCTCTCAAAGGCCTTGAACCAGCAACTAAATGCATGGCCCAGGAGCGACTCTAGTTCTTCCTTTTACACCTCATGGGCCAGGACGTGTAATCCTGCAGCACTAAAGACTTTTACTTTTCCCAAAGAGACTCTGCTTCCTGAGGGCAGCTGTTTTCTTTACCCAATGCGCCTGGCACATAGCGGCTGGAGACAGACAGCTGTTCAACAGATAAAGGACTCCTTTCTTGGCAAAAGGAATAAGAGATACTTACAACAATGATTAAAACTGAAACTAGGTCCTTGCTCCGGGATTTATTAAGGGTAGCCGACCTGAAGGAAAAGAGAGAGGGTGGGGTCACCAGGACTTACCTGTTGTGCCCATTGTTTCCTTTCCTCTTCATGTTGCTGGAGAATTCTGGTTATATCCTCCTGGTGCGGCTTGGCCTCTTCAGATGCACAGAGCTGGACGGCTGTGGCTATAATTGAGAAAGCCAAATGAAAAAAAAAAAAAAAATCACACAAAGCAAAGGTAGGGTCGGGCCACAGAAAGGGTGTGGGAGGCCAGGGTGAAGAGCGAGAATTCAAGAATGGTTTCAGCTGGGGACCAACCTCCAGGGTAGCCCCTCAAATCTCTCTGACCTTGGGGCCCCTCCTTCAATGCAGGAGCCAGAGGTCTATATATTTTTGCTCTACGCAATATTTAACTTTTTAAAAAAATTAGGTGCCCATTTTATTTTATTGTTTTTAACTTTATTTATCAAAAAATTAAAACAAACAACCAAAACATTTCAAACAAAACAAAGCAAAGGATTAAGAAAGACAAATAACCTAAAACAACTACTTTGTTTCCAACATGTAGGTGCTGATTTCAATAACTGCTTGCATAATAATAAAGATTGCCAGCTTTTCTCGAAGGCTCCAAAGAACTGGCAACCCTGAGCCAGTGTGCCTTTGTGTCATCCAGGAGCTGGAGCTGAGGGAGCAGGTGACTCCCTTGGCCAGTACGTCGCTCTGCAGTTTGCCGCAGTCTTCACCTCTCCCTGCCGAGGTCTTACAGAAGGGGCCACCTTGTCATCTGCTCTACCTGCTGGGACCCCGTAAGCATCTGAGTGTGTGACCCCTGACCTCTGGCATCTCCTGAGCCAGAGGCAGAGGTGCTGTTTGTGAGCAGGAAGGAGCCCCAACAGGAAACCTGGCCCTTGCTTAGGGAAATGGCAAAGCCGGCCCTGCCAACGCCACTCTGAGTCTAACAGGCTCTGGGTATTACCTAAGGCAGTGGCCCATCCTCTCCGAGCCTTGGTTACCTAATTTGTAAAATCAGGAAACTAATGGTACCTCCCTCATGGGGCTCTGAAGAGGATTAAATCAGAAAACAATGGCGATAACAATAATTAAAGCAGGTAAGGAGTACTGTGAGCTGACCATGCCCAGGCACACACTCAGCACTGTTGCAAGTGCTTCCCAGGTGTTACTCATTTAATCCTCACAACCACCCAATGTGGAGGGCACTATTCTTATCCCCGTTTCACAGATGAGGAAACTGAGGCACTGAGAAGTTAGGCAACTTGCCCAAGATCACCCCAACCAGGGAGGAGAGATACGAACACACATAGTCTGATTCGATGGGCAACACTCCAAACTACCACCTTATTCTGCCTCCTTTGTGCACAAAAATCACCTTGGAGGTGCTCGATACATGTTAACTCTCAGTGCTCTGCCAAGCATCAGCAGTTAACATTAGCACTGCCAGCATCACTGTGACAGAGCTCCCCAGGCAAGGTATGCAAAGGGTGTGGCTAGAAACGTGAGGACCCTGCACAGGGGCTGCTAAGGGAGAAGCAACACTGTGGTCAGTCCCATAAGGACAGGGGGAGGGTGAGTTGGTGTCCCTGGGTCATGAGCTCCCAGAGGCCACGAGCAGGCAGACAGACATTAGGTAACAGCAGAGATCAGTATCAGAGAGCCCCAGACTCTCAAATCATTTAGCTCAGGGCACCAAACATCAGTCCCTAAGACCAGTCTCAGGCTGGCCCCAGCAGAAGAGCAGTTTATGAGAAAGATATATTGCTACCAAAAAGGCAGATTCTTTAGCTCCACTCCCAGAGATTCTTATTAAGTTGGCCTGTAGTGGGGTCCCAGAATCGTATCTTTGAAATTCCCTAGGTAATTCTCACATATAGACGATTGGAGAACCTCTGCATTCCAGTCCAGTTACTGATCTGATGCTCGAATTTCATCTACAGTATCCCCAATAGCCAGTCATCCAGTTTGTTTAAAAACCTTCAGGGATGGGGAACTCATTACCAGGTAGCTCTGGTGGTTTTAAACCGACAACCACACAAAAAATCCTTTGAGACTGAGCTGAATTCTGCCTTCTGCCTGCCAGTTTCTGCTGTCTTGAAGCCCTAGTACTGCCCTCTGGGTCACAATGAACAGAGTTCATCTTTCTTCTCTGTGAGGACACTTCAGAAACTTAGAACTGTTGTGTTTTACGGTGGCATCTTTCCAGGTGGAACATTCTCTGTTTCTTTGACTGCTCGTTATAGGACATGGTTTCCAGATTCCTCACCAGCCTGATCTTTCTCTGCTGTACACCTTCCAATTTTTCCGGATCCCTCTGAAAAAGTACTTTCCAAAAAGAAACACAGCATTCTGTTCATGGTATTGGCAGCCCAGAACAGGGAAGCACAGGTCAGGACTATCACCTCCCTGATTTTAGACATGATACTCCTACTAATGTAACCTTCATAAGATCTCATGAGATGTTTAAGTAGCTAAGTCACCTTTTATGATTAAAGGTATGCAACCGCATGGGTGTAAGTGGGGGCATTTATGGGGCTGGATACTTACCTGGGTCCCCTTCAAGAAGGCCTGGCTCCTGGGGCTCTGGTCTGGGTGGCTGATCTGGTTCCTGATGCCTCTGGAAGTAATGAGACATCAGTGTGGTGAGGGTAGAGGGTATGAGGTCAATGGGAGGATGGCATTCTTCCAACGGCAAGGTGGGACTTCCGGTTTTACCAGACCTTGCCTGGTGCCCGGTCCATTTAGGCCACCTCCCCAGCCCAAGGCAGCACTCCCTCTGCCTGGGGAGGGCCTCCAGGGCAGGCTTCCTCATTGCCCGGAAACCCTCAGTGAGGGTCGGATGCCAGGTGGCCTTTCCTTAGATCCCTGAGGTCTGCTCTTGCTGCCACCCAGGTGCCCACTTCTTCCTTCTCCCAGGACTTGGCCAGGCCTTTGGCCATCACCCTCACCCCAGCTATGGCCTTGAGGAGCCCTACCACCTCCCAACCCGTAGTCCAGAAATGACTACCCTTTCCTTTCTGCACCCGTGGCTATGACAGCTTCCAGCCAAGTTCCCCTCACAGTTACATGGTACTGGGGGCAGAGCACCAGAAGTGCAAGCCACATGGCTTGTTTTCTTAGAAGGGGCTGTTTCCTCAACTGTAAAATGAATCGTAGTACATACCTGGCCAGATGCAGGCAAAATATGGTGCTCGCAAAGTACCAGGCACTAATGCTATCTTACCTACATTACCTTACCTTCAGAACCACCCTGTGACATATGAATATCCCCAATTTAAAGATCAGGAGACTGAGGCTGAACAAGTTTAGGGCTCATCAAGACAGGTTAGAGGATTGATGGCAGTCAGTATTTGAGCCACGAGCAGTGGATCCTGGCACTTTAACTGATCTTGGCTGGTGTTGGTTGCATCTGATTAAAGGAGATGACTGATGCAAAAGCAGGGTCAGCCACTCCCAGATTTCCGGTTTCCATAAATGAGTAATTTTTTCAATGGGAGAGTTGACATGGGGTTGGCAAGCAAAGATATGGAAAAAAATTATTCATAGACTATCACTATTATTTCATAAAAGAAATAATGCTTTGAAACATAGTGAGGAGAGGTTCAAAGCAGTTCTTCCAGGAAAGGGTAACTGACATCTTTACTCAACATTACACACACACTCCCACCTTTATTTTTCTCATTTTACTCCAGACAGGTGAAAAGTTGGTCAAGGTATGGCACTGGTCACCGGACTGGGATTTGGGGTGGAAAATACATTTAAGCCCTTCTGTACACTTTCCAAAGTGTTGTAGACCCTAGCTTAAGAAACACTTTAAAAATTAAATCAGCCTATGAAAATGTCTAAGAGATGTTCATTTGTGAATTATCACATTGAAATAGAACTTTAGTTTTTACTATGGTAAAGGTATTTAAAAGGTTATTATTGGAATAAAATATATAAAAATCTTCCTGAACTCAAGAACCATTGAAATACTGCTGGAGAGCACATTTCTGATTGGGGTGGGATGATAGATGGAGGGAAGGCTCCTAGAAGAAATCTGCTCCTTCCCCAGAATGTGGCACAGAATAAGCCCTTGGCAAATGCAGTGAGGCCCGTACACTTCCCAGGCCTGTATCCCAAATCTGCTCAGGGGCTGGCGGACCTGACCTTTTAGCTCTCCCACCCCCCTTGTGAAGATGGGCCCTCCCTTCCCAGGGCAGAGGAGGAAGCTGGGTCCTAGCAGAGTCCAGAAGAGCTGTCAACACAGGAATCTGGCAAAGTGACAGGAGCCAGCCTCTCCGCCCTGGGGTGGAGGAAGGAGAGAGATAAAAGCAAGGGGTTGTCTCTTCTCTGTTGCCACCACCAGCGGTGACACTGAATCTGGGCAGTGTATTTATGGGAACAAGAATTCCCGGATTCCAGCCCTGCTCTGCCAGTAACACAGACAAGTCCCATCACCCTCCATGGGCTTCAGTCTCCTCCTCTCTGAGGCAGAGATGGGAAGTCTGGTGGGCTAATTTAAGGACCCCATGGCATTTGAGCCCCACATGATCTCTGCTCTTCTCAACAGCGCTATGAGGTGAGAAACCAAGGCTCAAGGGGGATAGACTCGGCCACACAGTGCCTTCATGCCAAAATCAGCATTAGAATCCAGGTCTCAGAACATCAGAGACTGCAGAGCAGAGTGGTTAGGAACCAGGGGATTCCAGAACCACCAGATCAGACTCCAATCCTAGATCTACCACTGTGCATTTATGACCGCACCAAGCCATGGAGACCTCATCAAGTTGCTTTAAGGATTAAATGACACAATGCACCTACAGTGCCTGGCATGTTAAGACCTCAACTATCACCAAAGATTATTTTATATTTGAAAAACTTTGGTAGATCTCTTGAGCTGCCACTGAACCTCAGGTTTTGTCACATGAAATAAGATTATAACCTCATGAAAAATTTGTCTTATCCCAAATAATAACAACCATAAAAGGGGGAAAACTCTTCTCCACCAGTAGCTTACAGGCAGGAACGGGATGTTGTGCTTGAGTCCCCAGATTTGGAAAAAATAACATCTCTAGGAGAATTCCTTTAGAATGACATTCAAGGCTTGTCACAACCTACCGCAGTACACATTTCTCCCCATTTTCTTAACATTTAAATATTCATAAATATCCTTTTCTAATTATAATAGTACACATCATTGTAGAAAGTATGGAAAATACAAGAATATATAAAAACAAAATCCCACTACTTAGAGAAGCCCTGGAACACGGTGACATATGTTGTTCAAATTCACATATACATATATATATATGTATATATATGCAGTAGATACATATATACATATATTCATATACATATATGCAGTAATGGAACATTATACTTATATATTATTTTTTCAAATATATTATGAGCATTTACATGGCATTAACTATTTTGTATATATAGTAATTTTAATGACTCTAGACTAGAACATCCCTATGGATGAACTCAATCATTTAATCAATAATCTACTGTGGAACATTGAAATCATTACCATTTTTTACTTTCCAAATTATGTTTTAATGAACAGCCTGACATATAAAAATTTTTGTACATGTAAAATTACTGGTTCTACTCTCCACAAAGGTTGTACCAATTTACTCACCCCAACAACACATGAGGAAGCCAGTTTCACTGAAACAAGTATTACTATCACCTTTTTTTTTTTTTTTAATTTTGGCAAATTTGCTGGCCAAGACCAAAACACAACAACCTAGTGCCATCTGTTGCACTCCCGGACCCAACACACACGTCCTTTTGTCCAGGCATCCCAACCAAGCTGCTCAAGACGATTCCAGGATGACACACTGACAGCTCCTCCTCAGGCCTCCAGGCTCATTCACACATCCTTCTCCTCTGTCTCTCCCGGCCTTCCCAGGCTGTTAGTTCCTTAACTTCTCCGCGCTGCAGGGTCTGTTCAGGCACCCGTGAGAGCACCTACCTGATTGGCTGGCTGTCTCTCCTACTAGCCCAAGGGGTTCCTTGAGAACAGGACTATTTTTGAAATCCACTTTGGATCTGCCCCAGTATCTGTCATGCCCAGAACAGGGTTTCTAGGAATAGTCTACAGACCTCCTGGAGGGCTTGCTTAATACAAATCCCCAGGTTCAATTCTAGACTTAGGGAATCCAAAGGAGATAGAGAGGCTGGGAATTGCCGTTTCTACCAACATTCCCGGGTGATTCTAATGCTCACAAAAGCCTGAGGACAAATGGTCCAGAGCAGAGTAGGAATCAATAAGCAGCAACTGAATAGAAAATCCCCAAATTAGGATCCTGACCACTTCCTTCTCTAAGGTCACAGAACAGAATTCATCCTGCAGTAGGGGAGAACAGGAGCTGGGAAGGAGCCTGAGAATTTCCCCTTCCAAAGCTAGCACAGGGGTTGGGGTGGGGTGCCCAGGCTGAGCTCTGGAACAGGGATGGTGGTTTCCTGAGTTTCATGGAAACCTGGGAGCAAGAAAGCTTCAGAAGCAGCATCTGACAGCCCAGGATGCAGGGAGAAGGCACAACTGGGTGGGAGACCGGGGGACCCAGTTTCCAGTATTACCATGTGATTTTAGGCAGGTCTCTTTCCCTCTCCAGACCTCAGTTTCTCCATCTGTGAAGGGCCAGAGTTGGAAGAGATATTCTTCTCAGTCCTTCTGGGCTCCAGGACAGCCCTTCTTCTGAGAAGGCTGGAAACAGAGCCCCTGCACCTCAGTAACATACACAGCTCCTGGGTCCAGCTCTTTGTAGTCAAGTAGACAGTACCTGCTCTAGGTTCTACTTGAAGCAAAACTGGTCTGTAGTAGGATGTGTTGCCAAAAGCAGATACGGAGTCAGGGTGGAGTGGGAGAAAGGTGTCCAGAGCTGTGATGTCAGACCAATTCAGATTGGGTCTGGTAAGGCCCCATAGAATATGCTAGTTTGAAGGTGAAACTGACAAACTGGAAGGTGTCCAAAAGGAACAGACAGGATGAAGATGGGTACTCAAAACCATAATACAGGAGAGACTGTTAACAGAACAAGAGTTGGTGAGAAAACCTGGTCACTGTCTCTGAATCTCCGCAGGACTGCCATGGGGTAGAAGTGGCTAGTGTGTCCTTTACGGCCTTGGAGGGCAGGATTGTGGCCAAGGAGTAGAAGTTTCAGGGGGGAAGCTTCAGTGTAATATAAGGAAGATTTTCAGAAATGTCCCAAGCAAAGATAGGTTGCCTTTGAGAGAGTGGGGGCCGGGTGGTGGTGAACTTCCTATCACTGACAGCATGCAAGGAGAGGCCGGAGAGACAAATTTCATTTTGCAGACTGGACTGAGTGATCTCTAAGGAGTGTCAACACCAAGAGTCTATAATTCTCTAAAGTGTTCCTTATGTTCAGAAGTAAAGGCTCTCCCCTGCCCCAAAAAGCACAAAATGTTTTGTTAGTGCAGGTGCTACGTAAAAGCCATCAACATTAACAGAACATCAGAGCCCTCTGTTCAAGTTGCAGCTCTTTGGGTGGAATGCCCATAGGCCCATATCCAAGCTTCCCAACTTCCCTCAAATTCTGAACCCCACCAGGCAATAGTGAGTTATGTGGGAGCAACTTGGGAATCTGACTAGGATGGAAGCCAAGAGTAGCCCTGAGGAAGGCTCAGTCTTCCCTGGAGACACTTGGTCTCATCCCTCTTTAGGAACTATCACTCCATGCTGCTTGTGGGCCTTTAAGACTTTGGGTATTTTTCACTAAATGCATTGATTTGTGTCCCCTAGAGAGTTAGTAAACCAAGGGCCCTTAAGAGTTTATCCAGCTCCTTCTCTATCCCCATAACCCACAGCTCTGACTTTCAAACTCATCTTGGCTGAGGAAAGCTTACTGGGAGGCAGACGACAGGCCTGGAAGGGCCTCTGAAGACAGTCTGCCAAGATCCACTTCCTTTTTCCAGATGGAAAAAGTTGAGGTCCCAGAGGTGGGATAGGCAGTAATTTGTCAGAAGTCATAAAGCAAGGGATCCCCAGCTGAGCCTGGAGGCCCTTCATCTCCCTTGCACAAATATCAGATTTATCCGAGTGGCTTGACCATGAGCCTCCAGGGACTCAGATCACACCCTTCCCCGGTATCAAAACTGCCTCACTCTTCTTCCGGTTCTTGGACGCCTCACTGGTGGGGCCCTGCACCATTAGCTTCAGGATTTGAACCACCACAGGCAGAGCCCATTGGCTGAAGGTACAGGAAGGAAGGAGCTGGGAGTGGAGGCCCAAGGGGCCCCCAGAGCACCACAAGGCGGGGCAGATGTGGTCTCCATTGCTTGCATCTGACCGACTGAGGAAAGAAGTCTCTGGGGAGGACAGAACCACTTCCTTTCAAATACCCTGGCACCTGGCAGAGTCGGGCCCCCGCAGCCGTTCAGAGTCTGAAAGGCCGTGAGCATTGGGCCCAACCCCTTGCATTGGCGATGAGAGCCTGGGCCTAAAGAAAGGCTTCCAGTGCACCTTATTTCTCTGCTTTGTCCCTAGAGCCCACCTTTTCTTGTTTGATATTAGCTTCCTAGGGAGGTTGCCAATTCTAGTTGCCTCAGAGGGCCTGGAGCTGGCAGAACTAGACAGTTTTTCTGGCATTTGGGTCAGCCCTGCAGACAGAAGGACCCTGAAGGAGCTGGACAGAAAATGGTGACAATGGCTGGGTGGGGTGAGAGGCTGAGATACACTACCAAATAAACACCTGTCTCTCCAACCAGATGGCAAACTGGAGCCCGAGTTGAGGTCCTGACTGGCTACTTGGTTGCTGTGTGACCTTGGGCAAACACCTCCCCTCTCTGGGCTTCTGTTTCCTTCCCTTTATGGTATGAAGTTGGGCAATAGTACACATAGGGCCTTCTGTTTTGACATGCTGTGAATGGAGAAGAAGGGGGCAGATTAAAGTCATCCTGATACCTCATCCTCTATAAACCCTGTCATGCTCGCTTGCTCCTGGCAAGACAGAGGCTGGTTTGACACATTCAGCTGTCAGCCCTTGTCATGGGAGGGCAGGATTGCCTGGAAGAAGAGGATGGCAGAGAGCTCAGCACTCCACTCCCAATTACATGCAGCATGCTCCTTGAACCTGCAGTTACACTTCTTGCACAAAGCAGCACCGTGAGTGAGGTCTAGGACTTACCTATGGATGCTCAGGGCAGAATCATTTGTAACAAGGAAACACTGAAAACGAACCTTATGCCCATCAATGGGGGACTTGCTAAACACACTAAGGTACAGAATACTATGGATTACATACGTTTAAAAGATCTATCTTAATGTACAAAGAAGGAAAGGCATTTTGGTAGAACACCAAAATTTATTCTATACAAAATAAACTATTTCAATTGGTACATAAATAAACATAAACACACAGGAAAAAGTATCTAGAAAAGTACATATTAATGGCAGTCGTCATCTCTAGAGAAGAGACTAAAACTGTGGTCAAGGAGGGGGAGTTTCAGTTTTACCTGAATTCTTAGAATTTTTAAAACAGTGTATTCAAATATTATTTGCCTACATAGAATGAACAAAAATGAGAATAAGTCACTCTCTTAGAACCTAAAGTCAGCCCAGGCAGTCATTTTACAGATGGAGAAATCAAGGCCCAGGATGAGAGATGCTATTTGAGATCACATAGCAAGTTACTGAAAGAGTCAAAGTAGGACTCATTCTTGACTCCTAGTCCAGTGCTCTTCCTCCCACAGATGCCACAGCTGGCATCCAAAAGTATATGGGGCCTTGTCCAAGCACCTCCTTGTATACAAGGCCCCTACTCTCCTGTCAAGCTACTTTTCCCAAAGGGGAGGCATTAGGTTCTTGCTGCCATTTCTGATGGGTGACAAAGTGGAAGGGGTGGGCGTGGGAAGCAATTAGCCCAAGGATACCAACTTTTCTGAGAAGAGGATAAAATGTTAGGGCTATTTCCTTATGGAAAGGGTAGGGGGGAGGTGGCACAGCGTGGGGCAGTGGAGGAATGGCAAGGTGGTCCACAAGTTCAATACCAACTCAAGGAGAAAGAATTCTACTGCTGGAGAGAAGGACAAATGAATATGGATCAGTTTGTACATCACTTAACTGGGGGGAAAAGCATGGATGTGAGATGGATGTTTTATATATTCTAAGGTGATTGGCCTAGATATTCTGGAAGGTTCAGTTCTGAAAATAAAGTGACACAAGATAAACTATTTTTAGGGATTACAGTGTTTAAAATTCACCTGGTATGAGAAGTAGGTTGGCCATCTTCAGGTAATGGATGGCTTCAGATCTGCTAAGGATGACGGATTTTCTCTGGCTGCTTCTCTCTGCCCAGCAGTCACGGGAGACTCCCCTTCCCCCATCAGTCCCGCTGCCAGGGGACTCCCTGTCTCCCTCTCCCTGGTCGTCAGGGATGGATCACCGTGCTGAGGGTGGGTGGCCACAGAGAGGACCCAGTGCCTTGAGGATGGGAACCCACGTGCACCCTGAGATGTCCGAGCCAGAATGAGGGCAATCCGCCAGGCTGTTCTTTTTATAGGGGATCCCTGCTCTTTCCAAGTTTATTTTTTGAATGTGAACGTCCATGAATTGTATACGGAGATCCCTTCTAGCTCCTTTCCAGGCAGGTTTCAGAATGCGGTTCACTAGTGATCTATGGACACTGAGATGTCAGGTGGCAAGCCCTTCCTACCAGGAGTTCAGTTTGGTCTTTATCACCATCTTGACTAACATATCCACATGCTTCTGGGCAATTAATTTGAAGTTTTATCTTTTCTTCCTATTTTACAACAACAGCAACAAAAACACAAGTGCTGACAGGCACCATACATCCCAAACTTAACACCCAATCAAGGCAAAGATGGAAGTCCTTTTAGGAGGTGGTGGGGAGCACAGCAGGCTCTCAGGGGACCTAAACCAGCCACCTGGGAATTCAACTTTTCTGGTTAAAAAGGATGGAATTAAAAAACAAGTACACATACAGAAAATACGTCACCAGTAGTTGTCTCTAAAGGACAAGGATTATTAGGAATTTCACTAATGAGTTTTAGGTTGCTGGGTACAGACTCCTACAACACCAAAATCTGGTGTTCAACTTCACCGATTTTCCAGAGTGCCTTGTGTATGGAAGCCTGTATTGGCTTTAGCTGGGATAATTTAGGGGTGGGGCATTATTTTCTGGGTTTGGCAAAAACCACTAGCCCAGGGGCCACATACATCCTCATGTCCCCATGATGCTGGGGTGGAGGTTTCAGTGCTGCTTCTACGGTGACGGACGGGATGGCTCCCTTTCCTGCTCTCCGACTGTCCCACCCTTGACAACCAAACTGAAGGGTCACATTTGCCTCGCTCCTGCTGAGGAGGTAGGCTGTGTTCTGATCGCATGTTTCTTCTGGACTGGAGAGCTTCCCACAACACCCCACTCATCCCACCACAATGGTCTGACCCCCAGGCACCCTTCAAGACCCAGGCAGTCACAGCAGCATTATTCATAAGTGCCTATCAATAGACGAATGGACAAGCAAAATGCGATGTGTAGAAACAATAGAATATTATTCTGACATAAAAATGAAATTATGACACATGCTACAGCATGGATGGCCCTTGAAGACATCACGTTGGGTGAAATATGCTAGACACAAAAGGACAAATATTATATGATCTTCCTTATATAAAATACTTAGAATAAGCAAATTCGTAGAGACAGGAAGTATATCATAGATAACCAGGAAGCAGGAGGTGAGGGGAAGAGGGAGTTAATGCTTATTGGGTGCAGAGTTTCTGTTTGAGTGATGAAAAGGTTTGGGTGATGGATGTTCGTGATGGTAGCACAATACTGTGAATATAATGAATACCACTGAATTGTATACTTGAAAGTGGTTAAAATGGGAAATTGAGTTGTATATATGTCACTACAATAAGAAATTAAAAACAACAACAACAGCCAACATGCCTTCCTGATCCCTTCTCCCCTCTCTGAACTAACTCCGAGTCACACTATCCCTAGGCTGGAGGAAAACCAGGGTGCTCATCAGTAATGAGTGTGGGGTGGGGACTGTCCAAGTGTCCATACTGGTTAAATAAGTCACAGAACATCTGCAGAACATCAGGCAGCCAATAAAAATCATGTTTCCATGGACTACTTTAACATGAGAAAATGCCCCTAGCAGGATATCAAGTAGAAAATAGAATATAATCACTTAAAATATATTCTCAGTTTTGTAAAAGTAGTCACACTCATGAACATTATATACATAGGAAAAAGAGTAGAAAGAATGACACTGAACCGTGCACAGTGGCTATCTCTTGATGATGCGATTAAATGTGATTTTTACATTTCTTTATACTTTCACAAATTTTGAATTTTTGCCTCAAACATTATAATAGTCAGAATACATTTGTTTCTTAAAATGTTTACTAGTCCTATGCTTGCATCCCCTTTTGCATTTGACCTCTGCATGAACCCCTCCGGTGACAGGGAACTTGCTACCTTTTGAGATCTTTTTTGGTCACTTCCTCATGAGAAGTGGAAATCTGGCTCCTTTTAGCGTCTCACCCAATGGCCCCAGTCTGCCTTCTAGAAGAATAGAGAACAAGACTGCTCCTCATGCTCCTTGAGGACACTTCAGAGGTTCAGAGGCATTGGGCAAACTCGAGGCTGAGTCCCCACCCCCCAAGCCCCCATCAGCCCATCAACCTCCTAGGGACATTCATGTCCCCGCCTCCCACATCCCTGTTGGATTTCCTTGGGGTACAATCCAAGCAGTGATTTCCTTAGTATTCAACTCATCTATGCCTCCCTATAACATTACACACATCAGCTGCCAGCCAGTGTGCCAGGGACTCTACTACATACACTTTTCATCTAATCCTTAGAACAACCCCATGACACAGGAGCTATTATCTTACAGAAAAGAAAACTGAGGCATGGAGAAGCCAAGTCACTTACAAGATTACTTAATGGATACATGATGGATTCAGGACTGAACAAGCACCTAGCCCAGAGTCTGGGACAGTTGACATGCAAACGTTTGCTAAGTGAGTACATGAGAGCAGTGCTGAAGCCCATGCTCTTAGAGTCTATGGCCTTAGTTCAGAAATATTTATGCCTAAGCCAGTCTCCTCCAGGCCATTCACTTCTGCATCTCTCTCCCTGTCTTTCTCTCTCACCTGGCCTGGTACCCAGAGGTGCTCAAGAAGATGGCTGAACGAGTGACTCATTGAGTCCCTGTTGCCTGAGGCCCAGCTTTGGGAGTAGCTGAGACAGGTTCTCTGATGCCCTGCCACAGCCCTGAGGATGGAGTTCAGCTGTCACAGGAGGATCACAGTAGACACACAGGGGGTTGACACCTACCTCCCCATTCCCTACCTGCAGGAGACAGGTAGCCTGTTGGGGATACTGGGGGCTCAGGGGTTGGCACGCAGATGTGAAACTGGGCAGGGGCACAGTCTAGAGGGGTGGAGACCCTCCTGAACCTGGCTGGGAAGGCCCCTTCTTACCCCCATGTTACCCCTACAGGCAAGCCCATGGAAGGTTTGTTTCCTTGGCCCCTTCCCTCTGCCCAGCCGTCTTCCAAACTCTCCTGGTAGACACAGCCACAGTAGCCTTGGTCTCTGCCAAGGAGAGGGTCTAGGAAAGGCCACACAATCCAGGGGGCTCCTCATCACCCACATCCCAGCCTACCAGGGATCCCCACTCACACATTCACCAGGATTGTAACTTGTCCCAACAAGGCAGGGACTTAGCCCCAGGTTGGTTCGGCAGAGTGCGGAACCCCTAGTCTAAGGCCACCAGGCATGGCAAACCACAGAACTCAGAAAACCCCCAGATCCTTGAACCTAGAGGACCTTGAGAGGCAGCCCCCACTGAAAGGTCCAGTCTCGTTCCTTGCTGCCTACCACCTCCAACTCTCCACTACGAACTTCATCATACTGTGCTTTCTCTGACTTGGCCTTTGTGTAGGTTGTTCCCTTGGCCTTGGTTGACTAATGTCTACCAAACCTTCAAAACTTAGTTGAGGCATTCCCCCTCCTCCAAGATGCCTGCCTGTATTTCTTGAAGCTGGAAGAGGTGCCCCTGTTACATCCTGGGCTAACCCCAAGCATGGCTCTTATTCAGCCCTCATTCATTCACTCAAATATTTACTGAGTACCTGCTCTGAGCTCTGTCTAAGGCACTGGATGGAGACTGCAGAAAACCAGGTTCAAATGCAACTGTCTATAGGACTTTGGACACTTCACTCCTCACTGAGCCTCAGTTTCCTCACCTGCAAAGCAGTGAGGATTCCACAGCTCAGCCTAGCTCTCAGGGCTTTCATGAGGCTCAGCAAAGATAAGGATGTGAAAGTACTCAGTAAACTGCCACTCAGAGTGAGTCATTGTTATCATGACATGATCCTTCTGACATCTGAGCTCAGTCTGTACAACCTATCCTTAGAAGCTCCCCTCTGCCCCCTACCAAAGGGCTGACATTGGGAGGAGCACAGCCTGGAAAGATGGAAATAAGCATGAACTTTAAACAGAACCAGCTTGTAAATCCTACTACAAAGAGGCAAGGGCCTGGGGATTGCTGGGGCAGAGAAGACATGCCAGGCTGCTCTGAGGCAACAGGGGTGAAGGCTTTTAGGCCAAAAGGCTTTGGAAGTCCTCAAGAAGCCACTGGCAGTACAGGGTAGGAGTAGAGAGAAAGCATACTGAGCTAGGGGACTGGATAGCTAGGTTCTGCTTCAAGTTGCTTTGCAACTTCAGTTGAGGCTCTGCCCTTCTCTAGGCCTTCACTTCCCATCTGTATGTTGAGTGACTCAGCCCAGATGGTACCCAAGGTCCTTTCTGACTTGGGCAGTCTGTGCCAATTTTACCAAGCCCTTCACGGCTTGGATCAGAGGGGTCCAGTTCAGGCTGTGCCAGGGAGAGACAGGGGCTGCTGGCAAGGCTCTCAGGAGGGCCAGGAGGTAAGGGGACCCAGACTTATTGTGATCTTCTCTTCCAGCCTCTGAAAGGGACAGATCTGGGGCAGGTTCCTCCCCCAGTTTCCTCCTTCCTCTGGGTAGATGGAATTCACTCTTGGCCCACTATGCAGATTGGGAGGTTGACACAGGTGTAGAGGACACAGGCTCTCAGATCCTCAGAGATCAATCTTGCCCATCCCCACCCCATATAAAGTGGGAAACGGAAACCCCAAGAGGGACATGGGGTGATTTGTGGTCACACAGAATGTCTGTGAAAGAGGCAGGATGTAAACCCAGAACTGATGTCCACCTGTTACCAGCCTTGGCTACATGTCTCAGGTCAGGCTCTGGGTTTATCATCCCCCCACCCCACCCCCACTCTGTTGGCCAGCCCCCTGCTTCCACTGATGGAGCCAAGCCTCAGTTTCCCTGTTGGAGCCAGGGAAGACATGAGGGTTTCTGGGTCACAGCTTGGTGGGTTATTTAAACCAGGAATAAAAGAGGAACAATGGAAGGAGAGGAGGTGCTGTGCTTAAACCAAAACTCAGTGCCTTGGATGAGGCATAGCCCAGGGGACGGAATCACCCAGGTGAGGGACAGAACTGGACACCCAATAGGCAGAAAAGATTGTGCTCAGGCACCAGCAAAGCCGGAGCAGAGAGAGAGCTTCACTTTCAATGAGAAATGACTAAATACTGTCACAGTATGGGGCTCTCAGGGTCTTGAGGAGGATTGCTCACAAAGTTTGTAAGACCATCTAGTCCCACCTGGCTGGGGAAACGGGCTAGGAGACCAGATCTGCCTTAGCTTGCTTTGTGACTTGAGGGTCTGCCCTTCCCCTCTCTGGACCTCAGGTTGTCCCCTGAGGAGGCTGCCCTCCTGGCTGACCCTCTGGGCTTGTCAGACCCCAGGAGGCAACTAAGAAACCCGAGTACAATCCCCTGGGTCCTAACCCAGCTCTAAGTCCCCCTGGGGAGGGACAGGAAGGGAGGGAAGGGCAGCGGAAGGCGATACACCTCCTCCCTCTTTGGCCCCTCCCAGCTACCCCCAGAACAGCCCACACGGGCCTGGCTTCGGCGCCTGGAAGAAGTCCTAGGGTAGTGCTTCTCAAACGTTAAGGCTTGTAGGAATCGCCCTGACATCTTAGTAAACCGCAGATCCTGTTTTAGCAGGTCTGGGGCAGAGCCTGAGACTGCATTTCCAACAGGTCCCGAGTGATGCCCGATGCTGCAAATCCGTGGACCACTTAGCCCTAGGGTTTACCCGCTTCTGAACCGGTGGGAACGCCAAAGGCCCAGAGAGGTCAATTCACTTGTCCGTGGCCACACAGCTAGCAGCCCCAGACTGAAGGAGGAGGGCACGACCCGTAGATACTATATATTTCCCCACCGAGGCAGGCGGGATCAGCTGCCCCTCCCGGGCCGGGGGCCGGGTTTGTAAACTCGGCTGCCCGGCGCGGCTTAGCCTGGGGCCGGGGGCAAGGAGCGCTGCCTGGTTCAGCCTTCCCCGCCTCCGCGCCGGCCTCTCGCAGTCCTCGGCCCACCGAAGGAGCCCAGGGCACCCCAGGGTCCTTCGCCGCGTTGCGGGTCCGCTCCCTCCTTCTCCGAAGGCAAACTTCGCCGCCGGCGCCCTTTACCTTTTTGGGGGGTTTGCAGCAGTTCAGCTTGCTGTGTCTGCAGCCCATCCTCCTCCGGGGGCTCCCGGACACCTCTTCCCAACTCCGGGGCCCCCAGGGGACCCTGCTGTCCCGGCCCCCCTGCCCGTTCCGCGTCCGCCGGCCGGGGCTGCCGGCAAGACCCTGAAACTGAACTGAACCTGGAAGCGCCGACTTCTGCCTGAGCTGGGGCGGCCGCGCACCGTAAATACCCGAAGAGCAGGGCTGCTGCCAAGCCCGCTGGGCGCGTGGCGCCGCTGGCGGGAGGCAGGTGAACAGAATCTTTCTAGATGATAGGAACCTCCAGCCTGGGCAGAAAAGATCTGTAGGAGCAATAGGTGCTTTTCTGAGCCCGCAGGTGAGAAAGGGCCAGTAAAAACAAGTAAATAAATAAATAAAATAATAATAAAACAATTATTTACTAAACACAATAGGCTACTATTTGTTTAGGGCTGTTTCTGTTCCAGCTGTTCTTTGCATATTATTTCTGGTTCTTGCCATATCCTTGCAACAAAGGTATTATTTCCCCAGTTTTACAGATAAAGAAAACGAGGTTCAGAGATGTAAAGCGATTTGCCAAAGGTCACACAGCTAGTAAGTACCAGAGCCCATACAGAACAGTTCTTACTCCAGAACCTAGGCTTTGAACCACTTCCCTACAAATAAAAAATAATGCTAAGCTTAATTTTCATGCCTCCTCATTTCTGGATAGATAGCTCTTTCCGGTTTACAAGTGTCTGTAATATTCTGCTCCATCCATCTGGGATAGATTTTATCCATCATAATGACCTTGCTAGACAGACAGGCCATATGCAGTGGGAATAGGGAAAACAAAATGTCAGTATCTGGGAAAAGGAACTTTTATCCATCCTCACTTTACTAAGGTTTCTGGGAGTAGCAAAGCAGACAAAAAGACTAACTTTGAAAAAACAGTGTTTGTGCATGTCTCTGTGTGCATTCGAAAATCAGGGTAAGACCCGGAAATACTTGGAAAGTTATGTTGCTGAAAGGGATTTACAGTCATGAATGGGACAGACCACAAAAGAAATCCCCCTCCCCAGACCAGTTACAGATTGTTACAAGAAAGGAAACTAAGGAGACAAGTGTTATTAGGTTCTTAGAATGGTGGTTAGCAAAGTATCAGCACCACCAGGGAACTTCAAGGAAATGCAGACTTTCAGGCCTCACTCTAAACCTACAGATCCCAAACTCCACTGGTCCAGCCCAGGATTCTATTTTAACAAACTCTCTAGGGGATTCTAATGTACATTAAAGCCTGAGAACCACTGCTGCAGGATGGGCTCAACAGGTAATGAAGAAAGTGCCTATTTAAATTAATAATGTTCATTGAATTAGTGCTAGTAATTTAAAAAAACAGACTAAATAGCCAAGTAAAAGGGATTGGGTAAACAAATTATGATATATCCATAAAAAATAGAATGTCATGCATCCAGTAAAAATTTTGATAATGTATATACCCATTTTTATTTTAAAGAGTAAAAGGTATCAATAGTAATTACCTCTGTATTGGTGGAAAGGAATTTGGGATTTTAAAAACTATTCTTGATTTTCTTATATATTTTTAAAAAATGAGTATGCACTAATAACTATTGTAATAAGAAAAACATTTTTTGAAACTGCATTTTTACTCCTAGAAGAAAATATTGGTGGGGGAAACCTTCATGATCTTGCATTTGGTAGTGATTTCTTAGTTCTGACACCAAAAGCATGGGCAACAAAGAAAAAAGACAAAATGGACTTCATCAAAATTTAAAACTTCTGTATGTCAAAGGACGCTTCAAGAAAGTAAAAAGACAACCTACAGGAAGGGAGAAAATAATTATGAACCGTAAATCTGATAAGAGTTTAAATTCAGAATATATAAAGCGCTGGTATACAATTCAACAGCAAGACAAATAGCACAATTAAGAAATTGACAAAGGAGTTGAATAGATATTTCTTTAGAGAAGATATACAAATGGCCAATAAGCACATGAAAAGATGCTCAACATCATTGGTCATCAGAGAAATGCAAATCAAAACTTCAATTATCTTACCCAGTAGGGTCGTTACTATGAAAAAAAAAAAAAAGAAAATACTAAGTGGAATAGGAACCCTTATACATTGCTAATTTACATTTACATATTGCTCCTTTGTGAGACTAAGAGCTCTCATCATAGCCCACTTCCAGCTTTGAAGGTTACATTTACAATTTCCAGCTTGCTTACATTTTAAGATTATATCTAAAAAGTTACGGTTACAATGGGATATCATGGTACTGTTAAGAGAAATGAAGGTCTGATGCGTGCGCTACAAAGTGGATGAAACTTGAAGACATTATGTTGAATGAAATAAGCCAGACAAATATTGCATGATTTTGCTTATATGAAACACCTAGAAAAAGTAAACTTCATAGAGACAGATAGTAGTTTATAGTTTACCAGGGGTGAGTGGAGGTGATGGGGATATCACTACCCACCTGTCATGTGTAAGGGGAAGAGACAGTTATAGCTTAATGGGTGAGTAGTTTCTGTTTGAGGTGATAAAAAAGTAGGGGTAATGTATACCAGTGATAGCACAATATTATGAATATATTAAATACCACTGAATTGTACCCGTGGTTAAAATGGGAAATTTTGGGATGTGTGTATTTGTTCCTAATATAAAGTTTTTAAAATATTTTTAAACCCATGTATGAGACTGAAGGTAGTTTTTCAAGCCATGGGAAAGTCTGTGAAATTCCAAAGAAATGGACAATGATGGAATGAACTGGGTGGAAAAGCAACATGACAGGCAGAGATGGTTGAAATGGGTGGGGAAATTGTCACTAGTGATGCGTTGTGGGATTCTGAACCAGTGTTTTACCCTTTCTGCCAGTTTCCCCATTTGTACATCGAAGAGCTGAAGTTTCTAAAATTGATCTCAAATTTCAATGTCAACAATCAAAATTGGGTGAGTAGGTATGAGGAAGGCAAATTCTTTTCCTGGATCCTCTGTTTTCAAAAGGTATTGCCTCCAGCCTGTCTGAACCTCCTAGGAGACTAGATTCAGATTTCCCATTTCCCACAGCTGGCTTTTTTGGCTAAGTGCTTTGAAATTCCTGCCTGAGGTGGGGGGATGGGGGGGCAGAAACTCAAAAGGGCTTTTTTGCTTTGGTAATTTGAGTCTGAGAAAGTTGCCAATGGGATTCTTGGTGGTTGGTGTACCAGTCAGGTTAGCTTAGGTTTTGCTGTCGTAATGAAAAACAAAAATCTCTGTGGCTTAACACTATAGAAGTTAAGTTGTTGCTCATGCTGCATGTCCAAAATGGGTAGGCAGAGGACTCTACTTCCCAGGGTCGTTCCACACCATCCTATTGTGCAGCCATCTCAACATGATGCGTCAGGGTTTGCCAGGGCAAGAGGAGAGAGAATATGAAGAGCAGTGCATGCTGTCTTAAAGGGTTCCACTCAGAAGTGATGCACATTAAGTCCACTCATGTTTCATTGGCCAAAACAAGTTGCATGATTATGCCTAACTTTAAGGGGATGGAGAAGTGCAATATGTGCTCATATTGAAAGAGGAAAAACAGAGTGAACAGCAGTTATGTCTACCATAGTCAGCCGTCAACAAGCAGGTACTACTACTACCTGCCCATTTCCTGGGCAAAGAGGGTGACTAATTTGTCCTAGTTTGCCCAGGACTCTTCCAGTTTTGGCACAGAAATTCCCGTGCCCCAGAAACTCATTCCCAGATGAACAGGGATAGTTCATCACCTTATGGGCAAAGAATAGTGGTAGCACAAGAGAAGAAAACTCAGCCCTTGTCTTTCGATTAATTATAATCTGTTTTGTGACATGACAATACATAAGAAAAAATGGAAAGTAATACAAGATAGGTTTTAAAGCTAATGCCAAGTTGTGTACTCCATGCAGAAATTATTAGCATTAAAGAGAGATAAGAGACCAAGGTAGATGTGGATGGTCACAGAAGATTTAATGGAGAAATATTAAAGCAAAGAAAATTCAGGTCAAAAGGAATCCTAGAATCTCAGATTGGGATGGAACCTGATGCTTGGCTCCTGTTGCTTGCAACTAAGGACTCTGACTAATATATATCTCTTTTATACATTCCCTTTCAGGTGGTTATGTAGCCTATACTTGAATACTTTCAGTAAGTGGGAAATCCCTACCCACCTGTCCATATGTAAGGGGAAGAGGAGAAGCAGGGAAGAGTGATTACAAAAGAGAGGAACTGCACCTGCACGAGTCAAGTCGGGTAGAATGTGGATGTGGGGAGTTAGGGAATGAGGACTCTGTGTTGGTAGCTAGGCTGTAAGTAAAGGGACAAAGGTTGAGGATGGTGGAAGGATTGAAAAGTACAACACAGGAGATTATCCTGAGCATCTTTCATTAGAAAAGTATAATATACCCAAAGATAAAAAGTTTTGCACAGAATTTCAGGCAGTCCGGGGACTGCCCTGCTGCCCATGCCATGAGCTGTGGGTGGATCCCACGCTAAGAACCTCTCAACTCAGTGATCACTAAAGGTCCTTCTAGCCCTGGAAACTTTTTCTGTTCAGGTTCTTCTGATTGAGTCCCATTTTTCCTCAACATATGTCCTCTGCCTGAAGTGACTTCTTCACAATCGGTCTTTGTGGGTGGGTTGTAATTTGACCCGTGCACCAAAGAGCAGCTCAAGTGCTCTCTTCTTCCAAAAGCCCTCCCGGATCCCCCAGCAGAGGAGGCCTTTCCTCTTGGAACTCATTCTTGTGCTGCTTGTTCTTGAGCTCCCTTAGCACACTTGGCAGTTTCCCCTGGAGTTACGGGTGATTGTGTGCACCGTGTCGTCCCAGTGGGCAAAGGGCTGCACAGCTCCGTCTTCTCC
Source organism: Choloepus didactylus (assembly GCF_015220235.1). Taxonomy (NCBI): domain Eukaryota; kingdom Metazoa; phylum Chordata; class Mammalia; order Pilosa; family Megalonychidae; genus Choloepus; species Choloepus didactylus. Next base: position 95,747,053 of record NC_051319.1, read on the forward strand.
CTCCTTACCCTATCCCATCCCACCTAGCACTTAGTAGGCTATGGCAGAGACTGCCAGTCGCCTTACCCAACTTCCATTCTTCCCTCTTCCTCAGTTACAGAATCCTGACATTCTTTGGGATAGCAACATGCAGGGCTAATTGCCTACTTTCCCAGCTTCCCTGTGGGATGACCAGCAAGTGATAGATAAAGGGAAATTACTAGTTGGTGCTTCCAGGAAAGCTTTTTATAAGGGGATGACTCAGCTGGGAGAAGGGCTCCCCTTCCTCTACCCCCTTTCTCCTGACTGGAATACAGGCATGACGGCTGAATTCCAGCAGCCATCTTAATATTCTGAGCAAAAAAAATGGAAGGAATTTTGATCTCTGATGAATTTATGGAGCCCCATATATCAGCCTTGGTCACTTAATAATTCCAAAATTGTTCACATAATAGAATAAACAGCTAAGTTGTTTAAGCCGCTGCCATTAAGATTCTGCCACTAGCAGCAGAATACAATTTCTAACTGATACTTATGTCACTAATTAAGGCTTGTTTTATTGAATTTAATTAGAATAATTTACCTTTTAGAGATGCTGTGTGGAGCTCAGCCTCAGTTTTGGGATTGGGAAATAAGACTTTGCTAGGAAATGTACCCTCAGTTTGCCAGACTAACTAACTAACTAACTGACTTTCTTTCACAGTAGTGAGTTTACAGAAAAACATGCAGAAAGTACAGAGTTCCCATATACTCTCCCTCGCACATACAGTTTTCCCATTATTAACATTTTGCATTAATATGGTACATTTGTTAGAATTGATGAGCTAATATTATTATAATTACATTATTAACTAAAGTCCATAGTTTACATTAGGGTTCATGCTTTCTATTTCCAGTTCTGTAGTTTCTTTTTTTAAAAAAATTTCTATTGTGGTAATATATATACAACATAAAATTTCCCATTTTATCCATTTTTTTGTTAGAGAAGTTGTAGGTTTACAGAGAAGTCATGCAGAAAATGCAGAGCTCCCATACACCCCCCATTATTAAACCTTGCATTAGTATGGTACCTTTGTTACAATTTGTTCTGGTTTGCTAAAGCTGCTGTTATGCAAATTCCAGAAATGGATCGGCTTTTATAAAGAGGATATATTAGGTTACAAATTTACAGTTCTAAAGCTTTAAAAGTGTCCAAAGTAAGGCATCAACTGAAGGAAGGCCGATGGCATCCGGAATACCTCTGACAGCTGGGAAGGCACGTGGCTGGCGTCTGTTGGTCCTTTGCTCTTGGGTTGTGTTTCAAAATGGATTTCTCCAAAATGCCTCTGGGCTTCTGTCTCTCCTAGCTTCCTTCAGCTCTCTGGTTCTCCTGGGGCATTTCTCTCTACACATCCGGAGATCCTCTCTTAGCTTCTCCGGGGCAAACTCTGGACTTCGTCTCGTAGCTTAGCATCCCCAAACATCTTTCTGTCTGCATCTCCAAGCATTTCCAAGCATCAGGATCTGTGTCAGCTCTTAGCTTCTCTCCAAAATGTCTCTCTCAGCTACTCTTTTTTTTTTTTTTCGCTTCCCTGAGGAAAACTCTAAGGCCCTAGCACAAACATTCAAGGTGGTATGAAAAAAGAGCCCCATCCTGATGTATTCACTATCTGTGCCAAATCCTCTCTCAGCTACTCTTGGGGCATTTTGTCCTTTCTGCTCTCTGTGTTAGCTCTCTTTAAAGGACTCCAGTGATCTAATTAAGATCCACCCTGAATGGGCAGGGCCACACTTCCATGGAAACAATGTAATCAGAGTTCTTACCCACAGTTGAGGGGTCACATCTCCATGGAAACATTCAATAAAAATGTCACACCCTAATCAAAAAGATTAATAAGTCTGCCCCCATGAGATTGCATTAAAGAACATGGCTTTTCTGGGGGACATAATACATCCAAACCAGCACACAACTGATGAAAGAAGATTACTATAATTGTACTATTAACTATAGTCCCTGATTTATGTTAGGGTTCACTGTTTGTGTTGTACAGTCCTACGAGTTTTTTTTTTAAATTTTATTCTAGTAACATGTTTACAACATAAAAATTCCCCTTTTAACCACATTCAAATACATAATCAGTGCTGTTACATTCACAATGTTGTGTTAACATCACTACCATCCATTACCAAAATTTTCCATTACCCCAAAAGAAACTCTGTACGATTTAACCTTCACTCCCCATTCCCTACCCCCACTCTGACCCTGGTAATGCATGTTCTAGATTGTGACTCTATGAATTTGCTTATTCTAATTATTTCATAACAGTGAGCTCATTCAATATTTGTCCTTCTGTATCTGGCTTATTGCACTCAACATGATGCCTTCAGAGTCCAACCATATTGTTGCATGTGTCAGAAAAATTCAGTAGTGTTAATTACATTTGCAGTGTTGTGCTACCATCAACACCATTGCCAGACTCTTGATGGAAATGTTGGTTTTGATGGCTTCATCTTGGAATATAATTAAGGGAAGGAAATGAGGGAAACCTAAAAATTGCCGAGTCCTTAGGCTTCTGCTGGAGTGGAGTGAGCCCAAAGGATGGTCAGGCTCCTTTGCTTCAGAATCACCTGGGGGTGGTTGGTTAAAATGCAGGTACCCTGGAACCCTCTCCACTTCCCCCATGAATTGAATCAGGACCTAGATGATTGAGTCTGAGGAATCTTCACACTGAAGTTTGAGCTTTACTATTTTATTGGTTGCTGTGATCAGCTCACCAGGGAATTGAATTGCTACATGAATTATGTTGTATTGAGTTGAATTGAATTAAAGGGTAGTCCTTGAAAAGGAGAATTTAGCCTGAGTAATGCTAATTGGCAAGAAGCCATTCCTGCCTATTTTCCCAGGAGACAGGTGTTTTGGGAGTTGGGGCTGCCTTGGGAGGAGCCGCAAGATTCACTTTAGCACTTTCTCTACCGAGAGTCAGTTCGTAATCACTGATTAGGGCTTTCTCTGCTCTATGAAGTTGAGATGGAGGGCTCTGGCTTCATTTGGTCACAGAATCTGAGGGGCATAGAGCATCAGCTAGGGATTTTCTCTAAGGAAAACTACATGTGATCTCTTTAAGTGAGTTCTAGTGTCTGGAGACTATTAGTAATGAGCAGGAGTGGAAATTTCTTAGGCCAGCAGTTCCCAAAGTGTGGTTTCAGGACGGAGCAGAATCAGTACCCAGGAACTTGTTAGCTGAATCCGAAACTCTGCGTGTTGGGCCCAGCAATCTGTTTTAACAAGTCCTCCAGGCAATTCTGATGCATGCGTATGTTTGTGAGCTGCTGCTTTAGACAGTCATGTCCTCCTCATACCTGATAGCCTTTATAAAAAAATGATCTTACAGGTTAAGGACAGAGTGGGGTCTAGGGCTCAGTGAGTCCCCAGATGAGCCCCATTTTCCATGTTTGAGAACCTTGGCTGGGCTGGGGGTCTGGTGTCAACGATGACTCTGGAAGGCGAGCCTGTAAGACAAAGAGACAGGCTCTGTCATCTTGAGCCATGATTCAGGACTCTGAGGCGTCTTACATCTAGGGACTAAGGGCAAGTCCTTCCTTGCTCTGGAGATTCCCAAGCTCCCTTCTGGATAGAGTCCTCTGGTGAGCAGCTCGTTAATTTAAAGGTATTTGAATGAGCAGGACTTCAGCACTAGCCTGGGCCTTTCCAGCTCAGATCAGAGCTGGATAGTCACTAAGCCTGGATATGCACCTAAGCCAACAATCAACTTACCCTCTTCTGCCCTCCCTCCCAACACACATACAACTTATCAGAGGACTGTTTGCACCTTCTGCATGTTGTGCTGTGTGTTGCCATCTGAAATTGTGTTTTCAATTCCATTCAATTCCAAACATACTATTATGTGTCACTGTTCAGTGGGAAACCCAGTTTCCCGCATCCATCTCAAAGAATGAATATTTTACAATCTTATATAAGCTGTAAGGTAATCACAAATTTAATACCCCTTTTCCAACAGATCACTGCCCCGAAGCCCCTCTCTGCTGGACAGTCTGGTGTGCCCCTGCTCTGATACCACCTTCCTCATTCCACTCAAATGGGCAAGATTGCCCCACATAAAACTAACCAGAATGCGAGTTGGAGGATGGTGAATCCAGGGGCTGTGTTTTCCAAATAAAAAATCGAAACACATCTGGCAGAGGAATTTTGTAATTTATGTGTATTTTTATTGCTCTGATTCTATTCATTTATTTATTCTTTGCCAAAACATTGGAATTTCTGGGACACCTAAATAGTTAATGGGGACAAAGAAGTAAGGTATTTGTAAATAGTAGAGCCCCAGAATATGGGGAAGGGAAGGTAGGCTGAAAAACGGCCCCCAGAGATATCCATGTCTAATCCCTGGAACCTGTGACTGTTACTTTACATGGCAAAAGGGACTATGCAGCTGTGTTTAAATAAGGATCTCGGGAGGAGGAGATTATTCTCTATTATCCAGGAGGTCCCTAAATGTAACCTCAAGAGTCTTTATATAAGAAGGTGACAAGAAGGTCAAAAGCAGGCAGAAGGAGATGTCATAACAGAAGAAAGAGGATGGAGTGATGGAGGAAGGGATCATGAGCCACACAATGCAGGCGGCATCCAGAAGCTGGAAAAGGCAAGGTAATGGATTCGCCTAGAGGGCTCCGGAGGGAACCAGCCCCACCCACACCTTGACTTTCCCCCATTGAAACTGATTTCCAACCTCTGGCCTCCAGAACTGTAAGAGAACACTTTTGTGTTGTTTTAAGTCACCAAGTTTGTGGTAATTTGTTTCAGCAGCAACAGGAAACTAATACAATAGGTATGATCGAGGCTAAAACCCCCAAAGACTCCCAGGCTGAGCAGGTACACAGATGAGGAGAGGGCCAGTTAAAGGATGGGGGGAGGCCCAAACCAGGGGACAGGCACCCACCTAAAAGGAGGGCAGGGGGGTCTGTTGCAGGGGATCACTGTTACAAGGAAATAAAGGCCCTGACTGGCATGACCTTCCAATTTTTCAAGAGAAATATGCTTGTTTTTCTTTTTTCTTAATGTGAAATCTTCCAATTACAACAAAACAAAACAAAACAAAACAAAAGAAACCATATTGCCTAAACAAGATAGGTCTTCAGGAGGTTATAACATCTGTGTTCTAGGTAGCCAAATAACATAACAAGGGGTATGGAAAAATACCATGGAAGTAAAAGAAGCAATTAGTTCTGTCTGGGAGAATGAAGGTCAGTGTAGATTGTGATTTTGAGCTGGGCTGTGTGGATTAAATAGGAGTTCTTCGCATCAAGAAAGTGGGGAAGGGTATTTCATCTGAGAACTGTGGGGCATTTTCAGGGGGCCCAAGTGGCTCAGTGTGGCTGGAGCACCAGGTGAATGTGGGGAGTGAGGGAGACGAAGATAGACAGGGAGAGGTCTTGAAGGCTTGGCCAAGAAGTTCTTACTTTATCCTTTAGGCAATGGAGAGTGGCATGACCAGATCAACATCACAGTAGGTCACTCTGGAGCTTGAGTGTCAGAGAGACAGAAGCACTGTGAGGAGCCTTCAAATACCTGCTGCTGAGGATCCAGAAGGCTCTTCAGGCCAGAAGCCCCGGGGTCCAGCTCAGGCCCTGTCCTCACAGAGCCCCTGGCCTGCTATAATATGGTAACTACGGCAGAGTGTGGGGTGCTGTGGGGTAGGCGGAGAGCAGTTTCCTCTACTCTAAGCCTGGGAGGTGGCTGCTAGCAGCCGGCAGTGTTGTGGTTACCAGGGCCTTGGATTACAACATATGTTTGTTTTTTAAAAACGTTGCAATACCTTTTAAATCAGGGCCCTGGACTGGATCCAAGGACAGTAGCAAGGACCAGCCCCTGTGGCACTTCTTAAAGAAGCAGCTGCAGAGGGCACCTTGGGAACCTGGACCGCTGCAGGCAGCCTGGGATCAGGCAGGGCTTGGAAGCTGGGCGAGGCTGGAAGGAGGATGAAGTCTCCAGTCCCCACAACCCCCCACCCCCCATGTCCCCTTTTCCTTCCTCGAGGCGCTTTTGGATCAGGAGCACTTGAAGACCAACAGCCTTCCAAACTGCCTTGGAAAAGAAAGCCAGGGGCAGTGGGTAGGGACACCCCCACCCCTCCCCAAGGAGTATGGGTCAAGTTTCTTGGGAGGAAGACCTTCCAACCGGTCAAAGATCTGGGGTTCTGGCTTGACAAGAGTGAGTGCCCCATTGTGGGAGGTAAACAAGCAGAGCTAACAGTGGTCAGGAGTGTGGGAAAAGGCCTGCGAGGGTCTGCTGGGAGAGGTCTAAAGGAACAGAACACTTGGATCCATTTTGATTGGGATTGGAAGGGGTCTTTGTTGTGGTCCCTTTTCAGAGGCAGAAGTTATTCCTTAAAGAAATTAAGAATAGGATTCTAGAGACTTCTGCTTGGCCCTCAGTTTGTTCTTGATTTGTAGTGTGGCCCTGGGGTAATTCACATACATTCACTTCTCTGGTCTCACATCCCCACCCTACACTTTACCCAGTGCTTGGCATTGAGTGAGTTCTAGCAAAGTTTTATTGAACAAGTGAATGAATGGATGAATTAGTTGGATTGGGTCCAAAGTTGGATAGGGATTAGAAGACTTCAGAGGGTTCTGGAGCCTCCCGAAATTGCATTCCATTTGTGTGTGCATCAGCAATTTGATTTTTTTTTCTGGATAGAGGCTCTTAAATTTAATCACTATCACCATCATTTATTGAGGGTTTATTATGATAAGGTCTTTACATACTTTATCACTTTTAATTTGCAGGACTCTGTGAGAGAAATTGAATGTGTTACTATTTGCACTGTACAAATCAGGAAACGCAGGTTTCCGGAGTTTACGTCTCTTGGGGTCATAGGCAGGGATTTGAACCCATGTCTATCCAACTCCACAACCTGAGTTCTAAAATCACCATGATAAGTGACCTTGGTTTCTCAAAGAGATCTGTGGCCCCAGAAAGCAAAGATAAATAAAACATTCTATGATCTTAGGGCCCTATTTCTCTGTGGGATTGTGGCAGAATGGGGAGAAAGGGACCGAGGTGGAGGGGAAATCAAGACAACCTGAGCAGGACAACCAGTGCCCACGCCAGCAAGAGCTGGTATTTAGAGTGGGCCCTGCTAAAGGATGATAAGGGGGGGGCAAGGAAGAGCAGTTGTAAGAGGAGTCCCGGGAGGCGGAGGGGGCCATCTCCTCCTCCGCCCCTGCTGCCTCCAGCTCACCCTGTCGCCCATGTCTAAATAAGGCTGAGAGGCACACTCTGGGCAGCTAAAAATAAACTCCTACTTCCACGCCTGCCTTCGGGCTCTGGCGACCTCCCCAGCCCCATCAGGGCTCCCCTTGGCAGGGCCAGCTCTCTGGAGCATACCCTCGCCACCTGAGCTGTGGAATCAGGTCTCGGGGTCCTGGTGGAAATGCCTCCTACTATAAGGAGGACTGCACCAGTAGTCAGAAGGCCTGGGTCCTGTCTTAGCTTTGCTCAAAAAAACCTGGGTGACACGCTCTCTCTCTGAGCCTCCATCTCCCCACATGTAAGATGAGGGTGTTAGAATAGTGATGTAAAGTGCTAGCATTTTTGAATGAAGCCATAAATCTATACTCTGGAGTCATATTCCATCAGAGTTTGCCCCACTGGGGTTCCTTAGGGAGCAGCTGTGTTGCAGGCCCATTTTTATCTCATGCAGAGTCTTTTGTAAAAATATGAATCTGCTGCCCAGACTTAAAGATTTGGAGAGATTACAAAAATATATGGATTTCCAGTTTCTTATGAAAAATCAGATCTGGTCACCTTGGGCCAGCAGTCTGGTAACAGGGAGCGGGAGTTGGACAGCAGCTGCCCCCTGCTGACGGGATGAGTGTACTGCATGTGACGACAGGCTACCCTCACTTGGCTCTGCAGGCAATGGTGTGTGAGGCACCTGGAGTCACTGCAGTGAGCACTCTGAGTGCAGGCAGACTTCATTTACATCCCAAGCCTGGGACACTGGCATTGCTCGACTTGGCAAAGTTTGTTGAATGGAAGAATAAATGAATGAGACAGATGATAGAATGATTTAGAAACTGTAAGGGCCCATGAAGGATTTATGATGATGAGGTGCCCAGATGCAATCTGGTGCCAGGGCACTGCTATTCTGTCCTGGAGTCCATGTCCCAGTCTTAAGAAGGTATAAGATCTTAAACCTCATACCCCCACCCTGAACCCCAGCTGGGAGTCATCGAGAAAATGCAGCCTCCCTTAGACAGTGCCTGGGCCTCCCCTGAGATCAGTGGGATTGTCCTTGGGTGGAAAATTGCTGGCAGAAACAGCCAGAATCTGTTAACCTCAAAGAATCCTTGAGAACCACTTGGAGGGCAAAAAGGAGCAGGGAAGGAAGTAGGGAGGGATGGGGGTGGGAGGGGTAAACCAGAATTGTTCAGAGAACAGGCCTCTCTCTGGTCAGGAACCTGGATTACCTCTAGGGTAACTCATGGAAGTGAGGCACCTCACAGAATAGAAGAAACTTGGGTCTGGACTGGTCCTTGGACGTCATGGAATCCATCTCACCTCAACATACAGTAGGGTGGTAAGCTGTAGAGAGGACAGCCTGGGAAGATCTCAGGCTTTGTCTTTCATGTCCTGTTGCAGCAAAGGAGGCGAAAGTTCACCAGACACCTTCTGTATTAGTTAGGGTTCTCTAGAGAAACAGAATCAACAAGAGATATCTATAAATATAAGATTTTATAAAAGTGTCACATGTAACTGCACATATGCATGAATCCAAATTCCATAGGGCAGACAGCAAACTGGCCACTCCAATGAAGATGTCTGACAAACTCCTCAGGCAGCAAACTGGCAACTTCGATGAATGTGTTAGATGAGCTCCTCAGGAAATGAACTGGCAGCTTCGATGCATTCCTCAGGAAATGCATCACTGGTTAGCCGAAGAAGTGGTGAAGGTCCTCTATCTGTCTCCCATAAAAGTCTTCAATTGATTGGATTAAATCTGGCTGATTGCATTCTCTCATTGTAAAAAACACGCACTTCACTGATGTCATCAGTCACAGCTGCAGTCAACTGACTGATGATTTAATAAACCAGCCTTCTGGTTTATTAACAAGCCACAAATGTCCTTGCAGTAACGGTTAGGCCAGTGCTTGCTTGACCAGACACCAGGACACCATTACCTGGCCAAGTTGACACATCACCTTACACCATACTTTAGCTCTAGGTAAAGAACAATAACAGATATATGTTTCACCTAAAAATATGCCACAGTCCTGGGTAAACCGGAAACGCACTAAATCTCTCCAGAATAGGGTGCAAGTCCTTGGGTAACAATAACTCTCTTAAAATTGATTTCCTCTAACTCAAATAACATCACAAAACAAGGAGGAAATATTCATGCTATCATAGTTCTTGTTTCTGTAACTGGTCATGTGATTGTAGTTCATATTTATCACTACTTTCTTCCCCTACCCATTGCATGTTCCCTTTACCTTCAGGAAGCACTTCAGCTGGCCGTGGTTCTTTGCCTGATGGGGTGACCCAAACCTTCATTCCTGAAGTTTCTTGGCCATTGGTAGTCCTGCCTGGATTGGGTTGTTGCAGTTTTCCATTGACTTTAATCACAGGGCATGGTAGTACTAAGGGATGCCCTAGGGGATCTCCTGTATTCCAGGAAAACTCTTCTTTACCTCTATTGTGTAGTTGCAGTGCTATTTCCCCTTGATGGTCAGGATCAGTCATCACAGCCAGTACAGTAATCCCCTTCCTTTCCTGTTGATTCAGAGGCATAAGAAGCCCCAAGTGGCCAGGTGGCAGTCTTAACTTACAGTTCAATGGAATTATTGTTGTATTTCCTGGTGGAAGCACTTCTCTTTTTGGAACTAAGACTTGTAGGCCAGCAGAACTTAAGATTGCAGGGACAGGAAGCAAAAATTTTCCTACTGGATCACTAGGAGTTGTAGTGAGTGGTGCTACTCCTGTTTCCATCCCTTGATTCCTGAACTTGTGAATCCTGGCTTTGGCAGAAACAGCATCATAGAGTGGATGCTGATTCAGAGCATACACAGCCTCCTGGAGAACACTGCCCCATCCCTGCATGGTATTGCCACCTAGTTGGTACGGTAATTGAGTCTTCAATAGGCTATTGCACCATTCTATCAACCCAGCTACCTCTGGATGATGGGGAACATGGTAAGACCAGAGAATTCCATGAAAATGTGCCCAATCCCTTGCTTCATATGCTGTGAAGTGGGTTTCTTGGTCAGAAGCAATGCTGTGTGGAATACCATGACGGTGGATAAGGCATTCTGTAAGTCCAAGGATTGTAATTTGGGCAGAAGCATTGCGTGCAGGGAAGGGAAACTCATATCCAGAGTATGTGTCTATTCCAGTAAGAATAAATCGCTGCCACTTCCATGATGGAAGTGATCCAATGTAATCAACCTGCCACCAGCTAGCAGGCTGATCACCTCAGGGAATGGTGGCATATTGGCAACTGAGTGTGGGTCTCTGCTGCTGGCAGACTGGGGCACTCAGCAGTGGCTGTGGCCAGGTTGGCCTTGGTGAGTGGAAGCCCATGTTGCTGAGCCCATGCATAACCCCCATCCCTACCACCATGAACACGTGTTCACATGCTCATTGGGCAATGACAGGAGTGGCTGGGGAAAAAGGCTGATTGGTATCCACCAAACAGCTCATCTCATCCACTTGATTATTAAAATATTTCTCTGCTGATGTCATGCTCTGGTGAGCATTCACATGGGACACAAATTTCTTCATGTTTTCTGCCTATTCATAAAGGTCTATCCACATACCTCTTCCCCAGACTTCATTGTCACCAAATTTCCAGTCACATTCCTTCCAAGTCCCTGACCATCCAGCCAAACCATTAGCAACAGCCCATGAATGAGTATACAAACACACCTCTGGCCAGTTCTCCTACCAAGCAAAGTGAACAAACGTGTGTACTGCTCAAAGTTCTGCCCACTGGGAGGATTTCCTCTCACCACTGTCCTTCTGGGACATCCCAGAAAGGGGCTGCAGTGCTGCAGCTGTCCACTTTTGGGTGGTGCCTGCATATTGTCCAGAGCCATCTGTAAACCAGGCCCGGGTCTTCTCTTCCTCAGTCAACTGATTGTAAGGAACTCCCCAAGATGCCATAACTGTGGGCTGGGAAAGAAAAGCCAAGGTGGAAGGAGTGGGGCACATGGGCTTTTGGGCAAGTTCCTTAAGGAACTTACTTGTACTTTCAGGGCCCACTAGAGCTCTATCTCGTACATACCATTTCCATTTTATGATGGAGTGCTGCTGTGCATGCCCAACATTATGGCTTGGTGGGTCAGGCCACACTTAGCTTATGATAGGTAACTCAGGTCTCTTGGTAACTTGGTGGCCCACTTAAGCGTTCTGACTCTACTAAGGCCCAATAGCAGGCCAACAGCTATTTCCCAAATGGAGAGTAGTTATCTGCAGAGGATGGTAAAGTGTTACTACAAAATTCTAAGGGCCTGCATTGTGATTCTCCTATAGGAGCGTGCCAAAGGCTCCAAACAGCATCTCTATTTGCCATTGGCACATCTAGCACCATTGGATCAGCTGGATCATATGGTCCAAGTGGCAGAGCAGCTTAAACAGCAGCCTGGACCTGTCACAGAGCATCATCTTCTTCCAGTCCCCACTCAAAACTAGAAGCTTTTCTGGTCACTCAGTAAATGGGCTGGAGTAGCACACCCAAATGAGGAATATGTTGTCTCCAAAATCCAAAGATGCCAACTATGCATCGTGCCTGTTTTATGGTTGTAGGAGGGGACAGATACAACAGCTTATCTTTCACCTTAGAAGTGATATATTGACATGCTCCACACCAATGGACAACTAGAAATTTTACTGAGGTAGAAGGTCTTCCTATCCTCTGCCATGAAAATACCTTACCAACAAATGCAGAGTAGTTGCTACTTCTCGCTGACTTGGTCGAATCAACATGAAATCATCAATATAATGGACCAGTGTGAAGTCTTGTGGGAGGGAGAAATGATCAAGGTCCCTGCAGACAATATTATGACACAGGGCTCGAGAGTTGTTATTCCCCCGAGGCAGCACAGTCAATGTATACTACTGGCCTTGCCAGCTGAATGCAAACTATTTCTGGTGCCATTACTAACAGCTATTGAGAAAAAAGCATTTGGCAGATCAATAGCTGATACCAGTTACCAGGGAATGCATTGATTTGCTCAAGCAATGATACCACATCTGGAAGAGCAGCTGGAATTGGAGTCATCACCTGGTTAAACTTATGATAATCCACTGTCACCCTTCAAGACCCATCTGTTTCCTGCACAAGTGAAATAGAAGAGATGAATGGGGATTTACTGGGAATCACCACCCCTGCATCCTTCAAGCCCTTAAGAGTGGCATTAATCTGTGCAATCCCTCCAGGAATCCAGTGTTGCTTCTGGTTTACTATTTTGCTAGGCAGGGGTGGTTCTAGTGGCTTCCACTTGGCCTTTTCCACCATCATAGCCTTACTCCATGAGTCAGGGAATCAATGTTAGGATTCTGCAAGTTGCTGAGTATGTCTATTCCAATTATGCATTCCAGAACTGGGGAAATGACCACAGAATGTGTCCAGGGACCAACTGGATACATGGTGGGATGGACCTGTGCTAAAACTCAATCAATTACCTGACCTCCATAAGCCCCAACAATGGTGTACCAGAGTGACATTTTGGGTCTCCTGGAATTAATGTTGCCTCTGAACCAGTGTCTAATAATCCCCCAAATATCTGATCATTTCCTTTTCCCCAGTGCACTGCTAAAACTCTGTAAAAGGCCATAGGTCCTCCTGGGGAAGGCTGGGAGGAAGATTAACAGTATAAACTTTTGGCAGTGTAACAAGGTCCTTCCCCAAGGTTACCTGGCCTTCCCCTCATTCAAGGGGCTCTGAATCTGTAAACTGTCTCAAGTCTGGGAAAAGACTAAGGGCCATGGCTCTCTGTTTTTGTAATTGAAGGTAGACTTTTGTTCACTTCACCTAGAATACTTCTGCCTCTATGGTTCAAAGAAGAATTTAGTAGACTGCCCATGTATTTTACTACTAGGTACTCCAGGATCTACTAGCCAGCACCATAAGTCTCTGCAAGTAAGATTATTTTGACTGCTGTTTTGAGCCTGATTTCCATTAATGTAGCCACGCCCACCTTTGGCCATTAACTGCTGCCATGTGGCTTCTGCCTACTCAGGATCCAATTATTCCCATTGTGTTTAAGGATTCCTGCTCAGTGACAGCAGTTCCAACAGTAATATCTGACCTACAGAGCAGGACAACTACAGAGATCTTCAGGGATGATGGAGCTAGTCTCAGAAATTTATTCCTCACAGTCATGGTAACAGGTGTGTCCTCTAGACATTCCAGGGGTGTGTAAGCAGGTCTTCCATGATAAATCCCCTCTAACATTCCAGTCTCTCTAAGCTTTTAAATCCCCTCCTCTACATTATACCAGGGCAATTCTGGCATTTCAGCCATAGGTAATGTTGGCCACCTTTTGATCCATGTTTCAGCCAACCACACAAACAAACTGTTAAAGCCCTTTGTAACCCCCTTGAACTACAATATTGAATGGAGAATCTTGGCTTAGTGGGCCCATATCAGTAGTTTCAGCCTGATCCATCTTTATATTCCTTCCACCATTATCCCACACCCTTAATATCCATTCCCACGCTTATTCCCCTGGTTTCTGTCTGTATAAGTTGGAAAACTCATAGCGTTCTTTTGGAGTATAGCGTACTTCCTCATGTGTCATACTGTGTACCTCAGCCTTCGGAGCGTGTTGGGACTTTAGTCTGGTTCTAGGTCTTGAGGCAAAGATGGTTGGTGGGGGTGGGACATGAAAATAATTAGAAGTATCCTTCAAGCCATTTACCTCAGGTCATTCTGTTGCAGTTTCATCTCATGAAACAAGATTAATTTCTCCAGACAGAGGAGTGAGGGCTGCTTCCTCAGGAAGGTGACTGCAGGTTTAGCAGGCACTGAAGGGTTAATCTCTTCAGGTGAGTTTGGATGGGGGGGGCTCCTCAGGACAGACTGGAGGTTGGAAAGTTTTTCCTCAAAGCAGACTAGAGGTTGGGTAGCTGTCTCCTTGGGCAGACTGGAGGTAGTGTGTGTGTGGGGGGGGGTGCTGTTTCCTCGGGACAGACCACTACAAGTATATCTAACAAAAAATCAGCAGAATCCAGGTTTCCAGTGTCCTCACTGCCATTATTATCAATCCATAGGTCCCATCCCAGTGTCAGGATTCCATTCTTTTGCAATCAATTCCTTTACTTTAACAGCAGACACCCTGTGAGGTTGAGATTTTAGTTTACATTGTAAATCTGCTACTTGCAAAATGAGACTCAGAAATCTCAAGCCTGCGTCCACAGGAAATAAGATTTTCTTTCAGGGCACACATAGAAACCTTTACCTCTGTCATACGGTGCTTAAGTTTCAAATTGGAAGCCTTTAGCTTGTCCCTTTCTCCTATAACTGTACCCAGCGTATCTAAGAGCAACCAGCCAACATCATTCTACCTCTTAACTCTGCAAACCTCTGTTAAGGTGTCCAAAGCACTGTCACCCAGAGCCTTTCTTCATACAAGAATATAATTAGGAGAATCAAATGGTGATATTTTACGTATCTCCATTGCCAACTCGTGCCAGGGACTGTCAGTGCCACCTTGATTATTGGAAATGGAGTCATTAGTGCCATTGAGTCTAATCAGAAGAGAAAACATTGTAAAGGCCCAATTTAAAAGTCTGTTTCTCAAGGACCACTCCTGGTACCAAGTTGTATTAGTTAGGGTTTTCTAGGGAAACAGAACAAGAGATATCTATAAATATAAGATTTTATGAAAGTGTTGCATGTAACTGCATGTATGCAAGAGTCCAAATTCCATAGGGCAAGCAGCGAACTGGCCACTTCAGTGAAGATGTCTGATGAACTCCTCAGGTGGCAAAGTGGCAACTTTGATGAATGTGTTAGATGAACTCCCCAGGTAATGAACTGGCAGCTTTGATGAACTCCTCAGGAAATGTTTCTCCGGTTAGCTGAAGAAGAAGTGAAGGTCCTCTATCTGTCTTGCTTAAAAGTCTTCAATTGATTGGATTAAATCCGGCTGATTGAATTCTCTCATTGTGGAAGACATGCCCTTTATTGATGTAATCAGTCACAGCTGCAGCCAATTGCCTGATAGTTTAATAAACCAGCCTTCTGGTTCATTAACCAGCCACAAATGTCCTGGCAATAATGGTGAAGCCAGGGCTTGCTTGACCAGACACCTGGACACCATTGCCTGGCCAAGCTGACACATCACCTTAAACCATACTTTATCTCTAAGTAAAGAACAAAAACAGACATATATTTCATCTAACAATACTCTGCTGTCTTGGGTAAACAGGAAATGCACTAAATGTCTCCAGAATAGGGTGCAAGTCCTTGGGTGACATTAACTCTCTTAAAATTGGTTTCCTTCAAATTCCATATCATATCAAAACAAGGAGGAAATATCATAGTCCTCATTTCTGTAACAGACCAAGTGGTCATAGTTCGTATTTATCATTACCTTCTTCCACTACTCCTTCCAAGTTGCCTTTGCCCTCAGCAAGCACTTCAGCTGGCCATGGTTCTTTGCCTGGTTGGGTGACTCAAACCCTCATTCCTGAAGTATCTCGGCCATTGGTAGTCCTGCCTGGATTGGGTTGTTGCAGTTTTCAATTGACTTTAATCACAGGGCATGGTAGTACTAAGGGATGCCCTAGGGGATCTCCTGTATTCCAGGAAAACTCTTCTTTACTTCCATTGTATAGTTGCAGTGCTCTTTCCTCGTGACAGTCAGGATCAATCATCCCCTTCCTTGTCTGTTGATTCAGAGGCATAAGAAGCCCAAAGTGGCCAGGAGGCAGTCTTAACTTCCAGTTCAATGGGATTACTGTTGTGTTTTTTGGTGGCAGTGCTCCTCCTTTTGGAACTAAGACTTGTAGACCCTCAGAGCTTAAGACTGCAGGGACAGGAAGCAAAAATTATCCTACTGGATGACTAGTAATGATAGTAAGTGGTACCACTCCTGTTTCTACACCTTGATTCCTGGAGCCTTGAATCCTAGCTGTGGGAGAAACAGCACCATAGAATGGATGCTGACACAGAGCAAACACAGCCTCCTGGAGAATACTGCTCCAGCCCTGTAAGGTATTGCCACCAAGTTGGTGTCATAATTGAGTCTTCAACAGAGCATTCTACTGTTCTATTAACCCAGTTGCCCCTGGATTATGGGGAATATGGTAAGACCAGAGAATTCCATGAGCATGTACCCAATACCTTGTTTCATTTGCTGTGAAGTGGGTTCCCTGGTCAGAAGCAATGCTGTGTGGAATACCATGATGGTGGATAAGGCTTTCTGTAAGTCCACAGATGGTAGTTTTGACAGAAGCATTGCATGCAGGGAATGCAAACCCATACACATAGTATGTGTCTCTTCCAATGAGAACAAATTGCTGCCCCTTCCATGATGGAAGTGGTCCAATGTAATCAACCTGCCACCAGGTGGCAGGCTGATCACCTCAGGGAATGGTGCCATATCAGGGACTGAGTGTGGGTCTCTGCTGCTGGTAGATTGGACACTCAGCAGTGGCTGTGGCCAGGTCAGCCTTGGTGAGTGGAAGTCCATGTTTCTGGCCCATGCATAACCTCCATCCATCTACCATGACCACTTTGTTCATGAGCCCATTGGGCAATGACAGGAGTATCTGGGGAAAGAGACTGACTGGTATCCTCCAAATGGCTCATTTCATCCACTTAATTATTAAAACCTTCCTCTGCTGAAGTCACCCTCTGGTGAGCATTCACATGGGACACAAATATCTTTATGTTTTTTGCCCATTCAGAAAATTCTGTGAACATACCTCTTCCCCAGACTTCCCTGTCACCAAATTTCCGATCATGTTCCTTCGAAGTCCCTGACCATCCTGCCAAATAATTAACAACAGCCAAGAATGAGTATACATATGCACCTCTGGCCAGTTCTCCTTTGAAGCAAAGTGAACAACTAGGTACACTGCTTGAAGTTCTGCACACTGTGAGGATTTCCCCTCACCATTGTCCTTCTAGGACATCCAAGAATGGGGCTGCAATGCTGTAGCTGTCCACTTTGGGGTATTGCCTGCATATTGTCTAGAACCATCTGTAAACCATGCCCGAGTTTTCTCTTCCCCAGTCAACTGATTGTAAGGAACTCACAAAGTCACCATATCTGTGGGTTGGGAAGCAAAAGCTAAGGTGGGGGGGTGGGGACTATGGGCATTTGGGCCAGTTCCTCATGGAATTTATTGTGCCTTCAGGATCTGCTCAAGCTCTGTCTCATATATACCATTTCCATTTTATGATGAAGTGCTGCCATTCACGTCCAACTTTATGGCTTGGTGGGTTGGACCACCTCCAGCTCATGATAAGTAACTCAGGTCTCATGGTAACTTGGTGACCCATGGTTAAGCATTCTGTCTCTGCTAAGGCCCAATAACAGGCCAACAGCTGTTTCTCAAATGGAAAGAAGTTATCTGCAGATGATGGTAAAGCTTTACTCTAAAGTCCTAAGGGACTGCATTGTGATTTTTCTATAGGTGCCTGCCAAAGGCTCCAAACAGCGTCTCTGTCTGCCACTGACACTTCTACCACCGTTGGATTAGCTGGATCATATGGTCCAAGTGGTAGAGCAGCTTGCACAGCAGCCTGGACCTGTTGCAGAGCATTATCTTTTCCTGGCCCCACTCAAAACTAGGAGCATTTCTGGTCACTTGGGAAATGGGCCAGAATAGCACACCCAAATGAGGACTATGTTGTCTCCAAAATCCAAAGAGGCCAGCTAAGGGTTGTGCCTCTTTTATGGTTGTAGGATGGGACAGATATAACAGCTTATTCTTCACCACAGAAGGGATCTCTCAACATACCCCACACCAATGGACACCTAGAAATTTTACTGATGTGGAAGTTCCCTGTGTTTTCGTTGGATTTATCTCCTATCCTCTGCCATGCAAATGCCTTACCAACAGATGTAGAGTAGTTGCTACTTCTTGGTCACTTGGTCGAATCAACATGAAATCATCAATATAATGGACTAGTGTGATGTCTTTTGGGAAGAAGAAATGATCAAGGTCCTGCGGACAATATTATGACATAGGGCTGGAGAGTTGTTATATCCCTGAAGTAGCACAGTGAATGTATACTGCTGGCTTTGCCAGCTGAATGCAAACTATTTCTGGTGCCATTACTCACAGCTATTGAGAAAAAAGCATTTGCCAGGTCAATAGCTACATACCAGGTACCAGGGGATGTGTTGATTTGCTTAAGCAATGATACCGCATCTGAAACAGCAGCTGCAATTGGAGTCATCACCTGGTTAATTTACAGTAATCCACTGTCATCCTCCAAGACCCATCTGTTTTCTACACGGGCCAAATAGGAGAATTGAATGGGAATGTGGTGGGAATCACCACCCCTGCATCCTCCAAGTCCTTAAGAGTGGCATTAATCTCTTCAATTCCTCTAGGAATCCAGTTGCTTCTGGTTTACTATTTTGCTAGGCAGGGGCATTCTAATGGCTTCCACTTGGCCTTTCCCACCGTAATAGCCCTCACTCCATGAGTTAGAGATCCAATGTGAGGATTCTGCCAGTTGCTGAGTATGTCTATTTCAATTATGCATTCCAGAACTGGGGAAATAACCACAGAGGATCCACTGGACCCACCGTGAAATGGACCTGAGCTAAAACTCCATCGATCACCTGACCTCCATAAGCCCCAACTCTGACTGATGGACCAGAGTGATATTTTGGGTCTCCTGAAATTAATGTCACTTCTGAACCAGTGTCTAATAATCCCTGAAATATCTGATCATTTCCTTTTCCCCAATGCACAGTTACCTGGTAAAAGGCCTTAGGTCCCCCTGGGGAAGGCTGGGAGGAAGATTAACAGTATAAATTTTTGGCAGTGTAACAGGGTCCTTCCCCAAGGGTACCTGGCCTTCCCCTCATTCAAGGGGCTCTGGATCTGTAAACTGTCTCAAGTCTGGGAATTGATTATGGGCTGTGACTCTCTGTTTTTGTAATTGAAGGTAGACTTTTATTCTTTGACAAAGAATTCTTCTGCTTATACGGTTCAAAGAAGAATTTAGTAGACTGCCCATCTTTTTTAATACTAGGTACTCCAGGATCTACTAGCCAACACTATAAGTCTCTGTGAGTCAGATTATTTTGACTGCTGCTTTGAGCCTGTTTTCCATTATTGTAGCTACGCCCATCTTTGGTGATTAAATGCTGCTGTGTGGCTTCTGCTGACTCGGGACCCGATTATCCCCACTGTGTTTAAGGATTCCAGCTCAGTAACAGCAGTTCCCACAGTAATATCTGAACTTCAGAGAAGGGCGACTACAGAGCTCTTCAGGGATGATGGAGCTAGTCTCACAAAGTTATTCCTCACAGTCCTGGTAAAAGATGTGTCCTCTGGACATTCCAGGGGTGTGTGAGCAGGTCTTCCATGATAAATCCCCTCTAACATTCCGATCTCTCTAAGTCTTTTAATCCCCTCCTCTACATTATACCAGGGCAGTTCTGGCATTCTGACCACAGGTAATGTCAGCCACCTTTTGATCCATGTTTCAGCCAACCACACAGACAAACTATTAACACCCTTTCTAACCCCTCGAGCTACAATATAGAATGCAGAATTTTTGCTTAGTGGGCCCATATCAGTAGATTCAGTCTGATCCAACATTATATTCCTTCCACCATTATCTCATACCCTTAACATTCATTCCTACACATATTCCCCTGGTTTCTGCCAGTATAAGTTAGAAAACTCATACAGTTCTTTTGGAGGATAGTGTACTTCCTCATGGATCACACTTTGTACCTCAGCCTTCGGGGCCTGTTGGGAGTTTAGTCTATTACAGGTCTTGAAGCAAAGACTGGTGGTGGGGGTGGGTCATGAAAATAATTAGAAGTATCCTTCAAGCCATTTACCTCAGGTCATGCTGTTGCAGTTTCATCTTGTGAAATAGGATTAATTTCTCCAGACAGAGGAGTGAGGGCTGCTTCCTCAGGGAGGTGATTACAGGTTTAGGCTTAATCTCTTCAGGTGCAGTTTGGATGGCAGGCTCCTCATGGCAGACTGGAGGTGGTGTGGTGGCTCTTTCCTCAGTACAGACCACTAAAGGTATATCTAACAAAGACTTAGCAGAATCCAGGGTTCCAATGTCCTCACTGCCATTATTATCAATCCACAGGTCCCCATGCCAAGTTTCAGGAGTCCATTCTTTTCTAGTCAATGCCTTTAACAGCAGACTTCCAGAGAAGTTAAGATTTTAGTTTACGTTGTAAATCTGCTACTCACAGAATGAGACTCTGGGTCTGATTTTCAGAAGTCTCAAGTCTGCAGCCACAGAATATAAGATTTTCTTTCAGGGCACACATATAATCTTTACATCTGTCATACGGGGCTTAAGTTTCAAATTGGAAGCCTTTAGTTTGTCTCTTTCTCTTATAACTTTATCCAGTGTATCTAAGAGCACCAAGCCAGCATCATTCTACTTCTTAACTCTGCAAACCTCTATTAAGGTTTCCAAAGCACTGTCATCCAGAACCTTGCTTCATACAAAATATGATTAGGAGAATCAAACGGTGATATTTTGCATATCTCCATTTCCATCTCTCGCCATGGACTGTCAGTGCCATCTTGATTATTGGAAATGGAGTCATTAGTGCCATTGAATCTAATCAGAGTAGAAAACATTGTAAAAGCCCATTTTAAAGTCCTGTTTCTCAAGTACCATTTCCAGTACCAAGTTGTATTAGTTAGGGTTCTCTAGGGAAACAGAATCAACAAGAGATATCTATAAATATAAGATTTTATAAAAGCGTCACATGTAACTGCACATATGCATGAGTCCAAATTCCATAGGGCAGGCAGCAAACTGGCAACTCCAGTGAAGATGCTCGATGAACTCCTCAGGCAGCGAACTGGCAACTTTGGTGAACGTGTTAGATGAACTCCTCAAGAAATGAAGTGGCAGTTTCAATGATTTCCTCAGGAAACGCTTCACCTGTTAGCTGAAGAAGTGAAGTCTTGTACCTGTCTCGCTTAAAAGTCTTCCACTGATTGGATTAAATCCAGCTGGTTGAATTCTCATTGTAGAAGACACACCCTTCATTGACTAATCAGTCACAGCTGCAGCCAATTGACTGATGATTTAATAAACCAGCCTTCTGGTTCATGAACCAGCCACAAATGTCCTGGCAGTAACGGTTAGACCAGCGCTTGCTTGACCGACTCCTGGATACCACTACCTGGCCAAGTTGACACATCACTTTAAACCATACTTTATCTCTAAGTGGAGAAAAATAACAAACATATATTTCACCTAAAAATACACAGCTGTCCTGGGTAATTCAGAAACGTACTAATTCTCTCCAGAATAGGGGCAAGTCCTTAAGTCTTAAAATTCATTTCCTTTAACTTAAATATAACAAAACAAGGAAGAAATATCATAGTCCTCATTTCTGTAACTGGTCATGTGGTCATAGTTCATATTTATCACTACCTTCATTCCCTATCCATTGCATGTTGCCTTTACCCTCAGCAAGCACTTGACTCAACACCTGGACACATCACCTGGCTAAGTTGACACATGTCCCTAACCATCACACCTTCCTTGGGTAGAAATAGTAACTCCATCTTTATCCCACCTCTGCCACCCAGCAGGAGAAAGTCAGTCTATCCCAGACCCTTGCTTCTCAAACTGTAGTTCTCGGACCAGTGGCAGTGGCCTCAGGCTCCATCCCAGACCTGCTGCATCATAATCTGCATTTTAACGAGATCCAAGATGTTTTGCATGCCCTTTACAGCTAGTGTTGCTTTCAACCAGTGGTTTTCAACACTGGCTGCACATTGGAGTCACCCAAAGGACTTTTAAAGGTGCCAGTGCCTGAATCGCAACCTGGGTGTGGGGATTGTTTAAAGCAACCCAGATGATTCCACTGTTAACCCAGCATTGGGAATCACAGCTCTGGAAAAGTCCCTAATGAGATGAAATCTTTGGAAATCAAAGCATTGGCATCTTGTATATACAGGGGCCCCACTTCTTGGGCCCTGAGCTTCATGGGGGAGGTTGCTGCCAAGGCACCTACCCTAACCCTGCCTGACCTGCCAGACAAGTCCAACCCCTGCTCCACAGGGTATTGTCAGGCCTCCAGTTACTCTCAGGTTGCAGACTGGTGTGGCGAGAAGGGTTGGTGCTCCTCTTAGCCCTACAATCCTGCTGAGAGTCATGGCCCTTAGTTGAGAGACCAGAAACCTGGGTCTTTATCCCACCCTGGGCAAGGCAATTTCTGTCCCTCTCTGGACTTCAGTTTCTTTCTTTCAAAAGTGGGAAGGGTAGAGGGGATTGAAATAACTTCTAGTATTCCTTCCAGTTTCATACCCATACATATAGACTCTCTAATTGAAAGGCACCTTGGAGATCATCTAGTTTGATCTTGTCTTCTCATAAATGGGAAAACTGAGGCCCAGTGAGGTTAAAGGCTTTGCCTAGAGTCAGAAACATTGTTATCATATAGAAGAATTTTTTGGTTTCCATGGAAAACAATTCATTCTACCTTCCACATTCGCATTATTTGCTTCCGATTCTTCGGGGGCTCTGGGCCTTTCAATGCCTCTGAAGTTGTAGATAACTGATAATGCAAAATAATTCCTGCCTCTAACAAGTACATTTTTGTTCCATGAAGGTTAAATTGACCCACCCCTCCCCCAACTGTGGAAGAGGCCAGTTTTGCCTTCATTATCTCAATATTCCTGGCCTGGACATGTGTCTTTTCTTTGGATTTTCCCTTGGACTGGTTGTAACAGCTTACAGATTCCCTCATTAATGAGTTAAATAAAATCTTCAACATACATTGATTTTATTTCTCTAAGAGAATTGATTTTACCATCTTTTTGAAAATTATCCTTTAATAACTAGAGTAGCCAAGATTTAAAGCCAGGTGCCCTGTCCAAATTTGGGGTTGAAGCCTCAGAGATGAGCAGTAACCAAAGTGAGCAATGAAGACCTTCTATGGGTTGTGGAGAATGGAGAGCCCAGGCCCCCGTAATGCACTGTGGGAATGTGGGCCAGTGTTTCCAGAGTCTCTGATTTTTCAGGAATAGCTGGACATCCATAATTTAATGAGAAATCACCTGTTTTTACTATGTATCAGTAGGCAGCACAATACAATTGTCTATGAAACAGCATGCAGACAAACCATGTTCATGGCTTGCCTCCCCTGTCTGTGACTACTCCTCTAACCTGCCTGCCTGCTTTGTACACGTTTCAGGAGGTAAGCACTCCTCGTTACCCTCAGGGTACACACATACTAGCCTCTGTGCCCACATCTGGTTCCCAACAACTCTAATCCCCACCACACACAAGAGTGACTGGAAGGTCATCACCCTGGGCTGAGTTATTCCTGGGCCCAGACCCAGTTATTCCTCCAGGGAACCCACTGTGGTTAATAGTACGTGGCAAAGATTTCCAGTTTTCCAACCCATCACTCCTAGAATGTGGGCTCTTTAAGGGCAGGGACCTTGCTTTAATAATTGCTGCTTGTACGTATGTGTGCACCTATTCTATGCCAGGTATTTATATCACTGGTTGTCGACCCTAGCTGCACATTTGAATCTCCTGGAATTTTAAAATAATCTTGATGCTTGGGTTCCACTCTCAGAGGGCCACCGTGCTTGGGCTGCCATGAGGCCTGGGCATCAGGATTTTTAAAAGTTCCCCCACCTGGCTGGGAACCATGGCCTGATAATCCTGACCAAGTTTAATTTTCACACTGGCTCTTCCTCTGAATGTTTCTCATTTTTCCATTGACGTTCACCTCCTCAGAGAGTTCTTATTCAGTAAACTCCAGACTTAGCCTAATTATCTTTTAACATGCTTTTTCAAATTGCAGTTTCAAGGAGGCAGTCCCACCTCCATTCTTTATTCCTTTATCCTGTTTCTTGTCTTCTGGCATCATCACTGTCTGATAATCTTGTTTATTTCTTGATTGTTCTCCTTTGCTTGGCCCTAGCCTTTTGGTGGTGTGGGTGGAGGGTCTTTATTGTGTCCATTCGTTCAATTGTTGAATCAATGAGTATTTGTTGAATGAGTAAATAGCCTAGCCCTGGGGGGTAGTCTTTTTTCTTTTAACCCTTGTTTTGAAAATGAGGAAACTGAGGCCAAATAGGTTAAGGCCCCTGTTCCGGGTCTCCCAGCTGTAGATGGCAGCCAGGTGCAAGCACTCTGAATAAGCCACTGTCCTGGCCTGCCTTCCATCTTGGTTATCTTCTTGGTTCCTAGTCAGTATGTCTGTGGCCTTCCAAAATCTCCTCCAAAGTCCTTCAGATGGAGAAGCAGAATCCTCAAGGAATGTGCCCACTCAATGAGAGGTTCTCCATGGTGGCTGGGAGAGTTAACCTTTTATGGCCCACTATCATTTACTTCTTGTGTGAAGAAGTGCATCTGAGGGTGAGAGAATGAGGACTTAGGGGTTGGGAGGAAGTGGGTAATAGGGTGTGAGGGGACCTGGCAACTGCAAGGATGGAGAAGGAATAATGCTGAATGGGAGGCTGTGCAGTTCTCTTCCTGTTTCTCGATGAGGTTCCAGGACATATGGGTGTTGGCATCCGGTTTCCCCACCCATCACCCACACATCCACTGAGGAGCAGACAGGCGTCTTTCATACAACCTGTGGGATCAGTTCAGGAGATGTGAGTTTTTAGTCTTAACTCTTCTGTGTGGCATTGGGCCAAGCCCATCTTCCTCTCTGGGACCCAAATTCCTCATTTGTATAATGAAGAGGTTGGCTAGATGAGAGATGGGAGAGCTTATCAAAACGGGAGGAACTTGTGTAATTTGAAAGAGCGTAATAAAAGATTATTAGGTAACATTAGGTAGTTAAAAGTAATGTACTAATATCAGTTTCTTAGTTTTGACAAACGTACATTGATATCATGGTGATGTTAACAATGGGGTAAACCAGGTGAGTGCTGTAGAATTCTGTACTCTTTTTGCAACATTTGCAAAATCATTTTTTTTCCAAAATAAAAAGTTTATTTTAAAAAAGAGTCATTAGGTAAGTTTAATTGTACTCATGAATGCATTTAATTGACATTTATTGAATGTCTATTGTGGTTCAGGTACCCCAGTGATAAGAGTCACGGTTCCCACCTCTTGAGGAATTTACAGTCTGCTGGTAATTTGCAGGGATTTTTAAAAGCAAACCTTAACTACAAAGTGTAGTAGCTTAACAAATCTTGGCTGGTGGAACATACAAGTGGAATCCTTACATTCCTTATTATCTATGTGACCTTAGCAAAGCAACCTCACTCTGCATCAGTGTCCTCAATAAGATGGGGCAGAAAAAAAAAAAAAAAAAAAGGATTCCCTCATAGTTGTTAAAAGTAAATAAACTAATGCACACCGAGTGCTGAACAGTGCTTAGCACGCATTAAAGCACTTACTAAATGTTAGTTGTCATTATTAACATTCATTATGATTGATGAGACACAATGATTCACAATGCGGATATTAGGGAAGCCTAATATTGGCAGGGAGCGCGACATTTTTGTCGATAAGGAATGGGCGTGAAAACACTGGATCTGCGAGCTCCTAAATGTTCTTCCGGCGGTGACAGTCACAGCTCGAGTCCAGAAACCACAGTCCCACCCCCTCGCGCTCAGCCCCGCCCCCTCGCGCTCAGCCCCGCCCCTCGCGCTCAGCCCCGCCCCCCACGCGCTCAGCTTTGTCCCCACCCTCGTACTCAGCCCCGCCCTCCCTGGCGCTCAGCTGCTGTCACTGGCGCTGTTTTGCCCCTTTCGGTCTCTGCTCCAGCTCCAACCCCTGAAGGGGCTTGACGCCCACTCCGGGAGAGAGGGTTCGATGAGGAAGCGCAGAGGGGCGGAGCCGAGAGAGATCCATCCTACCTTTGGCCTGGAAATCTCGGCCTCCGAATGGGAGGGGCGAATCTGGAAGTAGCTCGGCTCAGCTTTGCATAAGTGATGCTGGCCGGCATTTAAAGGCGCTGCCGCTGCGCCAGAACTTGTACTCAACCCTGCACCGACCCTCCCTTCGCAATGAACCCCCTGATGCAGGCTCCGCTCCTGATCGCCCTGAGCTTTCTTCTCGTCGGCCCTGCGGCGCCTGCGCAAGTCCGGCCGCACCAGGTGAGGGCCCCCCAACTTTAGAGGCTGCTTCAGCCTCCCGGCCCAGCTCGGGGTGTGTGGAGTAGGGTAGGGGGTAGTGGTGGCTAGAGTTCCTTCTCTTCAAAACAGCCTCCTAAAATAACTAGTTACGGGACTGTGAGTGGGTCCATTTCTCTTTCTGGGTCCCAGATTCCCCATCTGAACAATGAGGGTGGGCTTTGAGTCCTTCTTCTGTTCTAGACGTTTTTGGAGGGGTAAATCTCATTCCCGTCTGTACCCTCTGCCCTCTTTCCAAGAGCTTAAGTGAAATTGTGCAGAACTGCAAAACTGCCCAGACTAAGGGACTCAGCCGAGCTTACGCCTGCCGCTCTCACCCCCCTTGCGGGACCACCCTGTGTCTGGTCGTGAGGGCATCTCCCTCTCCCTGCCCCCCAAGCCTCCCCTTTCACTTCTTCTTCACCCCGGGCCACAGACCCCTGGAAAAGAGAAGTTTTGTCATTCTAAGACCTGGAGAAGCCCAATTTCATTGCTTCTTTGTGGCCTGGCTGTGGAGAGAACATTTAAACACCTCTGGCAGCAGTCAAAGACCTGCTCACCCTAGGTCCCCTCCCTTCCTTGGAAGTGTTTGAGGGTGGGGAGCAGGGTGGTGTAGGGGGAAGTGGACAGGACAGGGGGTGGGGGTGGGGGTGTGCTGACTTCTGATTCCTCTTTGTCTTTACTCCATGGATGTGGCGTATGGGCTCCCTGAGTCCTGGTCTCACCTGTAGAATGGACATGATGATGCCAAACTGCCTCTCAGATGGTTGTGGGCAAAGGGAAATGAATAATGGGTGGAAAAGCTCTAAAATCTTCAACAGGTGGGAGCTGGGCCTCACCCTGCCCTGGGGCAAGGAGTCTGTTTTTCCTGTTGAAGGAACCAGGACCTTTGGCCTCCTTGCCTGGAGGATTCAAACCTTCTCCCAGAGTGTAGATTGAGAATGTTCTCTTGGCCCCAGGGCTGCCTGCTATGATTTGAAGTTAAGTTAGGGGCTCTAAGCTGGCCCTCCATTCCTGTCCTACAAGTCTTGACTATGGATACCATCCCAGACCAGAGGGTCTTAGATAGGCACTTGCAGAGATGCCCTGGGACATCATCCAGTTCACTGTCCTCCCTTGGAGAGCCAGAGAGAGGATGGAGGTGGTGGGACGACTGTCCAAGATCACACTGCAAATGGGATTTCAGTCGTTATCTGCTATCAGGCAGGCCCTCTCTGGGCTCACGTGGTTCAGAGCCCTGAACCTGAGGAGGCCACAGGCAGAAGAGGGTGGAGGGGGGATAGTAAGTGTTTGAAGCTGCGGAAGCCTGGGTTCCAATTCCTCTTCCAACATTTAACCAGTCTTGTGACTCTGGTCTGTGGTGAGCATTAGCTCTAGAATGTCTAGCTCAATGCTGGGCAAATAGTGGGTGCTTAATAGATTCTGATACTGTATAATGACTGTCATTTATTGTGCACATACCATGTCCTATGCATGGTGCCATGTGCTTTTCTTCCAATAAACTATTTGGGAATAATTTTATATTTACAGAAAGGTTGCAAAGATAGAACAGAGTTCTTGTTTACTCATCCAGTTTCCCCTAATGTTGCCATCTTATATTGCCACCATACATTTGTCAAAACTGAGAAACCAACATTGGTACATTACTATTAACTAAATTCCAGACTATATCTGGATTTCAACAGTTTTTCCATAATGTCCTCCCTGTACCAGGATTCCATCCAGGGAACCATGTTGCATTCAGTTGTCATGTCTCCTCTAGTCTCCTCTGGCCAATGACAGCTTCTCAGTCTTTCCTTGTTTTTTCATGACCTCGACGGTCTTGAGGAGTTGTGCTATGTACTTTCTTGATATGAACTTATAACCCTCACAATAGCCTTGTGAGGAAGGTATAATTATGCCCATTTAATGAGTGAGGGAATTGAAGCCCAAAAGGGGTTAACTTACCCACTATTTCAGCTAGTAAGAGCCACTGAGCTACGATTTTAACCCAAGTCTGTGATTGATACCCCTATCTCTCTTTCCATAGTGGTTCGTTTCTCGTCTGTTATATGCTGTCTTTTCCCATGTGGGTTGTTGGCCCAGGCTGGGGATGGCAAACGCCTGGTGGGCATCACTCATCCATCACTCTTCCTTTCTCTGATGAACACGGACTTGGCTGCAGAATTCATCGCCACAGGGACCTCTGGCCTGGCACTACCATCTTGAAACCACCTTGTTATGCCTGGCTCAGCATCTGGTGGTGGTGGGAGTTTAGGAGAGAGGAGAGGGTTCATCAGCCCCAAGGGTGCTCCGGATACTTCCCTTACCCCAGAACCACTCGCCAATGCGAATCAGGCTGTCTTAGAACAGCCTCTCTTAGAGAGCAGCCCCAGAAAATGGGTGGGCCTCCTACTCTCCAACCCAACTCTTAATTCCAGGCATTCTTTCATTTGACAGTGGCCTTCTAACTAACTCCTCTCCCCCTTTCCAATCTTGTCCCACTCCATTCCATTCTCAGCTATAAATCACAGCACGACACCCTCCTTCAATGAGGATTCCATTGCACTTGTAGAAAACCCAGTCTCCTGATTATGACCTCTGAGTTCCTGTATTAAATGACCATGTCCACACCTCCAACCTCATCTGGGTGCCTTGTCTACTACATCTGGCCCATAGTGCCCAGAGCAGCTAAGCTCCTTCCGCCTGAGGGCCTTTGCACATGTTTTGTCTGCCTGGAACATGTATACTCTCTGCAGTTTAACGTGGCGAAGCCTCCTTGCTGAGGAAATCTTAGTAGGTAATATTTATATTAGACTGTAAACTCCATGAGGGAGGTCAGGAACCATGTCTAATTGTTTACCACTATTGACACAGTGCTTAGTCCAGGGCCTGCAATCATTGCTCCATAAATATTTGAGGAATGAATGTTGAATGAAGCATCTGTTAGCACCAGCCCTGTGCAAGGGGCCATGGGGAATGCAGGGATGAATCAGACTCTGTCCCTTCCTTTCTTAGTCATGGTATGTTTCATTCTAAGAAACAGAAACCCATTCCAAGAAGCTCAGGTAAAGGGGAAGTTTATTATAGGTATACAAGAAACCTCATGGAACTAATGGGAGGGAGGTAAAGCTGGGAAGTCCCTGAAATGTCTCATGACTGTTATTTATGAGCAGGCCCATGCTTTGTTCCTAGCATTGTGCTGTGAGTTTCAAGTGCAGGCTCTTGTCCTCAAAACAACCCTGAAAGGAAGGTATATATGCCTTCATTTAAGAGATGTAGAAATTGAGGCTCAAGAGGGCCAACTTGCCTATAGAATCACATATGGAATGTGGCTGAGCTATGATTTCAACCCAGGTCTGTTTGACTGAAGCCTTGATTTACTCCCCCTCTCACTCCAAAGCCATGTCCTTCACTGCTACCCTCGACTGCCTCTTGGTAGGCTGGAGTGAGAGACTTGAGCAGCTTCCTTTTCCACTGACCAGCGGACCCCTTAGTTCTTGACCCTTCCCAACTTCAGCTTGCTCACTGGTCCAGCTGCTCCTGCCCTGCCTCAAAGCTTATGTCACAGTGACTGGGAAAAATCCAGTGTCCTCTAAGCAGCTCCCCATCAGGGTCTCAATCCCAAACTCTGGGACAGAGAATTTGTTAGCCTAGCCTGGGTTAGTTAGTCCCTCCTGGCCCAGCCAGTTGTTGGTGTGTTGAAGATGGGGACCAGTTTGAGAGTGTAGGACTGGCACGTTTTCTTTTAAGACAGGGTGTGGATGGTGGGAGTGCTGAGGGTCTCCCCCTGAGGTGGCCTTCAGGGGGCTTGGAATGGTGTGAGCCTGGGGGCAGAAGCGTTAAAGATTGTGAGACAGGCAGGCAGGGCCCTGTGGAAGTGGGGAGTGGGTGGTTACAGGTGGTTAGACAAGATGGTGGTGGGAGCAAGAGAGCTTGGTGGATATTTGAGGAAGATCACAAATGGCTCAGCAGAGTGAAGGAGGGTGATTCGGTGCGGGGAGGGGGGCTGGCATAAGCAAGGGCACAGGAGTAGGAAAGGATTGGGGAAGTCCATTCATTGGAAATTATTAGTCAACAAGGACCCACTGGGGATCTTTTCATGAGTGTCCTATTCTCTCCCTGAGTTGATTATATGCCCACTGAAGGGAGGCTTTCCTGCTGTGTTTTGTGTTTCCCACTCTTTCTGGCCCTGGATTGGACATGGGGTATGATGTGAACAAGGTCCTGGACATGGGCTGCAAAGGGGAATCCTCTAGGAACTTACCCTCTGACTGGATCCCAAGATTGGCAGGCTGGAGAGGGGTGGGGAGTGGGGAAGGGGGAGCAGGGAGGTGGGAGATCAGAGAAGGTACCAAGAGCACATAAGGTTAATCTCTTGTTTTGAAGTTCTTGTTGTTTGAGTAAAAAATTTGTTATATTGTGCGTTGTAGTTTACAATACTTTTGGGAAATTATGTCTTTTGAGTCTTATTTTAGTCTTGCCTATAAAATTAGCAGGACAAATGTTAGCCTAGGTTTACAGATCTGGAAACTGAAGCCTGGAGAGAGGAGGTGCCTTGTCAGCAGTCAGTTCTGCTGGATCTTCTGACCTGGGAGAGTTCCTTTTGTCAATTCTTCTTTTCTCTTCTTTCCTTGCTTCCTGATGGTCGCTGGCCGTCCCAGTTCCGTCACTTTTCCTGGGATAACTGTGATGAGGGAAAAGACCCTGCGGTGGTCAAAAGCCTGACGCTGGAACCTGACCCCATTGCCATTCCCGGGAATTTGACTGTGAGTGCTGAAGTCAAGACCGGCGTCCCCCTCACTTCTCCTCAGAAGGTGAGCCTAGGGTGGACGGGGATGGGGGGTGGTGAGGGGAAGTGTTTGCAGGGATCTGTGAAGAGGTTTAGAATTCTGGAATCAGAGAAAAGCAAAGGTTGCAAAGAGTCGTAGACTCTTGCTTAGGTTCATAGAATCTCAGAATCATGGAATTGGAAGGGATCCCTGATGTCATCCCAACAACTTCCTGACTAGGGCTTGTATGACAGTATGTCACAACCAGCAGGAATTCAGCCAGCCTCTGCTGGATGTGAAGACCCAGCATGCACTAACTCTGGTCAATTTGGTTTTGTTGTTGTTGTTAATTATAAAACAGGCACATTAATTAGCAGGTAATATTTAATCACTTTAGAAAATGCAATTGGTCAAAAACAAACAAAAAAAAAAATGGAAAAGAGATCATCTGAAATTTCATCGCCTAATGGTAAAGGATAAAGCACATTTAACTTTTTATATTATATTCTTTGGAACTTTTCCTCCAAACAATCACAAATAACATACATATTTATTTTTGATAGATATATGTGAAAATGATCAATGTTAATTATAAACATCCCCTTGTAGTCTTACTCCTCAAGAGATAGTCATTGTTAGCTATTTGCAAATCCTGTCAATTTTTAAGCACATGTGTACATTTATACAAATGGGATTATATGATGTGCTATTAAATATGCTCTTTTTTGCACTGTACTGTATGTTCCATATCTCTTTCTGAGGCATTTGATATAGATCTATCTAATCATTTTATTTTTAAGTGGTTTTTTGAAATGTCTTCACATACCATACAGTCCATCCATGGTGTACAATCAGTGGCTTTCAGTATAATGACAGAGTTGTACATTCATCACCACAGTTAATTTTAGAACATTTTCATTACTCCAAAAAGAAAAACCCCACCTCTTAGCAGTCACCTCTGAATCCCTCTATCCTTTCCTAGCCCTGCATAATCACTAATCTGATTCTTTCTCTATAGATTTATTTATATTTGCATTTTGTACAAATCAAATCATACACTATGTAGTGCTTTGTATCTGGTTACTTTCACTTAGCATAATTTTTTTTGAATTGTTATTTTTTAAAATAAAAAATGTTTTTTTACATGAAAATTTTTACATAAAAGTTTACATTAAAAAGTTACATAAAAGTGTAAAAAAATACTAAAATCCCTCATTTTGTTGACACTTTGCATTGGTGTAGTATCTTTGTTTACAATTGATGAAAGAATGTTAAAATATTACTGATAGTCCATAGTTTGCATTAGGTGTATTTTTTCCCATATACCACCCTATCATCAATACCTTGTAATAGTGACGTACATTTGTTATAATTCATGAAAGAACATTATTTTATTTGTATTATAACCACAGTCCTCATCCACAACAGTGTTCACTGCGTTACACAGTCCCATGTTTTATCTTCTAACTTGCCTTCTAGTAACTTACATGACCCAAAACTTTCCCTTTCAACCACATTCACACAAAATTCATTGCTGTTAATTACACTTACAGTAATGTGCTACCGTCACCACCATCCATTTCCGAACATTTACAATCTTAATTCTGCACAAATTAAGCATTAGCTCTCCATTCTCTACCTACATTCTATCTCCTGGTAGCTTATATTCTAGTTTCTAATTCTCTGAGTTTGCTTATTCTAACTATTTCATTTCAGTGAGATCATACAATATTTGTCCTTTTGTGTCTGGCTAATGTTTGTTGCATGCATCACTCCTTAGAACTAAATAGTATCCATCAAATATATATACCACATTCTGTTTATCTGTTCATCAGCTGATGGACACTTGGGTTGCTTCCATGTTTTGGCAATTGTGAATAATACCACTATGAACATTGATATGAAAGTCCCTGCTTTCAGTTCTTCTGGGTATATGTCTAGTAATGGGATTGCCAGATCATACGGCAATTCTATACTTAGCTTCCTGAGGAATCACCAGACTGTTTTCTATAGCAGCTGCACCATTTTACATTCCCACCAGCAATGAATGGGTGTTCCTATTTCTCCACAGCCTCTCTAACATTTGTACTTTTCTGTTTGTTTACTAGTAACCATTCTGGTAGGGGTGAAATGATATCTCATTGTGGTTTTGATTTGCATTTCCCTAATGGCTAGTGATGTTGAACGTCTTTTCATGTGCTTTTTAGCCATTTGTTTATCCTCCTTGGAGAAGTGTCTGTTCAAGTCTTTTGCCTATTTTTCAATTCTGTCATTTGTCTTTTTATTTTTGAGTTGTAGGATTTCTTTATATATTCTGGAGATTAAAGCCTTATCAGATATGTGGTTTCCAAATATTTTCTCCCATTGAGTAGGTTGCCTTTTCACTTTCTTGACAAAGTTCTTTGAAGCACAAAAGTTTTTAATTTTGAAGAGGTCCCATTAATTTGTTTTTTCTTTTGTTGCTTGTGCTTTGGGTGCAAAGTCTAAGAAATCATTGCTTACCGTAGGTCTGGAAGAGGCTTCCCTACATTATCGTCTAGGAGTTTTATAGTCCTGGCTCTTATATTTACATCTTTGATCCATTTTGAGTGAATTTTTGTATAAGGTGTGAGATAGGGGACCTCTTTCATTCTTTTGCATATGGCTACCCAGTTTTCCCAGCACCATTTGTTGAAGAGACTATTCTCTCCTAGTTGAGTGGACTTGCAGCCTTGTCAAATATCAATTGGCCATAGATGTGAGGGTCTATTTATGAACTCTTAATTCGATTTCATTGATTAATATGTCTATCTCTATGCCAATACCATGCTGTTTTGACCACTGTAGTTTATAATATGCTTGAAAGTCAGGAAGTGGGAGTCTTCCAACTTTGTTCTTCTTTTTCAAGATGTCTTTGGCTATTCGGGGCCCCTTATCCTTCCAAATAAGTTTGATAATTGGCTTTTCCATTTCTGCAAAGTAGGCTGTTAGAATTTTCATTGGGATTGCATTGAATCTCTAAATCAATTTGGGTAGGACTGACATTGGTGTAGTTTGTTTCTAGGAACTTTCTATTTCATGTATGTTATCTAATTTGTTGGCATACAATTGTTCATAGTATCCTTTTATGATCCTTTTTATTTCTCTGGGGTCAATAGTAATTTCCCCCCTCTCATTTCTGATTTTATTTATTTGTATCTTTTCTTGTTGTCTTTTTCAATCTAGCTGAGGGCTTGCCAATTTTATTGATCCTCTAAAAGAACCAACTTTTGGTTTTGTTAATTCTATTGTTTTTTATTCTCAACTGCATTTGTGTATGCTCTAATCTTTGTCATTTCTCTCCTTCTGCTTGCTTTGAGATTAGTTTGCTGTACTTTTTCTAGTTCCTCCAGGTGTGCAGTTAGGTCTTTGATTTTAGCTCTTTGTTCTTTTTTTAATGTAGGCATTTAGGGCTATAAATTTCCGTCTCAGCACTGCCTTCACTACATCCCATAAATTTTGTTCTCATTTTCATTCGTCTCAAGATATTTACTGATTTCTCTTGCACTTTTCTCAGTGACTTACTGATTTTTTTAGAGTGTGTTGTTTAACATTCATATGTTTGTGAATTTTCCAGTTCTCTGCTTGTTATTGATTTCCACCTTCATTCCATTATGGCCAGAGAAAGTGCTTTGTATAATTTCAATCTCTTTAAATTTATTGAGACCTGATTTGTTACTCAACATATGGTCGGTCTATCCGGGAGAATGATCCATGGACACTTGAAAAAAATGTATGTCTTGCTGCATTGGGGTGCAGTGTTCTGTATATGTCTGTTAGGTCTAGTTTGGTTATCATATTATTCAAGTTCTCTGTTTCCTTATTGATCCTAGAGGTTCTATTGATGAGAGTGGTGTATAGAAGTCTCCAACGTCTATTTCTCCCTTCAGTTTTGCCAGTGTTTGACTCCTGTATTTTGGGGCACTCTGGTTATGTACATATATATTTATGGTATTTCTTCCTCGTAGATTGCCCCTTTTATTAATATATAGTGTCTTTCTTTGTCTCTTATAACAGTTTTGCAGTTGAAGTCTATTTTGTCTGATATTAGTATAGCAACCCCGGCTCTTTTTTGGTTGTTATTTGCATGGAATATTTTTCCAACATTTCATTTTCAGCTTCTTTGTGTCTTTGGGTCTCAGGTGAGTCTCTTGTAGACAGCATGTAGATGGATCATACTTTTTTTCTGTTCTGCCAATCTGTGTCTTTTGATTAGTGAGTTTAATCCATTAAATTAAATATTATTACCACAAAGGCAGTACTTTGTCTGTTTTATACTTTGGCTTTTATATGTCATATTTTATTTTTCAATCTCTTTTTACCCTTTTAGTTTTCCTTTCTGATGATCTTTGTTTCTTCACACTACTCCAAGCCACTCTCTCCTGTCTTTTCCTCACAGCCTGCAGAACTCCCTTCAGTATTTCTTGTACAGTAGATCACTTGTTAACGAACTCTCTCAGTTTCTGTTTATCTGTGAATATTTATCACCTTAATTTTTTTTTCTCCTTCATTTTTTAAGGACAGTTTTGCTGGGTAAAGAATTCTTGGCTGGCAGTTTTTCTCTTTAGTACCTTAAATATATTATACTACTGCCTTCTCACCTTCATGGCTTCTGACAAGAAATAGGCACTTATATTGGATTTCCCTTGTATATGATGAACTGCTTTTCTCTTGTCACTTTCAGGATTCACTCTTTTATCTTTGGCATTTGACATTCTGATTAATATGTGTCTTAGAGTAGGTATATTAGGATTTATTCTGTTTGGAGTATGTTGTTCTTTTTGGATGTGTGTGTGTGTGTGTTGGGAAATTTTTGGCCATTATTTTCTCGAATATTCTTTCTGCTCCCTTTCCTTTCTGTTCTTCTGGGACACCTGTCACCTGTATGTTTGTGCTTTTCAATTCCTGGAGACACCCTGCTCAGTTTTTCCCATTCTTTTCTCTATCTGTTCTTCTGTCTGTAAGATTTCTATTGTCCTATCTTCTCTTTTGCTGATTCTTTCTTCTGCCTGTTCAAATCTGCTGTTACATGCCTCTAGTATATTTTTAAATCTCTTCTATTGTGCCTTTCATTCCTGTAAGTTCTGTTGTTTCTTTTCATACTTTCAAATTCTTTATGCTCACCCAGTGTCTTCTCTTTATCTCTTTAGCCATATTTTCCTTCATCTCCTTGAATTGATTTTGGATATTTGTTCGAACATCTTTGCTTAGTTGTTTCAAATTCTATGTCTCCTGAAGTTTTAATTTGTTCCTTTGGCTGGACCTGGACCCTGCACTGCTAATTTGCTGGGGCAATGCAAATACCATTTCTGGTTCCCTTGCAGAATCTGGCTGGAGCACAGGGCTCTTTCTTCTCTGGCAGTTAGGCTGCAACACAACGCTCCTCTCCGGCTTACTGGCCATTGCCATGCTAACTGCTGGCGTTTCCAAGAGCTCTGATGCTTTGAAGCTGACTTGGAAGGGAAGATCTGCCGACTCCCCCTTCAGTCCCCAGCCTGCTTTTCCAGGCTTCCTCACCGACCATTGAGGCGAATCCGCCTCCCTACTCCCCTTTTCTGTTACTTTATTAACTAACGCAGATTTGGGCCAAATTAACCTCTTTTACCTTTGCCCTCACTTGTACTTTGTAAAAATTGGCCTTAAATATCTGCTGTCTCATCTCCTTCCCCACATTTTTCTTGGGTATATATTTTTGGTTTAGTTCTTTTATCTTTTCAGGGTCTATGTATATCAGCTATTAAAAGAAAGTGCCTCTGGCCACTTGAGGGAGAAAGAATGATTAGCCTCCTTTTACAGATAAGGGACAGGAGGCTCCAAGGTCAGAACCTCAGGTCACAGGATGTTAACAACTTGCCTTGGGTCACAAAGATGTTAAGGTAGTTATTATCTTGTGTTTCTTGTCCCTGTGCTCTTGGGCACTGGACTTAATGCTTGGTTTGCTTGCAGGGGAGTGATTGGGAGTGCTGCAGGTTCAGTCCCAGAACTTTCCCCTCGCCCAACAAAGACCCCCCTCCCCCCCTTACAAGAGCTGCCCACACCCAGGCACCATATGAGCCTGGCAGGTGTCTTAAGGTCAGAGGCTTCAACCCCTTATTATACTGAGGCCAGAGAGGAGAGTGAAAGGTCCTAGCTCATGTGGCCTGTCAGCAGTAAAGGCAGAAATCCAACTCGGGTCTTCTCTTCCTCTGCTGGAGTGAAGTGTCTTTATTCATAAGTCCCATCTGGGGCCTGGATGGATTTAACCCCAGCTGCCATTTTTTAGAAGTTGGATGACCCAGATTCCATGATGCACAGTGGGATTGGGGCCTGTGCAGGGGCTCCCTCTGCCACTTCCCACCTGCTCCACAGGGATTTGGTATACTTTAAAATGCCACCTGCCCATGGCTCAAAGGGACACAGTTGAGACATAAGGAAAAGGAAATATAGAATGTAAGCTTTGTATCATTGTTGAATCTCTTGTACTTCTTAGCTGCGCTTAATAGGATTGCATAAAAGATTGTTCTTGTTCATGGGAAGTGTATACGTGAATTATAGTGTATGTTCAAGGATGTGTGCAGCTAGCTCTCATATGTTCAGAAGACAGAGCAATAGATGATGGATGATAGATGGGGCGGTGGGAGGGAGGGAGGGAAAGAAATAGCAATGTGACAGCATGTTAAAGTGGGTAGATTGGGCTATCGGGGGAGAGGGGTCAGGGTATGATGGAATTCTGTGTATGGGGTTAGTATTGTTTTTGCAACTGTTCCTATAACTTTGAATTTATTTCAAAAAAAAAAAAAAATGCCATCTGCCCAGCCCTCTCTCAAGTTTCAGCCTCCAGGGCTCTGGTTTTCCCATTCCCAGGAATTGTAAACTGTCACTGTATTTGGCCTGTACATACACTGTTTTAGGACTTCCAGACACATGGCTTTTAGTCCTGATGGTTTGGCTTTTCCCGCCTCTAGTGTCTTTTAGCTGCAATGCCACTGCCTGAGGACTGTGACAGCTGTAACTCCCTTCCTCCCCCATTCCATCAAATGGTCACCCTTCAAGTTGGTTGCTGTCAGCCGATCTTTATCTAGAGTCCTCTGTATGCCCAGTCTTGTGCTAGGGGTCAAGAAAAGTTATTTTGGAAACTTTGACTCTTAGGATGTCGGACCCATAGGTCTCTTTGAGATCATGAGATCTAAATACCTGATTGTAAAGAAGGCAAAGGGGAAGGGACTTGCCTAAGGTCCCAGCAGGTGCATGCTGACCTAAGGCTGGAACCCAGTCTGCTGGCTCCTGAGCATACACTCTGTTACTCATTGGTGCCTTCACCTGTCTAGTTGTTGAGAGCCAGGTCCTGTGTCAAACTCCCCTGAGAGCCATGGAGGAGTTTAGGTCTTGCTATGGAAGTGCTCTGGGAGTCCTGGGCAGAGGGATTGATGAAGGTATCTTATTACAGAGCCTGGTTTGCTTTTCTGAGCCATGTTAGCAAGTAGATTGAAAAGCGGGCCCGGGAAGTGGGCCATAGTTTGTATTCCCCAAAACTCCCTGAATGGGAGGTGTGGCAGCTGCCTCAGAACGGCCTGTTGACTTAGATTCAGTACAGTTTCACTGGGTGCCTCTTAGGCAATGCTAGTCCTGCAGCATGGGCTGGGATGGGGTGGGAATGAAGATGAGGAAGGCACTGCTCCTTTTGGTGGGTGTGTGGTGGAAGACGCTTAGGCTGAATTTGGCTCCCGCTGGGTCCCTCAGCTCGTTCAGGGTATAACCTGCACGATCATTTTCAGTGCGGAATCAGTGAAGCAAGGAAGGGGTATCACCTAAGGGAGAAGGTAGGACAGAAATCAGGAAAAGACAATTTTAGGATTCCTGGTACTGTTCTCAGAGTTTTGTAAGCCTCATCTCACTCAATACTTGGGACCTTGTGAGCAAGGTCAGCACTGTGAAATATCCCATCTTTGGAGAAATGAGGGAATGGCAGCTGAGAGAAGTAACTTCCCCAAGGGCACAGTACTAGGGAGTGGCAGAACTAGGATTCCAACCTAGCCCTCTGGCTCTGGGAGGGTTGGAGGATTGGAGCAGGTTGGGCTGGGAGGGGACCTCTGCATGCTGGGGTGAGCACAGTGGACATGTGCCTGTAGAGCAGGATGTGGCGGGGAAGAAGCAACTCAGGGTCCAGAGGGTGCTGACTTCTCCTTTCTCTCTGGGCCAGAGAGGAGGTGGCCAGTGTCCCCACATCTGGGGCAGCTGGGGAACCAGCCTGAGCCCAGCAGACTGGAGGAATAACGACCCATCCAGAATTTGTCTCTTAGAAACAAAACCCCAAACAAAGCCATCTTGGGGGCTGGGATTCAGAGAGTGCTGGAATGTTAGAGCTGAAAGGGATCCTGAATGTGTCCTTCTATAATATCCACAAGGAATTAGGTATTTGAGAGAGAGCTAGCTTTTCGTACTTCCCTTTCTTCACTGTTTTCCCTTTTTACCTTTGTTGGGATATAGACATGGTTCTAAGGGACAACTCATTTGGTTCTAAGAACACCTAGTGCTTAGTGAATGCTTAGCATATGCCAGGCACAACTGGAACTTTCTGCATTGAAGCCTTCTCCTGGATCAGTTCTAACCCCCAAACAAGAACAGAATCATGACAGCATGGAGGTGTGAAGTACATACAGGTCTTCTCATCCAGCTTCTGTCTGGGTGCAGGATCCTTCCCCAACTAGGTCCAGGAAACCTGTCACTTCTAGAGGTAGTTGTTGTAAGGTAGCTGTGATTGCCCCAAAGATCTTCCTTATAATGATCTCAAAGTGATTTCCCTACACATTCCTGCTGTTCTTTTTTTTTTTTTGAAAGTTATGTCATTTAATTATCAGTTAGAAGAACCACTATTTACTGAGCGCTTACTATCCGCCAGGTTCGGCACCAAGCACCTCACACACATCATCTCCTTTATTTATTTATTTATTTTTTTAATCTTCATTTTATTGAGATATATTCACATACCACGCACTCATACAAAACAAATTGTACTTTCGATTGTTTACAGTACCATTACATAGTTGTACATTCATCACCTAAATCAATCCCTGACACCTTCATTAGCACACACACAAAAATAACAAGAATAATAATTAGAGTGAAAAAGAGCAATTGAAGTAAAAAAGAACACTGGGTACCTTTGTCTGTTTGTTTCCTTCCCCTATCTTTCTACTCATCCATCCATAAACTAGACAAAGTGGAGTGTGGTCCCCATGGCCTTCCCAATCCCACCGTCACCCCTCACAAGCCACATTTTTATACAACTGTCTTCGAGATTCATGGGTTCTGGGCTGTAGTTCGATAGTTTGAGGCATCCACCACCAGCTACCCCAATTCCTTAGAACCTAAAAAGGGTTGTCTAAAGTGTGCGTAAGAGTGCCCACCAGAGCGACCCCTCGGCTCCCCTTGGAATCTCTCCGCCACCAAAGCCCACTTCATCTCCTTTCACATCCCCCTCCCGGCCAAGAAGATGTTCTCCGTCCCACGATGCCGGGTCTACATTCCTCCCCGGGAGTCACACTCCACGTTGCCAGGGAGATTCACTCCCCTGGGTGCCTGATCCCACGCAGGGGGGAGGGCAGCGACCCCACCTTTCAAGTTGGCCCAGCCAGAGAGAGAGGGCCACATCCGAGCAACAAAGAGGCACCCGGGAGGAGGCCCTTAGGCACAACCATAGGGAGGCCTAGCCTCTCCTCCGCAGCAACCGTCTTCCCAAGGGTAAAACTTATGGTAGAGGGCTCAACCCATCAAACCCTGCTGTTCTTAATTTTGTCTTCAGTGGCTCTCCAGAGAAAATATGATCCAGGAATATCAAATAAGTTGCATCTTGATGACCAACTCCAATCAGTTGGTAGTGGCTGCCTGAAGTCCTATGTGGAAAAGGGTCTGGAGTCAAGACTAGACTCAGAAGGAAAGTCCAGGGAGCAGTCAGATGACAGGTGGGTTTTGAGAGTTAGTTATCTTCAGTCGGTGGGGAGTGACTACTTGAAGAAATCTAAGACTGCATGGTTCAGTGAAATGGGCAGAACCACAAGTGATCATTAATATCTGCTGTGGGCACAGGAAAGGACAATATTGGGGCATGTGCCACAATATTATAATTCCTTGATCAGATGATCTCTAAGGCCCTGTGCAGTTAAATCCCATCTGTGACTTAAGAAAATGCTGACCTTTTAAAGAAGCAGAGGAACTGTCTATTCGCCCGTGTAATTTCTGTGCAGGTGGAGTTAACTGTGGAGAAGGAGGTGGCTGGCTTATGGGTGAAGATCCCATGCCTGGATCAGATTGGCAGCTGTACCTATGACGACGTGTGCGATGTGCTCAACACTCTCATCCCCCCAGGGCAGGCCTGCCCAGAGCCCCTGCATACCTACGGGCTCCCCTGCCACTGTCCCTTCAAAGAAGTAAGTACTCAGGGGAGGGCGGGCAGTACTGTGTGGCTAGAATAAAGAGGTGTTAGGAGAAGGATCCTTGCATTCTCCTCCTACAGATGCAAATTGATGTGACCCATCTTGAATTCACTTAACTTTTGGGGGCCTCAGTTTACCCATCTGTGAAATGGGAGACCTGGACTTAGATGTGCTCTCCAGGGCCCTTTTGCTATGATATACAATGTCCCGTGCTCTACAGCACTAAGGCAGTCTCTGATCTTGTGTAGTTCTTAGGAGAATGGGAGGGGCAGTTGTGGCTACAATCCTAGAGGTGGCTCTGGAGAGGGTCCCATCGGCAGGCTCCCACTGACCCATGGCTCCTTGGCTTTCCCACAGGGCACCTACTCACTGCCCAAGAGTGATTTCACCGTGCCTGACCTGGAGATACCCAGCTGGCTCAGCTCAGGGAACTACCGCGTCTTGGGCATCCTGAGCAGCGGTGGGAAGCGGCTGGGCTGCCTCAAGATTTCAGCCTCCCTCCAGGGGAAATAACATGGCACCAGCCACAACAGAGCAAGGGCTCCGTGGAAGGCTTCTCTCTTCCTCCATCTTACGTTTGTCAACGCCCGATTCCAACTCTCTTTCCCCTTCACACTCCTTCCGGTGCTGTTTCCACTCCCCTTGTTTAAAATCCTTTTGTGCTACCCACATATTAGGTTCAACAAACAGCCCTGATCTAAGGGAGGCTGAGTCTGGCTGTTCTCGATAGCCCGGGACATCAGCTGGGCTGGGCCTTTGCTCTCCTCTCCACCCCTATGGCGTTCTCCCCAAGAGCGTCATTCATTTCCTCAGTGGTCATCGGATGGGGTTTTGGACCCTCAGTTCAGACTGTCCCAATCTTGGCTTCCTGAAATACCTTTATGACTCTAATTTTTTAAAAAAGCTTTTGTCACTGATTTAAAAGCAGAGTAAGAGTACTAACATTTTAAATTTTTTTCTAATCCCCTTTACGATAAAGAGACTGAGGTAGTTATCATAATCTATTCCTCAGTTAGCTTCTATGATTAATTTTGTACTCTTTTCCAGGTTTTTCCAACTAACACTGGGGTAAGCTGTATTCTGGAGAGGCTGGGCATGTGTTAGTAAGAGATCTCTTAGGGGAGATATTGAAGAATGCTCTATGTGCTTAAGATAGAGTTTGGCCTATAAGGCCAAATGAGATAAAAATGAATGACAAGGGCCACGAGAAATATGTCATCGTCCAT
The DNA here is from genome assembly GCF_015220235.1 of Choloepus didactylus. Taxonomy (NCBI): domain Eukaryota; kingdom Metazoa; phylum Chordata; class Mammalia; order Pilosa; family Megalonychidae; genus Choloepus; species Choloepus didactylus. The sequence continues at coordinate 95,789,717 of NC_051319.1, forward strand.
ATGTCTTCCGTTTTCTCTTTTTTGATAGAGACATGGCTACAATAAATATTTCTTACACTATACCAAAAAAAAAAAAAAAAATAGCACATATGCACTGAAACAAGGCAACCAATGCCCCATCTTGAGTTAGGGTTATAATCCAGGATGGTGGGGACTGGAGTAGATTGGAGGGGGCACATCTAGTCTGTAGGGCACCTCCTCTCTAGCTCCAACCAATTCATGCCACATATGAATGTGGGCCCCGTATTGCCAAACATTTTAAATTTTTTCCCTTAGAGAAGCTAGGAATCCAGGCTTTTTTATGACATCTGACAATTTTTAAATATCAGCAACAAATTATTTTTTTAAATACTGCAGGCCAAAGAGAGCCAAGCAGCCTTGTCAGTGAGAGAAATCAGGCTCATGGATGGTCAATTTGCAACCTCTGATCTAAGAGCATGGATGCCTTGTCCTTTCAGTCCCAAGACAACTCCTGGCACCATTTTTTGCTCCATAGGTCAAATCTGTAATGTCTGGCTCCAAGGAAAAGGCTCTTCTGGTGCTAGGGGAGGTAGAGGCGGCCTTGTAAGGGAATCACGAGTTTGCCTGCCCCATCCTTGGAGCCCTGCCGGGGTAAATGGGGCAGGTGCTGATGAATTGGTGCCACCAGCAGCTGCTCTAAGGAGCAGGGATCCCACGAAGAGAGGTTGGACTCTGATGTCAGGCTCTCCGAGTTTGTTCACTTGCTCCATCATCCCATGACAACTTTCAGCTATGTCTGAACCCTGGACCAGCCCCCGGTCTGGGCTCATTTGAAGCCTGAAATGGCAATAAATCTTTTTAACCTGCTGGGAAGTTTTTGTCTTGGCTGTATATTTCATTTATCCATCTCGGGGGATCTCAGAAGCTTGTTGGTGGTGGGCTGTTTCTGTCAGAAAGAACAAAGACTCGAGTATCTCTTGAGGATTTGTTTCAGGAGTACAGAGAAGCTGAGATGATTCCAGGGACTAACTGTTCTATTTCATGAGCTGCATGTTGTTTCTGTTTCATCCTGCCCAGTCATCATCCAACATATTCTATCTGCTGTTTTGTTTTCCCATCACATCACAACCTCCCCAGCCTTCCTTCCCATTGGATCTTTCAGCCTTATTCTTGGAGATGTTTCCTGTGTCGTATTCTGGAATGGAATCTGATTAGCTCAGTTAATCTTCTCATGCCATGCCATGTCTTAGAATAAAATGGCAACCTTGGGTTGAGTGCTCCTCCGGGTCCAATCAACTCTTGTGAATAAGAAGTGACACTATCAAATATGGCTGCCCCTGGGTACCCTGGCTTAGCCACTGTTGGAAGGGGTTGTGGGTGACTAGACCCTTCTAACATTATTTGTACATTTATTCTCTTACCTAAGGGCACACAACCTTCCCATACATACAGTTCTAAAGAGGCCTTTGTCTCACAGTCTGTCACCATAGAAATATATTCACTCCTGCAATCGGATGGTATCTACAAAAGAATATTTTTAGCTTTAAATAACAGCTCAACTAAAGGTGACTTAGACAAGGCATCTATTATCTCAAATAACAAGCTGTTGGTGGTTAATTGGTGTCTCGATGACACAAGTGCCCAGGTTCTTTATATCTGTTCCTCTGCCATGCTCAGGGTGTTGGCAGTTCTCTCATGGTTCCATTGTTTTGCAATTCCAGATATTATGTATATGTGATATCTCTTCAGAAAATTCTCTCCAGGAGCCCTTTAATGGATTTTCCCTCTGCTTATTGTCCAGAATTGTGTCACATAGTTGTAGCTGAGCCAATCTCTTGGCAAGGAGATTTACACCACCAGGAGCAGTTTAGACCAATAGTGATTCACCCCTTGGAGGCAGGGAAAAGCCCAGCCCACCTTGAAAGACACCACTTGGAGTTAGGGCGGAGGGTAGCTGTTGGGTACATAACCACCCGAGTCTGCCACTGTAATCCCAAAGTCATGTCCATCTAACACATCCAGGAACAAGGCCAAGGGGTAGTATCAAAAATTGCATACCAGTCTTCTTATTGGTCTCAGTTGTTTCAGAAGAGATGTTCTTTCTTGTTATTTTGCAATCATGCATGTGAACTGTAACATCAGTCTCAATGTTTCAGTCCAGATGTTCTTTCTTGTTATTTTGTAATCATGCACATCAAATGTAACTTCTAGCATCCCTGATAAATGTGGAGCAACCAGGCTACTCTATTTCATCCATTCAAAAGTATGTATTAGCATTCAAGAATAGACAGGGAAACACTGAGAAAGAAAAACTTCGAAGCCACAACTAGCCTTTCCATACATAAAACATGCTGAAGTTCAGAAATAGACTCAACTGCATGTGGAAATTTCATATGTTAAAGGTGTCATTTTATGTCACTGGGCAAGATGAACTTTCTAAGGTGCTGAGCTGACTGGGAAGAAATTTGGAAAAAGATGAAAATAGATCTGAACTTCATATCATTTGCAAGAATATTCTCCAAATGGATCAGATATCTAAAGTGTAGAAAAATGAAATCATACAAATATTGGGAAAAAATAAGTGCAAAAGAAAGGCGATTGACAAACTGATACATAAATTTGCAAAAAAAAATTTTAATTGCTTAGCAAAAGCACCATAAAGTAAAAAATGTTTTGGGAGAAAATATTTATGACATATAGACAAAGGACCAATATCCCTAATATATAACAAATTAAAAGTTGAAGGACATGACCAAAAACCTGATAGAAAAATGAGGAAAAGACATGACAGACAACTCATTCATGCACACGTGCGCACACAAAGATTTTTAACAAGGACCCTTAGTTTTTCCTCATGTTTATAGAAATGCAAGTTAAAATAATACCTCTCAGGTGAAAAATAAATATGTTGATACATTCTATTAGGCAAGGCTGTAGCAAGACAGGCCCTTATACATTGTTGGTAGGAGTGCAAACTGTTAACACCCTTCTGGAGGGGAGTTTGTCAGTACCTAACAAAACTACAAAAGCACTCACCCTTTGATCAGTTGTTCCATTTCTGGGAATTTCCTCTGAAGGTACACCACTGACAACACAAAATTGCATATGCACAAGATTGTTCATTGTAGCATTGTTTGTAATTGCAAAATATTAGGAATAACCTAAATACTCATATAGGAATGTAGCTGAATAAACCGTAGTGCAGCCACACAACGGAGTACCATTTAGCTGTTAAAAAGAATGAGGAACATCTCTGAATCGATATGAAGTTGTTTCCAGGATATATTTTTAAGTGTGAAAAACAAAGTGCAAAAAAGTATAGTGTGCACTTTTCATGTAGGAAAAAAGGGGATGTAAGATAATATACACGTATCTGTTCATTGTGGAAAAATAAATGCAGGAAATATTAACTAGAAATCAATGGAATTAGTTTTCTACAGGGGGTGAAAAGAAAGGCGAAATGATGACAGGGTAAAAAGGATGATGGGGGTGGGACACTTTTTTTTTTTTTTTAAATTCAGTTCTATTGAAATACATTCACACACCGTACAGTCATCCATGGTATACAATCCACTGTCCACAGTATGATAACAGTTATGCGTTCATCACCACAATCTATCTCTGAACATTTTCCTTGCATCAGAAAGAACCAGAACAAGAATAAAAAATAAAAGTGAAAAAAGAACACCTAAATCATCCCCCCATCCCACCCCATTTGTCCTTTAGGTTTTATCACCATTTTTCTACTCATCCATACACTAGATAAAGGGGGTGTGATCTACAAGGTCTTCACAATCACACTGTCACCCCTTGTAATCTACATTATTATATAATCATCTTCAGAAGTCCAGACTGCTGGGTTGGAGTTTGGTAGTTTCAGGTATTTACTTCTAGCTATTCCAATACATTAAAACCTAAGAGGTGTTATCTATACAGCACATAAGAATGTCCACCAGAGTGACCTCTCGACTCCATTTGAAATCTCTCAGCCACTGAAACTATTCGTCTCATTTTGCATCCCCCTTTTGGTCAAGAAGATACTCTCAGTCCCACGATGCTGGGTCCAGATTCATCCCTGGGAGTCATATTCTGCATTGCCAGGGAGATTTACACCCCTGGGAGTCGGGTCCCACATAGGGGGGAGGGCAGTGAGTTCACCTGTTGAGGTGGCTCGGTTAGAGAGAGAGAGGGCCACATCTGAGCAACAAAGAGGTACTCAGGGGGAGACTCTTGGGCACAATTATATGCAAGTTTAGCCTCTTCCTTTGCAGTAACAAGCTTCATAAGGGCAAGTCCCATGATCGAGGGCTCAGCACATCAAACCGCCAGGGACACTTCTTTTTGTGTATCTTTCTGTGAAGCTGCATCTTAGAACCACAGTAATGTTTCTCAAACCCCCAAAATAATCAAAATCAACCCAGATGTGAGAGGAAATCAGAATAATACAAGAACAAATATAATTTTCAGATGAATAATATAAACACACCGGAAGCGGCAGGGAAAAAAAATTAACCTGTTAATTTTGATGGGATACTATAAAGCTAGAGACAAAAGGAAGAGTACCCAAATACTGTACTCTTGTTAGTCATTTTTTTTCCCCTACAAGAGTAGAGGTGAGCAATTCTGAAATTATGTGTATAGTAGGAATGAGAAAAGTAGTTATATTGTGGATAATGAGAGGATGGGGACATGTCAACAGGACACAGAAGCCGACTTGATGGAGCTCCTGATGCCCAAATCTAAGGCAATTTGAGCAAAAAACATAATAAGGATAGGAATGGCTTATAATCTGTTGAATAAAATAAATTTTTATGTATTCATATACATGTATATGTATATATACTGTATACATTCATATACAGTAGAATCTCAAATGTAGAAAGAATGAGAAATAGAAAGGCCATCCTTAGGCTAACACCATAGTAATAATTGTTGCTGACAGTAGCATCTCAGGATTTTAAAATTAGTGGATGAAAGTATGATGAGAAACAGGATTTTCAGAGTCTCAAAATATCTCCTCACAAGATATTTATTAATTGCAAAGGGAAAATTTTTCACGTTACAGTTGAGAAAACTGGCAGACATCATCTTCACCAAGTGATCAAAGTGTTCTCGCCAGTAGTAAGACGTACCGACGCTGTGTACCTCCCAATGTGATATACTGATAAGGGCACACGTCACTTCTGTGGTATTCTTGCCAAAAATGTATGATCTCAATCTAATCATGAGAAAAGATCAGAAAACCCAAATTGAGAGATAGACTACTGTGCCAGTTTGTATTATGTCCCCCCAAATGCCATTATCTTTGATGTAATCTTGTGTGGACAGACCTGTCAGTGTTAATTAGATTGTAATTCTTTGAGTGTTTCCATGGAAATGTGCCCCATTCAACTGTGGGTGATGACTCTGATTGGATAATTTCCATGGAGGTGTTACCCCACCCATTCAGGGTGGGTCTAAATTAAATCACTGGAGCCCTGTAAATGAGCTGACAAACAGAAGGAGCTCAGTGCAGCTGTGAGTGACATTCTGAAGAGGAGTTACGGCCAAGAGGGACACTTTGAAGAAAGCACAGGAGCTGCAGATGAGAGACAGTTTGAAGACAGCCGTTGAAAGCAGACTTTTGCTCCAGAGAAGCTAAGAGAGGACAAATACCCCAAGTGCAACTAAGAGTGACATTTTTGAGAAGCTGCAGCCTAGAGAGGAGCATCCTGGGAGAAAGCCATTTTGAAACCAGAACTTTGGAGCAGACGCCAGCCACGTGCCTTCCCAGCTAACAGAGATTTTCTGGACGCCATTGGCCATCCTCCAGTGAAGGTACCCGATTGCTGATGTGTTACCTTGGAATTTTATGGCCTTAAGACTGTAACTGTGTAACCAAATAAACCCCCTTTAAAAAAGCCAATCCATTTCTGGTGTTTTGCACTCTGGCAGCATTAGCAAACTAGAACAACTACAGAATAACTGGCTGATAATCTCTTTCAAAAGTGTCAAGGTCAGGAAGGACAAGGAAAGACAGGAATAGTCACAGATTGGAAGAGAATAAAGAGGTATGATGACTAAATGCGTTGTGGAATACTGAATTGAATCCTGGGCCACAAAAAGGACCAGAAGTAGGATTGCACCAATGTTAGTTACTTGGTTTTGGTAATTATAGCTATAGTTAAGATGTTAACGTTAAGATTGAAAGCTAAGTGAAGGGTGTATGGGAACTCTATTATTTTTCAATTTCAGTTTTGGATGGAAAAAGGAGAAATGAGTCCTGCTTGCATGCAACTTCAGTACAGGAAGGGAGGCAGATAAACGGTTCTGCAAATAAGCATTATAATGGTGATGTGTTGCAAAAGAGAGGTCATTGGGGAGTGCAGTGGACGGGGTCAGAGAGGAGTCTCCTGAGAAAGTGATTGTTGAGATCGGATCAGTGAGTAGGAAATAAGTAGGTAAAGAGAGAGGGAAAGAGTTTCAAGTGGAGGGATAGCATATGCAGAGTCCCTGCAGCTAGGGGAGCATGGGGCTTTGGGGGAATTGGGCAAAGGCCCGCATGGCTGGAAGGAACGGGTGCCATTGGTGCAAGAAGCTGGAGGAGTGGGAGGGACCAGATCACCCACAACCTTTGGTTCAAATGCACGTTTCCCTGATCGAGTCCAACTTCTTAAGGCTGAGTTCACTTGAGAATTTCCCCTTGAGAAGGTCATAGCACCACAATTTCACTTCCAACTGGTATTGGCATGCCAGATAGAGGTTCTGCCTTTTTTGACCTTTGAAATCACACCTGGGAATTGTTTGAGGGGTCCTGTTTGGGGTTAAGCCAGGTACAACCTAGACATTGTTTGCCAACAACAGATCTTGTAGATCCTTAGAGAGTGGCCTATCAGTTTCATTCCCAGGGTCACAGGCTTATTAGCCACTGCCCTTAGATCCCTCAGTGGCCAACGCTTAAACCCTCAACTGCATGTGGGTAACTTCCCTTGCCACCACCCCACCCCCTGCCCCCCAGACACAGGGTTTCTTGCTCAGCAAAATCAACTCTTCTGTCCCTCTTTCATTCAATGGCCTTGTTGAAGATTCAAGTTTAGCTTCTTTTAAATATGATTTTGAATCTCATTCCCCTCTATGCCCTATTCATAGTCCAGCTCAAACATGTTAAGACAGATGACATTTGTCCAGTAAAGGAGTGCAATGGGAAATAATTCTGGGGATCCTGGTGGCCAGGAGTGCCTCACCCCCCACCCCCACATCCTCTCTATCTTTTCAAATATCACTAGTCTATCAGGTTCCGGTTTATACCAAAGAAGCACATGGCAGCAGAGAATTCAGCCTGCAATACCACAATCGGAATGATCCGTTTGGGACCTGTCAGAGATCTCAGCATGCTTGCTACAATCAGAAAGTGTTTTCTGTACCAGCCACATGGTGGCCGAGTTTCCTTATCTGGTAGCTTACTTCCCTAATCTGATTTTGCACATTGCCCTAATCTGTACTCAAACCTTAGTCCCAGGATTGGCCTATCCACCATCTGCAGATTGTTCATTGCTATGAGAAGCAGCAATTTTTGCATCCCTTTTCCCAGAGGTTCTCTGCAACTCAGAGTCTATTAACTTCATGGGGTTTGTGCTCACCTCTGAAATTGTATGCAAAATTTAGCGAGTGTGAATATATGTGGAAGGATGATCCATAACTTCGTTTAGAATGTTAATGAGATTTATGACTGCCCCCGCAAAAGTTACACGACCTGCCTCACCCACATTCTATTGCTCTGTATTCTGTGGAAAAATAAATGCAGGAAACGTTAGCTAGAAACCAGTGGAATTAGTTTTCTAATACACTTCCCAAAGCCTCACCCCTGGGCTTATGACCAGGGTCCCATCAGAGGAAAGATTTTGTTTTTGGCTTGTAACTGTCTTATCTCATAGACTCCCTGCCTTTTCTTCATGATACCTCAGCCACCTCACATCTCCTCTGAAAGGTTATTGTTTGATATTTCAACCACTGGTATATGGCGATATATTACAGAATGGGAACTCTGCTAACTCCAAATGGGGTTCCTGTTATTCAAACCCTAATACCAATCATCTCATAGAAGGTGGGGTTGAAAAGTGATGTTCCTAATAAATACTCATTATACCTTAGATCAATATGTTTCATACTTTCATGTATGGGTGTTACATTTCACAACAAAAAGTTTTTAAAAAGTGGTGTTTCCTTTAGGGTGAAACAAATCATTTTCTTTCATCCCCTCAAATGAAGTTTCTTTAATTATAAAAACAATACTCCTTTTTAAAAAATGCAACAACACAGGCAAACAAAAAAAGAGCATAAACTTTTACTCATAATTCAATCCACTCAGAGATAATTCCTATTAACATCTTATGTTCTGCATGTACTTCAAAATTACTTGACCATATGCATATGATTGCTGTTTTTTGTTCTTTGTTTTTAAACTTTCTGTTCATTTTTTTATGATTGCTTTTTAACAGCAAAATGGAATTATGCTTCACATTCTTTTTTTAATTAACTATTAACTATATCAAAAAATTAAAAAAACATACAATAAAAAAAACATTTCAAACAAACCAAAACAAGGATCTTTTTTAAAAAGTTTTATTGAGATATACTTGGTATACAGTAAACTGTACACATTTAAAGTGTACAGTTTGATGTTTTGACATATGTACACACCTGTGAAACCATTCCCACAACCATGATAGTGAGCACATCCATCACCCCCAAAGTTTCCTCACACCTCTTTGAAATACCTCCCTCTCACCCCTCTCTGCACCAACACACCACTAATCTTTCTGTCACTATAGGTCAGTCTGCATTTTCTGGATTTTCATATGAATGGAATCATACCACTTGGTCTGGGTTCTGTCACTCAGAATAATTACTATGAGAGTTATCCATGTGATTGTGTACATCAGTAGTTTGGTCTTTTTTATTGCTAAGTAGTATTCCACTGCATGGATAGTCTACAATTTGTTTATCCATTCACTTGTTGATGGACACTTGGATTGTTTCCAATGTTTTGGTACTATAAATAAGCCAACATGAGCATTTGTGTACAAGTCTTTTATATGTATTTCCTTTTCATTAAAGTAAATATCACAGATGGAATGGTTGAATCACTTGGTAAGTGAATGTTTAACTTTTTAAGGAACTACCAAACTGCTTATCAAAGAGTTTGCACCACTTCCCAGTCACAACAGCAATATGTGGAGTTTCAGTTCCTCCACAGCCTTGCCAACACTTAGTATAGTATTTTGAATTTTAGCCATTCTGATAGGTGTACAGTAGTATCTCATTATGGTTTTAATTTGCATTTACCTAATCACTAATGATGTTGAACATCCTTTAATATGTTTTCTTTAGTGTAGTAATGTAGTGTCTATTAAAATCTTTTGCCCATTTTCAAGAATTGAGTTGTTTCTTATTGTTGACTTTCGTAGTTCTTCATGACTTCTGGACATGAGTCTTTCATCAGCTCTATGATTTGCAAAGATTTTCTCCCATAGTGGCTTTCTTTTCATCCTTTTAATAGGCAGCCTTTTTAGGAGCAAAAGTTTTAATTTTGATGAAACACAATTTAGCAATTTCTTCTTTTATGGGTTGTGCTTTTGGCGTGGTATCTAAGAAATCTTTGCATATCACAAGGGAACAAAATTTTTTCTCTGCATTTTCTCCCAAAATTTTTTATAGTTTCAGGTTTTCAATTTAGGTCTATGACTCTCTTTGAGTTAATTTTTGTATTTGGGGCTGTGATGGTTTGAAGCTGTTGTGTACCCCAGAAAAGATCATGTTCTTAAAGCTAACCCCTTCCTCTGGATGTAGACCTATGTGAGTGGGACCTTTTGTTAGGTCATTTCAGTTGAGGCATACCCCAAGTGGGTCTTAATCCTCTTACTGGACCCTTTATAAGAGCATGAAATAGAGAGAAAGTGCAGAAGCAGAGAGAGGAGGACATGAACAGAAGCTCATAAAGAAAGCCACAGACTGAGCAGCCAGAAGCTGAAAGCAATGAAATCCAGGAGAGAAGGACCAGCAGATGCCACCATGTGCCTTGCCATGTGAAAACAGAGAACAGCGTTGCTGCATTGCCTGTTGATGCCTTGATTTGGACATTTTCACAGCCTCAGAACTGTAAGCTTGCAAATTCCCATTGTTAAAAGCCAGCTCATTTCTGGTATATTGCATTTCATCAACTTTAGTAAACTAAAACAGGGTCTAAGTACAGATCCATGTCCATTCATTCATTTCTCTATTTATTTTGCATATGGATATCCAATTTTTGGAGTGCCATATCTTGAAAAGGCTACACTTTCTCCACTTCGTTGCCTTTTCACCTTTGTCAATAATCAGTTGCCCACATATGGGTGGAGTTTACTTCTGGTCCATTGATCTATTTGTCTATATTGATGCCAACTCCATTCAGTTCTGATCATTGCAACTTTGTAATAATTCTTGAAATCAGAAAATATTAATCCCCCAACTTTGTTCTTTTTCAAAGATATTTTGCCTATTCTAGTTTCTTTGCGTTTCCATATGAATTTTAGAATTGGCTTGCCAATTTATACAAAAAATCCTGCTGAAATTTTGATTGGTATTGCATTAAACCTATAGATCAGTTTGGGGAGAATTGATATCTTAATGAGTCTTTTCATCCATGAACAAGGTCTCTCCATTTATTTAGATCTTCTTTAATTTCTTTTAGTGAAATGTTATTGTTTTCAGTATGCACATAAATTATTGCATATTTTGCAGCTATTGTAAATGGTAGTGTTTTAAATTTTGATTTCTGATTGTTCTCAGCTAGTGTATGGAAATATAATTGGCTTTTTAACATTGATTTTGTATCCTGCCACTTTGCTAAGCTGACATATTAGTTCTAGTAGCAATTTTGTAGTTGGTATTGGATTTTCTAATTTATGATCATGTCATCTTCAAATAAAGACAGTTTTGCTTCTTCCTTTCCAATCTAGAGGCCTTTTTATTTTTCTCCCTGATTTCATTGTCTACAATATCTGGTAAAATATTGAATATAAGTGATGAGAGTGGACATTTCTGTTTGTTTCTGACCTTAAGGGGAAAACATTTAGTCTTTCCCCATTTAAGTCTGATATTAGCTATAGATTTCTTGTAGATACCTTTTATCAGTTGAAAAAGTTACCTTCTTTTTTTAGTTGCTGGGAGTTTTACATCAGGAATAGACATTAGATTTTGTCAAATGCTTTTCTGTGCCTATCAAAATAATCACGTTTTTCCTTTTTAGTTTATTAATATGGTGAATCGTGTTGATTGATTTTCAAATGTTAAACCAACCTTGCATTCCTGAGATAAACTCCACTCAGTCATGATGTATTATCCTTTAAATATACTGTGGGATTTTGTTTGCTAAAGTTTTATTCAGAATTTTTACATCTATGTCCCCATGAAGGATTTTGATCTGTAGCTTTATTTTCTTGTAATGCCTTTGCTTGGTTTTAAGTAACATACTGTTTTTAGCACCTTTTTTTTTAACTACTGATAAATCACAAATATCTTTGCACATCAATAGGTATACTTTTGCATGTTTGGGGACATCATATCATTTTGTTGTGGATGAATCATAATTTATTTAACTTAATGTTGGGTGTCTGCTTCCAACTTTCTTACTATTACAAACAGTATTAAACTCTCCTTTTGCATACATCTTTGCAGACAAAAGAGATTCTTAGGATAGTTTCAATAGTGAAGTTTGTGGGTCAGAGGGTGACATTTTTAAAATGCAATTTTATTGAGATATATTCATACACCATACAATCCATCCCAAGTATACAATCAATGGTTCACAGTATCTTCACACAGTTGTGCATTCCTCACCATGATCATACATTTTAAGACTTTGGTGTTGCAAAACTGTCCTTCTGAAAAGCCTTAAGAATATATACTCCCATTGCAGGGTATAATATTGTCTTTAAAACAGAGAAACAAAAACTGAAAAAAAAAAAACCTGTTCCCAAACTTAGTATTATTTTTAAAAGCAGATCAGTAGTCCTTGCACACAATGAAATCCCTTTCCCTCATACAAACTGCTCCAGCCCCTTCAACCTAAATCAACTCAAATGGCCTTAACATAGCAAAGAAGTTACAAAAAAAGAGGTGATCTTCTAAGCAGGGAACACGCATATCATTGAGGTATTAACAGGAATGTAAGTCTTGCTGAAACATGAAAATATAATGAAAGATCACCAAGAGATATGTTTTTGTCCCTTAACCTACTTTCTTATACACTTGTATCTCCAGGGCAACAGAGTAACTCGCTGATGGGAAACTCATCTATTTGCACACGCGTGGTGGAAGGATAGACTGTTTTCTTTCTTTCTTTTCTTTTCTTTTTGTTTTTTTTTTTTTTTGACTTTCAGAATGCCAGAGCTGCAAGAGCCCTTAAGAATCAATTAGTCCAACCCTGCATTTTATAGATAGGGAAACTATGATCCCACAGGAAATCAGTGGCAGAGGCAGAGTTGAGCAAAATTACTGCTAAGGTCTAATTTTGCTCTGACTCTATGACTGAGAATAGTATCTAAATAGAAAATCCCTCTCCCCAACATACACTTTTCTAAATCTGATGCTTTAAAGGCAGCTGCCTAAGCATAAGAGAAAGCAACTGCTTTTGCACTTGCATTTATGCTTGATCTGTGTTTCCAGGGATACCATGGGCAAATGGCATCCCTTTTCCCATTAAGTGAGGCTGATACTACAGATGTTTGTATGTGATTGGTTCAGGGGTACAAAAGACCCCCAAAGAAATCCAAAACTAAATACGTAGAGCCTGAGAGTTATCAGTACTAATTTGTGTCACCTGCATTTCTCTTGGAAGGATAAAGAAGTTGCTAATTAATATAGAGATGTTGGGGTTTGATGAATGTATATGAGTTCCACAATGAAAGTCAAATTAGGGATGGGAAGAAGGGAGAGCTATCAGAGTAAAAATAGATAATTATGCATAGACACCTGTGGAGTTGGCTATGGAATGGTTGATGGGTTGGTTCAGCTCATAGATGGCTTGGTATGTCCCAAATATACACCCCAAAAGGCCCATGATGCTAATCATGATGTCCTTTGCAATGGTGATGCAGCTCATGTCTTCAGGGTAGAAGGTGAGGATCTCCAGGAAGGGTGGGATGATGAGGGCCAGTGCACTGCTGCTCACGGAGCCCACCAGGGAGATGATCATGTCCAGGCGGGGGATGATGATGGCCGAGACACCTGCAAGCAAAGAAGAAATTGAGAGCCACTGAATGTCCCTGCAGGAAGCTAAGAAGTACACCATCTTCTTGGAGCCCTAGGAGCCTGAGAGACTGCTCCGGGGAGGTGGGGAGCCCACTGTGGGTTTGAGCAGCGGGCCAGGAACCACGGCCCTGGATGCCAACCCGTGCTTTAACCACCAATAAGATGCTTTCCTTTTATGTTTTATCTATTGGATTTTCACATATAATCTTTACTGGAAGGGCTACACTCATCTATTATAACCTCCTCATTGTAGAGACAGGGAAATATAGAGCTACAGAGGCAACAGGACTTGCCCAAGGTCCAAGGGCTGAGATGAGAATCCACTGAGATGTCCAATCTAAGGTCCTTTCCTATCTACCGTGTTGCCTCCTATGTAAATGAAAGAACATGGCACACAGTAAGGACTCCACAGATGTCTGAACCTCACCCAGATACTGAATCAACCTTTTTTACTATCTATATAATGTAGCCACTATCTAGAAGCAAGGATGGATACAGAACAAGAGTCAGCCCTTTTGCTGTGGGAATTTCAACCACTTGTTTTCCTATTCTTAAAATGATCCTGGACATAAAACATGAAGATGGCATTAGTCTGCTCACCACCCCCCTTCCCTTATCTTCTACAAACACTCCTGAATCTTCTTGTCTTATACATTTGATGAACATATGTTGTGGATTTTCCAGAAGAGTCCCAACTTCAATAATATTTGAATGAGTAAATAAACACTTTGTGTGATTTAATCTTATATAACGAGATTATTTTCCTATGAAATAATTAGGGGAAAACTGTTCTGGAAAGCAAGTATAACTGGCTGGATTCTTGATAGAAACATCACCTCTTTCTGACAGTGTTCTAACATATTTCCAACATATCCGATCAGGGAATGAGAGAGACTCATAGACCGTCACAGTTGGAAGTCCATCACTCTGCTGATGTAAATCCTAGCCCACAGCTTTCCTTTATCAAATGTTTAATAAGCTGCTTACCAGAGAAGGTACTGAGAAAAATAAGTGTTTGTCCCCCAGAAGAACTTATGACAAAGGGACAGAGATGTGTTCAAAAAAAAAAAAAAAGCTGTAATGCAAGGCACACCAGAAGAGTGTTCTAAGAAGACTCATGTCTGGTCATGCTAACCACTGCTCATGGCTGCCCATGGCCCAAACTACCTTAGCTCAAGACCCTGAAGCGCTTGGGCCCTGCCAAATGCTCTGGCCTCATCTCTCATCACTCCTCACTGCTTTTCCTTCTCCAAAGGGGCCACATGTAAGTACTTGCCTCAGATTTGTATACAGCCTGCTCCCTAAGCCTGCAACATTCTTCAATCCTCCATCTATCTCCTACTTATCTTTTAGGTCTTAACTGAAATATCATCTCCCTGGAGAGGATGCCCTGACCTGGCGCAGGCTGAGTTACAGGACCTTCCTATGTGCTCTTGAGGTATTCTCTACTTACCTCCATCTTCACATGTATCACAAGGTGCTGGAATTAATTCCTTGCATGTATTTCCCACTCAACTGTAAGCCCCATGAGGGAAGGGGCTACATCTTCTTCATTACTCACTATTGTATCCCAGGTGCCTAGCACAATGCTGGGCGTGTAGTGGGTGCTCAGCAAATGTGCAATGAATGAATGGAAGGTAAAGGAATTGATAAGTGAATAAAGGAGGAGGAAGTGGTCATTCAGTGTATACCAGAAATAGGACATGTCTTTAGAAAGCCAGCTGTCTCTAGCCATTCCTCTGATCCTTTGGGGCCTGGGCTACTCTGTCTTTCTCTTCAACATACACCCTTTGTATCAAGAATCTCAAAACAGTGTGTTTACATGACCTTCCTGGCTTCGTACAGACAGGGAACCCTCTGTAATACCTTAAATCAAGTGGGGTGCAATTTCTGCTTACAGAACCCTATTTGTAGGGAAGATTATGATCCCATAGCATGTTCTCTGCTGGACAGCTCCAAGAATTACATTTCTCCTGACCCTGAGCCAAGACTTGATTCCCTCAACTTTGAACTCTGACTCCTTTAAGACCAAGCTTGCTCTCTTCCCTGCACAATAATCACACAGGTGTTTAAGGAAAGACAGAAATTCTTCCTGAGCCTTTTTTTTCCACAGATAAAACATCCCTACTTCTTTTGCTCATTCCTCATGGGGCATCTTTTCTTATTCTCCTTCTCTGGATATGCTCCAGAGAAAGAATTCACCAGCTCTGTTCACGATGTTCCCCAAACACCCACTATGGCACCTAACTTAGAGTCAATCAGTGAATGAATGAATAGAAGGAAGCATGAAGGAAAGAAGAAAGGGAGGGAGGAGAAAAGGGTGCATCCAACAACGTTTTCCAAGATTTCTAACAATCCTGCTCCTTGGGGTTTTTCTATGGTTAAACACCACTTTATGATATGGGACTTGAACTTAATTTATGATAGGAAGGGGTATGGTATCATGGAGAGACTTAGGTTTGGGTGCTGCCAGCTTGAGTTCAAATCCCAGCTCCTTTACTTACTTGCTTCATGACTTGGGCTTGTTACTTAATTTCTCTGGACCACAGTTCCCTTGTGGGTATTAGGTAATGTCAGTGTGGTGTCCAACATATAAGAAGCACTCTGTATGTTATAAGAATGGATGATTGAATGAATGATGTCTCTTTCCCCATAAACCAGCCAACATGTTCTTTCTATGTGTGGGCAGTAGAGATTACTGTAATAATTTCTATATGGTAGTTATGTTAAGCCCATTTTTTTCAGGAAGACAAGTTGAGGTTCAGGGAGGTGAAGTATCCTACCCAAGGTCACAAAGAAGGCAAATGGCCGAGCCAGTGATGGTGGGGTGGGCACCAGCGTGGCTCCTAGCCACAGCTTTGGGAAAAGAGTGCCATTTTATCCTACTCACAGGTCAGACAGACCAAGGCTGTGCGGACAGACAAGTCTGCAAACAGTGCCCAGCTCTCTGACACCTTGGAGATGGCGAAGGGGATGATGATCTCAGCCGGGACGTGAAACTGGAGGGCGTAGGTGAAGAAGATGCCAATAGAGTACATCAACTTGACTGACTGGTACAACCTGCAGACAGATCGAGAGGACATGAAATGGGATGTGGCTCCCTGGGAAAGGTCATTTAGGACTTACACATCGCTTGGAAGCCAGTGATTGTCCCTGAGTTATAGAACAGGCTAACTTGCAATGACTCAGGTGAGACTGAGCATCAGAGTTGCCTGGGGAGATTTCTAAAAGCTCACATTCCTGGAGATTCTGATTTGACAGGCCTGGGGCTCAGCAACTTGTGCCTTTTTTACTTTTATTGTTTTAAAGTAATATTTGCATAGAGTAAAATTCAGTCTAAAAGTTATACAGTGAAAAACCTTCCTCAAACCCTGATTCAGTTTTCCATTCCCTTTTCCACAGACAACCACTCTTAAGTTTTCTTGTGGCCCTTCCAGAAGTAAACTGTGTCTATGCCAGCTGATAAGAATGTAGGCACAGGGGAGGAAAATAAGATGGCAGCTAGGTGAGACAGGGCAAAAAAACACCTCCATGAAAAATACTGGATAAAAACCAGAAAGTGACCCAGAGCACCAGTTCCAGCAATGCACCAGCCAGACAAATCTGCTAAATCAACAGGGACCATGCATTTGGTGAAACTGGGAGTCTGCATTCTGAAATGAGTGAGTGAACTGGCTGAAAGTCCAGTGGCTGCACTGCAGTGTGGGGAAACCATGGGTTGGTGTTTGGAGATGGACTAGTTCTTTTTTATAGGATTTTTTTTTAATTTAATAAATTTTATTTTGAAATAAATTCAATCTTACAGGAACAGTTGCAAAAACAGTACAACCCCCATACATAGAAATCCATCATACCCTGACCCCCCCTCCCCTGGTACCCCGATCCATCACCTTTCAGATCCTGTCACACCACGATCTCTTTCTTTCCCTCCCTCTCTCCTTCCCTCCATCCCTCCCTATCTATCATCCATCATCTATTGCTCTGTCCTCTGAACATATGAGAGCAAGCTGCACATATCTTTGAACAATCTAATTCACATATACCTTTCCCATGGACAAGAACATTTTTTTATGTAATCTCATTAAGCGCAGCTAAGAAGTTCAAGAAATTCAACATTGATATAATGCTTACATTCTGTATTTCCTTTTTTTTTTCTTGTGTCCCATCTGTGTCCCTTTGAGCCCCCTCTCCTCCATCCTCAGATCCCATCCAGGATCAACCTTGGCATTTAATTGTCATCTATTTAGACTGTCTTTTTTTTTTTTTTTTTCAATTGAGGAAACATATATATAGCCTAAATCTTCCCATTCCAACCCCTCCCTAGCATTCCATTAGTGGGATTAATCACATTTAGAATGTTGCAATGCTATCATCTTCCCACCATTCATTTCTAGAAGTTTCCCTTCACCCCAAACAGAAACCCTACACTCATTTCTTAACTCCCCATTGCCCCTTCCCCCACTTCTCATAACCCAGACTCTACTTTTCATCTCTATGGTCATATTCTCTGATACTATCTTTGTGTTTACCATGGGGTTTAAATTTAACATCTTAAATCTATAACAACCTTGTTTTTCTTTGGTACCAACTTAACTTCAATAGGACACATAAACTATCCTCCTATAGTCCATCATTCCCTCACCTTTATGTAGTTGTTGTCAAAAATTACCTATTATAATGACTCCCGGGGAGGAATGTAGACCCGGCATCGTGGGACGGAGAACATCTTCTTGACCAAAAGGGGGATGTGAAAGGAAATGAAATAAGCTTCAGTGGCAGAGAGATTCCAAAAGGAGCCGAGAGGTCACTCTGGTGGGCACTCTTACGCACACTTTAGACAACCCTTTTTAGGTTCTAAAGAATTGGGGTAGCTGGTGGTGGATACCTGAAACTATCAAACTACAACCCAGAACCCATGAATCTCAAAGACAGTTGTATAAAAATGTAGCTTATGAGGGGTGACAATGGGATTGGGAAAGCCATAAGGACCACACTCCACTTTGTCTAGTTTATGGATGGATGAGTAGAAAAATAGGGGAAGGAAACAAACAGACAAAGGTACCCAGTGTTCTTTTTTACTTCAATTGCTCTTTTTCACTCTAATTATTATTCTTGTTATTTTTGTGTGTGTGCTAATGAAGGTGTAAGGGATTGATTTAGGTGATGAATGTACAACTATGTAATGGTACTGTGAACAATCGAAAGTGCGATTTGTTTTGTATGACTGCGTGGTATGTGAATATATCTCAATAAAATGAAGATTAAAAAAAAATTACCTATTTTATATTGAGTCCAAAACCACTGATCTATCATTACAGTTTATGTATTTTAGATCCTGTAGGAAGTAAACAGTGGAGTTATAAATCAAAAATACAGTAGTATTGGTATTTATATTTACCATGTGATCTTTACTAGAAAGCTTTATTTCTTCATGTAGTTTCAGTCAATTGTTTAGTGTCCCTTTCAGCCTGCTCAACTCCCTTTAGCATTTCTTATAGGACTGATTACTGGTGATGAAGTCCCTCAGCTTTTGATTATCCGGGAATGTTTTCATCTCCCCCTCATTTTTATCCTCCAGGTGTTTGTGAATTCTCCAAGTCTCTGATGGTTATTGACTTCTATTTGTATTCCACTGTGGTCAGAGAATGTGCTTTGAACAAATTCATTTTTTTTTTTACTGAGGCTTATTTTTATGTCCCAGCATATGGTCCATTCTGGAGAAAGATCCGTGATCACTAGAGAAGAATGTGTGTGCCGGTGACCTGGGATGTAATATTCTATATATGTCTGTTAAAATTCTCTCTAGCTCTCTCTCCTTTCTTTGTTTCTCTGTCAGTAGGGCTCACTTTAGTATCTGAAGTAGGGCAGGTCTTTTATTAGCAAAATCTCTCAGCATTTGTTTGTTTGTGAAAAACTTAAGCTCTCCCTCAAATTTGAAGGAGAGTTTTGCTGGATAAAGTATTCTTGGTTGGAAATTTTTCTCTCTCAGAATTTTAAATACGTCATGCCACTGCCTTCTCGCCTCCATGGTGGCCGCTGAGTAGTCACTACTTAGTCTTATGTTGTTTCCTTTGTATGTGGTGAATTGCTTTTCTCTTGCTGCTTTCAGAACTTGCTCCTTCTCTTCAGTATTTGACAGTCTGATCAGAATATGTCTTGGAGTGGGTTTATTTGGATTTACTCTATTTGGAGTTTGCTGGGCATTTATGCTTTGTGTATTTATGTTGTGTTGAAGGTTTGGGAAGTTTTCCCCCAAAATTTCTTTGAATACTCTTTCTAGAGCTTTACCCTTCTCTTCCCCTTCTGGGACACCAATGAGTCTTAAATTTGGATGTTTTATTTTATCTATCATATCCCTGAGATCCATTTCAATTTTTTTTTTATTTTTTTCCCCATTCTTTCTTTTGTTCTTTCATTTTCTGTTCTGTGGTCCTCGAGGAGGCTGAGTTGTTGTTCAGCTTCCTCTAATCTTGTATTATGAGTATCCAGAGTCTTTTTAATTTGGCCAACAGTTTCTTTAATTTCCATAAGATCTTCTATTTTTTTTTATTTAGTCTTGAAATATCTTCTTTACAGTCTTCTAGGATCTTCTTTATGTCTTTTGTATCCTGTATCATGCTCTTCCTCATGTCCTTTATACCCCTTGCCATGCTCTCATTGCCTGTCTGTAGTTCTTTGATTAATTGCACCAAGTACTGTGTGTCTTCTGATCTTTCGATTTGGGTGTTTAAGTTTTGGTTCTCCATATTGTCTGGTTTTATCATAAGCTTTAAGATTTTCTGTGGTTTTTGGCCTCTTGGCATTTGCTTTACTTGATCTTTAATTTGTCAGAATTGCAGCTTGGTGGCATATGCTCTCTCCAACCAACCAGCAGATGGCGTCTGTGAGTCACCAATTCCCCTCAAGTCAGCTGTCCCCAACCCTGTCTTTGTGGTGTGTGGGGATCTGACCCCCATGGGGTCCACTTGGTGCACTTAATTTGGGTGTGGTGTCCGTGCCATCTGCCCCAAATGAGGGGTGTGCATCTGAGCAGTTAGGGAGGAGGGGCAGCTTTAATAATCGAACCTCCCAGGTGTTCCCATAGATTTAAGGCTGTTCTCTGCTGCTGACCCAAAAGTCCTTGGGATTGGCGTAGGTTCCCTGGGATTTCCAAGCGGTTCCCCCTTCTCTGCTGTGCTCTTCCAGGACCTCTGCTGAGAGAGGGAGGGCCATGCAATGTCACAAATGCACACCGTCTTCCAGGGAAGCCCTGGGACTCTAGGCTGTGCAGGGGCATTCTCAGCCCACTTCAAAGATGGTTGAATGGGACATGTTAACTTCCCGCTTCCGCGCAGCTCCACCCTCCCAGCTCCGGGACAATCAGCCATGGGTGTATTCAAGGCCACTGTCCACAGCTGATATTGTGGTATGTGAGCGGTGCTGCGGGAAAGACTCCCTGTCACACTGGGTTTCTTGATGCTGCTCTGTGCTGTGGGTTTGGCCCCGGGCAGGAGTGTCCCTGCCCACTGGGGAGATGGCTGCAAGTCATTTTTTTCTCCTTTTTAGCTTATAATTCTTGACTGGTGTGAGGAGATATGGTCGTGTTCCCCCAGGCTCTGAGGTCTAGTTCTGAATGGAAAGGGCCCCACCCCTTTCCTCTTGGAGAAGATAGACCCCCTAGGGGAAGGTCATTAGCATTTCAATGGTCTCGCTCTCTGCTTGTGCTATCTCCACCCTTCTCGGAGTCACAGCACTGGGAACTGAAAATGGCTGGGCTTTCTTCACTGAGCCAAAAAAGAAACAGATAGTCCCCTTCAGACCTAGTCCAAAGTGACCCTCTGGCTCTCCAAGGTCAGTAGTCACCCAAAGCCTCTAATTGTTGGGGATTTGTACCTCGTACTGAGCAGTTCACACTCACTAATTAAAACCCCAGTTGCAGCTTAGCTGAGCTATATTTGCTTGGTGGGAGAGAGCTTCTCTCTGGCACCATGAGGCTTTGCAGCTCAGGCTACGGGGTAGGGGGGTCTCACGACTTGGATCCGCAGGTTTTACTTACAGATTTTATGCTGTGATCTTGGGCATTCCTCCCAATGCGGGTTGGTGTATGATGAGTAGTTGGTCTCGTTTGCCTCCCCCCTCCCCCACAGTTATTCTGGATCGTTCATTAGTTATTTCTGTTTTTTTTTCAGTTGTTCCGGGGGACTACTTAGCTTCCACTCCTCTCTATGCTGCCATCTTCCCTTCTACCTAGTTCTTTAAAAAAACAAAACAAAACCCTGGAGCGGCTGTGGATACAGCGGTGAGAACTGCACAGTGAAGCACAGCAGGAGCGGGCTGTACCAATGCCTTGGTGTCTGGCATGGAGGATAGTCCTTCCCACACCTGCTGCTGATTGTCTCGGGGCCGGGGGGCAGAGGGGAGCCAAAAGGAGAAAGAAACTGCACCCCTTGCAGCCATCAACCCAGCGGGCTGGGGACACTCCTACCCAGGGCCGGACCCACAGCCCAGTATGACAGGGAGTGTTTCCCGCAGCACCGTGCACATGCCACAATATTGGCCATGGACAGTGGCCTTTAGTGCACCCACAGCTAATTGTCCTGGAGCTGGGAAGGTGGAGCTGTGTGAAAAGGGGGAAATTAACACGCCCCGTTCAACCGTCTTTATATCAGGCTGGGAACGCCTCTGCACAGCTTGGCAGCCCAGGGCTTCCCTGGAGTGCTGGCGCGCACTTGTGATGTGGCACAACCTTCCCTCAGCAGAGGTCCTGGAAGAGCACGGCTGAGAAGGGGGACCCACTCAGAAATCCCAGGACCCTATGCCAGTACCAAGGACTTGTGGGTCAGCGGCAGAGACAATCTGTGGCAAGACTGAAATGAAGTCTTAGACTCTTGCAACAGCCTTAAATCTCCAGGAACACCTGGGAGGTTTGATTATTAAAGCTCCCCTGCCTCCCTACCCACCCAGAAACATGCCCCACATTCAGGGTGGACAGCACCAACAACACACCCAAACTTAGTGCACGTTAGTTAGAGAAAGTGTACGCCACCAAGCTGTAGATCCGACAAATTAGAGATTGGTATTTTTTATAACCTGAAAGAACCCTATCAAGTGAAGCAAATGCCAAGAGGCCAAAAACAACAGAAAATCTTAGAGCATGTGGTACAACCAGACTATATGGAGAATCCAAACCCAAACAAACAAATCGAAAGATGAGAAGAGACACAGTACTTGGCACAATTAATCAAAGAACTAAAGACAAACAACAAGAGCATGGCACGTGATACAAAGGACATAAAGAAGACCCTAGAAGAGCATAAAGAAGAAATTGCAAGAGAAAAAAAATAGAAGATCTTATGGAAATAAAAGAAACTGTTGGCCAAATTAAAAAGACTCTGGATACTCATAATACAAGATTAGAGAAGCTGAATAATGATTCAGAGTCCTCGAGGACCACAGAGCAGAAAATGAAAGAACAAAAGAAAGAATGGGGAAAAAAATAAAAAAAATCAAAAAGGATCTCAGGGATATGATAGATAAAATAAAACATCCAAATTTAAGACTCATTGGTGTCCCAGAAGGGGAAGAGAAGGGTAAAGGTCTAGAAAGAGTACTCAAAGAAATTGTTGGGGAAAACTTCCCAAACCTTCTACACAATATAAATACACAAAGCACAAATGCCCAGCGAACTCCAAATAGAGTAAATCCAAATAAACCCATTCCAAGACATATTCTGATCAGACTGTCAAATACTGAAGAGAAGGAGCAAGTTCTGAAAGCAGCAAGAGAAAAGCAATTCACCACATACAAAGGAAACAACATAAGACTAAATAGTGACTACTCAGCGGCCACCATGGAGGCGAGAAGGCAGTGGCATGACGTATTTAAAATTCTGAGAGAGAAAAATTTCCAACCAAGAATACTTTATCCAGCAAAACTCTCCTTCAAATTTGAGGGAGAGCTTAAGTTTTTCACAAACAAACAAATGCTGAGAGATTTTGCTAATAAAAGACCTGCCCTACTTCAGATACTAAAGTGAGCCCTACTGACAGAGAAACAAAGAAAGGAGAGAGAGCTAGAGAGAATTTTAACAGACATATATATAACATTACATCCCAGGTCACTGGGACACACATTCTTCTCTAGTGATTATGGATCTTTCTCCAGAATGGGCCGTATGCTGGGACATAAAACAAGCCTCAATAAATTAAAAAAAAAAATTGAATTTTTTCAAAGCACATTCTCTGACCACAGTGGAATACAAATAGAAGTCAATAACCATCAGAGACTTGGAGAATTCACAAACACCTGGAGGATAAAAATGAGGGGGAGATGAAAACATTCCTGGATAATCAAAAGCTGAGGGACTTCATCACCAGTAATCAGTCCTATAAGAAATGCTAAAGGGAGTTGGGCAGGCTGAAAGGAAGGGACACTAAACAATTGACTGAAACTATGTGAAGAAATAAAGCTTTCCAGTAAAGATCACATGGTAAATATAAATACCAATACTACTGTATTTTTGATTCGTAACTCCACTATTTACTTCCTACAGGATCTAAAATACATAAACTGTAATGATAGATCAGTGGTTTTGGACTCAATATAAAGTAGGCAATTTTTGACAAGAACTACATAAAGGTGGGGGAATGGAGGAGTACAGGAACATAGTTTATATGTCCTATTGAAGTTAAGTTGGTATCAAAGAAAAACAATATTGTGATAGATTTAAGAGGTTAAATTTAAGCCCCACGGTAAACACAAAGAAAGTATCAGAGAATATGACCATAGAGATGAAAAGTAGAGTCTGGGTTATGAGAAGTGGGAGAAGGGGCAATGGGGAGTTAAGAAATGAGTGTAGGGTTTCTGATTGGGGTGAAGGGAAATTTCTAGTAATGGATGGTGGGAAGGTGATAGCATTGCAACATTCTAAATGTGATTAATCCCACTAATGGAATGCTAGGGAGGGCTTGGAATGGGAAGATTTAGGCTGTACATATGTTTCCACAATTGAAAAGAAAAAAAGAAAAGACAGTCTAAATAGATGACAATTAAATGCCAAGGATGATCTTGGGTGGGATCTGAGGATGGAGAAGAGGAGGCTCAAAGGGACACAGATGGGACACAAGAAAGTAAAACAAGGAAATACAGAATATAAGCTTTGTATCAATGTTGAATTTCTTAGAACTTCTTAGCTGTACTTAACGGGATTGCATAAAAGAAAGTTCTTGTTCATGGGAAATGTATATGTGAATTATATTCTTTGTTCAAGGATGTGTGCAGGTTGCTCTCATATGTTCAGAAGACAGAGCAATAGATGATGGATGATAGAGAGGGAGGGAGGGAAAGAAAGAAATGGTGGTGTGACAGGATGTTAAAGTTGGTGGATTGGGGTATCGGGGGAGGGGGGTCGGGGTATGCTGGAGTTCTGTGTATGGGGTTTGTATTGTTTTTGCAACTGTTTCTGTGAGTTTGAATTTATTTCCAAAAAAAAAAAAAAAAAAAGTAGGCACACACTTATTACACACACAGAAGCACATGGTGGCAGCATTCCCTGCCCACTCCCTTTTTTTTTTTTTGGTCATTAACTCTTTCTTGGAGATCGTTTCCTCTTAGTACCCATAGACCTGTTTCCTCTATTTAAGAACTGCTTGGCATTTCAGTTGCATGGACATATTATTTATTTAACCAGTCCCTAGTTGATGGATGTTTAGATTATTTCTCATTTCTAGCCAAGTAAACAGTGATGCAAAGAATATCCTTGAACCCGTATCTATGTACACATAGGATGCAATCTCAGAAGTAGAAATGTTTGGGTAAAAGTATATGTGATTTAAAATTCTGACAGCTATTGACACATTGCCCATTTGTTGTTTACAGGAGTGCCTGCTTCCCTACACCCTTGCCAAGACACAGTATGTGACCACGAGCTGGTCTTCGCCATTTTGTTCTTTCAAACTGGACTTCTGCTATCATTAGGGAGACAAAGAATCTTTTTCAAACACAAAATGGCAATTAAAAAAATTTCTTGTGAACTGTTTATTCATGCCCTTTGCCCATTTTCTCTCGGGAAGGGGTATTTTGTTTTGTTTAGTTTTTTCAGGTGAAGCCCCTGGAAAATGTCCTACCCAAGGTAGCCAGTGGCAGCCTGACTTGCCCAAAAGAAAGAACTGCATATTAGGATGAGATCTTACTTACATACAACACTTCACAACTTCAAGGAAATTCCACATCTATTATCTCATCAAATCATTACCACAACGCAGTGAGGTGGTGGGGTTGGTGATATTTTTCTGATTTTATTGGTGTGGCTTTGTGGGAAATGAATACCCCATCATCCTACTTACCTCAGAAGGACCCACTTACTTCACTGAATAATATCTAACACCCAGAGAGTGCTTACTATGTGCCAGGCACTCTTCTCAGCATTTTATGTGTATTAAACCAATTCATCTTAACAATAACTCCATGAGATAGCAAAGCAGCCATTTGTGCTGCTCACCAAGTATTCCCAGTTCTTCCTGGCACAGGGGAGAATCGCAGCTCCCTGCCCCCTTGGAGTGAGGTATGGCCATGTGATTTGCTTTGACCGAAGACGTGTGAGCAGAAGAGAGGTGTGTCACTTCCAGGTAAAGATTTTAAAGTGAGTGTTTCACTGTGCTCTCTGTATGGCAGCCAGCAACCTTTCAGAGAGCAGCTGTTCCATCAGCCTGCCTCCTAGATGGGGGTGGTGCTGAGCTGATCCCCAGCCATCCATAATGGACATGTAGCATGAGCAAGAATTAAGCATCTGTGTGTTCAGCCATTGAGATTTTGGAGCTGTTTGTTACTGGAGCACCACCTAGTCTTTCCTGACTGATGCAGATTGGCATTAGTATGATTCTCATTTTAAAGAGGTGTTTAAGAAGATTAGGTAGCTTGTTTAAGGTCACCTAAGCCAGGATGTAAATTCCATTGGTTGGCTTTAGAGCCTGTGTTCTTAAGCACTTGGCTATACTGACATCTTAGTCAATATGTGCCCAAACGTCAGCCCCCAAAATATTTGTTGAATGAATGACTGTATGGTCAGATACAAGGTCTCCTGACCCAGTTCCAGCTGGGCATAGCAATGGCAGCCTAGGTCCAGTTTTGGGGGTCTGAGTGGAGGTCCTTCTGTGGGACCCTCAGTCACTCTTTTCTGTTGGCGTTTCCATCCCACAACCACTCCCAGATCTTTCCTAATCAGCTTCTCATGGTGTGGGCTGGGCAAGTTACTCACAGCCTCTCCAAATACCAACTGCCTCATCTATTAAATGGCATTGACAATAATAATGCTAACTCATAGAACTGTTGTGAGGATTAAATGAGATAATGAGATAATGCACAGTGCCTGTACTATTCAACTTAGCTTTTCTTATAAATAATACTGATATTACTGTTCTGTTGCCAAGGCTCAGATCCCAAACCTCTCCCCACCATCACCCTGGGCAGGGATGGACATACCAGCAATTGGGCAAGTTGAGGGTGACGCTGGCCTGAGTGCCCGACCCAAACTTCATGTAGCCCAACGTTCCCAGGCATATGTAGAGGATGATGACAATGGACATCCCCAAGTACAGGACAAAGGAAAACTGTTGTGGATGCTTCATCTGGTTTTTGAGAGACAGAACCTGGAGGTAACAGGAGGTGGGAAAGAAAAGGTAGGGAGGGATGGGGTATGTTGTGATGGAGCAGGGTTCCCCCAAATCACGGACTTCCCTCTCCAGGTGGGCCCAGAGCAGGAAGTGGCCTCTCCACACATTCAACCCCTTTTCATTTTCTCTTGTGCTCTCTATTGCCGGGAGTGCCCATCCCTGTCATGGCTGATTAGTAAATTATCACTCAGTCTTCATGGCCTCAGTCTGGTGACCCTCCTTTTTGAAACCATTTTTACCTCATCTCCTCAGGCAAAATGCACCACGCCCTTCTCTGTGCTTTCAATTATGACTATCCTCCATTGCAAGACATAGCACATGGGTCTGTCTTCCATGGTAGACTGTGAATTCCCTCAGGACAGCTACCACATCTTATCTTTTTTTTTTTTTAACAGCCTTATTGAGGTATAGTTGATAAAAAATAAACTGTACATGTTTAAGTGTACAATTTGATAAGTTTTACACATGCATGCACACATATATACACATACACACATATACATACCTGAAAATCGTTGCCATGTTCAAGATGTGAAAATATCATCACTCGCCAAAGTCGCCTCATGCCCCATTGTAAATCCCTCCTTTGCACCCCTCCCCACCCCCCACACCATCCATACCTCTTGGCAACCACTGATGTGATGTGTTTTCTGACACTCTACATTAGTTTGCATTTTCTATAACTTCTAATATGGTTTATCCAGTCTGTACTCTTTTTTTTTTGGTCTGGCTTCTGTCACTCAGCATAATTATTTTGAGACTCATCCATGTGGTTGTATCAATAGTTTGGTCTTTTTGTTGTTGACCAGTATTCCTTTGTATGGACATATCACAAGTTGTTTATCTGTTCACCTATTGAGGGATATTTTAGTTGTTTGCAGCTTTGAGCTATTACAAAGAAAGTTGCTATGAACATTCATCTACGAGTCCTTGTATGAGCATGTGCTTTCATAGCTCCTGGGTAAATACCAATAGAATAGTTGATAAGTGTATGTTTAACTTTTACCGTTACTGTTTTCCAAAGTTGTTGGACCATTTTACATGCCTACAGGAAATGTATGAAAGCTCTACTGGCTCTATATCCTTGTTAACACTTTCTATGATCAGTCTTTTTAATTTTAGTCATTCTATCATCTTTCAGTGATCTACTGCACATGTCAAAAACTGGTGGGCTGCATTTTGTTTGACCTTTACAGTGTTTTCACTTATTAAATAATGTGAAATTTAAAAATCAGGAAAATGTGCATAAAATTGAGATTCTGGCTTCTTTGGAAAATCAGGAGAGTTGTCAATAACAGTGCTGACAAACCTCCATGGCAATAATTGGCTGGAACTGAGTAGCACCTGCTCCCCTGAGATGGGCATATGTTCTCTAATTTGCCACAGTCCACACCCTTCCCTATCGTATAACATAGGCTCATTTTACTCACTTGTATTATGGGCCTGGTCTTTGTAGGCATTTACATTTACAAATGCTGCCCTGGAGCTTAGTGTGGTGTATGGAGCAGGAGCTGCCCTATGAGTTCTGACTTTCCTTTCCACCAGGAGATTATATTCTACACTTTTCATAAATATTAGTATTTAAGTGTCTGGAACAATAAGCCACTGCCCTAAAGAACAGCAGGGACCATTCATTCAAAGCCCATGTCAATCTTACCATACCAACGCCTTCAAATGTGAAGATGGCTGTACCAAAGAACAGCAAGAATGTCTTCCAGCCTGCCATCAAGGGCAGGTTCCTGGGATCTGGGATTCCCTGAAAGGGAGCAGAAAAGAGCTTTAGCTTTGCCATAACATAGAAGTCATCTCAAATCATTGCCTGGTTAAAAGCCGAGTCATACCTAACCTCTCCATAGAGACCATCAGTGTAAGGAGCACCCATAAAATATGGGGAGCTCAGCCAGCTCTCACGTTTGCCTGTGGGTAAAGAGGGATCCAGGGAGGAGATGGGAATTTCCCAAGGCCACTCTGAAAGTCAGTGGCACAGCCTGGGATGGGGGTCAGATCTCCTGTTTCCCAGCCCCAAATACCTCTTTCCCATCACTTTTCTCAGGGCCGTGCAGTCCACTAGCTGTTGCAGCTGAATCTAGGGGGAATGGGAGACAGAATAAAGGCCCCCCAAAAATGTCCACATCCCAATCCCCAAACCTGTAAATATGTTATGTAACATGGCAAAGGGGAATTAAATTTGTAGGTGGAATTAAGGTTGATAATCAGCTGATCTTAAAATGAGATGGTCCTGGATTATCTAGGTGGGCCTAGTGCAATCACAAGGGCCCTTAAAGGGAAGAGGGAATTGGAAGAGAGGTCCAAAGAGAAGTCAGCATGAGAAAGACTCAGCCTGCAGTTGCTGGCTTTGAAGATAGAAAGGAGGCCTTGGGAAGGGGTCACGAGCCAAGGCAGCCTCTGGAAGCCGGAAAAGGAAAGAAAATGGATTCTCTACTAGAGCCTCCAGAAGGCAACGCAGCCCTGCCAATACCTTGGTTTGAGTTATGTCCATGGAGACATTTGGAACTATAGGATATAAATTTACATTGTTATCAGCCACTAAATTTGTGGTAATTTGTTACAGCAGAAATAGGAACTTAATATAACCCCAAATATGCAAAGAAATGAAACTATAATGGTGGAATTAAGGGTCTGTGATAGTATATTATTGGCTTGAGAGACAAACTGGGATTAGTGAGACAATTACTTTCTGTATACTGTATCAGTTTCCTTGACTGTAAACTGGGGGAAAAGACTACTTACCAAATAGTATTATTGTGAAGATTTAATAGGTTAATAGATGTAAAGAGCTTGGCACCAAGTAAATCAAATTCTTCTATTATACCTGTATTCCTTGTCAACTTACCACTGTTGCAATTTTTGTTGGTTATTTAGTCAGTGTTTATCTCGCCAACTGAAATGTAACCTCTATGAGAGAAGGCACCCTGTCTGCTTTAATTTATTACTGAATCCCCAGCTCCTTGCACAACTCCTAAGTCACAGGGGGTATCAATAATTTTTTGTCAAATGACTCATTGGTATCCAAGTTGACAGTGATGATAATGCTGATGATGACAATGATTAGTTTTACAGCTTGGGGGGCAGAAGTGCTCACACGTCATCTTGGCAGGGGCTGCTCAAAGCAGTCATCTCCCTCGCCTCCACCTGCCCTCATGGTAATAGCCTCCCCAGTAGTCTCACGGCCCTGGGCGTTGCCCCCCTGCTGTGGTGGCTTCAGGCACAGACCTGTACTATATACTCAAAGATCAGAATCATGCTCCCCAGGGTGGTGATGTTGGCCAGTGTTGAGAAGACGGACAGCACCTTGAAGTTCTGGATGAACACCAGCAGGATCAGGAAGGGCAGGATTGTAAGCATGTACAAGCGGATGTCCAGGATGGGGGTCAGCACCATGATCTTCCTGGGGTGGCAGGTGTTGGAGGTCACATGGGCTTCTTCCACAATCTGGTGGGGAGCATGATGAAGGCAAGTGTAGTTAGGGTTGTCAGATAAAACATGGATGCTCAGTTAAATTTGAATTTCACATATAAACAAATAATTTCTTAGAATAAGTATGTCCCAAATATTGCATGGGATATACTTAGAGTAAAAATTATTTGTTGTTGACCTGAAATTCAAATTTAACTGGGCGTCCTGTAATTTTATCAAGTCTGGCAACCCTAACTGCAGTGCCAGTGATTGTGACAACCTGAAACCCTTAGAATCATAAAATCTCAAGGCTGAAGGGATCTTTTGTGACCTAGCCCAGCCTCTTCTTCCCCACCAAATGGTTGTTTTCTTTTATGTGTCCAGAGAAGGAGAGTTCATTACAACACAGGAACAGCCTCTTCAATTTAGACAGCTCTGAATACTGAACAAAATTGGTCTGCTTGGGTGCTCCATCCACCATACTTGTTATGGTGCTCCCTGTTTGGGTGCACAAAAATAATGCCATGAAGCCAAGAAGGACCACCATGCTTGATCTGTAATGGCTGCTAGGCCTGCAATGAAGGGAAGGCAGCAGCTTGTTTGCCTAAAATTTAGTTAGGCAACTTCTACGTGAAAGCCCTGAGATACCTCAGGTAAATCTCACCAATGCTCTTCAGGCTAAAACTACTCAATTATTTTGACAATTTCTGATCAGATAAGGTTACGAGCCTCTCTTTCCATCCTGGTTATATGCCTCAGAAGTTGCTTTACCTTCTTGATGATTCCCAGGATGGAGAGAACTCCCAAGTGTGGTCTGATCAGGGAGTGGAATGGAGCCCTCTTCTCCATGATTAGAACACTGTACTTTTGCTAATGAGCCCTAAGCAGCAGGCCTACTTCATTCCCACTGCCCAGAACTGTCCTGTTACCTGTTGTAAATTGTCTGCCATAAACATAAAATAAACACTGCAGAAGCCCAGCTGGGTGATTATCAATAAGAAGCTGACCGTATACCTGGGAAGAAAAAGAAGCAGAGGGAGAAAACAAACATTAAATTTTTTTAGCGAGCATTTATTTTTATTTTTTGAAACAATTATATCTATCGGTTTTACTTATCCCCAACTTTTTTATTTTGAGAATTTCAAGCCCACAGAAAAAATTGAAAATAAAGTACAATTAGCATCCATGCACCTTTTGACTCATACCAATCCTCAATTTTGGTGGCAGTTATTGCATTCTCTCTTCCTGCCTCCCCACAGACACATTTTTTTTTTTTCAGAACCTTTTGAAAGTCAAATTGCAGATCATTACACATCAATCTGAAATACTTCAACAGGTCTATCTTAAGGCCAGAAAATTAACTTTAATATCCTTGAATAGATAGTCCATGTTCAAAACACCCCAAATTTCTCCAAAATATCTTTTCGTGGCCCTTTTATTTGGTTTTGATTCAGGATCTGTTTTAGTTTCTTGGCTGCTAAAACAAGTACCATATGATAGGTTGGCTTGAACAGCAGGACTTTATTGGCTCATGGTTTTGAGAGTAGTAGTCGTCTAAAATTGAGGTGATGTTTTCTTCCTGAAGACTGCGGCATTCCAGGGCTGGCTCTGGTGATCCTTCATCCTTGGCTTTTCTGTCACATGGTCATGCACATGAAGGGTCTTTTCCTCTGTCTTCTGGGTGCCATTGACTTCTAGCTTCTTGCTGCTCCTTGTGGCTTTTTTTTTTTTTTTTTCTCTGTGTCTAGATTTCATTCTGCTTATAAAGGACTCCAGGATTCCAGATTAAAGCTCAACCTGATTCAGTTGGACCACATGTTAACTGAAGTGACATTTTCAAAGGTTCTAATTACCATGGGTCCGTACCCACAGAACCAAGGGTTGTGACCTGAACATGCCTTTTGAGGGCAACATGATTCAATCCCCAACAGGGGCTAAGCAGGTTTTCTGCACTGCATTTGGTTGTCTCTCTTGATTCATCTTTCATACAGAACCACCCCATATACATCCAAGTTCTTTGCTTTTCATGACATTGACTTTTTTTTTCTTTAAGAATCCTGGGACAATTGCAGAATGTACCACATTCTGGGATTATCTGATTGTTTCCTCAAAATTAGAGGTAATACTACATGGATGATATTTTGTTCTTCTATTTCATCTTGTTAAGTGGTACTTGATGCCCTATTGTCCCACTACCGAGCTGACTGCTAGGTCTCTCCATTGTAAAGGTACATTTTCCCCTCTGCAATCTGTGGGGTAAACTTTTAAGATTGCATGAACATCCCATTCTCCAAATCATTGGTTTTAACAGTCATTGATGATACTTGCCTGAATCAATTATTTCACCGGTGTTTGCAAGGTGGACTTCTCTAATTTTGTCTCTTCTTTCTTCTAAATTTATTACCTGGCATTTAAAAAAGAGATATTCTTCCTTTCTCTCTCTTGCTCTTTGGTATCTTTATTTTTCTATTCAGTATATTATAATTCATTGTTGTCATTATTCTATTGGATTCTTAAAGTGGCTCAAGTTTGGAGGCACATTTATTTTTTAAGGAAACCAAAAGATGTTCCTCTAAGTAGATCCTAATGTTCAGCTCAGTGTTTTTCACAATGGGGCTTTGGCGCCAATCGCATCACAATCATGTAGGTCTCCTATCAGGCTAATTGATTCAGAATCTTGGTGTCACAGGAGACTTTGGATTGAGGCTTGTTTTTCACTCTTTATTATGGAGATTTTCAAGCATACACAAAAACAAAGAGAATAATTTAATGAATCCTCCTATACCCACCCCAGCCTCAACAATTATTAACTTTATGCCAATCCTCTTTCATCCATCCCTTCACCCCCACAACAGATACACTTAATCTGTTGGAGTATTTTATAGCAAACCAGAGACATTGAGTTATTTTTCATATAAATAATACAGGATGCAGCTCTGATGGATAAACACTTTTAAAAAATATATACCCATCATGCCATCATCATCCCTAACAAATGAACAATAATCCCTTTATACCTGTTACTGACCCTCTATGGGCCAGAACCTCTAAAACGAGTCTCCTGTCCGCTGTCGCTCCCACCAATAGAATGAAACCAGGTTTGGTAAAGCAGAGCAGCGCTTTATTCTTTGGCCAAAGAATGGAGAAGGGTGGACCCATGCCCAAAAGTCACCTTCTCCCAGAAGGGAGGTGAGTGGGATTCTTTTATAGGTGATTGGGGAATACGCATGCAGGTGGTTGGGGCAAGTGGGCAAGGAGACTTCTAAAGAATTCAAGGAGTTTTTTGAAGAATTGATTTTGAGCATGTGCAGTCTTTGGTCACACTAGAACATGCTTCTACATACAAAGCATGTTCAGAAAATGGCAACTAAATCCCACCCAGAGGTGCAGAGTTTACCATTATAATGAACAAAAATAAAGTAGGATCAGGATTGGGGGTTTAGTGTGCACACGCTCCCGGAAGGGGACTTTCCCAGCTGCAGCAAGGCGGTAACTTGAGGTTAGCCCTGAGATAGGTTCTTGCTTTTTCATTGGCTGGGGACTTTGTGGTTCACCGCAGGGCAAGGGGGCAATGGTGGCAGGAGCTGGAGGTTTTAGCAACTCAGCTTCTTTGCAGGTGTTTGCAGTTACATTTTTCTGAAAATAAGCACAACTCAAGGAAAGACAGAAGTTAGAAGTTTCTATGAGCAACCTTCAGGGTCAGATTCATCCTGGTGACATACCCTTTATATCATCAAATACCCAGTCCTTATTCAGACTTCTCTAATTGTCTCCAAACGTCTATTTTATAGTTGGTTTCAAATTAGAATCCAAATAAGTCTGTACATTGCCTTTTGTTATTAAGTCTCTTAAGTTTCTTTTAAAATATTGTATTTCTGTTTCCATTTTTTTCCCTTGCTTTGTTGTTGTTGAGGAGACCAGATTATTTGGTCCTGTAGTGTCCCACTTTCTAGATTTGGTTGATGATTTCCTTTTGATGTCATTTACCTTGTCACCCTATCACCTGTGTTTCCTGTAAACTGATATCAATTCTAATGACTTTATTAGATTCAGGTTCTTTTTTTTTTTTCCTGGAAGGAATATTTCAGAGGTGGTGCTCTCTACTCGCTATTGTATCCCATTATGAGACACACCACGTCTGGTGTTCCCTGTCTAAACATGGGATGGACATGCAAAGACCAGTAAGGGGCTCAGTGGTGGCAGTGCGATTCCTCCGTTAGAATCTCCCACCTAATGGCTTGAGCATCCGTTGATGATTATTGCCTAGATGGTATACGGAGTTTTTACTCAAGCTCGGTGGGTATCTCTTAGCTCACTAAAATGACAAATTACTGATTCGAATAAAGTCTTTTCCCAAATGCTTCTGACCCTTTCTCAGTCACTGGCCCTGCAGACAAATGATACAGTGTAATGGATGGGGAGCTGGAGGCTCTGGGCTCCAGTCCTTGCTCTGCCAATAACCTCCTAAATATTTATTCAGGGTGTCATCGAACCTTGATGAGAAAGGATGGATAATGGCAAGGCTTCCATGATTACTGTCCCATGACCTCACCTGTCCGATTATCAGTGTGACTTCTGGTCAGGAGACTGAAGACCCACTGAGACTCCCAAGAGAGGGGCTGCAGAAGGGATGTTGGTCACAATGTGGACCCGTTACCTCCTGAGTGGCTCTGCTGGGAAAGGCTGCAGCTTTAGGCTCTTGGTCAAATTTATGCTGCCCTCCTATCTATGTCTCTGTCCTTGGGCACGTTATTTTATCTTTATGGTCCTGCTTACCTCTCAACAAGGTTGTTGAGATGATCAAAGGGGCTAAGGCATAGAGAGCATTTTGTACATCTAGAGTCCTTTCATCAAGCAAGGGAACAACCCAAGCGTTCACCAACAGGGGAATGATTAAATAAAGCTATGGATACAGCAACACTGGGGAACCCCAAGAGCTTAGGCGGCCGGCTGGAACAGGGGCTCGGCGCCGACTTCCCCTGAGCGCCAGGTTCTCCGGAGCGCTCTCCAGGCCTCCCCCAGGGGCCTCCCTCGGAAGACCCCTTTCGCCCCCCGAAGTCATAGAGCGAGCGGGGGCCCCCCACGCTGGTGCGGGGGCGGGCTCCGGGACCCCTCCGCGCCCCGCTATGGGCCCGCGCCACCGTAGCCGCAAGCCCGAAACCCCCGAGGGCGTCCGGCGAGCGCGCCCCCCGGCACCCCGCGGCGGAGCGACTCCTCTGGCGCTTCCTTCCGTCTACGTGGTCTGTGGAGACATCGGATTCTGGAGATCCGTAAACTTCAAGAGATCAGGGATCTGCTGGTAAGGAAGCTGCCCTTCAGCCTCCCGCCAAGAGAAAGATGTGCTAAATTCTCTCGCGGTGTGGACTTGAGTTGGCAGGCACAGGCTCGGTTAGCCCCGTGAGAGGCAGCAGGGACGTTTCTGGGTCATCTCTTTGAGGACGCCTGCCTTCCCCCAAGGTCGTGCCACTGGCCCGGAGGACCCGAGCCGCTCGAGAGGGACCTGGCTGAGCTCCTGCAGGTGTCTCTGTAAGCCTTGCCTGCTCGCCCAGGGAGCAAGTGCGTTTTGGAGAAAAAACATAACTTCTCATCGCTGGAGCTGGAGTTTCTCCGAAGGAATTTCCCTTCTCCCTCCCTAGTCTCTGTTGTCTTGCCTTCCCTTTGCTCTTTAGAAAAGGTTGGACCTGTTTTTAACATTATGCTTGGGACCCAATGGCTAAGGCCTTTTTGAACAATGTTAAAAATATTTTTCTATGAAGTAATGACCAGATGACCTGAATCCCTGATGGAGTTAAGCTTCTCCATATTATAAGGACAAGATGATCTCATTTTTATTAAGAGAAGTTGTTCTTACTTGTGAAAATGCCTTTTTAGTAAATGTGTTAGAAAATTTCAAGGATGGTAATATCCATGACCATATCCATGGAGCTGAGTGCGACTTGAGTTAGCTGTCTCTAGGCAGTATGTGCATGTTGCCATGTTGCTTTGCTCTTTTTTTCTTTTTTCTTTTTTTTTTAAGAAGAAGATTGAAGATTTCATGGCTTTCCTCTGCAACAGAGGTAATATATGAAACAATCAACACAATTCCAAACATCTCAAAATTATTTTCAGATACAGAGACTCCAAGGTTGTTTTCATTTGGCAAATTACTTGTATGACTCTTTTAATAATTTTGAAGACATCAAATTTGCCGGTTAATGGAGAAAAGGACAATTACTAAATTACTTGTTGTTTTAGACCTTTCTGTACTGCTTACAATTTTTACCATGTATATAATTAATTTTACTTAACACATAGGGCAAAAAATTAAAAGACGACCACTGCAATTAGTTGCATGGAAGGGCCTTGCACCCCTAGCATGCAAATCTCCATCCACCAGATTACTGAGTTGACTGTACTTGTCAACAAATTGATAGTTTTTCAAAAATTTAATTGGGGTTGAAATAGAAAATATTTAAGGTTTGATTCCTTTGAGTAAATGCCCATCAATGTTATTTAGAAATTCTCATCTGTAGAATTTAACATTTTATTCTTATTTGTGAATTGAGATTTGTGATAATTTATACTTTAGAATTTTTATAACTCATTGTCAAGAGATAATAGAAATAGTATTTAATGAAAAAACTTAAAACCCAGGTTATTACAGCATACAGAGATTACACCTCTTTTTTGTGTGTTAACATTAAGTCTATGTTTGTATATTACATGTTTGCAAATTTAAACAAGAGAATTAAAAAATGTTTATGCCTCCAATGGAGTGCATATGAGCAGATAAAAACCTTGCCTTATTGCAACTGGAAGCAGTTTAAAAGATTTCTAGAGAGATGAGAAGTGCCACCCAAAGATTCTAGATTTTGTGCATGGTAAAAGCAATTAGTGATAGGGAACTACTAATAATCATGTGTTGGTCATCTGAATTCAGAGACAAACTGAAGGGCAGGACCAAGTTCTATTGTTGAATAAACAAATTTTAACCCTTTAGAGAAAACTGTTATTGTTCCACATTACCTCATATTTATGCAGACGTTGAAATAAAGCACATCTATCAGTGAAAAAAAAAATGTGGTAGATCTATATGTCCCAACATGGAAAGAAACTGGAGGCATATTCTAAATGAAAAAGCAATTGCCAAACAATATTCTAACTCATAAAAAAGATAATACAAAACAAGTATATATTTCCATTCACGCACATATATTCATGCGCATGCAGAGAAAAAAGTGTCTAGAGGGATATTTACTGAATAGATACCAGTGATTGCCTCTAGGGAGAGGACAGGGAAGGGTGTGTGGCTATCAGGGGAAATTACCTATATTGTTTGGATGTTTACAATAAGAAAATATTCATTTAGAGCTTGCATAACTATGATAAAGGATAACAGGTGAAGAATTTTGCTACTACTGCCTCTATCACTACTACATCTATAGCAACTACCTTCCCCACACCGAGTGGGTCCTCAGCCAGCTGTTAGGGCAGCTTTCGAGGCCGTACATCATGGCTTCTCCATAGTTCACGAAAGTCTTTTGCAGTCTAGGGGGGAAAGACAAGCCATGTGTAACCTACCAAAGGTGTATAATTACTGTATATGTGTGTGCTAACATGGAGCATTCTGACAATTTTCTAGCAATGGCATTATTGAGATATTTGATAGCCATATACTTTTTAAATTTTCAGGAGTCTGCTTTTTTTTCTTTATTTGCAGTTGTCTCTATAAACACTACAATTTAAGTGGATATTATTGGATTAGCTTTTTAAGTGAACCATAGCTGTGTATTCATTTCGTTCTGCAAACAGGAAAGAGGGGACATGAGAGCAGTGAGGTGGGCACACCCGGTCAGGGAGGGAGGAAGGTACACAGTGAGAGGGGTGTGGGTATGGACAAGCCAGCAATTCTGTCTTTTCTGGATTTGCATTCCCTCCTTCCCACTGCTGAGGGTGCCGGAGCATTTGAGCTGCTGTGCTGGACCACATCCCAAGCAGAGACGCTGCTTAGGCTCCTGCCCAGCACCCCTGCAGGGTGTCGCCCAAGTTGTGGTCAGTCCCTCCGCCCTCCTCCCTCTTCCCTGGGGTGGGGAAAGCCCTGCCGCAGGACTGTTTCTGTCAGGAGCAAAAGGAAGAAGCTTCAAGGTGCCGAAATCCCAGACTCCATTGTGAATTATACAACCAAGGAGCAGAGCGGATGGGAGAGGGGAAACGCTCCAGACATGTCAGGAAATCAGGGTTTAAATCCCAACATGTCCCTCCGAACAGCTGGCTGGGAAGCCTTGAACAAGTCTCTGAGCCTCCATTTTTCGTGGTTTTTTTTTTTTTTTTCATACACAGCCTAGATTTGGGGAAAGGAGCCAGTGAGATAATGTGTATGGAAATGCACAGGGAACACAGCACAGTCCTTCTATTTTTAGGATTACTCACTGTGCTTGACCGTTTGGAATATAATAAATGAGGTCACATTGCGTAGGATTAGCAAATGCTTTACTCATAAATTCAATAAATTCAAAAGCTGGGGGGGAACAGACTGGTATCAGTAATATGGTGACAGGAGCTGGGTACAAGACAGAATAGGGGGTTGGGGAGAAAATGGCAAACCATAGAGTACATGCCCCATTCGAAAAGGGGTTGGTGGAGACTCTGCTTTAGGTGTCAGATTGTCTGTCTGGTAAGGAGAAAGCAGAGATTTTTTAAATATATATTTAAAATCTCTAGGTTTTTAAACACTGGCTAAAACAAAACAAAACACTGTGCAGTTCCCCCCAAATATATCTGAAGGTAATAAACAACCATTAGGCCATTAGCTGGTAAACTATGTATAAGTTTAAAATGAATAACAAGTCATCAGAAAAATCAGGGAAAGGCCAGTATGAGTGGCACAGATGTCAGAAGCCCACGAGGTGACATAATGATCCCAGCAGGCGTTAGGGAAGGGAAGGTTTCAAAATGGTTTACAGTAAAATCAGGCAGGTCTTTGAATACTGGCTCTGCTACTTCCTAGCTGTGTGACTCTGTGCAAGGCATTTAACTCCTCTAAACCTCATTTTACTCATCTGTGAAATGGGAATAATAATAGTGTCCACGATAGAGGTTTACTGTAAGAAGTAAATAGAAGAAGGCTTGCAAAGCTCTTGGCCTGGTTCCTGGCATGGTGTAATTGTACAATAAATCTAACTAACTACCCAATGCATAAATGCTCTTAAAAGTATTTTGTGAGCTGGAAAGTGCTCCATTGAGTTACATGTGACTGACATACTCCAGATACACCTATCTGAGCTATGATAATTTGAATTTACAAGGAGTTTCATATAATATCTCTTCTTTGATTTGCGAGGCCTTGCTGCAGTTTTACAAAGACCTTTTTGGATGCCTCCTGAGTGCTGCAGATCCAGAAACAAAAGGCAGTCATCTGCCAAGTTGGCCCAGGTTAAGTAAGTGCCCCTCTCAGAGTACTTGTGGGGTGCTAGTTTATAAAGATGAAACCGTCAGCATTTTTTAAACATTGTTTTTCTGGCATTTTGTTTTCTTTCTGAAAATATTTTGCATTTAAGTTTCAAATACATATAAATTGGGTATTGCACACATGAACTATTCATTTCATTTGTAACTGTGCTTTTTTTCTTTCACTTAATGTTCTAAAAGGGGTTTGCCTGGATTAAATTACCCTTACAAGGTGTGTGGGGGAGAGATGGGGAGTGAGGGTGGGAGGATAAGAGGAAAAGGAGGACATGTCTAAGTATCTCGCACATGCATGGTAGTTTTCAGAGCACTTTTTTGCATCTTTTATCGCTTTTGATTATTCCGGGTGAAGAAGTCTAGGCTCAGAGGGAGCAGGAACTTGACACGGCCATCCAGCTAGCTAGCATCAGGGTTCAGCTAGAATGTAAAAATGTCCAGTTGGGATTCTTTCTCATCCCCTCTGCTGTCCCTGGATAGACTACAGAACAGCAGGGAGCGTGGCCTGGAGAGTTAGTTGGGTCAGCGTCAAAGGAAATTCAACACACCCTCCGATGGCGCCTGGGGCCGGGGTGAGAGAAAAGCAGCACTCACCTCTGGCTGAGGTGATCACCACAGTTCAGCAGGATGACCATGCAGTGCACAGTGAGAATCCCGATGGCCAGCAGGCTGAGAGGGCCCACCTGGAGGGGAGTGAGGGGGATGTTGAGTCACAAACTGACCGCTCCCATCCCCTGCCCCTGCAGCCTGGGTACTGGGGGCCCTCTCATAATCAAGTTGCCACTGGGATGTTCTGACTTGAATGCACTTCTTAGCATCGCTGCAAAGTGACTGCCCAACCTTTGCTAGTATACTGCCAGTGACAGAGAGCTCACTACCTCCCAGACAGCCTATGCCTTTTCTCCTCTGCCCCGAGTTCTGCCTTCTAGGGTTGCTCATGGTAAGTCTAATTCCTTTCCCAAACCCTAGCCCTCACCTCCTTCAAGATACTTGAAGACCTTCCAAGCTTCCTGGTATGACTCGGTACTCCTTCTCTAGTACAGGAGTTCTCAGCAGGGCACTGTTAGCATTTTAAGCTGGAAAAGTCTTTGCTGTGGGGTCTGTTCTGTGCATTGTAGGGTACTTAGCAACCTCTCTGGCCTCTATCCACCAGACGCCAGTAGCACTCCTCTCCCCTAGTTGTGATAACCAAAAATGTCTCTAGACACTGTACATGTCTTCGGGGTGCTGGTATGTGTGTGTGTGCAAAGTCAACCCCAGTTGAGAATCACTGCTCTAGTTATGTCTAGTTTGTCAATATCTCTTTAAAGAGTGGCACCCATAGTTACTCACAATAGTCCAGATGTAATCAGAAGGGCATAGAGCAGATGCCCTTCTTTGTTCTGGATACTTGCTTTATAGCTGTGACCTGAGATAATGTTATCTTATTGCAAAGAAGCAAATGAGAGTCGCAAGCACCACCACAAAGACTCCACTAGAATGTAGCCTCCACGTGGGGGAGGTTTTTTTTTTCCTCTCTTGTTTATTTCTGTATTCTCAGGGCCTAAGAATGAACATAGTAGGTGCTCAATAATTATTGAGAAGCAAAAGTCAAAGGAAAAAAGATCTGTCTAAAAAAGGTATATACTACATGAGCAAAGACAGCTTCTTGGCTGAAGGCCACGTGGCCATAATACTCTTTAACAGAAGTCCTAGAATCCAGAAGACTCCGAAGGAGAAAGTTCCATCTCTGGATGGGAACCTCTGTAGATTAGAAGTCATATCAGAGGAACTAAGAGTCTCAGCATGCTTCCTTTAGACATGGGGGCAACTCACCAGGCCTGGGGAGAAGGAACACTTTGCTGCAACCAAATGGAAATCATCTATTTGGTATCAGTTAAATTCAATAGACATTAATTGCCATGTGCCAGGTTTTCTAGCAGGCACCCTGGGGAGATGTAAATAGAAATTAGAAAGCACCTGCCCTCAGAGCTTTCAATTAAGTAAGGTAGGAAGATATGCTAAAAAATGATAATGTCTCATCTTAGTAAGTGCTTTAAGAATTCCAGGTGAGGTAGATAACAAGTTCTAGAAAGACTTAAGGTGGCGGTGGTGTTAATTCCAAAAAAGAACAGCAAAGTTTTGTAGAGGAGGCAAAATTCCAGAAGACAGAAATGAGGCAAAGGCATTTCAGGAGAAGAGAACAGCATAAATGAGAGAGAGGGAAGTGTGGGAATGTGAAAGGATCTTTATTCTTTCAGTCCCAGCCACCTTCTCACAGTGGATTCAAAGGTTTGCAACAGAAGTTGCACATTCAAATGCCTGCAGGGACCATGCAGCTAATGAAAATAAGGGAAATTAGCTGAATATAATCCATAGGTGGTTCTTTAATAATAATGGCCTGTACCCCTCCAGGGGTCATCCATTTTGAGCCAGAGGTGTGCTATCTTCTTTTCTTTCCCAGCCAAGGGGTGCCTAATCTCAGGGCCTTGGATTTTTGCTCAGTGTATTGATCCCATTAGGCACATTTCCTATTGCAGAAGGTGGCCCCAAATTGCCCATTGATAAACAGTGCAAAGGCCTTAGGGACCCATCACCCTGCCTGCCCCCCTCCAAGGGCTAAAG
This sequence comes from Choloepus didactylus, assembly GCF_015220235.1. Taxonomy (NCBI): domain Eukaryota; kingdom Metazoa; phylum Chordata; class Mammalia; order Pilosa; family Megalonychidae; genus Choloepus; species Choloepus didactylus. Next base: position 95,832,058 of record NC_051319.1, read on the forward strand.
CTAGTCATCTTGTGTCATACACACTGCCCACCCCCCCATCCCTCTTACCAGTAGGCCTGCATTTTTCATGGCCAGAGGAAGCCCCAGGAGCCCTGTGCCAATGTTGCATTTCAGCAAGTGGATCAAGGTTTGCATCATCCTGGGTGGAGGAGAGAAGGGAGGTAAGGGGGATAAGGAGGGGTTTGTTAGTGGGAAGGGAAGGGTAGGATGGCCCTAAGTTCAGCTCCCTTCCAGCATCTCAGTGCCCCTTGTTGGAAAGAGGAAAACAAACCAGATGAAGTGGACGTGGTTGCAACTCTCAGTTTCAGGGATCTGTCCTGGAACATCTGATCCAGGCCTGGTATTAGATCTGGTGACTCTACAAATATTTATTTAACACACACTGGACTCTGATGAAAAGTTAATACAAATTGCTACCTGTATTAGTTTCCTAGCTGCTAAAACAAATACCATACAATGGGTCAGCTTACCAACAGGATTTTATTGGCTCACAGTTTCAGAGGCTAGAAGGCTTGCTTCCTCCCAGGGGCAGTATGATCTGGCTGGCCAGCAGTCTTTGGGGTTTCTGGGTTTTCCATCACATGACAATGCACATGGCGGCATCTTCTCCTTTCTCTTCTAGTTTCCATTGACTTCCAGCTTCTGGTGGCTCCCTGTGGTTTCTCCTGTATCCAATTTCCTTTGCTTCTTAGGACTTCAGCCATGTTGGGTTAACACCCACCTCATTTCAGTTTGGATACACCTTATCTAGTAACATCTTCAAAGGTCCTATTTACAAAGGGGTTCTCACACCCATCGTACCAGGGTTTGGGACCTAAATATACATTTTGTGGGGGACGTGATTCAATCCCCAGCATTCCACCTTCTGGACCCCCAAAAAATGTGTTCTTCCTGCATGCAAAATACATCAATTCCATCACAACATCACAAAGCCTTTAAGTCATTTTAGAACAATGCTAAGTACAAAGTCTCATCAAAATCAGTTATGGGTTTGGTCTGTCCTCTGTCTGATGGATGTGGGCAATCTAGAAAACAAATTATCTGCTTCCACTATATATTGGTGGTTGGGTCATAAGATAAGCATTCCCATTGCAGAAGGGAGAAATTAGAAGGAAAACAGGGGTCACCGGTCCCAAACAAGTTCAAAACTCAGCAGGACAAACTCCATTAGATCTAGGTCTGAGAGCCATCTGTGACTTGATTCTTTGTCTTCCAGGCCTGATGGAGTGGCAGCCCCACCCCTTCCAAGAGTTTGCAAAGTGCCCAAGCTCTCCCCAACCACCGGGGAGTAGGCCCCACACTCTCTGAGCATTGGCATGGCGGCACTCTCCCAGAACAATAGGGTGCAAGGCCTGCCCCCTCCCAGTGCATGGGCCAACCTGCCTTTTTCATACACATGGGTGGGCCTGCTTTTTTGGCCTGAGGAGATCTCTTCGGTCCAGACTTTGGCTTTACTATTGAAGTCATTCTTCCTTCTATTTGTCCCTTCTCTGTCCCTTTCAAGCAGTGTTTCTGTTCAAATTTTGCAAAACTGAAAGAGCCCCTGCAACCAAAGTATCAGAGTTCCCAACTTTGATGACAGCAACACTGTGTTAATCTTTGTAAAAGCCCTCGTAGTTAAGTTCCCTCATCCCCAAGGGAGGTAATAAAACTATACTATTCTCTTTAACCTCTCCCAGCTGCACAGACCTTTTCTGACAAAGGCAGGATTGGTCAACTTGAACTGTAAACAGGCCTCCATCAATGGTTCCCTGACAAAATGTTTACCTATGCATCTTGGTTACATTTTAGCAAACCAAAAAGGAAACCAGATTGCCCCCCACCAAAAAAACAAACAAACAAACAAACAAAAAAAAACCAAAAACTTGATTACACTCTAACTTTCCTCATTTCCCAATGAATCCGTAAATGTCACCTCCCTGATTTTCCTTTGTTCCTCCCCAATTTTCTTTGATCCAAATAATGCATGGAAACCTGGTTCCTGCACTCCTTCGGGGAGGCAGGTCTTAGAACGTGAGGTCCCTGTCTACACTGGCTATTAAATCCCTTTCCTTTGAGACCAAACTGTGTGACATGTCAATTTTGCTACACCGGGCAAGGACCCCAAAGACCCACAGGGTCCCCCCTTCAAAACCTCGTTGGCTTTGCATGCAATTCCAGGGGTTCTGAACCATCAGACAATATAACTTTCCACAGATCCTTCCCGGATAGCTGCATTTCCAATCCTGACTTCCACAGAAATGGCCGACTGGATCCATGTTCAGCCAAACCTTCTTTAGCAAAGAGTTGTTTAGTTAACCCGTTACATGGAATCCTGTTCTCTGGGAGTCACGCCCTGGAAGCTCAGGTAGGTCCCTGATGGAGCTGCTTCTGGCCACTATATAGATAGGCTGAGAATTTTCAGAATCATCAATTGATGGCTTCTTTGTGCTTAAGAGTTTTATTTTCAGTTTATCCCTTTCCTCTCACATTTTACTATAAGCTGTAAGGAGAAGCCAGGCTGCCTCTTCCACGCTTAACTTGGAAATGTCCTCAGCTAAATATCCAAGTTTATTGCTTAGAAGTTCCACTTTCAATCTGACATCAGAACACAATTTTACTAAGTTCTAAGTTCTCTGCCACTTTAAAACCAGGATAGCCTTTCTTCCAGTTTCCAATAACACATTCATCATTTCCATCTAAGCCCCATCAAAAGTACACTTAACGTCCATATTTCCACCAACGGTCTCTTCAAAGCAATCCAGGATTTTCTGTCAAGTGCCTCACAATTCTTCTAGCCTCTACCCATGACCCAATTACAAAGCTGCAGATACAATCAACTAATTAATGATTAGTTACCCTTGCAGTAACAATCAGGCCATTGCTTGCTTCACCAAGCAATAGGACACCATAACCTGGTCAAGTTGACACATGAACTTAACCATCATCTACTATTCTGGATAACTCCCTGTTGCCAGTTTATTTGTTAATTCACCCAATGATTCTTTCATGATTCATTTACTCAACAAATATTTATTGAGACCTACTACCTGCCTGGCATTTAGCTAGATAATAGAGAAATTAATTACAATTGCCTCAATTTACAGAGTATTTATTTGTATCAGATCATTTACTAATTAACTCAGGAAAAAAGTAATAAAATCTTTTCCCCCATATGGAGGATTTACTGATTCTAGTTTGTTTTTTCATTCATTTATTCAGCCGAGATTCATCGTGAACTTATTCTGTGCTATGCACTGGATAAAATTTAATGACAATTGCTACTGTGTATTCAGAGTGCTTACAATGAGCCTGGCAGGGTGCTAGGGACTAGGGCTCAAAACACAATCCAGACAAATACATTCAAGGATTTCTACATCAGTAGTGTTAGGCACAGTGCCAGGCACATAGTAAATTATGTCACAGTAAATTATGCAGCATGGTAGCTTCTCTCTCTACCCCTCCCTTGTCCTCCTCCTCCTCCTTCTTGTTAATTAATGTTTTAAAAACTATATAAAGTGACTTGAGGTGCTTGATTCTTTCACAGAAAGGTTAGAGTGGCCTGGGAGAAATGAAGTTTGGCCCCATACCCACAGGAACTGATATTGTGCTTAAAACAGTACTGACTTGAACTTAAGAGGAGATGTCAGAGTCTAAGATAAATTCGTGTATAATAAACACAAATAATAAACATATACTACGAATACACTATAGTAAGTATTATGTATTAGCTATATTTTTTTCTTTTCTTTGTTGGATGTCAGTGGGGCTCAGTATAGATGAATAAAAAGATTATGCTTGGGAATAAAAAAAAAAAAAAAAAAAAAAAAACACAATCCAGACCTGTGCCAGCAGCTTCTTGCCCAGGCAGCTCCAACCCTGAGGTGGATAGGGTTGGGGAACAGGATGGTGGGAACAGGGTCATAAGACCTTCAAAAAGAACGCAAATGAAAAGCTGAGTGCAAGAGCACTGAGGTCAGAGATAGGAGTGCTGGATGTTGAGTTCCAGTTCTGTTAACCTACTGTGTGATCTTTGGGAAGCCCTATAAATTACTTAGATATGGTTTCCTCCTCTGCCCCCCCAAAAAAAGTAATAATAATAATTCTTGCCCTGCCTCCAGCCTGCTTTCCAGGGATGCTGTGAGAATCAGAGGAAATAATGACATGATGAATTTTGGAATCATGAAGCTCTTCACAGATGTAAGACATGATGAGACATTATTTTCATCACCACCTTTGGTTTGGCCTTAGTGGGCTCACCTGTTAGAAAGGGTCCCTTGAAAGAGAAGCAGAGCTGGGTGAATAGGATGCAGGCAGGTAAGGGGCTGGTTGAAGCAGGTAGAGGTGCCCCCTCCTCCTGGGACAAAAGGGTACCTTGAGGAGGTCACTGGAGGTTCAGTCCTAGTCTCAGAGCTGAGGCCGACTGGCTTGCATTGTTTGAAAGCAGCTGGGAGAGCAGAAAGGAACTGCCCAAGGTCACACAGCAAATCTGACAACGACGATGCTCATCTCTGGACTCAGGTCTCCAGGGCTCTTTTTCCCACCGATAAGGGAGTCAGGGCAACATGCTTCGAGGAACCTGTGCCCGGCGCTCACATCTCAATATGCACCTGGGAGAGGGTTGGTCCAGAGACAGGGGTGGACCGTCGGGGCCTCGGTGGCATCCTGCATCCTCATTCATGAAATAAATTCAACTAAGGATGGGGGTAGGGGAGTACCTGTTGCCCTTCGCTTCTGAGAGAGAACTTTTATATCTTGATAACTGCAGTTATTTGAAAAAGATATCAAAGCAAAATAAACCTGTTTTTTTCCCTTTTGTTAATTCCCACTCTCTCTCCTCTTCCTGCCCCCTCTCCCTCCTTCACTTCTTTCCTTTAACTGTGAAAGAAATCCACTTTGGATCAGATCTCTTAGGAAAGGTAAGACAAGGTTTTGGAGAAATGGCTGTGCTTTAACTCACCTTGGAGAGTAAAGCACACACTAGAGTTCCCCTGGGACTTTGTAAAGCCATTAGCTTTACATTTTTTCTCCTTGAAAAACAGTATAATATTATTATACAAGAAAATGTCAACATTCCACAGACTGGTGATAACCACTTTTAACATTTTGATTAACATTATTCTGGGCAACCCTACTTGCTCGTAAATGCATACAATTTTATACAAAGAGAACCATTGTATGTACAGTGCCCTAAACCAATTTCCTCTAGGAATAATATGTCCTGCACATTTTTCCATGTCCAGAGACTTCCTTCATCAATTGTAATGGCTGTATTCTATTCCACTGTATGTTTGTACTATACTTTATTTAATCAATTTCTTATTGTTTCCAAATTTTCAATATCATAACCAGAGCTTCAGTAAAAATGAGCATGAATATCTATTCCATTATCTCATTAGGAAAAATTTCTAGAAGAGGTATTATTAATCAAGGGATATATTTACTTATATTTATCCATACTTAAAAATAAACACTAGGAAGTAAAACCCACAGTACAAAATTCAAAAGGTAAAACAAAACAAAAAAAAAACAAAAAAACCATATAAAGTGAATATAAATCTCCTACTTCTGTCTCCCAACCTCCCATTGTTCCTCCCCAGAGCCAGCCACTGTCTCTGTGTGTGTGCATTCAAAGATATCATACGCCAAATAAGTTTGCATGCTTTATACAAATGGTATTTCAGGGTTTGATGTACATTGCAATATTGCCGTCTAGAAAGGTACTGGTTTAATTCTTCCCAAAAGGACATGAGAGAGGGCATTTCCTGACATCTTTATCAATACCGGGTATTGTCATTTATAATCTCATTAATGCCCATGGCTGTTATCTAATACGATTTTTGGGTAACAGTCTGATTGGCAAGAAAGTCCAAAGAGAAAAAGCTCCATGTGCCTGTTTGCGGCAGTAAAGGCAGGGACCGGGGCTAGAAGGGGAACTTGGGTCCATAGGAGAGAGAGAGAAAGGTAGTGAATATAGAACCAAGAAGCTCATGTTGGGGTGGCTGCTTTATGATCTGGGCTCTTTGTGAAATTCAGGAAAGAAGACAGTTCTGAGAGCCGCTGGGATCAACCTTCTCAGCTGCAGAAGGTCTTGTCTTAAACCCACGCATCTCCTTCTACACAATAGGAATAAGAGTGTTAAGAAGAGAGGATGTAGGAATGTGTAGTCCAGAGCTGCGGGAAGGACAGTGCGGCCACTTACGATAACTGACAGGCTTCGCCGACAGGATGGGCACTCTCCAAGGAGGATGCAGGTACATGTTCTGAGGAGTTCAGGTTACTGTTATGGTCCCTTCCAAGCAACGAGGACTTGACTGTAGCAGGGAGGTGGCGGCAGTTCAGGGCTAAGGCCTGTAACAGCTTTGAACTAGACCCCCTCGGGTTTTTCTCCGGAGAAACCATGGCTGCAGACCTGAGATGCCGGCTCCTAATTCCCAAGGGTGCCTGACGTTGGCTGAAGCCCAAAGTGTGTGAATCAGAGAAACGTTGGTTGCGGGAGAAACTGATGCTGATGATACCTCAACTGGCCCTTGGGGACCTTACAAGAGTCTCCTCTCAAGATGATCCTCCGTTTCCCATGCGATCTCTCAGCCACATGCCAGGACTCGCCCGGGCTCCCAACTAAGTCCTCGCTGCTGTAAGACAAAGTGGACAGTGTGCCTGGGAGGATGAAGGCACCATTGGACTGGAGGTCCTGGATGTACAGCCAGGCTCACTGCTCATCTGCCTCTGGCCAACAGGATCCCAGAGCTACCTCACAATGCCCCAGCCAATAAGGTGCTGCAGAATCCCAGGATGCAGGTGGGGCCCAGAGAGAAACTCTAGCTAACACTTTCTTTGTGTGGAGGTAAAGAGTGCCTCTCAAGGCCCAGTTCAAATGCCACCTGCTACAGGAGAAGTTTATGGGCTGTCACCTATTCAGAAGGGAGTGCAATTAGCCTTAAAAAACATTATTTATTCAAAAACTTTCTGAGCACTTACTATATGCTAGGCACTGTTCTCCCTGTTGGGCATACATTAGGGTAGTTGGAAAACCTCCTGAATTCTCAGCCTTCATTGAACCTTCGATCTATTGGGGCTGAGGGACACAGACAATAAAATAAAATGAATATGTCTAACATATGTTAGTTGGTAAAAAGTACTGTTCTAGTTTGCTAATGCTGCCACAGTGCAAAACACCAGAAACGGATTGGCTTTTATAAAAGTAGCTTTATTTGGTTACACAATTACAGTCTTAAGGCCATAAAGTGTCCAAGGTAACACATCAACAACTGGGTACCTTCACTGGAGGATGGCCAATGGTGTCCGGAAAACCTCTGTTAGCTGGGAAGGCATGTGGCTGGCATCTGCTCCAAGGTTCTGGGTTCAAAATGGCTTTCTCCCAGGACGTTCCTCTCTAAGCTGCAGTTCCTCAAAAATGTCACTCTCAGTTGCTCTTGTGGCATTTGTCCTCTCTTAGCTTCTCCAGAGCAAAAGTCTGCTTTCAACGGCTGTCTTCAAACTGTCTTTCATCTGCAGCTACTCTCTCAGCTTCTGTGCATTCTTCAAAGTGTCTCTCTTGGCTGTAGTAAGCTCACTCCTTCTGTCTAAGTTTATATAGTGCTCCAGTAATTTAATTCAGACCTACCCTGAATGGGTGGGCTGACACCTCCATGGAAATTATCCAATCAGAGTCATCACCCACAGTTGGATGGGGCACATCTCTGTGGAAACACTCAGAGAATTACAATCTAATTAACATTGATAGGTCTGCCCACACAAGATTGCATCAAAGATAATGGCATTTGGGGGGATACAATACATTCAAACTGACACAAGTACTATAGAGAAAAAAATATTGCAGAAATGGGGGGCGAGGGGTGCCAGCCAGGGGGAGGGTTGCAATTTTAAGGTGGGTGGTCAGAGAGGGCCTCACTGAGGAAGTGACATTTGGGTAAAGAGTTGAATGAGGTGAGGGAGCAAGCCATGTGTATGTCCTGCCTAAGACTTCAAGCAGAGGAAACAGTAAGTGCAAAGTTCCTGAGGCAGGAGAGGATTTTAAGAATGGCAATGATGCCAGTGTGGAGTAAACCCAGGAGAGGGGAGGTGAGTAGAGTGGACCTGTGTCTAGTTTGTGCCTGTTGCCCTGGAATAATTTAACCATGCCCCCTCTTCACTATCAAAAGTATCCTGGTTGGATGATAAATCACATGGTCACCCCAGAGACACAGTTAAAAAGGTAATGGGAAAGGATTGGAAGGGGGTGGGCAGGGTCTCGCAGGCCATCGTAATGCCTTGGTTTTATTCTGATGAGAAATCACAAAGGGTTTTGAGCAGGGAAGTGACATGACTTTTTTCCCCTCATACTATTTGTTTGTATTAGAATTAAAATAGGCAAAAGTATATCCAAGGACTGTCTGGTGCCTTTTTAGGTAAATAATTAATCTTTTTGTTTGAATGCATTTAAGTGCACTACCAATTAATATTTCCAGGGCTCAGTCTACAAATTTGTGTATATTAATGATTTATTCTTTCATATGTCAATTACTACTTGGAGATGCTGATCATTTATTGGCACCTTGCACTCAGCCATAATTAATATTAGGCAGAGCTCTGAAGCATTTTTATGTATGGCAAAAAAAGAGGTGTTAATTAGAAAAATACAAACTTTATTCCAGAATATACACAGGGCCACAAAACATACAACTTTCAAATTCCACCTTACTAATTCAGCAAGATGCATGAAAAGTCAAAAGGCCATCCAGGTGATGAAACTCAAAATGTGATATTCAGTCCCGTGTCTAGGTGAGCATCACTCAAGGTAGAGGAAGTATGGTAAGTTCAGTTCTGCAGGGGTTTACAATGAAGTCAAGAGTAATTTTTTTTTAAATTTTATTTTGAAATAAATTCAAACTTACAGGAACAGTTGCAAAAACAATACAAACCCCATACACAGAACTCCAGCATTCCCTGACCCCCCTCCCCCGATACCCCGATCCACTAATGTTAACATGCTGTCACATCGCTATTTCTTTCCCTCCCTCCCTCCCTATCATCCATCATCTATTGCTCTGTCTTCTGAATATATGAGAGCTAGCTGCACACATCCTTGAACAAACACTATAATTCACATATACACTTCCCATGAACAAGAACATTCTTTTATGCAATCCTATTAGGCACAGCTAAGAAGTACAAGAGATTCAACAATGATACAAAGCTTACATTCTATATGTCCTTTTCCTTATGTCTCAACTGTGTCCCTTTGAGCCTCCTGTCCTCCATCCTCAGATCCCACCCAGGGCATTGAATCCTTGGCATTCAATTGTCATCTATTTAGACTGACTTTTTTTTTTTTTTTCAATTGTGGAAACATATGTACAGCCTAAATCTTCCCATTCCACCCCCTCCCTAGCATTCCGTTAGTGGGATTAATCACATTTAGAACGTTGTAGTGCTATCACCTTCCCACCATCCATTACTAGAAATTTCCCTTCACCTCAAACAGCAACCCTACACTCATTTCTTAACTCCCCATTGCCCCTTCCCCCATTTCTCTTAACCCGTACTCTACTTTTCATCTCTATGGTCATATTCTCTGATAATTTCTTTGTGTTTACTGTGGGGCTTAAAGTTAAACTTTTAAATCCATACAATCTTGTTTTTCTTTGATACCAACTTAATTTCAATAGGACACATAAACTATGTACCTATACTCCTCCATTCCCCCACCTCTATATAGTTCTTGTCAAAAATTATGTATTTTACATTGAGTTCAAAACCACTGATTTGTCATTAGAGTTTGTGTATTTTATATCATGTAGGAAGTAAATAGTGGAGTTACAGTTCAAAAATTATTGACTTCTATTTGTATTGCATTGTGGTCAGAGATTGTGCTTTGAATATGTTCAATTGTTTTTTGTTTTTTTTTTTATTTATTGAGCCTTGTTTTATGTCCCAGCATATGGTCCATTCTGGGGAAAGATCCGTGATCACTAGAGAAAAATGAGTGTCCTGATGATTTGGGATGTAAGGTTCTATATATGTCTGTTAAAATTCTCTATATCTCTTTCTCCTTTCTTTGTTTCTCTGTGGGTAGGGCTCCCTTTAGTATCTGAAGTACGGCAGGTCTTTTATTGGCAAACTCTCTCAGCATTTGTCTGTGAAAAATTTAAGCTCTCCCTCAAATATGAAGGAGAGTTTTGCTGGATAAAGTATTCTTGGTTGGAAATTTTTCTCTCTCAGAGTTTTAACTATGTCATGCCACTGCCTTCTCACCTCCATGGTGGCCGCTGAGTAGTCACAACTTAGTCTTATGTTGTTTCCTTTGTATGTGGTGAATTGCTTTTCTCTTGCTGCTTTCAGAACTTGCTCCCTCTCTTCAGTATTTGACAGTCTGATCAGAATATGTCTTGGAGTGGGTTTATTTGGATTTATTTTCTTTGGAGTTTCCTGGGCATTTATGCTTTGTGTATTTATATTGTGTAGAAGGTTTGGGAAGTTTTCCCCAACAATTTCTTTGAATATGCTTTCTAGACCTTTACCCTTCTCTTCCCCTTCTGGGACACCAATGAGTCTTACATTTGCACGTTTTATTTTATCTATCGTATCCCTGAGATCCTTTTCGATTTTTTCAATTTTTTTCTCCATTCTTTCTTTTGTTCTTTCATTTTCTGTTCTGTGGACCTCTAGGACACTGAGTCATTGTTCAACTTCCTCTAATCTTGTATTATGAGTATCCAGAGTCTTTTTAATTTGGCCAATAATTTCTTTTATTTCCGTAAGTTCTTCTATTTTTTTATTTAATCTTGCAATTTCTTCTTTATGCTCTTCTAGGGTCTTCTGTACGTCCCTTTTATCCTGTTCCATGGTCTTATTCATGTCTTTTATATCCTGTGCCATGTTTTTGTTCCTCGATTGTAATTATTCGATTAATTGTCCAAGTATTGTGTCTCTTCTGATATTTTGATTTGGGTATTTGGGATCAGGTTCTCCATATCATCTGGTTTTATCATATGCATTAAGATTTTCTGTTGTTTTTGGCCTCTTGGCATTTGCTTTGCTTGATAGGCTTCTTTCAAGTTGTAAAAAAATACCAATCTAATTTTTCAGAAATACAAGTTGGTGGTCTACACTTTCTCCAACTAACCAGCAGATGGTGTCTGTGAGTCATCTATACCCCTCAAGTCAGTTCTCCCCAACTCTGGCTCTGTGGTGCATGGGGAAATGATTTTTGTGGAGTTCAGTTGGTGAACTCAGTTTGTGTTTGTTGTTGGAGCTGTCCACCCTGAACGTGGGGCGTGTGTCTGGGTGGTTAGAGAGGCGGGGCAGCTTTAATATTCAAACCTTCCAGGTGTCCCCAGAGATTCAAGGCTGTTGGAAGAGTTTAAGCCTTCATTTCAGTTTTGCCCCAGATTTTCTCTGTCGCTGACCCACAAACCACCAGCATTGACATAGCGTCCCTGGGTTTTCCGAGTGGGCCCCCCTTCTCAGCTGTGATCTTCCAGGACCTCTGCTGAGGGAAGGCTGTGCTACATCACTAGTGCGCGCCATCCCTCAAGGGAGGCCCTGGGCCCCTGGGTCGTGCAGGGGCGCTCTCTGCCTGATGCAAAAATTAGCCTATAATTTTTGACTGGTGTAAGTTCTGAATGAAAGGCAGGTAGTAGAGCTGGGCCCCACCCCTTTCCTCTTAGAGACGATAGATGCCTTAGGGGGAGATCATTAGCATTTCAATGGTCTCTCTCTGCCTGTGCTATACCCTTGTCTGGGTCACAGAACTGGGAACTGAAAATGGCAGAGGCCTCCTCCACTGAGTTGAAAAAGGAACAGAGCTAGTCTGAGGCTACCCTCCGGCTCTCCAAGGTCAGCTGAGCTATGTTCGCTTCCTGGGAGAAAGCTTCTCTCTGGCACCATGAGGTTTTGTAGCTTGGTCTGTGAGGGAGGGAGTCTCCCGATTTGGATCCGCAGTTTTTACTTACAGATTTTATGCTGTGATCTTGGGCATTCCTCCCAATTCAGGTTAGTGTATGACAAGTGGTCGGTCACATTTGTCCCCCTGCAGTTATTCCAGATTATTTACTAGTTGTTTCTGTGTTTTTTTTCAGTTGTTCCAGGGGGCTACTTAGCTTCCACTCCTCTCTATGCTGCCATCTTAGATCCCATGTCCATCTGGCAGCCTTGCGCAACCACGGCTCCTCTTCTCAGCTCCTATGGACCCGGGGGAGTTCTGCCAGGACGTGAGGAGGACCCACTTCAATCACAGACCCCAAGAGTAATTTTTATAATATTTTACCATTTTCTGAATATAGTCCAAAAGTTAAATATTATTTTTGTATAGAGTTATTCCACATTGTAGTCATATATTTTAATATATAGTAAAGGATTTGCAATTTGGAATTTCAGGAATGAAATATGCACAACCATATGTTCCTTAGAATAATGGCTTTTACATAAAGGGGTCCATCCCTCTGTTCAAAGCACTGAAGATAAATCACAGTCAAGAGTATGCCATGACAAATATGCACAGCAGTTCATTCCTAACCTATGAATTAAGTATGCACAGTTGAACATTTGTGGAGTTTATAAGAAGAAAAATAGTATATGATTAGGTTTTAATAAAATGAGAAACACATGATCCTGTTTCTGGTCTATAATCCTAAATCCACTGGAAAACAACAGTGCCACCTGCTGACACTAGAGAGAAAGTGCCAGCTGCTTTGAACACCAACAGCTTTGAAAAGGAAGTGCATCTGAGGTACAGGTGACAGGATATTTTAACAGGACTGCTCCGGCCATTTTGTTGGGAACAGACTGAACGGCGACAAGGGCAAAAGCAGGGGGTTGGATGAGGAGGTGATGGCAATCATCTAGGAGGCTTTTTCAATGACCCAGGGGACAGTCTGTTATGGTTTAGGGCAGGGAGAAAGCTGAAGGATTCTGGACCATGGTAGGTTGAATCATGTACCCCAGAAAAATGGTTCTTAATCCATCCCTGCAAGTGTGAACCCCTAGTAAACAGGACTTTTTGAAAATGTCCTTCTTAATTCAGGTGTGGCCCAACCAAATGAGGTAGGGCCTTAATCCTACTAATGGAGACTTTATGAGGAGAAAGCCATGTGGAGGGGAAAAAAGCGGAAAGTCAACAGAACCTGAAAGAGAAGGGAGAGGACATTGCCATGTGATGAAGAAGCCAAGAAACACCAAGTGTTGCCGGCCAACTAGAAGATATTGACCCTGGGGAGAAGCAAGCTTTCTAACTTCTGAAATGGAGAGCAGCCAGGAAACCAAGACATGGATATAGTCTTAAGATAAAGCCTAGAGGTTGTGCTGATGGACTTGACGGGGGGTGTCAGAAAGAGGAGGCAAGGGTGACTCCGGAGCAGCAGGAAGGATGGCATGGGCATCAGCAGTCTGGTCTTGAAGCTGCCCTTGTATAGCAAGCTGGAGACCACTGCGCTTTGCAGATTTATTTGAGGATGGCAGGGAGGAGCTGCTTGGGAAGATTATGAGGGAGGCGGTGGGCAAGGTGCTGCCCAGATCAACCTTGAGTGCTGCTACTACATCAATGTTCTGAGCCTGCCCCTCCTCTGAGTGTCAGTGGAAATCTCTCCAACCTCTTATGCCCTAAAAAGGAGCATAATTTCCTCTCCCCCATTTCATTCATTCATTGCTCCAATCCTTACTGAGTGAGGGCTTGCTCCATGTTAGACACTGCAGACTGAACAACAAACAAGACAAACCATTTTGATGGAGTCTGCATTTTAGTCTGCTCAGGCTATGATAGTTCCCTCACACAATAGGGACTCTGGAGGCTAGGGGTCTGTGTTATAGATGGCCAGCTCTTACCCAGTTTAAGCAGGATCTGTGCTCATGAAGTGTCTTCTGGAAGCCCAGGAGGTAGACAGTGACCCCCCAAAAGAGTAGGCTACTTTATTATCAGCTCTGAAAGTAACACTGCAGAGTATACGAGGCCTTAGGAATTGGGGTGATCTCCCCATCCCCACTTCCCCATCTTCCCTGCACAGGAAGGATGAGTGGATGAAAATAAGCAGGAAGGGGCTTTTTCAAATTTTCCCTTAAAACATGAGGCTGAATGCAAAATGAAACGAAATAAAGTTTCAGTGGCTGAGAGATTTCAAATGGAGTCAAGAGGACATTCTTACGCACTATATAGATAACACTTTTTAGGTTTTAATTCACTGGAATAGTTAGAAGTAAATACCTGAAACTATCAAACTCCAGCCCAGTAGCCTTGACTCTTGAAGACGATTGTATAGCAATGTAGCCTACAAGGGGTGACAGTGTGATTGTGAAAGCCTTGTGGATCATACTCCCTTTATCCAGTGTATGGATGGATGAGTAGAAAAATGGGGACAAAAGCTAAATGAAAAATAAGGTGGTATGGGGGGGATGATTTGGGTGTTCTTTTTTATTTCTATTTTTTTATTCTGATTCTGATTCTTTCCGGTGTAAGAAAAATATTCGAAAATAGATTGGGGTGATGAAGGCATAACTATATGATGGTACTGTGAACAGTTGACTGTACACCATGGATGACTGTATGGTATGTGAATATATCTCAATAAAACAGAATTTAATTTTAAAAAATGAGGCTGAAACAAGCATGGATTACCCCCATAAACCATAGACAGTACTATGAGAAATGTTTCCCCTCTGGGGACTATAGAACTTCCTTCAACATCTACTCAGTTATTTAAGTACACTTCTCCAATATTTGTAAGTTTTTGGGGAGGGAGGTTGCAGTCACCAGCAGGAAGGTTGAGTTGGTGCCTCTGGTTGACTGGGCCTTGCCACCAGCACAGGTCAGACATGAGAAAAGATGCTGGATGTCAAGGCAGCAGTGCAGAGTAAAGAGGGCCAGGTTCAGCAGCGGGAGAACTAAGTTCTACTTAAAGTCCAGCTCAAATGGTACCACCCGTAGGAAGCCTGCTCTGGTTCCCCAGGGCAGTGATGGTAATCTATGATGGTATTTTACTTAATCAATCACCTGTCATTCTTTCCCAGTGGACAGTGGATTAGATTCTTCAGGGCAGGAAGCCTTTTCTCTTTCATAATGTATCCCCTTTGGAGATGTATCAGTTAGTTTTTGCTGCATTAAACACACACACACACACACACACACACACACACACACACACACACACAGACACACACACACCCCCCTTATGGCTCCAAACCACAACAATTTTTTATTTCCCACAATTCTGTGGGTCATCTGGGCAATCAGCTTGGCTGGGGTTGGATGGTCATGGATAGACACACGAGTCTGGAAGACAGCACGCTGGTCACTCTTTGGGATGGGGCTCAGCGGAGAGGACTCATCTTGCTTCACATGGTCTCTCCTTCTCTGATGGGGTAGCCTGGGCTTCTTCACTTGGTGGTCTCAGCTCCACGGAGCAGCAAGAGATGCAAGTGCTGATGCACAAGCTGTTTCCAAAGCTTTGCTTGCAGCACATTTACTAATGCATCGTTGACCCAAACGAGTTACCAGGCCAAGCCCCGGTTCAGGGAGTGGAGTTAGAGACCCCATCTCCTAAAAAGAGGAATTGCAAAGTCACATGATCAAGGGAAATCTGTGGTCGATTTTGCAATCTTCCACAAGAGCCTTGCACTCTGCTTGGCACAAAGCAGGCAATCAAGAAATGCTTGTTGCAAGAATTCAGAGGTAAGGTCTATTTGACTAATGTCCGAGCACCCCCGCTCCTATAGGCACATCTACTTCCACGCCTCCTGTCCACTGTTGGGATCTTTGAGCTGGCCCTAAACTTTATCCAGCGGTTTGGAAAGATGATTGCACTTGGCTTAATGTGGGTGGTTACTTCTGTCTGTTTGAGAGTCAAATCTCACATCGAACCTCTAGACGCTGGAGCTGTGCATAGCTTGCTGGGCTGGAGATTGTGTCTCCACCTCTATCTTTGCACTTTAAACAGATCAGGAAGAGGGGAAACTGTTTGTTCACCCAAGCCTGGCCAGCCTTAGCTGACAGCTCCTCCCTCTACCAGTTGCTGCCACTTGGGTGCCCCCTAGTGGCCTCTTCTTTTATGGCCTCAATCCAGATGTGAAATTCACCTTTTGAATGGCCAAAAAGTTGGACAAAATGTAGAGCCTTCCATGGGAGAGCTCTCAAAGTAGTGGAATCTAGAGATGAAAAGAAAAGGAATAAACAAAACAAATTTTTAATAACCACTTAGACCTTGTAGCTGGTGAGTGCTTGCTTGTTTCACCATAACTTGGTCCAGAGAAAAGGTAAAGCAGCAAAATGAAGATAATACATAGAAAAGAGATCCATATCATTAAAATCCAGAGATTGATGGCTAAGGCAGGGTGCTCTTCTCACTGAATAAAAATGGTGGAGTTGGGGAAGGTGAGAGAGTGTCTTGACTGCATGAGCTCATGGAGGGCCTGGTAGGTGCCCACCACAAAGCCCACAAAGCCCAGGATGCTGATCAGAGTGTCCTTCACGATGGTGAGGGGGCTCAGGCCCTCTGGGTAGAAGGTGAGGATCTCCAGGAGGGGCGGGATGATGAGGGCCAGGGCGCTGCTGCTCACGGAGCCCACCAGGGAGATGACGAGGTCCAGGCAGGGGATGAGGATGGCCAAGACACCTGTGAGAGATAAAAGACCCAGCCCTATAGGTAAGCCGAGAAATGATCTCATGCTCAGCCAAGACTCTAAAGTTTGCTTTTAATACCCTTTCTTTTTTTAAAAAATATTCATTTCTTATACAGTCAAATGGTACAGACATAAAGTGAAACTTAAAAGTCCTCTAAAACCTCCAGTCACAC
Organism: Choloepus didactylus; assembly: GCF_015220235.1. NCBI lineage: Eukaryota > Metazoa > Chordata > Mammalia > Pilosa > Megalonychidae > Choloepus > Choloepus didactylus. The sequence goes on from NC_051319.1 coordinate 95,848,821, forward strand.
TCCCTAGAGGTACACATTAAAAATTTGGCATATCTCTTTCCAATCATTTTCCAAGTATATACATTAATATAAACATATACCTACGCTTGTGGCATTTTAAAAAACAAAAATAATTATAGGATACTCTTAGAATACTTGCTGATTTTCCTTTCTCTCTTACCATGTCAAGGTATAGGTCTACAGCTATCTTTTTTTTAAAAATTCATTTTTATTGAGATATATTCACATACCGTGCAGTCATACAAAACAAAGTGTACATTCAATTGTTCACAGTACCATTATATAGTTGTGCATTCATCACCAAAATTAATTTTTGACATTTTCATTACCATACACACAAAAGTAATAAGAATAAAAATTAAATTGAAAAAGAACAATTAAAGTAAAAAGGAACACTGGGTGCCTTTTTTTTTTTCTTCCCCCATTTTTCTACTCATCCATCCATAAACTAGACAAAGGGAAGTGCAGTCCTTATGGCTTTCGCAATCACACTGTTACCCCTCATAAGCTACATTTCTTTACAATCATCTTCAAGATTCATGGGTTCTGGGTTGTAGCTTGTTTCAGGTATTTACTGCTAGCTATTCCAATTCATTAGAACCAAAAAAGGGCTGTCTATATTGTGCGTAAAAGTGCCCACCACAGTGACCTCTCGGCTCCTTTTGGAATCTCTCTGCCACGGAAGCTTATTTTATTTCCTTTCACATCCCTCTTTTGGTCAAGAAGATGTTCTCCATCCCACATTACTGGCTCTAGATTCCTCCCCGGGAGTCATATTCCACGTTGCCAGGGAGATTCACTCCCCTGGGTGTCAGATCCCACTTAGGGGGAAGGTCAGTGATTTCACCTGCCAAGTTGGCTTAGCTAGAGAGAGAGGGCCACATCTGAGCAACAAAGAGGCATTCAGGAGGAGGCTCTTAGGCACAATTATAGAGAGGCCTAGCCTCTCCTTTGCAGCAGCCATCTTCCCAAGGGTAAAACCTATGGTAGAGGGCTCAACCCATCAAACCACCAGTCCCCTATGTCTGTGAGCACATCAGCAACCATCGAGGTGGGGAAGCCCAACACCCCTGCATTCTCCACCAGCTCCTCAAGGGGGGTCTGCATACTTTTTTTCATTTCTTTTAATTAAGCCTTTTTTTTTTTTAAATCAGCTATATCAAAAATAAAAAATAAAAAAAAAAAAACATTTCAAACAAACCATAACAAGGAAGTAAGAAAAAGAAAACTAACCTGAGATAACTACTTTACTTCCAACATGTTCCTACTCTACCCCAAGAAAATAACCTAATATAGCAACAATTCTGTGAACTTGTTCCTACCATACCCATCAGATATTAACAGACCATAGTCATTCCTGGGCATTCCCAGAATGCTAAATTTACCCACGACAGCTTATCTGTTCTTATTAGGTTATCATTCCTCCTTCTTTAATTGCTCTCTATCACTAGTTTCCCTACATTCTACATTATAAACCATTTGTTTTACATTTTTCAATGTTCACATTAGTGGTAACATATAATATTTCTCTTTTTGTGCATGGCTTACTTTGCTCAGCATTATGTCTTCAAGGTTCATCCATGTTGTCATATGTTTCACGACATTGTTCCTTCTTACTGCCGCGTAGTATTCCATCGTGTGTATATACCACATTTTATTTATCCACTCATCTGTTGAAGGACATTTGGGTTGTTTCCATCTCTTGGCAGTTGTGAATCATGTTGCTATGAACATTGGCTTGCAGATATCTGTTTGTGTCACTGCTTTCAGATCTTCCGGGTATATACCGAGAAGTGCAATAGCTGGATTGAAGGGTAACTCTGTGTCTAGTTTTCTAAGGAAGTGCCAGACTGACTTCCAGAGTGGGTGAACCATTATACAGTCCCACCAACAATGAATAAGAGTTCCAATTTCTCCACATCCTCTCCAGCATTTGTAGTTTCCTGTTTGTTTAATGGCAGCCATTCTAACTGGTGTGAGATAGTATCTCACTGTGGTCTTAATTTGCATCTCTCTAATAGCTAGTGAAGCTGAACATTTTTTCATGTGTTTCTTGGCCATTTGTATTTCCTCTTCAGACAACTGTCTTTTCATATCTTTTGCCCAGTTTATAATTGGGTTGTCTGTACTATTGTCATTGAGTTGTAGGATTTCTTTATATAAGCAAGATGCCAGTCTTTTTTCACATACATGGTTTCCAAAAATTTTTTCCCATTGAGTTGGCTGCCTCTTCACCTTTTTGACAAATTCCTTTGAGGTACAGAAACTTCTAAGCTTGAGGAGTTCCCATTTATCTATTTTTTTCTTTTGTTGCTTGTGCTTTGGGTGTAAGGTCTAGGAAGTGGCCACCTAATACAAGGTCTTGATGTTTCCCTACATTATCTTCTAGGAGTTTTATGGTACTGTCTTTTATATGGAGATCTTGGATCCATTTTGAGTTAATTTGTGTAGGGTGTGAGGTAGGGGTCCTCTTTCATTCTTTTGGATATGGATATCCAACTCCCCCAGCCCCATTTGTTGAAAAGACTGCTATGTCCCAGTTCAGTTACTTTGGGGGGCCTTATCAAAGATCAGTCAGTCATAGATCTGGGGGACTATCTTTGAATTCTCAATTTGATTCCATTGATCAATATGTCTATCTTTGTGCCAGTACCATGCTGTTTTGACAATTGTGGCTTTATAATAAGCTTCAAAGTCAGGGAGTGTAAGTCCTCCCACTTCGTTTTTCTCTTTTAGATTGTTTTTAGCGATTTGAGTTATCTTACCTTTCCAAATAAATTTGATAACTAGTTTTTCCAAGTCTGCAAAGTAGATTGTTGGAATTTTGATTGGAATTGCATTGAATCTGTAGATGAGTTTGGGTAGAATTGACATCTTAATGACATTTAGCCTTCCTATCCATGAACATGGAATATTTTTCCATCTTTTAAGGTCCCCTTCTATTTCTTTTAGTAGAGTTATATAGTTTTCTTTGTATAGGTCTTTTACATCTTTGGTTAAGATTTTTGCTAGGTACTTGATTTTTTTAATTGCTTTTGAAAATGGTATCTTTTTCTTGAGGTCTCTTCAATTTGTTCATTTCTAGCATACAGAAACATTACTGACTTATGTGCATTAATCTTGTATCCCGCTACTTTGCTCAATTTATTAGCTCTAGTAGCTGTATTGTCGATTTCTCAGGGTTTTCCAGATATAAGAACATATCATCTGCAAACAATGACAGTTTTACTTCTTTCTTTCCAATTTGGATGCCTTTTATTTCTTTTTTTTTGCCAGATTGCCCTGGCTAGCACTTCCAGCAGAATGTTGAGTAAGAGTGGTGATAGCAGGCATCCTTGTCTCTTTCCTGATCTTAGAGGGAAGGCTTTCAGTCTCTCACCATTAAGTACTATGCTGGCTGTGGGTTTTTCATATATGCTCTTTATCATATTGAGGAAGTTTCCTTCAATTCCTACCTTTTGAAATGTTTTTATCAAAAAGAGATGTTGGATTTTGCTGAATGCTTTTTCAGCATCTATTGAGATGATCATTTGATTTTTCTCTTTTGATTTCTTAACATATTGCAATATATTGATTGATTTTCTTATGTTGAACGATCCTTGCATGCCTGGAATGAATCCCACTTGGTCATGGTGTATGATTTTTTTAATGTGTCTTTGGATTCGATTTGCAAGTATTTTGCTGAGAATTTTTGCATCTATATTCATTAGGGAGATAGGCCTGTAGTTTTGCTTTTTTGTAGCATCTTTGCCTGGTTTTGGTATTAGATTGATGTTAGCTTCATAAAATGAGTTAGGTAGTGTTCCATTTTCTTCAAAGTTTTGAAAGAGTTTAAGTAAGATTGGTGTCAGTTCTTTTTGGAAAGTTTGGTAGAATTCCCCTGTGAAGCCATCTGGCCCTGGGCATTTGTTTGTGGGAAGCTTTTTGATGACTGATTGGATCTCTTTGCTTGTGATTGGTTGGTTGAGGTCTTCTGTTTCTTCTCTGGTCAGTCTAGGTTGTTCATATGTTTCCAGGAAATTGTCCATTTCCTCTACATTATCCAGTTTGTTGGCATACAGTTGTTCATAGTATCCTCTTATAATTTTTTTTCATTTATTTGGGACCCGCGGTAATGTCACCTTTCTCATTCATTATTTTGTTTATATGGTCTTCTCCCTTTTTGATTTTGTCAGTCTAGCTAGGGGCTTGTCAATCTTGTTGATTTTCTCAAAGAACCAATTTTGGTGTTATTTATCCTCTCTATTATATTTTTTTGTTCTCTATGTCATTTATTTCTGCTTTAATCCTTGTTATCTCTCTTCTTCTACTTGGTTTAGGATTGGTTTGCTGTTCATTTTCTAGCTTCTTCATTTGATCTATTAGTCCTTTGATTTTAGCTCTTCCTTTCTTTTTAATGTATGCAATTAGTGCTATAAATTTCCCCCTCAGTACCACTTTTGCTGCATCCCATAGGTTTTGGTATGCTGTGTTCTCATTTTCATTTGTCTCTATATATTTAGCAATTTCTCTTGCTATTTCTTCTTTAACCCACTGATTGTTTAGGATCATGTTGTTTAACCTCCAGGTATTTGTGAATTTTCTAAGTCTCTGATGTTTATTGACTTCTAATTGTATTCCATTGTGGTCAGAGAATGTGCTTTGAATAATTAAATTTTTTTTTAAATTTATTGAGGCTTGTTTTATGTCCCAGCATATGATCTATTCTGGAGAAAGTTCCGTGAGCACAAGAGAAGAATGTGTATCTTGGTGATTTGGGATGTAATGTTTTATATATGTCTGTTAAATCCCATGCATTTATCAGATTGTTTAGGTTTCCAATTTCCTTATTGGTCTTCTGTCTGGTTGATCTATCAATAGGAGAGAGTGATGTGTTGAAGTCTCACACAATTATTGTGGAAACATCAATTGCTTCCTTTAGTTTTGCCAGTGTTTCTCTCATGTATTTTGTGGCACCTTGATGGGTGCATAAACACTTATGATTGTTATTTCTTCTTGTTAAATTGCCCCTTTTGTTGGTATGTAGTGGTTTTCTTTGTCTCTCATAACATCCTTGCATTTAAAGTCTATTTTATCTGAGATTAATATTGCTACACCTGCTTTCTTTTGGCTGTAGCTTGCATGAAATATTTTTTCCATTCTTTCACTTTCAGTTTCTTTGTGTCCCTGTGTCTAAGATGAGTTTCTTGTATGCAACATATTGATGGTTCATTTTTTTTTATCCATTCTGCCAATCTATATCTTTTGATTGGGAGTTTAATCCATTTACATTCAATGTTATTACTGTGAAGGCATTTCTTGAATTAGCCGTCCTATCCTTTGGTTTATGTTTGTCAGATATATTTTTTCTCTCTCTCTCTTAATGTTCTTTAATGTACCCATACTGAATCTCTTTAGTACTGAATCTTTCTCCAGATCTCGCTCGCCTTTCTTTGTTTCTCTGTCGGTAGGGCTCCCTTTAGTGTCTCAAGTAGGGCAGGTCTCTTGTTAGCAAATTCTCTCAGCATTTGTTTGTCTGTGAAAAATTTAAGCTCTCCATCAAATTTTAAGGAGAGCTTTGCTTGATAAAGAATTCTTGGTTGGCAATTTTTCTCTCTCAGAATTTTAAATACGTCATGCCACTGCCTCTTGCCTCCATGGTGGCTGCTGAGTAGTCACTACTTAGTCTTATGTTGTTTCCTTTGTATGTGGTGAATTGCTTTTCTCTTGCTGCTTTCAGAACTTGCTCTTGTGTGCAACATACTGATGGTTCTCTTCAGTATTTGACAGTCTGATCAGAATATGTCTTGGGATGTGTTTATTTGGATTTATTCTATTTGGAGTTCACTGGGCATTTACGATTTGTGTATTTATGATGTTTAGACAATTTGGGAAGTTTTCCCAAACAATTTCTTTGAATACTCTTCCTAGACCTTTACCCTTCTCTTCCCTTTCTGGAACACCAATGAGTCTTATATTTGGATGTTTTATATTATCTATCATATCCCTGAGGTCCATTTTGATTTTTTCAATTTTTTTCCCCAGTCTTTCTTTTGTTTTTTCATTTTCCATTCTGTTGTCCTCTAGGTCACTGATTTGCTGTTCAGCTTTCTCTAGTCTTGTACTATGAGTATCCAGAATCTCTTTAATTTAGTCAACAGTTTCTTTTATTTACATAAGATCATCTGTTTTTTTATTTACTCTTGCAATTTCTTTGTTATGCTCTTCTAGGGTCTTCTTTATGTCCTTTATATCCCGTGCCATGCTCTTGTTGTTTGTCTTTAGTTCTTTGATTAATTGCTCCAAGTACTGTGTCTCCTCTGATCTTTTGATTGGGTGTTTGGGCTTGGGTTATCCATATCATCTGGTTTTTTCATATGCTTTAAATTTTCTGTAGTTTTTGGCCTCTTGGCATTTGCTTAACTTGATATGGTTCTTTTAGAATATGTAGACTGGTTCAAGCCCTTATCTCTAATTTTTCAGTTCTCCAGCTTCGTGGAGTACACTTTCTCTAACTAATCAGCAGGTGGCATCTGCAAGCCACCTGCCCCTCAAGCCAGTTCTCCCCCATTTTGTCTTTGTGGTGAGTGGGGGTGTGAGTCTTGTGGGGTCCAATTGGTGCACCAAGCTTGCGTGTGTAGTTGGTGTTGCCCACCCTGCATATGGGGTGTGTGTCTAAGCAGTTGGCGGGGGGGCGGCTTTAATAATCACATCTCCCAGGTGTTCCTGGAGATTTAAAGCTGTTGCAATAGTCTAATCCTTCAGTTCAGTCTTGCCACAGTTTGTCTCTGCCACTGACCCACAAGTCCTTAGTATTGGCATATGGTCCCTGGGACTTGCAAGTGGGTCCCTGTTCCAAGCCGGGCACTCCCAGGTTCTCTGCTGAGGGACAACTGTATTATGTCACAGGTGAGTGCCATCCCCCAAGGGAGGTTCTGGGCCGCAGGGCTGTGTAGGGGTGTTCCCAGTCTGCTGAAAGGATGGCTGAATGGGGCATGTTAATTTTCCCCTTTTCACACAGCTCTGCCTTCCCAGCTCTGGGACAAATTAGCTGAGGGTGTGGGAAAGGCTATTGTCCATGCCCAATATTGTGGGGTGTGCATGTGTTGATGGAAACACTTCCATCACACTGGGTTGTTTGGGGCAGCTCTGAGCTGTGGCACTGGTGCTGGGCAGGAGCATTCCCAGCCCACTCGAAAGATGGCTGTAAGGGGACACTCCCCTTTTCTTGGGAAGTTGTGGTGTTTAGCGAATTTTCTCAGCCACTGGACTTATTGCTCTGTGTCTCAGAGCCCTCTTAGCTCTGCTCTTGTCTGGGCCCAAATTGCAAGTCTTTGAGGCTTTCTGTAATGAGTTTCTTAAAGTAACTATCTTAGAAAAAGATTAAAAAAAAAAAAGAGCCCTCCTTGCAGATCTAATGGGCTATTGAAATGCTAAGAGACAAGGAGATTAGGGTCATTAAGGAACAATCAAGAAAGCAGAGAAACCAGCTCTTCAGACAAGGAAACTCACACTCTGGATTTGCATATGAGCCTGACTCTGTTTGAGCCCTGCCCTTCTCCAGTATATGATCACCAGAACTCCAAAAAGTCTCTGTTTTTATTTTTGGGTTTTTTGTTTGTTTGTTTGTTTGTTTGCTGTTTTTGCTAGCCCTATCTCCTCTCTGCTGGGCTGACTGCTCCCAGATTCTCTGGTGTCTGGTCTCAGTCTCTGTGTTTGAAGTTTGGATCAGCCATCTGAGGTGTCAATAAGAGCCACAACTGCACTTCTCCCTCCTGGTTCCCAGCACCGATGGCCCCTCCTCGCATGGGACTGAGCCTGGCAGGGAGGGGCACAGGTCCCCTGGCCACGAGAACTTACAGGTTTCACTGATCTCAGCTTTTCCACGTGTTCATGCATGTTGTATGAAGTATGCCCAAAGTCAAATTGATCTCTGGTGTCTGGTCCACACAGTTCCTGGCTTTCTACCTACTGCCCTGGAGGAGTAACTAAAACCTGCACCTCATCATTCTACCATCTTGCCCCACCCCCTCTATCGCTATCTTTTAAACAGGTATATGACATTCTTTAATAGGGAATTATTAAATCAATCCCCCTTTGATGGACACCTAGGTTATTGCCAATTCTTGGTTATAAACAATGCTAGAAGGAGCATCCTTGTATATTATCACTAAGCATATGAGGCACTGTAGCTCTAGATCAATTCCTACAAGTGGAATTTCTGAATAAGAGAATATGTGCATTCTTAAGTTGATACAAAAATAGACAAAATGGGCTTTTTTCTCTTTAAAAGAACAAAGCAGTACTAGACTATCCTTTACAAGATCAGGAAGCAAGGAGTTCCAGGTGATGGCAATCAATGGGGAATATGACCCCAAGCTTCTCAAATAGTTTTATTCATTTTTTCCCCCAAGAAACATTAGAAATTTGGATTTGTGAGATCACCCAAAATTTTAATGTTGGCCCAAATTGATAAACCATTGTGGAGCAAGCAAAACACATCTATTACCTTATTAGACTCACTGGCTGTCCATTTTCAACCTCTGTGCTAGAGGGGATGGTGCTGGCTGTAGACTTAGATGACTTGGGTTCAAATCCCACCTATGGCACCTCTTGGCCAATTAATCTCTCCCTGCCACAGTTTCATTTGTAAATGAGGGTTTATAATAAATAGTCCTACCTCATAAGTGTACCTGTGAAGACAGTAGGTGTTCAATAAATGTCAGTTCTTACTATGATGCTTCTTATTCCACAAACTGTGCCACCCCTTCGGAATGGACACACATACACACAATCTGTCTAATTAGGTACATGTAAGAAAGGGTTGTTGAGTTTAAATAGTTAATACTTGCAAAGCCTTAGCATGGTATCTGAAATACACTAAGTGCTCAATAAGTTTTGCTTATCATGACCATCCTCCATCTATCACCTGGCTGGTTCCTGATGGCCCTCAGCCAAAGAACAAAGAAACGGTGTACCCTGCCTTCTACTCACAGGTCAGGCAGACCATGGCGAGGCGGATGGACAAGTCCACTGTCAGTGCCCAGCGCATCGACACCCGGGAGAGGATGAAGGGGATGATGATTTCTGCGGGAACGTAGAACTGCAGGGCATAGGTGCACAGGATGCCAACTAGGTAGAGGAGATTGACCGACTGGTACAACCTGCAGGACAAACCACAGCAAGGCTCTCTGAGGCTGCTGCTCTGTGACACTGGGCCCCATGGACCCTTAACCTCTGACTTGGGACAATTCCTTGGGCCTCTGTTTCTCTGTCTGAAATGATGAGGAGGGAGCTCCTGAGAGTCAAGAAGTCACACCAGGGCATGTGGTGACAATAGAGTGAAGTGTCATGGATTTAAATGGGAGCAGTTGAAAGGGTCATCTCTAAATGAAATAGAAAGAATCTTTGAGTGTGGATGTACACAGCACCTTCACAACCAGTCTCATAAGAAGCTCAACATGAGACTCTAGGAAAGAGAGGCTCAGACCAGTTCCTTGGCCAGGAAGACAGGTGGTGACTAAGAGCAAAAACCTTGGGCTGTAAGACTCTGGTCCTTTGTGATACCTGTCAGTCTTTTGGAATTCCCTGGGTCCCCCAAAGCTCTTGGCCCATAACCTGCGCTCAACAAATGCTTCTAGTTGGTTGAGAGAGAGAACTGCAGAATCCAAAATCATTTGGAGGAAGAGGCAGTCTATTAATAAGATGTGTGTTTTGGGGGTGTGTGTTAGCGTGTAAAGGAGAGACAGAGGTTTGCTTGCAGAACTTGAGCTAGGGGCAGAGGGTGTGTGAGGATTCAGGGGACTGTTTGGTTTCATCAAAGGCTTTTTGGACTCATCAAGATAATTTTTTTCCTTTGGTCCATTGATATGGTGGATGCATCTCTTATGTTTAGTAAAACTGTGTGTGTGTGTGTGTGTGTGTGTGTTGGCCATTCCTTAAAAAGTCTAAATTCCATATTTCTGTGGCTTTTTCTCACATCAGTCCAGCTGCCTAGGACACCATCTACCCCATTTCCATCTGTCCAAACTCCACCCGTTTTTAAAAATTCCCATTTTTAGCAGGTACTGCACGCCAGATGCTTTTAGACATTGGCCAGCTTAATCCTCACAACAACTCTGCTTTATAGATGAGAAAACTAAGGCTTATAGAAGTTAAGTGGCACTAAGTCCCAGGAGTACCAGAACCTGAAGCTTGAACCCTCATTCATATGCTGTGTTTCCTTGTTGTCCCATTTGGATGGGCTTTTTTTCCTTGGAAATCTCTAAGGCCTGTTTGCTCCTCTGGAGGCTTCTTTTTCTGCTCCATGTTATAGTTTGTGTACATACACGATCTACCCCTTCCCATTCCACAGGATCACAGATGATGAAGGTAATGAAGCACCAAGATCATAGTCTACTCACATCTGCACCCTCCACACCTACGTGTCTAGAATGACACCAGCACATGATTGGCATGCAGTAATACTTTGTTGATGACATTAATTGAGTTGGGAAAGGAGCTCCATTTAGGCAAATTAAGCTTCCATGTGAGAGCCCCCACAAAAAGACAGAGGCTTTGTAATTAACAACACACACCAGTGTAGGAGAAAAGGCCCTACAGTACAAATGTGTGTTCATGTGCCTATTTGAATATGGTGCTATTGAAGTCTGTGCCAGCTAATTATTTGTTGCATGAATTGGGCACATTTGAGCATAAAATTTTTACATATTTCAATGTCTCCCCAAAATGTCTGTTTTACTGCTTTTTCATTCTCACTACTCTGACACGGAGGATTGCACCATTGGCCATGGTAATGCAGTCTTGTCAAATGTAATCGGAAGTGCTGCCACCCACCTGCTCCTCTCTCTACCTCTTGCTCTTCCCCAGTGTCCCTTCCTTCTCTTGCCTTTTCCCTCTTTTGTCAAATCATGTTCTCCTCACACTAAGGTATCAAGGTTTAACTCAACTTGGGAGGCTGCTGTCTAAGGAAGAGCCCCCTGATGGAGAACCTGGAGCCCAGGTTTCCAGTGACAACTCTGCTTCTCTCGGTGGAGGCCCTCCAGACCTCAGTCTCCCATTTGTGGAAGGGAGGCACAAGTGACCTACTCAGTCCCACCGAGCCCTGACTCCCCAATGCCTGAGACCCTGAGAAGGTACCAGCAGTTGGGCAGGTTAAGGGTTATGCTGGCCTTGATGTCATCTCCAAACTGCAGGTAGCCCAGGACCCCGATGCTGACGTACAGGGCAGTGATGATGGACATTCCCAGATACAGGGCGGCTGGGAAGCGGCGGGCGTCCTTCATCTTGTTCTCCAGGGGCAGAACCTATAGAAATACCACCGTGTAGGGAGAGTGGAGGAAAAAGAGAGACCTGAACACAGGGAAGGAAGGCATGGAGTCACAATATGAGCCCTGGGCTATTCAGAGCTGGAAGGGCCCATCAGGTTATCTAGACCAAGATCTTACCTTGGGGTAGGCCACTGGATCTGGTCAGCAGCTGCTTTTTTTTTTTTTTTTTTTCCCCAGCATCAGTTTTTAGACAATGGGTTATGAATGCCTTTGAGCACAGCATTCTTCTCATTCTTCTACTTCACCAGTCCCCACCTTCCCCACCTCTCCCTCTCTCACTGACTTATCCTGGCCTCTTTCCAAGGCATTTGAGTGAGACTCCCAATTCTAGTGCACTCCTCTCGTTACTCTGCAGATGGGGAGGCTGAGATCCAGAGAAGGGAAGTGCCCCTTGAGTTTTACACCGTGGGCTGAGACAGAGCTGGGATTGGAGACTGGCTTCCTGGTTTCCCCAGCAGTTTATTTTCCCTCAATTAATGTCTTACTCTTATTGTCTCAGGACACTTCTTCCCCCAGGTTGAGAGCAGTCTGTTTCTTGGGCCTCTTGGTCGTCTGAGAATCACCTCTATTTTTTAAACCAAACCTCCAGCCTTTCATCACAGACAATTTCTTCTTACTATTGGCTGAGAGACTGCCCCCATCTTCTCCTTTATATGCTCTGGAATAAGCACACTTTACATGCATAGTCTTATTTAACTGTTCTGTGCCTCAGTTTTCTTATCTGAAAACGGGCACAAAAGTAAACTTGACCTTTGGGAATTTTTTTTTTTTTTTTTGGAGAATTACATGAGCACATGACCCCTTAATGGCACATAATAAGGACACAATAAATGTCAGCTGTTATTATTTTTAATACTGTGAAGATCACAACTCTAGAAGGCTGGTATTTGCAAGATTCTGAAGATGAAATAACTTGCCCAGTTTCCACAACTTGTAAGTGGCAGATCCAGGTTGCAGACCAGGGGTGTCCTTCAAAGTCCAAAAGCCTATAGTCCCATAACATTGGGTATGTTTATTACTAAATAGAGACTCAGTGTATAGTCCTTTGTACTATTAAAACCTTTTTTTGTCCTACATGTGCTCACCACCCTCACCCTCAACCAATGGAAGATGCTTGAGGGGAGTGCTCTGCTGTGTCATCGCTGTGCCCCTCCACTGTCTTCTGGGCTGGGTGTAGGTCCCGAGCCCTGGCAGGTGGTCAGGAAAGTGTTTGGAGGAATTAATGTGGAGAGCAGACAATCCAACCTGAGCCCTCCCACCCTGCAACACATTTTTGCTTCATAATTATCCAGCCCTAACTGCTGGCTCTCTTCCTCTCACCACAATCAATCAATCAGAGATAAATGGCCATTGACAAAGTGGAAAGGTCTCTGGGACTGGAGTCAGGAGTACAGGGTTTTGGTCACAGACATAGCAATTCCTACCTCATGATTTAGCCAAAGTCCCCTTCCTGCCTGGGGCTTAGATTGCTCACCTGTAAAATGGGATATTGGGCTAGGAAACTTCTAAAGGTAATTTAAATTCTGATACTAAGAATCACCAGCACATAATAGGTGCTGCATAAATACTGTTGAACAAATATTATCATCATTTTATAGTTGGGAAATTGGGGTTCAGAGAATAGCAGTGGCTAAGATAAAAGTCAAGCAAATTCTGCCTCCAAAATCATTCCCTTAAACACTGCACTCTGCTTTTTGCCATGAGTGTCTATAATTCTGAAAACAAAGTGCTTCCAATGCCGTGTAAGACGGCACTCTCCCTGATTATAACTAAAAACCCTGGATAGAATACATAAAAGCCACTCTGAAAAGTAAATAATAGCAGGTGGATTTGTAATGGAGAGGTTGATATTTAAAGAATGATTATCACAACTGAATCATTATATAAATATTCCTTTCAAATTTCTGGTATATTAGAGTAGAGAGAGGGAAATATCTGAAATCTCTGAACCATAATTCAGATACTAACAAAAGAGCATCAAAAGAAATCTCTGATAATGATTGTAAAAGCCTTTACCTTGTGCCTTTGTGATTGTAAAAGCTGGTACTCCCTTTATCTCCTCTTTTTCTCAAAGTAACTTGTAGGGGCAAATTCCCCAACTGGAGGAAATTGAATCATCTCAGACCCAACCATTAACTGGCTGCAGCACAGTTTCACTCTTTACATTTGTAAATTGTTTCTGCCTATATCTGCTTTTGAAATGATAAAAGCAATGTCTCTCTCCCTTTCTGCTTATACTTGCTATTGAAGTTGTAATGACTTCATCTCCCCTTGTTAGAATCCACAAAAGCCTTGAACTCCCTAGTCTTGGGGAGACAGATTTGTTTTTCAGGCCTGTAGACCATCTGATCTCCTGTTTCATGTCTAGCAATAAACTCTTTCTTTGAAACCCTGGTGTCTCAGGAATTGATCATTTAAGTGCATCAGGCAGAGAATCTACCATGTTTGTCTGGTAACAGATAAAGGAGGGAAATCGAAATGAGAAAAATGATTATATGGCAATGAATTTCCTGATGTTTTCCCCATATCTTCCAATTGAGACTCAAGGGCAACCTAAATCCTAGAACTATGCAGTGGATGCAAAGAGAAAAAGTTCCAAGAGAAACCTTCCCTTTCTGGCCAGAGGACCTAGAGTAGGGGCCCCTGTGGGACAGAGTGTGGAGAGAATCCCTGTTTCTTGTTTCTTTTTTACTCTCCAGGTCTTGGCCTCAAGACAAGCCAGAGGTACAAAGCAATATTCTGGTGGTATCAGTGGCAGTGGTGGTCACAGGGGCACCTAAAAGTCTGAGATAAAACCTTCTCTGAGACCAGAGGAACTGGGAAAAGTGGCTTTGGGAGTCCAAAGAACAAGTGGGGGAATCAGGTCTGGTTACATAATTTGAGAGACCCACTGCAAAATGAAAATGCATGTCCCCTTATTCAAAATCAAGAATGTCAAGATACTAACAACAGAGCTTCAAACCAAATGTGGGGCCTTTTGAGGGTGAGGTCCTGTGTAACTGTACAGGGTGCTCATTTGTGAAGCCGGCCCTGAGGGGAATCCTTGCATATATTTTCTCTTTTTTCTCTCTTTTCTCTCAGTGCTTAACCCAGGAGGCAGATGCAGTCCCAGAAAGTGCATGATAGCATGGGGAGGCTAAAACCCTGGCTTTCTAGCCAGAGAACCAGGAAGAAGGAGCTCTGGGAGTGGTGAGTACAGGAAATCATGGAGAGGAGGGAGCTAGATAATGGAACCTCTAAATCTGTAACCGAGAAGTTAGGATTTAAGGACTGATGATGATTACCGAATCATTATATAGATATTCCTTTTTACTTTCTGGTACATTAGAGTAGACACAGGGAAATACCTGAAACCTGAACTGCAATCCAGCTTCCTTGATCTCTGATAATGACTATACAGCCTTTATCTTGTGCCCTTTTGATTGTAAAAATATCGTGACTAATCTTCACTTGTACCCATTCATCCAGTTTTTCAACTTTGAAGTCTTTTGATCACCAAAGATAGCCCCTAATGTTTACTAATGAAGGGTCTTTGGTCAGCCCAGAACTAACCTACCCCAAGTCCAAAGTTATCTTGCTAACCGAAGCTGGATCTAACCAAAATGGGCCTGCCTGACATGCATAGTAGCTTAGACTTTAACCTACAAGTCACCTATACCTCATTATAATACTAAAAATCACACATCATATTAAGCTGCCATTTTCTTACATACATTCTGTGAGTAAGCATGTAATCAATCTGCGCATGCTCAGTAAGTAGATCACCTCTAATTACATCATTTGGGGCCACTGTACTCATTATCCTAAAACCTGCCCATCTTTTGATGCTTTAAAACTATCAGAATTACTGCAGTTTGGGGAGACAGATTTTGGGCTGATAGGCCATCTGTTCTGCTTCGTTGCCTAGCAATAAAACTCTTTCTCTCTTTGAAGCCCCAGTGTCTCAGGAATTGGTAATTTGAGTACATCAGGTAAAAGAATCCACCACCTTGGCCCAATAACAAATCTGTGAATGAAGTCCTGGGCTCAGCCCAGAGCTGTGCATTAAAGCAAAGTCTTTGATAACTGACTATCATGTAGACCTTTATCCACATCCCAGTCTGGTTCTTGGGTAGCACATGCAGGGTGGACCTGAATATCACTGGCAAGGCTCAGAAAACTAATCTGACATTGGAACCACAACCCACAGAAAGTGGGTCAGGACTTGTAATCTGAATCTAACCAGGGTGATTGCCTACCAAAACCAAAAAAAAAAAAAAGACATTCTCTTGAGGACTTTAACAGGCCCCAGATTCTCATAAAATAATTTTCAAAATGTGCAGAATATAGTCCAAACCTATGTTATAAAGAAAGAAACAGGAAAATCTTAACAACTCCCAAGGGAAAAGACAATAGATGCCAGCCCTAATATGACTCAAATGCTGGAAATATCAGACAAAGACTTTAAAGCAGCTATTGTAACCACACTCCAGGAAGTAAGAAAAAGCATGATGGAAATGAATGGAAAGATAAGTTCTCACCAAAAAAGTAGAAGTAATCTAAAAAACCAAACGGAAATTTTAGAAGAGAAAAATACAATGACAGAAACAAGAAATCAACTGGATGGGCCCAAAAGCAGAATGGAAATGGAAAAACACAACTAGTGAACTTGAAGATAGAGCAATAGAAGTGATCAAATCTTAACAACAGAGAGAAAGAAGATGGAAAGAAATAATTACAACCTCAGAAACTTGTGGGGGATATATCAGAAGGTCTAACATTTATGTTACTGAAGTCCCAGAAGGAGAAGAGAAAGAGATATGTGCAGAAAAAAAAACAAAAAAAAAAAGTGAAAACTTCCTAAATTAAAAGACATACACTCACAGAGTCAAGAAATTAAGTGAACACCAAACAGGACAAACTCAAAGAAAACTACACCAGGCACATCACAATCAAATTACTAAAAAAGAAAGATAAAGAAAAAAGTCTTAAAAATAAACAAAAAACCAATATATTACATATTAAAGAGAAATAATTCAAATGACCAAAGATTTCTCATCAGAAACCATTGAGGACAAAAGGAAGGAAGACCATATTTTTTAAAAGCTAGATAAAAGATATCTGTTAACCAAGAATTCTATACAAGCAATAATTTTCTTCAGTAATGAAGGCAAAGTAAATACATTTTCAGATGAAGAAAACTAAGAGAATGAATCACCAGAAAACCTGCTCTAAAATAAGTGCTAATGGATGTTCTTCATGTGAAGGGAAATGATACCAGAGGGAAACTTGGGATTTCAGGGACAAGAAAAGAGCAACAGAAATGGCAAATATCTGGGTGTTCCAGTTTGCTAAAGCTGCTGGAATGCAAAAATACCAGAAATGGATCGGCTTTTACAATGGACGTTTATTAGTTCACAAATTTACAGCTTTAAGGCCATGAAAATGTCCAAATTAAGGCATCAAGATGTAGATACCTTCTCTGAGGAAAGGCTGATGGCGTCTTGGGTTCCTCTATCACACGGGAAAGCACATGGCTGGATCTGCTGAACCTTCTTTCCTGGGTTTAGCTTTTTCCATGGCTTTCTCCAATATGTCTCTGGGTTTCTGTCTTAGCTTCTCCCAGGGGCAAACTCTGGACTACATCTCTTAGCTTCTCTCCAAAATGTCTCTCAGCATCTCTGCGCATCCTTGCTTGTTTCTCCTGGGGTGTTTCTCTGCAAGCATCTGGGGATCCTCTCTTAAGGTCTCCAGTAAACTAAGACCCACCTTGAATGGGCAGGGTCACATTTCCATGGAAATAATCTAATCAAAAGGTCCCACCCCTAATTGGGTGGGTCACATCTCCATGGAAACAACCTAAACAAAAGATCTCATCCACAACAGGTCTGCCCCCACAAGAGTGGATTAAAAGAACATAAGTCTTTTATGGGGTACATAACAGATTCAAACCAGCAAACTGGGTAAATATAATAGACTATTTTTCTCCTAGGAAGTTTATCAAAAGGACTATGTATGTTTGTTGAAAGCAACAAATATAACATTATCTGATGATTTTTAAATGTATTTAGATATAATATATATGGCAATACAACATAAAGTAGGGGGAGGAGTAAAGGACCTATGTGATTATAAGATTTCTACATTTTACTTGAAGTAATAAAATATTAACTCTAAATAGACTGAAAAGTTATATCTGTTTATTGTAATCTGTAGAGCACCACTAAAAGCATTACAGAAAGACATATAGTAAAAAACCCAACAGGGAAATTAAAATGCAATACTAAAATGTATTAAAATAAGACAAAAGAAAGCTTAAGAAAGGGCAAACAGATAAAATGAAAAGAATGGTAAAACAGAAAATAAATAAATAATGTAGACCTAAATCCAACCATAATAGTTACGTTAACTGCAAATGGTCTAACCACACCAAATAAAGGGCAGAGCTTGTCAGATTGAATAAAAAACAGGACCCAACTATATCCTATCTATAAGAAACCCACTTTTAACACAATGCCTTAAATAGGTTAAAAAAAAAAGAATGGCACATCACATGTAAACTACAGATCAGTAACCCTTATGCATATAGATTTTAAAAATCCTCCACAAAAAGCTAGCAAATTGAATCCAGCAGCATATTAAAAGGATTATAAACCATGAATAACTGGGATTTATCCAAGGAGAGCAACTTTGTTTCAACAAATAAAAACCTATCAGTGTAATATACCATATTAATAGAATGAAGGAAAAAACCCTACATGATCATCTCAATTGATATAGAGAAAGCATTGACAGAATACAATACCCTTTCATGACAAAAACAAGCTAGGAATAGAAAGGAACTTCTTCAACCTGATAAAGGACATCTATGAAAAACCCAAGCTAACATAATACTTATTGGTGAAAGAGTGAATACTTGCCCCTTAAGATCAGGGACAAGACAAGGATGTCCGCTTTTCCCACCTCTATTCAACATGTATTGGAAGTCCTAGACAGGGCAATTAGACAGAGCAGTTCCAGATGCCATCAGCTGTTCTTCAGTGAAGGTATCCTCTTTTTGATGCCTTAGTTTGGACACTTTTATGTCCTTAGGACTATAAACTTGTAACCAAATAAACCCCCTTTATAAAAGCAAATCCATTTCTGGTATTTTGCATAATGGCAACATTAGCAAAGTGGAACAATCCACATAAAAGTATTAAAGCTAATAAATGAATTCAACAAAGTTGCAGGATAAAGAGCAACATAACTAAATCAGTTGTATTTCAATATACTAGCAAATGAACAGTACAAAAGTGTAATTACATAAGCATCAAAATGAACAAAATGATTAGGAATAAAATCATTCAGGGAAGTTTAAGGCCTGTATACTGAAAATTATGAGATATTGCTGAAGGAAATCAAAGAAAAGCTAAATAAATGGAAACACATCCTGTGTTCATGGACTGGAAGATGTAATATTGTTAAGATGGCAACATTTCCCAAATTGATCTCCAGATTCAATGCAATCCCTATCATAATTCCAACTGCTTTTTTTTTCTTCCAGAAATGGATGAGCTGATCCTAAAATTCATGAGGAATTGCCAGGGATCCTGAATGGCTGAAACAATCTTGAAAAAGAAGAGCAAATTGGAGGACTCATACTTCCCAAATTCAAAACTTACTTCAAAGCTACCATCATCAAAACGGTGTGGTACTAACATAAGGCTAGACATATAGATCAACAGAATAGAATTGAAAGTCCAGAAATGAAGCCTTACATCAAATTAAGTTTGAATCTCTAATAATGTTGTAAATACCCTCCCTTGTTTTTGACTCACCCGTAGTTCACCACCTGTAGTCATCATCCATGGTTCAAATATAAAAATAGAATATGATTTAATTGAAAGTATCCTAAATAAAAAGTTCTATAACCATTCTGTAACTTAAACTGGAGGGGTCTTCTGATCTCATATCCAGCTGCATCTGGAAGGGGCAGAAGTCCCCAAGCTTGATAATGTATCAATTTATTTTTACTTTGTAAACTTGTTCCTTTTACCTTGAGTACTCCTTTAGTAAATATGTGTTGAATTTGAATTCTTGTCTTGAGTGCTCATTACTTTTAAACCATTGTCTGTCTCTATACGCTTATTTGAGTGGGTGATTGCTTGAATGAAGCCAAAACTGACTGAATCACAACCTGATGTCTCAGGCCTTTTCTAAAGGAGATCACAGGTTAGAGGTGTAAAGAGACAAACCCCTGACACCATTCAGTGGGGAAAGAATAGTCTTTCCAACAAATGGTGGTGGCACAACTGGATATCCACATGCAAAATAATGAAGTTGAAACTTAACCACACCAAATACAAAAATTAACTCAAAATGACTCCTAGATCTAAATGTAATAGCTAAAACCATGAAACTCTTAGAAGAATACATAGGAGTAAATCTTCATGACCTTTGATTTGGCAGTGGATTCTTAGATATGACACCAAAAGCATGAGCAACAAAAGAAAAAATACAAAAATTGGACTTCATTAAAATAAAAAAAAAAAAAAAACTTTTGTTCAAAGGACACTTACCAAGAAATTAAAAAGATGACCCAGAATGGAAGAACATATTAGCAAATCATATCTCCAATAAGGGTTCAGAATCCAGAATAAATAAAGATCCCTTACAGCTTAACAACAAAAAGATAAAAACCCAATTAAAAAATGGGCAAAGGACTTGAGTAGCTATTTATTCAAAGTAGATATATGAATGCCCAAGAAGCACATGAAATGATATACCATTTCAAACCTGCTAGGATGGCTATTATTTAAAAAAAAACTTAAATGGAAAATAACAAGAGTTGGTGAGTATGTGGAGAAATTGGAACCCTCATATATTGCTGGTTGGAATGTAAAATGGTGCAGCCACTGTGGAAAACAGTTTGGCAGTTCTTCAAAAAGTTAAACATAGGATTACCACATGACCCAGTGTGTTAGCCAGGATTCTCCAGAGAAACAGAACTGACAGGATATATATATCCTGCTGAAATCATCAGTTCTTCCTTTAACACATTCAACTGATTGAAGAGACTTCCCTTATTGCTGAAGGCAATCTCCTTTGTTGATTATAGAATGCAATCAACCAGAGATGTAATCAACTGACCAATGATTTAAATCCATGAAATACCTTCACAGTAACAATCAGGCCAATGCTTGCTTGACTAAGCAACTGGGCACCGTAACCCAGCCTAGTTGACACATGAACTTAACCATTACATCCAGCAATCCCATTTCTGGATAGATACCTAAAAGAATTGAAAAAAGGCATTCAACTAAAATTTGTACACATATTTATAGCATGGTTTATAATAGCCAAAAATGGAAACAATCCAAATGTGCATCAATGGATGAATGGATAAACCAAATATGGTATCCCCAAACAATTGAATAATTATTCAGTCCTAAAAAGGAATGGAATCCTGATAAATGCTACAAGGTGGATGAACCTTGAAAGCATCATGCTATGTGAAAGATCCCAGGTACAAAAGGCCAAATTTTAGGATTCTATTTAGATGAAATGTCCTGAATAGGCAAATCCATAGAGATAGAAAGCTGATTAGTGATTTCCAGGGGCTGGGAGTGAGTGTTTAATGGGTATTGGGTGTCTTTTTGTGGTGGTGAAAATGTTCTGGAATTAAAATAGTGGTGACGGTTATAAAACATTGTGAACGTATTAAAAGCCAAAGAATCGTGTACTTCAAAATGGTTAAAATAGTGAATTTTATGTTATGTGAATTTTGCCTCAATAAAAAACATTGAAAAGATGGAAAAAGATATATCATACAAATACTCATCAAAAGAAAGCTGTAGTGGCTATAATAATATTACACAAAATGGAATTTGAAACAAGAAAATTTACTAAGGATATAGAGGATTAAAGGGGTCAATTCAACAAAAGGACATAGCAATTCTAAATGTGTATGCCTCAAACAATACTTGAACAATAATGCCTCAAAATACATGAAACAAAACTAACAGAATTTAAAGGAGAAATAGAAAAATCTATGAAATACTTTGAAATTGCAACAATCTTCTCTGAGTGTGGCAACCCCTGGCCTGAGCAAAACAGACCTGCAGGTCTTTGGTGCCCAGCAGTCTGCATGACCTAGGCAGCTAGATGTTTAACCTATTGTCTTTCTAAACCAGTAAAGAGAAAAAGGGTAAATTGATCTTTTTTAAGAAAAAAAGCAACTTTATGCAAGCAGGCAGGAAGTGAGAGGCTCTTAGTCTCACAAAAAGAGCAAAATGTAATTGTTCAAGTGCTATTCTAGTCCTTCCTGCACCACCCCCCAGGTCAAAGTGACCTATTCCTGCATCTATGCTCCCCCCACCCTTAGGAAAGCCTTTGTCTTAAACCCTTATAAGAGGCTTTCTACCCTTTTTGCAACACATGGTTGATTTCCCTGTGAAGGCGAGGCCTGCCTGGCCTGAGAGAGCCCTAATGATTTCTCCAGGACTTCTCACCCTGTTTCATGTATCAGAAAATGCTCATTGTCTTCTTTGGCCTCTGGACTGGCATGGCCCTCTTGGGCTGTGATACTTAGTGATCAATAGAATAAGTAGGTTGAAAATCAGCAAGGATGCAGGTGAAGTCAATTAGATCCTCAAACAACTAGATCTAATTGCTATATGGCACTCAAGTCAACAGCTTGGATATTCTTTTCAAGTGTACATAGAATATTCACTGAGATAGGCCATATTCTGGGTCATAAAAATAAACCTTAGCAAAGCTCAAAGAATTGAAATCATACCAAGTACATTCTCTGAATTAAAAATAATTAAACTAGAAATCAATTCCGGAAAGTATCTGGAAAATCCCCAAATTTTTAAAGAGAAACAACCCACTTGTAAATAATGTATGAGTCAAAGAAGAAATAAGTCTCAGGGAAATTAGAAAATGAAAATAAAATAAAAACAATTTGTGGATGCAGTGAAAGCAGTGCTTAGAGGGAAATACAGAAAATTAAATTTATATATTAGATGAGAAGAAAGGTCTCAAATCAATAATCTAAGTTTTCACTTCACCAGAAAAATAGGTGCAAATTAAACCTAAAGCAAACAGAAAAAAGAAAATAATAAAAGAACACAAATCAATGACATCAAAAACAGAAAAAATAATAGGCAAAGCTAATGAAACCAAAAGCTAGTTTTGGAAAAGATTAATAAAATTGATAACCCTCATGTTGTACTGACAAAAAAAAAAAGAGAGAAGATATAAATTACCAATATAGGGAACAAAAGAGCCCACTGACTCCACAGACATTAAAATAATAAAGAAACACTAAGAAAAATTCCAGACCCATAAATTTGACAACTTAAATGAAAGTGGCCAATTCCTTACAAAGCGCAAACTATCAAAAATCACTCAAGAAGAAATAGATAACCTAATAAATTTATACATATTGAAGAAATTGACTTTGTAGTTACAAACTTTCCAACAAAGAAAACCCCTGTTGCAGATGGCTTCACAGTGAATTCTACCAAATACTTAAGGGAGAAATAATACCAATTTTACACAATCTATTCCAGAAGACAGAAAAAGAAACACTTCCTAACTTATTTATGAGGCCAGCATTAGCACAATATCAAAACAGATAAAGATAGTACAAGAAAATAAAAATACAGATCAATACCCTCATGAATATGATGCAAAAATCCTCAACCAAATATTAGAAAATAGAATACATCAATATATAAAAAGGATAATACAGCATGGCAAAATGGGGTTTCTCCTGGAAATGTACGGCTGGTTCACACATTGAAAACTAAGCAATGTCTTTTAGCCTTTTAACAGACTAAGGAGAAAAATCATATTATCATATAAATAGAGGCAGAAAATTCATTTGACAAAATTCAACATCTATTCATGCTAAAACTCTCAGCCAACTAGGGATACAAGGAAAGTTCCTTAACTTAAAGGATATCTACAAACAAAACAAAACAAAACAAAACAAGCTAAAGCTAATCAAAATCACAATCCCAATTAAAATCCATACAGGAATTTTTATAGATATTGACAAGCTGATTTTTAAATTTACACGGAAAGGCAAAGGACCTAGATAGAGAAGAACAAAGTTGGACCACTCACACTACCTGATTTTAAGATAAATCTTTTGTTATCGACACTGTTTTGTGTTGCTGAAAGGATGCACATGAATCAACGTATAATATGTAAAGTCTGGAAATAGACCTATACATATGTGGTAAAGTAACTTTTTACAAAGGTGCAAAGGCAATTAAATGGAGAATGGATGGTCTTTTCAACAAATAATGCTAGAACAATTGGGCATGCTATTCCAAAAAAAAAAAAAAAGGAACTTCAGTGCTTAAATATCTTAGACAAAAATTAACTCAGGATGGATCATAGATCTAAATGTACAATGGCAACTATAAAACGTTTAGAACAAAACATAGGAGAAAATCTTTGTGACCTTGAGTTAAGCAAATTTTTTTAGATACAACACCAAAAGCATGATCCATAAAAGAAAAATTTTGATAAATTGGACTTTATCAAAATTAAAAACTTTTTCTCTGTGAGAGACACTAAGAGGCTGAAAAAACAAGTTACAGACTGGGGGAAATATTACAAATTACACAACCAAGAAAGGACTTGCATCTGGAATATCTAAAGAACTTAAAAAATTCAACAATAAGAAAACAATTTGATTTAAAAAATATTGCAAATGATTTGAATAGATGCTTCATCAAAGAGGATATGCAGATGTCAAGTAAGCAAATAAAAAGGTGTTCAAAACTATTGGCCATTAGTAAATGACAATGAAATTCTACTACGTGGCTATTAGAATGGTTAAAATAAAAAAATACCAAGTTAGCAAAGATGCAGAGAAACTGATGGGAATGTAAAATGGTTCAGCCATTATGAAAAACTGTTTGGCGATTTCTTATAAAGTTAAACATACATTACCCTGTGACCTAGCAATCCAACTCCTTGAGAAATGAAAATTTAGGTTCACACAAAACCCTGTATACACATGATTATAGCAGCATTACTCATAATTGCCTAAAATTAGAAACAGCCCAAATGCCCTTAGATGAATGGATAAACATACTGTGGTTCTGTCCATGCAACAGAAAGCAAGAAGTTATTAATACATGACATGACATGGATGAATCTTAAATACATCAGGCTAAGTGAAAGAAGCCAGTCTCAAAAGGTTATACACTGCATGATTCCACTTACATGAAACTCTGGAAAAGATAAAACAATTTAAACAGAAGAGATTGTTGGTTGCTAGGGGTCAGTGGTAGGTGAAGAAGTTACAATAACAGGGCAGCATGAGAGAGTTTTTGGTGATTGGGGAATTGTTCTGTAGCCTGATTATGTAGTGGTTACATGAAAATACGTTTCTGATGTCATAGGAATGTATACCATAAAGTGCGTTTTATTATATGAAAATTATAAATAAATTTAAAATATATATAAATGGTCTTACCCTTCCTCAAATTGAAAGTAGAGACTATATAATAACCCATTGTAAATATACCTGTACAGTACTTTCCACTTTAAAATTCATTTATGCTTAATTAAATTCTTGACTTTAAAAGATTAGGAAATTGACGTCCAAGAAGGTTATGTGACATGGAGACAAATGTTTAATAGATGTATTGGAATGAAAATAAAACTGTCTCCTGACTGCCTCTCTGTTGTAACTTACTGTTCTCCTGCTGATGACAACAGGCCCAAGTGAGACGAGAGGTCACTTTCTCCCATGTGCATTTTCCAGGAGGCCCAAAACAATGGCCAAGAGGACACAGAAACTCAGAGCTCTGAGGTCCCTTTCCAAAGGCCACTCAGAACACCAAGGAAAGTCCACCCCAAGTCAAACCTTACCACACCAATGCTTTCAAATGAAAAAATAGCCGTTCCAAAGAAGAGAGGGTAGGTCTTCCAACTTGCTACCAGGGGCAACCTGCTGGGCTCTGGAATTCCCTACAGGAGAGAAAAATAGGATGATGTTCACTCTCAAAGTACACTTGAGCTCCTTTAAGAGGTGAGTACTCTGAGAGTAGACCTAAATATTTTTAATAGAATGTCAAAAAGCTCAGAAAACTTCAAAGGAAGCCACACACAGATCAGTTGGTTCTAACACTGCACAAAACCAAAAAGCCAGCACATAGCAACATTGAGGTATTGTCAAAGTTCTGAAGGATCACGGAGGGAGTCTGATTTATCAGAAATTGGAACTCTAATGCATTGTTGGTGGGAATGTAAAATGGTGCAATCACTGTGGAAAGCATATGGTGGTTCCTCAAAAAGTTAATATCGAATTACCATATCACTAGAAATCCCACTTCTAGATACATACCCTAAGAGAGTGAAAACAGGGCTGCAAACAGATACTTGTACACCACTGTTTATAGCAGCATCAATCATAATAGCCAAAAGCTGGGAACAACCCAAATGCCTATCAACAAATGAATGAAAAAACATTATGTGGTACACATACACAATTGAGTATTATTTGGCCATAAGAAAAAAATGAAGTTATAAGACATGCTACAACATGAAAGAACTTGAAAACATTATGCTCAGCGAAACAAGCAAATACATAAGGACAAAAATTATATGATATCACTTATAAGAGATGACTGGAAATAGCAAATTTGCAGAGATAGAAAGCAGATTACAAGTTATGTGGGAAGGGAGATGGGGAGGGGAGGAAGGAGGAGTGTTTGCAAAAAATTAAAAAATAAAATAGCACTAGAATTAAATTCATATTACCTGACCTCACCCCCCCCCCCAAAAAAAGTCTCTAAAAGAAAATCTTACACACCACAGGTTAGTCCTGGCATAAAGCATGGAAGAACACCTTTTAATGGACAGTGGTCAAGGCTGTTGGAAGTCACTGTGACTATAGTTACAATGACTTTCTAGGGAGCCCAAAGCAATTACTTAAATACGAACATCTACTTTACTTTTTCAATGAGCTATAAATTGAAGGGGAGGGAAGTGTGTGGAAAAATGGTTCATATTTCCTGTGCCCTAGAATGTGCAAATAATCACAAAACCATTTCTCTATTCTCTGCCCATGGAAGAATCCAAAAATAATTCAGAGACAGCTATCTAATTAGGAAATTCAGTTTTGCAGAAATCATCTGTACTGTCTGAGAAATACAAAACTAATATGCAATTATTCGGAAATATCTAATTCATTACCTTCACTAAATTTTATGGACAATATAACTTTTTTTTTCTTAAGTTTTCAGAAAGAGAAAAACATCTGAAAGGTAATTGTATGCCAAGGGGTTCTGGGATTTAAATTTCTATGTAATTTTGTCCTTTATAAAAAGAAAAACTGGAAAGGATAGAAAAGTAGGAAATTGAGGGGGAATCAATATCCATAACTCAGCCTCAAAGACATTTTAGTTAACATTGTGATAGATTTGTTCACGGTCCTTTTGAGACTTCTATTTATACCTCTGTGATTAAGTATTAGCTTTATTCTCTTGAGTTCCCTAGGGGTTGCCTGTAGACTAGTGTATATAAGATGCAAATTCAATACATTTTAGCTATGTTAGAAAAATCTGCTTTTCATCTGCCTTAAATGAATGGTTGATGAACTGGTGAATTGGTTCCCCAATAAAGATGTTTTCCCCCCAAAGGATCATTTTTTAAAAATAATTACAATTTGACATAAAAGCAGGTGTTGGAGAAATGATATGAGAGGAGATCTCCAGAAGGATGAGATTCCATAGTGACATCCTGACAGAAGGATCACTACCCTGTGGTAGGTACCAGGCTGAAGAGTACAGAACACACTTACCCTCTGTTGGGGATGGAACCATGCCCTGCATAAAGATAGGTTCAAGTCTTAAAACCCATGTTTCCATGGGTGTGAACCCATTTGAAAATAGGACTTTAAAGATGTTAGTATTAGTCAAGGTGTGGACTGATTTGTGAAGAGGATCTCTAAGGATCCCATTTAGATGAGGCCAGATTGAATTGGGTTGTGTCTTAATCAAATGACTGAAGTTCTCATAAGGAGATGAAATCTAGACAGAGACAACAGATGACTGAGCAGGAGAAGTAGAAGCCAGAAGAAGACACAAGCAGAGATGCAAGCTAAGGAACCCCAAAGACTGTGGCAAGTCAGCACCAGAATGCTACAGACTCCAGGGGAAAGCACAGTGTTCAGACCTTGATTTTGGGCATCTAGTCTCCAAAACCTTGAGAGAATAAATTTCTGTGTTGCTTAAGCCAACCCATTTCGAGGTTTTTGCCATAGCAGCCCTGGTAAACTGAGACGCCCACCCTCAGGGTGCGCCCCAGGTGTCTAAAAGCTCTGTCTGTTATTGACACAAAGGCCTGCCCCCTGGAGGGGTGTGATGTGACTGACCTGGGCAATGTACTGAGCGATGATGACCAGGCTGACCAGCATGCTGATGTTGGCCAACATGGAGAAGATGGCCAGGACCCTGAGGTTCCGGACGAGAACCAGCAGCACCAGGACGGGCAGGAAGGCAAGCATGTAGAGGCGCGAGTCCATGGTGGGGGTCGGCATGATGGTCTCATTGCGATGGCAGTTGTTGGTTGTTCCGTTAACAGCTTCCACTACCTGAGGAAGGTGCAGGAAAAGCCAGAGGAGGAGAGGATAAAGCTTCTGGCCACACGGTTAGGCACTGCCTAACTCTCTCACACAAAGAGGTGGAGTATCTCATGCCAAGGTCTCTGGGTGAGTTAGAGTGAATTTAGGACTTATTCTGAACATTCTGCCCCATTCTTCCTTAAAGAGGCTGCATGAATAACTTTAATAAAAAAAGAAATAACTGGATTTATAGTGGCTATTTGTTGGCTTTTGCCAACCCAACATCCATTCCTCCCGATTTCGATTTATTTTTGGTGAATTATCTCTCACCACTAAATGCAGACTTGGAGGACTCTAAATCACAACCACATGGTAGAGCTTAAGGATGGGCCCTTGACTCAAACTAGGGCATTCAGAATTTCTCTCGGGAATCTAAATCTCAAGCAAAGTAACACAAGGACAGAACTATATGAAGGTAAAAATTAAATCTGATCGTGCACCCCTGAAGAAACTGTGCATTATTCTACTATCTAGACACCCCTAGCTGCCCTGGCTCCTGTTCTTTTCCAAGCCCTGTATCTTAGCATTCCCTGTCATTTTGTAAGTCATCCAGTATCCTTCCACAGAACCTAAAGTCTGCTTAGGTCCCCTAGAATCTGTTTCTTTTACTTATAACCAAAAACACAAAACTTACTATTCTCAGTTGGAACCCTCCTGGCATTTTGAATGAGAGAACTCTTCCTTGGGTGGACCGGCCCATTCATTGCAGAATATTCAACATTCCTGGACTCCACCCAACAAAAGTTATTACCATCCCCAGTCATTGTGAAAAACAAGAAACACTGCACCCACATTTTCAAACACCCCCTGTCAGGGTGGAGAAACCCTTGGTTTAGACTCAGGATGAGCTAACTGACAGTCTTACTATGCAAGCAATACAATTCACTGTAGAACAATGAGAAATCATAGGTAAACAAGAAGAAAATGTAAAAGCATTGATAATCTCAGTATCCATGGCTAGCCATGATATCACCTCAGAATATATATTTATCTATACATTCTATCCAATATCACAAATTACATGTATCATACATATCTGTTTTATTTTACAAAACTGGGATCATAGTCTATACTCTTTTATTGTGAAATCCTCTTTCCACTTAATGACAGACCATAGATACTTAAATGAATCAGTAAATCTTGTTTTTATCTGATTCCTCATTACGGAAGGGAAAAAATACCTGGAACATTAGCTGGACATTCAAGGCTCTCCATAAATGAACCTCACCCAACCCTCAAGGCTATTCCTTTGTGAAAGCCCACACCTTCTTAAACAAAACCAGTCTGTTGCTTTTGGGCAAGTGCTATACATTCTGCCTCCATGTTTTCACTCACTTCTCCTGCCTTAGCTGCCACCACTTCTCCCCCAATATGCCTTTTAATGCCCAGTGCAGATGCTCAAAAGGCTCCTTGAGGTAGCCTTCCCTTGCTCTAGTGATCTTTCCTATCCCTGCACGTTTGGAAAACTATGTCTCCCATTTAGTTCAGAATTACACTTCCATGACCTCAGGCTGTTGTTGGTGATGTCGTGACCCTATACCTAAATATTATATTGATATTTAGCTTTTTAGATATTTTAAAACAAACATAGCCTAAAAATTCCTCAAGA
Organism: Choloepus didactylus; assembly: GCF_015220235.1. Lineage (NCBI taxonomy): Eukaryota > Metazoa > Chordata > Mammalia > Pilosa > Megalonychidae > Choloepus > Choloepus didactylus. Next base: position 95,878,354 of record NC_051319.1, read on the forward strand.
GAGTGCTTGCCTTGTCTCTAGGCAGATGATGAATAAAGTTTGCAGATATCATCTTTCTAAAGAGCAGTCTATAATGTGTTTTAAAAACCTTTAAAACAATCAGATGCTTTGACCCAGTAGTTCCACTTTAAGAAATATATACTAAGGAAATAAAGGGGTGCACAAAGATTTGCATGCTACTGCAATAGATTATAGTAGAGAGAGAGGAGGCTGATTAAGCTATGGTCAATCTGTGTGATGGGATATTATGGAACTATTAGAAGTTAGGATAAAAACTTTAAGGACATTGCAAAATGCTAACTAGTGAATGCTGTGTTAAAATGACCATGAGTAGTTGCATTAAAAATATTTTATTTTAATTTATTGTGTGTGTGTGTGTGTGTGTGTTGAGAAGCAATATAGCATAGTGTTTAAGAACTTGAGCTCTGGTGTCAAAAGGCCTGAGTTTTTAATCCTGACCCTGTGGCCATATATGCATTACAGAGCGTATTGCTTCCATTTTCTCATCTGCAAAATGGGCATAACAAACTGTCAGACCCACCAAAAAAGAGTCTAACGTATAGAAGAATGTCTGATCCAGGGGCCCTGCTGCTTATCTCACAGGAAATAGGTGCCCCATAAACTAAAGAATGAAGACTGTTCAAGGCTGTTCCAGCCACAGTGGTGCCTCAAGGGCGGGTAACGCAAGGTCAGATATCTCCATAAGATGAACAACCGAAAAGGCCTGCTCTCCCTCGATAGATAACGCAGCTGCTTTTCTAAGAAGAATAATGTGCCAAAATCCTAGCAACCCTGTCAGCCTAGAAATTGATAGGCACTCGCCCAATCGAGGCACAGGACGCACTCAGCAGGCACCCTTCTCCCCCAACACCCTTCCCTCCCCACGTGGGTTTTTCCTTTAAAAAATGCTGCTCTCAGATAGAGGGCTGGAGCCATTTTCTTCCTTTTTCTTTTCTTATGGCTCCCACCTGTTTTCTTCCTCTGATAAACCTTAAACTCTCTACTTAAACTACGACTCGCTGTGTTGTGTGGATTCTTGAACAGCTCCGGACCTAACACAAACCTACTCTGATAAGGTTGTGGAGAGAAGTAAGTGAAGAGCAGCATGTAAAAATGCTTCCCACTTAACCTGACACAAAAAGAAGCTAACTGCATTCTTACTAGGTCTTTTCCTTCTTTTTAACTTTTTTAAATTTCCTAACTTCTGGTATTACTTTTACAATTAGATAAAAAGCCCAAAGAATGGTTTTCTTTTTAAAATTTTTTGTTTGACTAAGGATGACCTTTGGTATTTTATTTTATTTTTTTGCTCAAATTGCTGCAAGATAACCTTTAGATTAAATCAAAAGAACTTCCTGGGGACAACTGTTACTTTTAAGACATAAATATGTGACTAAAGATAGGAAAAGATGACCCAAAGGAGATTAGTTATCATAAAAAACGACCCATGTAAATTTTAGAAGGGTCAAGGACAATTACACAACAAGGCAGGAGGACTGATAAAATCCAAAGGTCCTTAGAGCTCAGGATTTCAAAGACTAACCTTGAGGACAGGTTCCAAGATACTGGACAAAGGATACTGTGGCCAAAGTAACCACTTACAGAAATTCACAGATACATGGACTAGGGAGAATTTAGTTTCTTCGATAGCATCAAGTTTAACGTCCCTTGTTTTAATGTTGAGAGCACCAGGGCCCAAAAAAAGAAGAAGCAATTGTTTATTAAACAAACAACTACCAGAGAATTCTCCTTTTCCCTGTCCTCTTCCTCCCACCTCTTCCAGAATACTCTACCTGCTTTAAATTATCAGCCAGAAACACAATGTACACACAGCAGAAGCCCAGCTGGGTGACTATAAGGAAGAAGCTCACAATATGCCTAGAAGGGAGGAGAGAGAGAGAGGAAAAGAAAACTTGTTATAAAAGAAGTTGGCTTGCCAGTTCTAGTTCTTGCTGTTCTATCCCTCTGTCCCCAGGGGTTGGTGGCCCTGTACCAGCACCCTCGGTTCTGCCACCACAATCAACAATGTGGCAGTAAGAAATGAGGCAACAATGGTTCTTTTAAAGAAATGTTTTTCAACACCCTCACACTCGCAGCTCAGCAAGTCGTAAAATTCCTCATGGTTGGGAGCCTCCCCTCAGAAACATACTCTCTGGCATTCCCCATAATTTATGCTAATTGGTGTCAGACAATAGATACAAGATTTTTTATAAGCTGTCATTAACTAAAAAAATTTTTTTCTACCATGTGCCAGATACCACTAGGCACTGAAGCTACACAGACAGATAACACATAGTCCTTTCCTGTCTAGTTTGTAGACTAATGGGTGAGACGAACAAAGGATAGTATAATATGGCATGAAGGCACACACATAAAAAAGGGATTTTACCCAAATTACAGGGCATACAGAAAGCCTTCCTAGAAAAATGGATACCTGAGCAAGAGTTTTAAAGGATAAAGAAGAATTGGAAGGGGAAGAGTGAGGTGGGGCATGGACGAGGGGAGAGAAGGAAATGGAGGAGGAGGAGGGGAAGAAGAAGAAAAGAAGGTGATGAAGATGACAGAGAGAAGGACCAAGTGAGGTCTTTCAGCACTCGGAAAAGAGAGCTTCTCTGGCTGCCACATGGCCAGTCCATTGGAAGAGGCAGGACCAAGGATGGGGAGACTGGCTGGAGAGGAAATAAAGGGGGCAGAGGATGGCAGCAGGCTGGACTGAAACAGGACCATTAGAATTGAGAGAATTAAAGCATTTTAAGAGATACTCAGGAGCTAGAACTTACAAAGCCTGATGACCCCCTGTATCTGAGGGGAAAGAGAAAGGAAATATTCTAAGGGGATTTATAGATTTTTGGTTTGGGCAACAAAATGAACTAGGAAGCTCAGAAGGAAGAACAGGTTTTATGGGAAGGGACAGAATGACGCATACAGTATCTGAATTGTTGAGCTTGAGTTTCCTATAGGAGATGTTCTGGAAGGACTGTATGTTAGCACCTGGAACTTTTTATTTGTGGATAGCGGATAAAGTCTTGAGAAGGCAGAAGATCACTTATTGGAGATTGTGAAGAGTGAGAAGAGGAGAAGGCAGGATTCCAAACTGTGGAGAACATCAACGTTTAAAGGGAAGATGAAAACAAAGAACTTTATGATGAGTACTAAGGAATGGTGAGAAAGTAGGAGAGACTCCAGGAAAAAAAAGGGTTTAATAGAAGTCAAGTGGGGAGAGAATGTTTCAAGAAGAGAATAGTCCATTGTACCCACTGCTACTGAGAAGTTCTTTTGGCTATGAAAAGTACAACAAGGAGGTCTTTGAGGACATTGGTAGAAAGAACTTCAGTAGAATTTATAAGGATGGAAAAGCCTGATGACCTGTGAAAGAGGTGTGAATGTGCTGTGAGGAGGTAAAGTCAGTTGGTGGGCTGGACTTCTAAGAAGCCAGAGCATGATCTCCTGTCTAGATGGTGTTCATTTTGTTCATCATTGTAGACTGATTCCCTAAAGCACTTCCTGACATCTTGTAGGTATACAGTAAAATTTTTTTCAGCGGCAATATGTTCAACATGAGATAGGTTGGAGGCTAGAGGATGGTGTAAGGTCCGGGAAGCATTATTTATTATTTATTTATTTACTTACTTACTTACTTACTTATTTATTTATTTTTTATTTGCAAGATGGAGATATGTGAATACACTTAGCTGCTGAGATGAAGAGCCCATAAGAAAGAAGTTCCAGTTGTAGGAGGAGATAATTAGTGGAGCAAGGTTCCTAAATGGGGTAGGAAAAGCTACTTTATATGCCCAACATATATGCCAAATCCTGAATTGAAGGATTTGAGGTACTGTGGGACTTGGGGGCTGTGTGTGGATTTGGGTAAAAATCTCCTCTAAGGTCACAAAATTGGGAAAATTCTGGTTATCATCTCATAGCCTTCCTAGTCTTCTCACAGGCTGAATTAATAAGACTATGGGCTTTGGGCTGGGGGTTGGGGGTGGGGGTGGGGTGCTAGGCCCATGGTGCCCTTTCAGATTACACTACATGGGCAGGACACATCTCCAGTACTGCACTGGTTTGATGTATCATAGTTCAAGACAGCCATTGACAATCTAGATTGTGTTCAGAAAAACAGGAAGGCAGGACTGAAAACAAAGACAAAGGAATAAATTTAGTCCCAAGTACCAGAGGACAGAGGGGTTGATGGTCTCTGTTATTCCTGAGAGCTAAAAGGTGGAAGTTGCAGGGAGAAAAACTTTAGCTCAATGAAAGTCTAAGTCTTGGTTTTTTCTCTCTTTTCTTCTCACTATATACTCTCTCCCTATGAGAACTTCTCTGCACCCTGGCTTCAAGGTTGGATGACTTCAATTCTGTATATGAAGATAGGCTAAAACCTATACCTACAACTACCCACTGGACATCTCCACATCTACTTGGATGTCTCTCAGGCACTCAAACCCAACCTGTCCAAAATAGAAGTTGTCAGAACTCTGAGTCATCCTTGAATCCTTTTCCCTCAATTTCAGGGAGCAATTCACGACCAAGTTCTCTTTTCTCCATCCCACTGCCACCAGCTTTGTCCAAGCCACCAGTGCTGCCTGCCTGGACCTGTGACCAGCCTCCTCAATGGTCTGACTAAATTTACTCTTGCACCCTTGCAATCTGTTCTCACAGAAGCCAAACAGATCTTTAAACAATGTAAATATGATCACAACCCTGCTAAAAACCCTCCAAAGACTTCCTAGTTGCTTTTAAGAATAGAAAATCTTTAAGAGGCTCTAAAATGTCCAGCTTGATCTGGCACCTGATCCAGATATTTTAGATCCTTCTTCAGTTTCCCCTCTCTGACTCTGTCCTCAAGCCACCTATTCTTTCTCTACCTTGAACCTGTCACACACTCTTCTCTGCTCTGGGGCCTTCACACGGATGCTCCCTTCTTCTTGGAGAGAAGTCTCCTCTCCACTTTGCCATAGGTAATCCCTCACCCTTCAGAACCCCTTCCTTCAGAACTCCTCTCAACTGTCCCATCCTAGGAAGCCCCCACCCCAGCCCACACACGTCTCCTTACCTGCTCGGTAGCAACCAGTACTTCTGTCCTTCATACTACTTATCCCAGTGGTTATTAAATTCCTGTGTTCTCAGTTGTCTGTCTTTCCCACTGGCCTATAGTCTCTGTGAGGGTAAGACCTCATTATTTGTCTTTTTTCCCCACAGTATTTCCAGTGCCTGGTAGATAGCAACAGGATAAATCTTGTTGAATAAAAGCATAAATAATATTAAGGGTGCATAGCAGATGAGTGAGCACCCTGCCATTGGGAGTATACAAGGAGGGGCTGGGTCAGGGATGTTGCCACTGAATCTCTTCCATTTGGAAAGTCCACCATTCTGTGCCACATGAACCACTTTCCAGGGAAGACGACATCCCTCACACCAGCACGCCCTCCTCCTGGATCCTACCCCACTGCAGGTGAAGGAAGATCAAGGTACCTTCCCCACTGGGCGTGGCTCCGGAGCCAGGTGCTGGGGCTGGCTTCTAGCCCATGCAACACAGTATCGCCATAGTCCATGAAGGGTTTGTTAAGTCTGCAGGAGGGACGGCATACATAGTCAACAAGAAATAATTTAAATTATGATCACATACTCAAAATTCAGGAAACACACAAAGGAAGACAGGGCGCAGCTGGAGACTGGAGGAACACTGGTGCAGAGACCTAAATTCCAGTACAGGCTGTGATGCCTGGTGGCATTTCCTTGGCGGCACTCTTTCCTCATCTATCAAATGACATGGTTACTAGATAACAAGAGTATAACGCACACCTTGCAGGGGTAGTGGCTTTCATAGCTGTGATCCCATCAGCTGTTCTCTGAGGCAGGGTTGGGTATGGATTATTTATGCTTGATTGACAGATGAGGCCACCAGTTAAGCACCATGGCCTGACTGAGATCACCTATTGAGTAATATGGGAGAACCCACCTTATGCCCCTGCCCTGAGTGCTTTTCTCTTTTTCTTAGCCTTCTTGGAGAAAATGAAGAATTAAACTCTTATTATGTGCAGGATGTTTCAGGGGTGTCCTTGATAACCACATACCAAAGGAACTGACATGAAGGAGCTGTTTTCCTCACCTGCAACAGAAGCGCTGGGCACACCTGACCAGGATGTGCATGCAGTGGCAGGCGATGGCTCCCATTGCCAGCAAACTGAGGGGGCCCAACTGCAGGAAGGGGGAGGCAAGGGGCAAGGAAAGAGGGAAGAGAACAGGCCCATGAAGAAAGCTGTGAGGAGGGATTTGGTAGCTCAGATAACATTAAGAACCCAAGGGATTTTCTAGCAAACAGGTTTGCAATCCCTTTGTCACAGCAAAAGCTACTTTTTCAAATATATTCTCTGGTGGAACTCTGTTGAACTACATGAAGCAATTACAATGGGGTGCTGTGGGAGGGAGTAGGGGACCCAGGATCCTGCCCACGTGCCCCCATGGTGGCCTCTGAGGTGTCCTGGAGGAGATGCAGGGCTCTATAGAGCACAATTAGAACACTGACCACGCTCCAACCTGTTTTCTACTAGGGAGGAAACTAAAGCCCTGAGACTGGACAAACAACTTGCTAAGGCCACTCGCAGTCCATGGCAGAGCCGAACTCAAAGCCAGGCTAGATGTCTCAGTACCAGGTCTGGACCAAGCTGCCCCCCAGACAGACCACTCATGTCAGGCTATAAACGGTGAAGGCGTCTCCTCCCACCTCCTCGCCTGCTACCCAGGTCAAGTGGCCTCCCCAGCAGCAGCCCTCTTACCAGGAGGCCTGCATTCTTCATAGCCAGGGGGAGCCCCAGGATCCCTGTGCCCATGTTGCCTTTCACCAGGTGAACCAAAGCCTGGAACCATCTAAATGAGAAGAAATAGATGTGAGGATGTGGAGTTGTGGAGGTGACATGCAGCAGTTAGCTCCCCACAGCAGACCGACTTCTGAGTTCAGCTGGGTAGGTGGGCCCTGGCCATCTCTCAGTCCCCTTGTCCTTGCCTGCCAGTTTGGGGCCTCCTGTAGGGTGACCAAGCATCCTGGTTTTCCTGGAACTGTGCTGGTTTCAGCCGCTAACACTCATTATGTGCCATTATAACACTCACTATATGCCAGGCACTGTGCTAAGTACTTTACATAAATTATGTCACTTAACTCTCTTTTGAGACAATGAAGTAGGTGCTCTTATTTTCCTTATTTTGCAGCTGGGGAAACTTAGACACCGAGTTTTATTAGTGACTTGCCCAAGGATATATTGAGGAGCCAGGATTTGAATCAAGGGCTGCTTCAGAGACCCTGTTCTTCACCCCCACCTCTACTGCACTGCCTCCCAGAAATAGCCTGACAGAATGAGTAATGGACCAACCCCATTTCATAACTGAGGAAACTGAGACTCAGAGAAGTGGCAGTGACCAGCTCAAGGTCATAAAATTAGTAGCAGAGACAGGATTAAACTCAGAGAAAAGGGCAGGCAAAAAAAAAAAAAAAATCATTGTGATTTCTCCATAAATAGGTTGGATTCCCAGGTGGAGTCTGGTGGGACAGGGTGGTTTGGAGCTTGGGCTCCAGAGGTATTTATTTTCGAGCTCAGGACACCAGGGCTGGGGAACAGCATAGATTCCCCAAGAAAACATTCAGATCCTTTCTTTAAGGCAGATGTAAGGGTGGGTCCATGAGACATGGTCTACACCATCATGGAAAGAAATTCCAGGGAGGTACCCTCTCTGTTGGTGAATTACAAAACAAGCCTATTTCTACACCTCTTTGTACCTGGACAAGGTTGAACCAAGGTGAGCATTGGGTTTATATCCTTGGAAACTAGGAGACTTATTCTGAATAGCAGCAGAGGTATTTTGGAAGGAGCCTGGTCTCTGGGTCTGGACAAACCAGGGATGACAAGCTATGTCATCTTGGGCAGCGTGGTCAACTTTGCTGAGCCTCTGTAAATGTCAGGAGCACTGACATTTTGAAAAAACTGCCCCAAACCCCTATTTATTTTTATGCTAAACTCCTAAATCCTCTAATTTCTTGAGGATCTTCCCTTCAATCTTTTAAGAGTTAAAGAGAACAATTGAAGGGAAAGAGGGGGGTGGAGAGTCCCCGCGTGCCTTTCTCTGTAACTGTGGGTGTCGATATCGCTGACAAAGCCCTGCAAACGTACAGTGGGCCAGTGGCGAGTTTGTTTTGCAAATAGGAAAGGGTCAACTGGTCACTTTGGAAATTTCTAACTAAAGGTCTTAGGGAATCAGAATTGAACTTTGGACCACTCAGCCAGCCTAAAAATATGGTGTGGTTAGTTGTGCAAAGCACCAGACTGGGAGTCAGGGGACCTGGGTTCTAGGACAAACTCCCCTGGTGACCTCAGACCATCACCCATCATAGTCCTGCAGCCACTGCACCCAGTGGGTTTACGCACAAATGACCTTTACAGCCACTCTGGGAGGTGCAAACTCTCCGGAGTCTCGGAGTCTTATTTTACACGGAGAAATGGGGCACAGAGAAGTTACATTGCTTTCCCAAGCTGGTAAGCAGCAAGGTGGGAAATCCAACCCGGGTAATGTGACTGGAGGCACCATGGTTGCCCAGTCTGTCCCACTACTTCCCTGCAACCCACCAGGCCCCTCCAGCTCTGACTTGCTTTAATCCTATGATTCTTAACCAGCCGAAACTGCCACCAACCCCTGTGCCAGCTCAGGACACCAGAGCTCTGACTGAGAAATACCCTCACTTGGCGGTGGATGGCGCCAAGACCCGGAGAGACTGCCCTGGTTCTTGGCAGCCCTTAGGACTCTCCGTGGGGCAGATGAAACTGAGGCAGTGCCAGGCACTGCTTCCAGCCCCTAAGTTGTCCCCCAGGGTGGCAGTGGAGAGGGGCTTTGCCTTCCCCTTATAGTGACTTCTCCCTCCCAGATCCCTCCCCTACTCCCCCACAGCTTCAGATCCAGTTTCCTTTAATTCACACTGCCCAGTAATCTATCCCCATTTTGCATATGGCAAAACAGGCTTAGAGAAGGGAAGGAGCCACTCACAACTTGAACTCAAGCCTTCTGATTCTCTGTCCAGTGCTCTTTCTTCTCTACTTTCTTCTTAAAGCAGCAGAACATCTCTACTCCACCCTCCTCCTTTTTCTTTTTTTCTTTCTTTTTTAAGGGAGATGGAGGGAAGGGGAGCTGGAGTCCTGCAGCTCGGCCTCTCTGCTCATTCTTTTTCAGTAGACCCCCTCATTGCCATTGTTTGAAAGCCTGCCCAGGGGAAATGGAAGAAACAGGAATCTTCCATATACTGTGCTTTTTGGTGTCATCATTGCAATTCCCATCTGAAGGAGTAGAGTCTGGGGAAACTGCAGGATACCCCAGAAGAGTAAAAATAGGGGAAGAACTTATTTTTGGTTGTCAGGAAGGTCACTAAAATTCTAAACTCAGGTCATACCTTTTCCTCCAAGAGGTTGGGGCTTTTGCCCTCCTCTCAGCATTAGCTGGGTTAGGAGCAAAATCGGCTTTAGGACCAGCACTGGGGTCTAGCCCTTATCCTCCCAATGACTCAGTGTATGGCCTGAGATCATTAGGATTAGTTTTCCCCACTGCACACCTTGGGGGTTGGATTACCCTAGAGGCTTTTATGACATTCTCCACTCCTGCACCTTTAAGATCTCATCTCCACTCAGCCTCTGACTTCACCTTTTGCAACCTTAGTTTCTCCATCTGTATAATGGATAGGATCAGATGTACCCTTCTCAAGGATTTTGCCAATCAATGCAAGCTTCCAGGAGAGAAGTCAAGAAAGGGGGATGGAAGAAAACAGCACTCACGTTATGCTTTCGGTCTTCTCCGAGCACAGCGAGTCTGAAGGGCTTCTGTCCAAGAAAATGGCATCTTTGTTCTGCAGCTTCTTGGCATTTTCTGGAGGGGACATGAGGTCCAGTTTGTGGGCAACAGTTCCAGGGGCACTCTCAACACTCTTTGTCACAGGCATGATTGCTTCAGAAAGGAAGGGTTCAAGATGAAAAGGAGGTCTGTCCTGGAAGGAGACAAGCAGGAGGGTGTCTACTGCAGGTCCAAACCGCAGATCAGTGGCCTGTGCCTTAGCAGGCTCTGGCCAAGCAAGAGTGAGGCCCCGCCCACCTCCCCCACAGGGTACCTCCTCTTCCTCTGGGCCTGAGGAAGCCCAGTGGAGGAACTGCCTTTCCTGGGAAGATGAGGAGGAGGGGAGGGGAAGGATTTGGGAAAGGAGTCACTCACCTTTACGGGTATTACCTAATGGCAATGACCATTATGCTGGTAATTTTAATAATTAATAATTAATATTTAATATTAAGCACTTTACTAAGGGTAGACACTCTTCTAAGTTCTTTACCTATACATTCTTGTTTAATCCCATAAATTAAATAAAGAGGAACCTGAGCTTCCTTTAACTAAAGGAACCAGCCTGAGTCACACAGCTAGAAAGTGACAGAGTTGGGACCTGAGCCCAAATTATCAGAGATTTTAACAGGTACCCTATTACTGCCTCCAGGAGAACACTTATACTTCCCAAGCTCTTTATTCAGCCCAGGCTGGTGGTTTCCACTTCTCACTGGCTGTGCCATCTGGTATAAGATGTCACTTCTGGGAGCTCTGCTTTCCTGGAAAAAGGGAACAATTGTTCACCTGTAACTACTTCTTAGCTTTTTGTGATACTCCAGAGAGAGCAGAAGATATTGTTTTGGACAGCCCATTTTACTAGGAGGACACTGGGGTCTAGACAGGGTGTGAGTAGCCTAAGGTCACACAGGGCATGAGGAAAGAACCTCAGCATATAAAGGTTTTGGGCATTTCTCTAGCATCCTATTCCCTGCCGTTTTATCTCTGCTTCAGTGACAGACAAATGGCTTAGACCATCTTCCTCCTTCAAAAATGTCAGCATTTCTGCCCTCCCCCCTACGTGGGACCTGACTCCCAGGGTTGTAAATCTCCCTGGCAATGCAGAATATGACTCCTGGGGATGAATCTGGACCTGGCATCGTGGGACTGAGAGTATCTTCTTGACCAAAAGGGGGATGCAAAATGAGACGAAATAGTTTCAGTGGCTGAGAGATTTCAAATGGAGTCGAGAGGTCACTCTGGTGGACATTCTTATGCACTATATAGATAACACCTCTTAGGCTTTAATGTATTGGAATAGCTAGAAGTAAATACCTGAAACTACCAAACTCCAACCCAGTAGTCCAGACTCCTGAAGACAATTATATAATAATGTAGATTACAAGGGGTGACAGTGTGATTGTGAAGGCCTTGTGGATCATACCCCCTTTATCTAGTGTATGGATAAGTAGAAAAATGGGGATAAAAACTAAAGGACAAATGGGGTGGGATGGGGGATGGTTTGGGTGTTCTTTTTTCACTTTCATTTTTTATTCTTGTTCTGGTTCTTTCTGTGTAAGAAAAATGTTCAGAGATAGATTGTGGTGATGAATGCATAACTATGTTATCATACTGTGGACAGTGGATTGTATACCATGGATGATTGTATGGTGTGTGAATGTATTTCAATAAAACTGAATTAAAAAAAAAAAAGTCAGCATTTCACTCAAGCTATAGCACGGTCCCTACCATCATCTCATCACAACAATTAACCTTTATTAAGTGCTTTCTATGTGCTAAGAGTGTTACGTAAATTTACATCAATTTCTAAGTGGGAGCAATAGAGGCAGATTTGTTAGGTCCCTTCCTTGCATGGGACTCTTGCTAAGGTCCCGTGGGTAAGGGTAATTTTGTATTCTTTTTCTTGAAGAGTGTCTTCTCCACTACTAACACCTGTCCCCTGCCCAATGGATAAGTGTCTGGCCCCAAAAAGTCTGGCTACTTCTCTGGGGAGCATTGCTATTTGTTTTTACAGATTTAGAAACTGAGGCTCAGGGATGTAAAGAATGGTTTGCCCAAGATCACAGCCAGTGCTCGGCCAAGCAGAACTCAACCCTAGCCAGGTCTTTTCACATCTGAAGCCTGCAGGATTGACCACAATGCCGCCTCCTTGGTTTGAATCCTGGCTCTACCTTTCAAGTTTCTTGCCCTGAATCAACTGAAACACTTGTACTTAGAAAAACATTGTCTATTCACTTGCATGGTCAACTCTGCACCATCACATGCAAGTATTCCTGCATGATGCAACCTATCCATTCACAAATCCCAGATTCCGTAATTCAATTATAATCTCAGATCTCTGCTCAGGCAACAAGATTAGTAAATAACATTGTTAAGAAGCTTGAGCTTCTTAGATATGATGCTAGTCCTTGCTTTTCTCTCCAGGCAGTGACAAGAACCCTGAGTTAATCTTTAAACTTTTTGGAGAAGGGCTGCTGGATTATCAGAGTTTAGCTGGGGCCCTTTCCAGACATCATCAGCTGGAAAGAAAATTTGGAGGCCCCTTCCTGCAGAGCCCCAACTTGTTGTACTACCTGTTAGCAGTTCAGAGTGTTTCTCCCAGGGTGGAGGCCCCAAAATAAGCCCTTCTAAAATTAGTCCAGGTATCCAGAGCCCTGGGTTTATGGCTCTTCCCCAAATTTGTTGTCATCCTGGGAAAGGTATTTCCCCTCTTTGGGCCTCAGTTTTCCCCTTCGTGAGATGAGGACTAGACTATGGATGACTTCTGAAGGACCAAGGACCCCAGGGACTTAGGTGGGGTCTTCTGTGATGCTTGTGTCTTTCATCCCCACTGAGTGCCAGGGGGCAGTTCCCAGCTTCCCTGGGGTGGGAGCACGTGTGACTTGTGTGAGGACAACCTGTGCACTTGACATCGCCATAGAAGGTGGAACAAACGGGATTTGAATAATGATTTTAATCTTCCATGACTCTTTAGAGTGAGCGGAGAGCCTTATTTCTTTTATTCTTTTATGGCAGTTCTGAAACTTGGGGTTTATCAGAACCATGTGGAGGGGATAATAAAGAACACAGAGACCCAGATCCATTGAAGTCATATAGGGTCTGAGCCTTCTAATGTCTACCGAGTGCCCCAGGTGATTCTGATACAGATCAAAGTCTGAGCTCCACTGTTCTATGGAGTGGGAATTATTTCCCCCTTTTAATAGATTAGAGAACCAAGGAAGGAATCTGGGAAAGGACTTAACTGAGGCCATGTTATCTGGTGGGACTGAATACAAGTACTCCTACGGGCTAGAAGCTGGTGAGTCCAGAGACAAAATGAAAACCCTGCCCAGGTTGAAATTAACCACCCATCCTTGTCCCCCAGAGTGTTCTTCAGGTAGCTACTAGCCTGGGGATAATGATTATGGTTCCTCCCTCATCTATATAATAATGAAAATAACAATTCATGTGTACTGAATATTTTCTATGTGCCAAGATCTAGACTAAGTACATTTCATGAGCTGGACATTCTTACTGCCCCTATTGTAAAGATGAGGAAACAGAACTCAAAGAGGTTGTTTGATTTGCCCTAAGTGACCCAGTTAGTACTAGAATCAGGCCTCTGCAGTGCACCTCTGAAACTGTAGTTAACCATTTCTGCATCCCCCCACTATGCCTAGTACATGGTGGAAACTTCAAAATAATTAAAGACTCTCATGTACATAGTTTATGTGGTTCCAAGACTTTGGGATTTCATACGTCAGTACAATTTCCAAATAAATTTTAGAGACTGGCATAGATTGCCAAATTGTTATTGTTCCCTGTAAGGGCATTAAAAATATCACCATTATTTCTTTTAATTTTTCTGCTTTTTCCCCAGTTTTTGTTGTGGTAAAACATATATAACATACAATTGACCATTTTAACCATTTTGAAGTTTAGAGCTCAATGGCTTTAAGTACATTCACAATGTTGCATAACCATCACCACTATTTCCAGAACACGTTCATCATTCACCATCATTTCTTACCCCTCCCCCTGCCAAAGCTGGTGAAGGACATAATCCACGGATAAAGGGCAATGTTTTCAATCTGACCAGTACTCCTCCCCTTTCTGGCTTGGTCACCACTCTGTGCCTTGGTTTCCTCTTCTGTAAAATGCTGACGATGCCATTCATACCTCTCTAGGCAGGTGAGAGGAGAGAATGAGAAAAAGGACCAGTACTGTGCCTGGGTCACACTTAGCAGCTGGACAGGGCAGCTATTTTTTATGACATCACTTTATCACCACTGGGGAACTTCAAAAGTCACTTTGTGGAGGTTGAGTATCTTACCAGTTGGGAAACTGAGCTCGGAGAGGGGAAGGGACACTCTGAGATCACTGGTGTGCAAGTAGTGTTGGGACTGCAACCCAGCCCAGTGCTGTTGATTCAAGCTCTGCTGTTTCCACTACTTCCCAACTGCTTGAAATGCAGTTCAGATAGGAAGAGTCATTCATTCTTTCAACAAATATTTACCAAGTCCCTGCCTCTTGATTAATTAAACCGGAACTCAGGAGAAAGTGGTGAACAAACCAAACAAGTACCTGTCAGATAGTTCACCAGCTAGTGGGGAAGGCAGACAACAAACCAGAAAAGAAACAAATAATTGCAAATGATGGTAAACGCCACGAGGAAAAGGGACAGGCATAGTCATGGAGGATGAAGGGGGTGGGCAGGCAAAGAGGCAATTTAGTTAAATTGGTCAGGGAAGGGTTTTGCGGAGGTGGCATCTGAGCCAAGAACCAAAAAGAAGAGGAGCCAGCTGCTGTGAATCGGGCTGGGGTGGGGGTGAGGAACTGGGCAGGGTGTTCCAGGCTGAGCAAGCATAAGGGAGACGGCCCTGGGCAGGGAGTGGCCGAGAGTTCCAGAAGCTGAAAGGAGGCTGGAATCCTGAGAGGGTGGGGACGGAGCTCGAGAGGAGGCCAGGGGAAGGTGGGGCTGTGTGGGCCATGGCAAAGAGTTTGCATGTTATTCTGAGTGTGCTGGGAAGTCAACGGAGGGGTCTGGACTGAAGGTCTGGGTGGAGAAAGGATGGTGGCAGAGCAAGACAGGAGGTGAGGAGAGAAGAGAGAAGGTGATTGCTGACCAAGTAAGAGATGATAGTGGCTTGGACTAAGGTGCTGGTGGAAATGAAGAGGTGTGTGCGTGTGCGTGTGCGTGTGACTGAGAGAGAGAAAGAGAGAGAGAGAACCCCAGTTAATAATATCCTGAGGAGTTTTCATGCAAATATTATAATACTAGGTAAATCTCTGGAGGATTAGGTCTAATCTCCAAAGGTCCATCTGATTTACCGTGCATTTGTAAAATTAAGAAATATTCCCCCAACTCCCTCAAGTGGCCTAATTATGTACTTAGGTAATTTATATATGTGTGTATAGGCTCAGACACATTTCTATGTTTCCAAACTTGTTGCAGGGGGAGTCACTTGCGAAGGGGGAAAAGGTCAGTGGTTTCAGCAAATGACTTTTCCTGGTGAATGGGAATGAGGACGCAGTGGGGCTTTCCTTATCTGCTGCAGGTGTCAACTCTGCTCATACTATCCAGCAGTGTTCTTTCAGCCAAGCTTATGCTTTCAGCAGAAGTAAGTAATAATAATGATAATGATATTGATAATAGTAATAAATACCATAAAGAGGGTTACCCTTTATTGAGCATTTCCTGTGTGCCAGGTACTTAACGCACATTGTATTACTTAATATTCACTGTGATCCTTCATCTTCACCACCTTCATCCTTGTCCAAGCCAGCGTCATCTCTCACTTGAAGAGAGCAATAGCCTCCTAACTAGTTTCCTAGCTTCCGCTCTTCCTTGCCTACCAACTATTTCCTCACAGCAGCCAGTGATGAAGCAACTCACCTTCCCAAAATCTCTTCCTGCTCCAAATTGTATGGCTTGGGATTCACTCCATTAGATAAGAGGGTCCTCCACAGATCTTTCCTGGATAATTCCGTCTCCTTTCCTGGCTTCTGCTGATCGAGTCACACACCTAATCTCTTCAGAGAGCCCTTTGTGTGAATGAATAGCTGTATCTTTAAACACTAAGTACTAGTAAAAGGCTGTATTCAGCTAAACGCTCTTTCTCTTCAGAGCACACCTTTCTGAAAGTGAATCTCCTAATTTTACTGTCTTTTGCAGTCTGAATAGGCTGAGAATTTTCCAAATCACCAAGTGCTGATTCCTTTTTGGCTTAACAGTTCTTTCTTCAATTTATCTCTTTCCTCTCCCATTTTACTATAAGCACCAAGAAGAAACCAGGCTACACCTTCAGGACCTTGCTTGGAAATCTCCTCAACTAAACATTCAGCTTCATTGCTTATAAGTTATGCTTTTCACAGACCTGTAGGACACAATTTAGGTAAACTTTCTGACACTATATAACAAGGATTCCCTTTCTTTCAGTTTCCAATGACGTTTTCCTCATTTCCTTCTTTAAAAACTTTTTATTGTGGTTACATATATATAATATAACATTTCCCATTTTAACCACTTTCATGTATACAATGCAGAGGTGCTAATTACATTCAACTGTTGTGCTAACATCACCACCATCCATTACCAAAACTTTCCATCACCCAAACAGAAATTCTGTATTCATTAAGCATTAACTCAGCATTCCCCACCTCGTGCCTGCCCCCAGTATCCTGTAATCTATTACCTGCCTCTTTGAATTTGCAAATTCGGGTTACTTCATATAAATGATATCATACAGTATTTGTCCTTTTGTGTCTCGCTTTTTTACTCAATATGATGTCCTCAAGTTTCATCCATGTTGTAGCGTGTATCAAATTACATTCTACTTTATGGTGGAATAATATTCCATTGTATGACTATACTACATTTTATTTATCCATTCATCTGTTGATGGATACTTGGGTTGCTTCCAAATTTTGGCAATAGTAAATAAAGCTGCTATGAACATTGGTGCTTATAGCCGAGTCCCTGGCTTTCAGTGCTTTTGGATATATACCAAGAAACGGGATTGCCAGGTTATATGGTAATTCTACACTTAACTGTCTGAGGAAACATCAAACTGTTTTCCACAGTGGCTGCAACATTTTATATTCCCAACAACGTATGCAGTTTCCTAATTCTCCATATCCTCACCAAGACCTGCTATTTTCTCCTTTTTAATAATCACCATTCTAAGGGGTATGAGGAAGTATCTTATTGTGGTTTTCATTTGTATTTCCCTAATGGCTAATGATGTTGAGCATATTTTCATATGCTTTTTGGCCATTTGTATATCTTTGGAGAAATGTGCATTCAAGTGTCTGGCCCATTTTTAAATTAGATTTTTTTTTTTTTTTTTTTTTTGGTTTATGAGTGATGGGAATGCTTTTATATATTGTGGATATTATATCCTCATAATATATATGGTTTCTGGGTCACTTTGGATATATTATGTCCCCCAGAAAAAAAGCCATGTTCTTTAATGCAATCTTGTGGGGGCAGATGTACTAGTGTTGAATAGGTTGGAACCTTTGGACTAGGTTGTTTTTATGGAGATGTGACCCACTAATACCTTTGATTGGATTATTTCCATGGAGGTGTGGCCCCACCCGCTCAGCATGGATCTTGATTGGTTACTGGAGTACTTTTAAAAGAGCCACGCATGCCCAGATGCTTGCTGCAGCTGAGAGACATTTTGAAGACAGTCGTTGAAAGCTGACATTTTGGAGAACACCCTTTTGAAATGCAACCTGGGAGCGAGCAGATGCCAGCCATGTGCCTTCCCAGCTAACAGAGGTTTTCTGGATGCCAATGGCCTTTCTCCAGTGAAGGTATCCTATTGTTGATGCCTTCCTTGGACACTTTACAGCCTTAAGACTGTAACTTTGTACTCAAATCAACCCCCGTATAAAAGCCAATCCATTTCTGATGTTTTGCAAAATGGCGCATAAACAAACTTGAACAATTTCCAAATATTTTCTCCCATTGTAAAGGTTGTCCTTTCACTTTCTTGATAACGTCCTTTGATGCAAAAAAGTTTGTAATTTTGATGAGGTCCAATTTATCTATTTTTTCTTTTGATGTTCATGCAATTCAGTGTTAAGTCTAAGAACCCCTTGCCTAATATAAGGTCCTGAAGATATTCCCCTATGTTTTCTTCTAGGAGTTTAATAGTTTTAGGTCTTACATTTTGGTATTTGATCAGTTTTGAGTAAATTTTTGTATATGACTTGAGGTAGGGGTCCACTTTCATTCTTTTGCATGTGGATATCCAGTATTCCCAGCACCATTTTGTTGAAGAGACTTTTTTTCTCCACTGGGTGGACTTGGCATCCTTGTCAAAAATCAATTAAACATAGACCTGAGGGCTTATTTTTGGACTCACAATTCTATCCCATTGGCCTTCATGACTCTCCTTGTGCTTATACCAAATTGTTTTGGTTACAGTAGCTTTGCAGTAAGTTTTGAAATTGGGAAGTGTGAGTCCTCCAACTGTGTTCATCTTTTTCAAAAGGGTTTTAGCTATTTGGGGCCCCTTACCTTCCACATGAATTTGATGAGGCCTTCTAAATTTCTGTGAGGAAGGCTGTTGTAATTTTGATTGGGACTGTGTTGAATCTGTAAATTTCTTTTGGTAGCATTGACATATTACCTATAGTTAGTTTTTCCATCCATGGACATAGAATGTCTTTCTTTAATTTCTTTCAGCAATGTATTGTATTTTTCCGTGTTCAAGTCCTTTACATACTTGCTTAAATTTATTCCTAGATATTTGATGCTTTTAGTTGCTATTGTAAATTGAATTGTTTTCTTGATTTCCGTTTTGGATTTTTCATTGCTGGTGTATACAAATACCACTGATTTTTCCATGTTTGTCTAGAACCTTCACACTTTTTTGAAATTTTTATTAGCTCTGGTAGCTTACTTGTAGATTTTTGGGGGTTTCCTATATATAGGGTCATTTCATCTGCAAATAGGGAAAGATTTACTTCTTCAATTCTAATTCAGATGCCTTTTTTTTTTTCTGTCTTTCTTTTCCCCCCTAATTGCTTTGGCTAGAACTCTCAGTACAATGTTGAATAGCAGTGGTGAAAGTGGGCATCCTTGTCTTGATCCTGATCTTAGGGGGAAAACTTTCAGTTTTTCACTGTTGAATATGATGATATTAGCTGTGGATTTTTCATATATGATATGTCCTTTATTACGTTGAGGAAGTTTCCTTCTATTCTTAGTTTTCTGAGTATTTTTTAATCAAGAAGGGGTGCTGGATTTTGTCAAATGCCTTTTCTGCATCGAGATGATCACATGTTTTTTTCCTCCTTCATTCCATTAATGCAGCGTATTACATTAATTGATTTTTTATGTTGAACAGCTCTTGGATTCCTG
The DNA here is from genome assembly GCF_015220235.1 of Choloepus didactylus. NCBI lineage: Eukaryota > Metazoa > Chordata > Mammalia > Pilosa > Megalonychidae > Choloepus > Choloepus didactylus. The sequence goes on from NC_051319.1 coordinate 95,897,573, forward strand.
GGGTAAAGTACATTTGTTATAGTGTATACTCCTTTTAATGTGCTGTTGGCTTTGGTTTGCTAGTTTTTTTTGTTTGTTTGTTTCTTTTTTTTTTTAGGATTTTTGCATCTATATTCGTAAGGGATATTGGTCTGCAATTTTTTTGTTTTTGGCTTTGGTATTAGGGTAATGCTGTCATCATATAATGAGCTAGGAACTGTTCCTTCCTCTTCAATTTTTTGGAAGAGTATGAGCAGGATTGGTGTTAATTCTTGGAATGTTGGGCAAAATTTACCAGTGAAGCCATCTGGTCCCAACAAAGAAAAGCACTTTTCTTTGTTGGGAGGTTTTTTTTTTTTTAATTACTGATTCAATCTCGTGACTTGTTTTTAGTCTGTTGAGATCTTAAATTTCTTCTTGCATCTGTGTAGGTAGTTTGTGTGTTTTTAGAAATTTGTGTATTTCATATAGGTTATCTAATTTGTTGTCATATCATTGTTTATAGGGTCCTCTTATAATCCTTTTTATTTCTTTGGCATTAGTAGTGATGTTCCCCTTTTCATTTTTTATTTTAATTATTTGCAACCTCTCTCTTTTTAATTTGTCTGTATAGCTAAATAATTGTCAATGTTGTTGAACTTTCATAGAACCAACTTTCGGTTGTCTTGATTCTCTTTATTGTTTTTAATTCTCTATTTCATTTATCTCCACTCTAATCTTTGTTATTTCCTTCCTTCTGCTTGCTTTTTCTAGATCCTCTGGTTGTGAGGTTAGGTCTATGGTTTCAGATCCTTCTTCTTTTTAAATATAAACATTTAGAGCTATAAATGTCCTTCTCGGCACTGCTTTTGCTGCATTCCATAAGTTTTGATATGCTATGTATTCATTTTCATTTGCCTCAGGATATTTCCTAATTTCTCTTGTGATTTTATTTTGACCTATTGGTTGTTTAAGAGTATGTTGTTTAATTTCCACATATCTGTGAATTTTCCAGTTCTCCCTCTGTTATTTATTTCTAGCTTCATTCCACATGGTCAGAGAAGATACATGGTATGATGTCAATATTTTGGAATTTACTGAGACTTGTTTTGTGACCTAACATATAGTCTATCCTGGAGAATGACCCATGTACATTAAAGAAGAATGTCTATTCTGCTGCTGTTGAGTGAAGAGTTCTATATATGTCTGTTGGCTCTAGTTGGTTTAGAGTATCATTTAAGTCTTCTATTTCCTTATTGATCTTCTGTCTAGATGGTCCATCCATTATTGAAAGTAATACATTGAAATAGCCTAATATTAATGTAGATCCGTCTATTTCCTTTTTCAAATCAGACAGTATTTGCTTCATATATTTTGGGCTCTACCAGTAAAAGTATATATATTTATAATTGTTATGTCTTGTTGTTGAACTACCTCTTCATCAGTATATAGTGGCCTCTCTGTCCCTCATAACAGTTTTTGAATTAAAGTCTGCTTTATCTGATATTAGTATTGCTATCCCAGCTCTCTTTTGGCTACTATTTGCATGTATATTTCTTTCCCTCCTTTCACCTTCCACCTACCTGTGTCTCTGAATTTAAGGTGAGTGTCTTGTAAACAGCATCTAGCTGGGTCATGACTTTTTATCCATTCTGCCAATCTCTACCTTCTTACTGGAGAGTTTAATCCCTTTACATTGAAAGTAATTACTGATAATGCAGGACTTTCTTCTGTCATTTTGCTATTTTGTCTTTGTAAGTCTTTTACCTTTTTAACCTCCAAATCTCCCATTAATGCTTACTTTCATATTTATTTGACTTTTTTGTAGTATAACATATTGAGTTCCTTTTCATTTTTTTTGGTATATATTTTTCAGATAACTTCTTTGTGCTTATGATGGAGCTTAAATTTAACATCCTAAATCTGTAACAATCATGTTTGATTTGTTACCATCTAAACTTCAAGTATACAACAAACACTATTCCACCCACCTTTTTGTTGTACATGCTACAAATTATACCTTTATATGCTGTATTTCCCAAACCATAGATTTATTATTACTTTTTATGCATTTGCCTTTTAGAACCTGTAAGAAGTAAAAAGTGAAGTTACACGCCAAAAGCTACAATACAACAGTACTGTCATTTATAATTACCCACATGGTTAACTTTATTGGAGGTCTTCATTTCTCTGTGCTGCTTCAATCCACTGTCTAGTGTCTTTTCTTTTCAGTCTGAAGAACTCCTTTTAGTATTGCTTGCAGGGCAAATTGAGTGGTGACATGCTCCCTCAGCTTTTGTTTATCTGGGAATGTCTCAATAACTCCCTCATTTTGGAAAAACAGTCTCACCAGATGTAATGTTCTTTTTGACAATTGTTTTCTTTCAGCATTTTAAATACTTGTCCTACTGTCTTCTTGCCTCCATGGCTTCTGATGAGAAATTGATGTTTATTCTCATCCAGGCTCACTTATACATAATGCAGTGCTTCTCTCTCGCAGCCTTCAGAATTCTCTGCTTGTCCTTGTCATTCAGCAATTTGATGACTATGTGTCTAGATGTGGTTCCCTTTGAGTTTTCCTGTTTGGAGTTTATTAAGTTTCTTGGATGTGTATATTCATGTCTTTTTTTAAATTTGGGAAGTTTCAGCCATTATTTCTTCAAATATTCTTTCTTCTCCTTTTTAGATTCCCATTATGCCTATATTGGTACACTTGATTGTGTCCCACAGGTTGCTTAGGCTCTGTTCACTTTTCTTCCTTTTTCTTTCTGCTCCTCAGACTGGATTATTTCAATCGTCTTTTCTTCAAGTTCACTCACCCTTTTTTTTCTGCCACCTCCAATCTGCTTTTAAATCCCTCTTGGGAATTTTTATTTCAGTTTTTGTGATCTTGTGTTCCTTTTTATAATTTCTATTTCTTTATTGAAATGTTCTCCTACCTAGATAAATGTCTGTACCACAACAAGTGCCTTTGCTTCTCTGTGTGTCATGCATGCACAGTCATGAGCTAAAATGACTTTAGAGATCATGGAGCCTCACCTCCTCATTTTATTGATGGGGGGGTGGCGGATGGAGTCTGGAGAGATCACCCCTGCCCTGTCCATGGGGGATCTCAGCTGGAGTGAGGAGTTGTTTGGATTAGGCTCTGACTTGGTAGGAGGACAAGAAGGACTCATAATTTCATGGATACACCCTACCTTTCCCAGAAACTCCAGAAATAGACCTTGGTACTTACTGTTGTTACTGAGATTGGGACACATTCATGTGCCTGAACCAACCACTGTGACTAATAGTTTAGGTTTGCGGTCATATGCTACCCCTGGAGTTGGAAGACAGAGTCAGTCTCACCAGAACTAGCTGGGGAGTAGGGAGAGGTTGTTTTCCAAAGGAAAAATTACCAGAAGAAGGAATCTCTGGGTAGCAGAGATAGACGATGACCACAGAGGGGAAATAAAACTTGATCTTAGAATCTATAATGCAAGATAAAGCATGGTAGCAGGACTGATCCATTGACCAAAGAAAACACATTAAAATAACTATGACTGATAGTTAAGTTCATGTGTCAGCTTGGTCAGCTTATGGTGTCTGGTTGTTTGGTCAAGTAAGCACTGGCCTCATTGTTACTGAGGGCATTCTGTAGATGGATTTGCGCCTATAATCAGTTGATTGCATCTATGGCTGATTGCATCTACAATCAGCAAAGTGAACGGCCTTCAGCAATCTCATCCAATCAGTTGGCAGTTTTAAAAGACAAAAGTGAAGATTTCAGAAGTCAGAAAGAAGAATTTCTTCCTCTGTTTCAACCAGCCAGCCAGCATCTCCTTCATCAGTGTTTCTGGCTTGCAGCCTGCCTACAGGGTTCTGTCTTGCCAACCCCCATAGTCGCACAAGCCAACACCTATAATAAATAAATAACTATAAAAAAATAAAATAAAATAAAATAACTATGACTTACCACCGGAAGTTAATTTGATAATATCTATCAAAATTTTCAAAAGCACATTCCATTTAACTCAGCAATTCCATTTCTAGGAATCTATTCTATAGAAATACTTGCACACTTATACATCAGGCTTTTTACTTCAGCAGTGTCTGTCATAGCAAGACACTGGAGATGTCCTTCAGGGACATGTACATCAAGGGTGCATATACACAAGGGTGCATATATATTCTTTCATGTACATCAAGGGAGGAATGGTTAAATAAATTATTGCAATTCTATTGAGTAAAATGCTGTAGCTGTTAAGAATGCTCAAGTACATCCATATATACTGATGTGGAAGGATGCCAAGGATGTATTATTGTGTAATATTAAATGCTCATTACACTTAGTATGATCCCATTTTTCTAAAAATAAGTAAGAAATCACATACATGAACACCCACAAACACCCACATATACAAAACACACACACACAATATATACACACATATTATATACATGTTTGTATATGCTTGTAAAAGGTCTGGAAGAATCTATAGTAGTTCATCCTGTATTGTAGGAGTGTAAGTGGAGACTTAGAGATGGAAGTAGAGGTAAGAATTTCATATTTTAATATCAATAGTTTTGAGTTGTAAAGGCATATATGCTATTTTGGTAACAAAATCCAAAAATTGAAAACAGTATTTTAAGGATACAGGAGGGTCTTATAAAGTGCTAGAAGAAAAAGAGAGGGGTCAGAATTATAGCTTCACTCCTGTCTGGTCGCAGTAGAAGACAGTAAACTCTAGGAGGAGAGGGACTGTGTTTGATCCTTTTCATTCTTATTGCCGTGCCAGCACATAGTAGATATCTCCAATGTACCCATTCTTCTCCCTGAAATGCCCCTCTCAGGGACTGGTTCTCCTCCTGAACCTCTGAAAGGAGAAGTTCAGACATTTAAGTCTAGTTTCAAGCACCCACTCTCCCATCCACCCACACAGAGGCAAAGAAGGAAAGCAGTTCAAAAAATTCCTCCCACGTTGTGAGGTGTCAGTGACAGGTTTAATGCTGGGCATTAGGAAGGATTATAATTGAAGTCAATTTCTCTTCTTGGTCATTGCTATTTGCTATAAATTCAGTTCAAGACTGCTACAGAAATGGGGACACGTTTCTTTGTCAAATTTAACTTTGGACCTGTCTTTCCCCTTCTACCTGCTGATGATTTCCTGCTCATGTTCAATAAGGGAGAAAAAAAAAAAAAAAAGAGGGTTTGGGAGCTAAGGAAACCTCAGCACAAACAGTACCCCCTTCCTGATATCTTCAATCAAATCCAATGACTCATAAGCCCTAGAATCATATACCCATCCCAGAAAAAAAATACAATGGCCAGGGGGATTGAATGCACTGATTCTCCAAGCCTGGGTCATGTGCCCACCTCTGGAGTCAGGGTATAGTCTACTCCTCTGAAATCATATAGACTGGAAGTGGAGGAAAGGTGGTTCCCAAGGTAGAATTAGGGCACTGTTTCCAGAAAGGCGAGGATGCTGGGAAGGCGAACCCACCATATGCCAATTCCCCCAACTAGCTAGGGGAAGTTCAGGGACTAAAATCTAGTTCTGTAAGAACTGCTGCTTAGTGCTGTTCCCACTGAATCAAGATGCTGTCCATGTAATTCTGATGCTGTGTTTGAACTCACAGCACCTTCCTCTGGTAAAGGTGCCCAGTAATAGCATTCTAATCCCCACTTGACAGGCTTTGGGGACACAGCCAGCTCTAGGTGCTACAGAAGGCTGAGGCAAAGTGGCAACTGGCTTCACAAACCAGCAGGGAGGTAGCCTCTTGCTAAGAAGCCTCTGAGTGGGGAAAGCCAAGATGGATTAGAAAGGGCCCTCAGAGATAATCTAGTCAACCCTCTTATTTTAGAGATGGGAAAACTGAGGCCCAGAAAGGAGAAGTCACTTGTCTAAATTCATGTAGCTGAGGTAGTGATAGTGTTTAATTGTTAGGAACATGGGCTTCTGCCACTTGCTAATTGTATGACTTAGACTGGTTACCTCACATCTCAGAGCCTAAGTGTCCTCCCCTATAAAATGGAGAAGGTACTATTTACCTTACAGGGTTCTCAGGATGATTTAATGGGATAGTATGTGTGAGGTCCTTTTTCCCTTTGTACATCGCCTGGACCATAGTGAAGACTTAACCAATGGTGGCCATTACTATTTCTGTAACCAGGTCTCCTGGCTCACAGATTAGCATTTCCTCAGTTCCCAAGCTATTGGGACAAAAAGTAGTTCAGCCTGGCTCAGAGAAAGGGAGGTTCTCTTCAAGCCTCCTGGACTAGCCCTCACAGAAAAAAGAATGAACTAATAATAACTGATATTCATAGAACACTTTATAAAGTGTGCTCATCCATAGACTTTCTCTTATGCCCCCACAACAACATTCTGGGCTCTTCAACTGCTTTTGTAAAACTGAGGCCTCCAAGGAGAAGTGGCCCCGGCCAGATCAGAAGAGAAGTAAGTGACAGAGCTCAGGATTAGAACTCAGCTCTCCCAACCCTATTCCTGTGCTCTTTGCCCAGTATGAGGTGGCCTCATAAAATATACATATTAGGAATTGAAGAAGGATCTTTGTTCACAAACAAGGCTAAAATATAAGCTTGGGGAGTGTGCTGGTTTGCATATATTATATCCCCCAGAAAAAGCCATATTCTTTAATGCAATCTTGTGGGGGCAGATGCATTAGTGTTGATTAGATTGGAACCTTCTGATTAGGTTGTTTCCATGGAGATGTGACCCACACAACTGTAGGTAATGACTCTGATTAGGTAATTTCCATGGAGGTGTGGCCACGCCCACTCAGTGTGGGCCTTGATTAGTTCACTGGAGCCTATACAAACTCAGACAGAAGGAGCTCACAGCTAGCTGCAGCTGAGAGACACGTTTTGAAGGTGGCCGTTGGAAGCTGACAAAGACATTTTGGAGAACGCCATTTTGAGATGCAACCTGGGAGCAAGCAGACGCCAGCCATGTGCCTTCCCAGCTAACAGAGGTTTTCAGATGCCATCAGCCATCCTTCAGTGAAGGTACCCCATTGTAGATACCTTATCTCAGACACTTTATGGCCTTAAGACTGTAACTTGTTAACCAAATAGCCCCCCTTTATAAAAGCCATTCAATTTCTGGTATTTTGTATTATGGCAGTATTAGCAAACTGGAATAAAGAGTGAAAAAGAAAGGGTCAAGTTGAAAATTGTTCCCTCTTCCAAGGTGCTGGTGGAGTTGGGGAAGGTGAGAGAGTGTCTTGACTGCATGAGCTCGTGGAGGGCCTGGTAGGTGCCCACCACAAAGCCCACAAAGCCCAGGATGCTGATCAGAGTATCTTTCACGATGGTGAGGGGGCTCAGGCCCTCTGGGTAGAAGGTGAGGATCTCCAGGAGGGGCGGGATGATGAGGGCCAGCGCTCTGCTGCTCATGGAGCCCACCAGGGAGAGGACCAGGTCCGGAGGGATGAGGATGGCCGAGACACCTGTGGGGAGAGAGGACACCTGGTTTCCAATTGCCCTGGAAGGGAGCACACGTAGAATTAAAGCCCCCCAGCAGGGAGCACACCTAGAATTGAAGCCTTCCAGCATGGTAGAACTTTAGAAAACATTTCACTGGAACAGAGAGGGAATGTCCTTGACCTGACAGGTTATTATGGTGGGATAAATTTAATGTGGTTATTTTAGGGCAAGGATTTGATAAAGGCTGAAGTAGAAATTATTAAACTTTCAATTTTTTTGGTAAAATAGTCAAGTAATGTGGGAAACAGAGATTCCTCACCCCCTTCCTGTGCTTTATCTTAGTTCCAACTCTGGGGCATACTGTGATGGGAGGCACACCAGGGATGGGGAAAGGGGCAAGAATGTCTCTGTTACTATCACATGGAAAGAAAAGCCAGTGTTTATGAATTTCGATGTACTAATAACACAATGTCCTCTTGTTCCAGTTTGCTAATGCTTCTGGAATGCAAAACACTGGAAATGGATCAGCTTTTATAAAGGGGGTTTATTTGATTACACAGTTATAGTCTTAAGGCCATAAAGTGTCCAAGGTAACACATTAGCAACCGGGTACCTTCACTGGAGGATGGCCAATGGTTTCCAGAAAACCTCTGTTAGCTGGGAAGGCACGTGGCTGGCATCTGCTCCAAAGTTCTGGTTTCAAAATGGCTTTCTCCCAGGACATTCCTCTCTAGGCTGCTGTTCCTCAAAAATGTCACTCTTAGTTGCTCTTGGGGCCTTTGTCCTCTCTTAGCTTCTCTGGAGCAAGAGTCTGCTTTCAACGGCCATCTTCAAACTGTCTCTCATCTGCAGCTACTCTCTCAGCTTCTGTGCATTCTTTAAAATGTCCCTCTTGGCTGTAGCTCCTCTTCAAAATGTCACTCTCAGCTGGGTGCATTCCTTCTGTTTGTCAGCTCATGTATCTGGCTCCAGTGATTAATTTAGACCCACCCTGAATGGGCAGGGTAACACCTCCATGGAAATTATCCATTAAGAGTTATCACCTACAGTTGGGTGGGGCACATTTCCATGCAAACAACCTAATCCAAATGTTCCAACTTAATCCCCATTAATATGTCTGCCCCACAAGGTTGCTTCAAAGAATATGGCTTTTTCTGGGGGACATAATACATTCAAACCAACACACCTCTCAATCAAAATGACAGTAAAATATTTGGCATTTTCTTTGTGACTATTGAATAAGTCATATTCTATCTCTGAGCCTCAGTTTGCTTGTCTATAAAATGGTAGGATAGAGAAGATGATTTGATGGAGTTGGGCTAAATTACCACTAAATTCTTCCAGTTTTGATATTCTATGGCCTAATATAATCCCTACAATGTTTTGAATTTTTCAGTGCTCATCTATCAATATAGCAATACCTTTTTTTCATATTGTTAGCATCTGTGATCTTCATAGGCTTTATGAGGTGAGTTGGGCATGAAAGAAACTGAGGCTCAGAGACAAATTTTCTTAAGTCTTTAAGAATAGGAGATTGGAAACTGGCTTTTATGAGTCTTATCTCTCCTTGGTTGTTTTGTGGACTTGGGAAAAGTCCTTCTCCTTTGTCTTTGTCTACTAAATAGCTAGAGGTAAGAATTCATTAATGTTCTCAGAATGATGTTAGAGCCGGGGGAAGCTTGATAAAACATTATGGAATATTTTTGTTCACAGAGAATATCTTTAAAGAGAATATCTTAAAGAAAATATCTTTAAATCTACAGACTGAATAGCTGAATTTCTGCCTTTAGTTGTTTCTTAGAGAAGAGAATCATCCTTTTCAGGAGCTGGCCAGGACATAGAACAGGGTCTCACCCTCAATAGGTAGGTGTTGAATGAATGAGTCTGGAGAAACTGAGCTGTGAGGAGCCTGCCCTGAAAATAGAGACCCGTTTTGCCCAGCTGCTCCTTTGAATCTAGGGCTCTCTTTTTCCCACACACTTCATTCAACCTTCTTTGTTTTCAAGAGTTGCTTAATTATCTTCTATAATTCTTACATTAGAAAAGAGTTTAGCCATTATGGCATCCAAATTACATAAGTGGAAAACATGTAGGAAAGCATAACAGAACTTAATAAACATCTGATGTATAATGAAACAATGGAAGTTTTCTACATTCATGAAAAAACTTCTCACAGAAGGCATTGTCTTCTTCCCTTGGATATCAAATATTCACTCATAAGCATATATATATATATATATATATATCTCAGATACAAAAGAGAGATAAAAATAGCCAAAAACCATATGAATAAGTGCTCAACTTTAGGGAAACAATGAAATGAATTATTTTTACCATTCGGATTGGTAAAATTAGAAATAAAACATAAAAGAAGTTTAGTAATATCGGGTTGGCAAGTGTGTCAGGAAAGAAATCTTTTCATATTCTTCTGGGAATACAAATTTGTGTAGCTGCTTTGGAGGGCAATTTGGCAGGAACTTTTTATTTTTGCCCACTCTTTCAGGAACTCAGGTGGCAATGGTTAAATCAATCATGTTCTCGGTGCGCTGCTATCCCATCATCATGGGCTCATGTGAGGCTGCTCCCTGGGTTTATTTATCTATCTTCCCTCTTTACCTATACCAGTGATTATCAGCTGGGGGCAATTTTGCCTCCTAGGAGACATTTGACAATATCTGGAGACATTTTGCTTATTTCAATGGATTCTAAAGTCTAGAACCCAAGGATGCTGCTAAACATCCTACAACGCACAGGACAGTCCCCCACAACAAAGGATTATCCAATACAATATATCAATAGTGCTGAGGTTGAGAAAAGCTGCTTAGTACCAGCCCCTTCCCCACTAAAGCAAATATTCTGATGTATTTAGCATATATTGTCCTGTATGTGCTCTTGTAAATTGTGTAGTATTGTTTTGTGGTCATTGTGCCAGTTTGGATGTATTATGTCCCCCCAAATGCCATGTTCTTTGATGCAGTCTTGGGGCAGATGTATTAGTGTTAATTAGGTTGGAATCTTTGGATTGGGTTGTTTCCATGGAGATGTAACCCACCCAACTGTGGGTAATATATTTGATTGGAGAAAATATTGTTCAAAAATGAAAGAGAAATAAAGACTTTTTTAAAACAATAAACTCTGTGCTACAAGAAAAGTTAAACGAACTTTTTCAGAATAAAGGAATATGATACCAGGCACAAATGTGAATCTACAAAAAGAAATGAAGATGTTTGGAAATAGTTAAAATAAAGGAAAACCTAAAAGACATTTTTCCCTTATTTTTAATTGCCATAAAAGAGATGTGGCTATCTAAAGCAGAGACTGGCAAAACATAACCCATGGACCAGCTGCCTATTTTTTATGAATAAAGTTTTATTGGAACACAGCCATGCCCATTCATTTCCATATTGTCTGTGGCTGATTTTGAGCTACAATGGCAAAGTTGAGTAGTTGCAACAGAGGCTGTATGGACCACAAGCCTAAAATGTTTACTATCTTGCCCTTTAAGAAAAAGTTTGATAATCCCTGGTTTAAAGCAAAAATAGTAGCAACGTATTGTGGGTTTATAGCATACATAAAAGCAAAATATATGACAAAAATAGCACAAAAGATGGGATGGAGGAATTGGTAGTTAAAAGGAGTACAAGAACTTCAAAAGCAACTGCAGTATTTTTAATTACCAGCTACTATCCAGAGTGAGGCCAGAGACGTTAAGGGCAATCCCTTCAGGGCTACAAGATGGCCCTCCAGGTACTAGTTGCAAGTCCACACTTCTGACCAACTAGCTACAAATTCAGGGGTTCCCACCACCCCCTTAGGTTCAATTGCTCACTAGCATGACTCACAGAACTGACTGAAAGTGCTGTACTTATGATTTTAGTTTTATTATAGTAAAAGGATACAAATAAGAAGAAACTCAAAGAAGAGACACATAGGGTGAGTTCTGAGAGGGTCTTAACCCCAGCTTCTATGTCTTCTCCACATGGAGTCAGAACACATCACCCTCCTGGCACAACAAGAATTCCAGGAATTTTGTGGGTCTTTGTTCAGGTTCTCAGAATAAGCCTTTTAAAAATAGAGGGATGAGTGTTGAACTTAGTTTCCTCCTGCTCTAGAATTTTTAACACTCTTTACTTGAAGATACTGTGAGCCTTTCCTTAAGTTGGCTAATGTCACAACTGAATCCTCACTGGTTCTCATAAGTCCTGTCATCCTCACCTGATGATTCCTGTCATCTGGATGGCAATGTCCACTTTGTGTGGACATCTGTTGTTTTGACCCCAGTGTCCTCCACTATCCCTTCTTTTGATGAAGAACCCCATTTTCTGCTTTGAGGCACTAACTTACTCTCTCTGCCTGCAGTCTTAGAGGCTCTGTATCAGAATGCCCTTGCTTTCCCTGGTCAGCAGAGGGGCATGTGTGGCTGAACTCTCCCTCCCTGGAACTTGCATCTCAAGCAGAGAACTCAAGGATAGAAAGCAGTTGGAAGAAACTTATCCCAGAGGCAGAGAGTCTCTGAATGCCTCTTCCTTTGATTTCAGGCTTTGTCTGATTCCTGTCTTTTTCCTAAGACCTGCTCCTTTAGCTTTTCTATTGACTCTGTGAGCTACCCTGATATCCCTTTGTTTTAGCTAAAGTTGGCCAGAGTTCTATTCTGTTGCTTGCCACCAAAGAACCTAATTTATGAGCTCCTTTTACGCTCGTCTTAATTCCACAAATTTACTGTGGCTGGAATTTTCACTTGCTCTGGGCAGATTCTGGTGGCCTGCCTGCTGGAAACTCCTGGGACCTGGTGGGGGGACAGGATTAAAACAAAGCTGCCTGCCTTTTACTCACATGTCAGGCAGACCACGGCAGTGCGGATACCCAGGTCTGCCACAAGGGCCCAGCGCTTCTGCACCTGGGAAATGGCGAAGGGCATGACGACCTCCACAGCAACATAGAACTGCAGTGGGTAGGTGAGGCAGATCCCGCCTGTGCCAGTTTGAATACATTGTGTCTCCCAAACACCATTATCTTTGATGTAATCTTGTGTGGGCAGACATATCAATGTTGATGAGATTGTAATTCTTTGAGTGTTTCCATGGAGATGTGCCCCACCCAGCTGTGGGTGATGACTCTGATTGGATAATTTCCATGGAGGTGTTACCCCATCCATTCAGGGTGGGTCTAAATTAAATCACTGGAGCCATAGAAAATGAGCTGATGGACAGAGGGAACTCAGTGCAGCTGTGAGTGACATTTTGACGTGCAGCTGAGAATAACACTTTGAAGAGGAGCTACAGCCAAGAGGGACACTTTGAAGAATGTGCAGAAGCTGAGAGAGTAGCTACAGATGAGAGATAGTTTGAAGATGGCCATTGAAAGCAGACTTTGCTCCAGAGAAGCTAAGAGAGGACAAATACCCCAAGTGCAACTAAGAGTGACATTTTTGAGGAACTGCAGCCTAGAGAGGAACATCCTGGGAGAAAGCCATTTTGAAACCAGAACTTTGGAGCAGATGCCAGCCATGTGCCTTCCCAGCTAACAGAGGTTTTCCGGACACCATTGGCCATCCTCTAGTGAAGGTACCCGAATGCTGATGTGTTACCTTGGACACTTAATGGCCTTAAGACTGTAACTGTGTAACCAAATAAACCCCCCTTTATAAAAGCTGATCCATTTCTGGTGTTTTGCATTCTGGCAGCATTAGCAAACTAGAACACTGTTCAAGTAGAGGAGCTTGACAGACTGGTACAACCTGCAGAAGACAAAGGGAATCAGGAAAGATCCACCCACAAACACTGTCAACTTCTAGAGCATCAACTGGAGGATGGCAAGGAGGCCTCTCACAAGCCAGAGCATGGGGCAGAAATTGGGAATCACCAAAATTGTCTTCAATAATCCTTTAAGCACCCTAAAATACAGCAATCAGGCATCTATTCAATGAGTGAGATGGTGGGTGAAACTACCTGGCACTTTAAAAATCTCTCTCTCTTATAATTGAACTTGTATGAGCCCATGATACTTATGTTGAAAAACATACTAGATTGAGATTCAGGGGACTTCCTCTAAGTGTCTTGGTCACTTTACGTCCCGGGACTTCCTTTGCCTCATCTGTAAAATGGGGTAAACTCCATACCTGATAAAAGGTAGTGGCTAGATCTGATGGTCTCTGAAATCCTATGATCATGAGATGCTGACCACATAGGGTTTGTTTTTTTCAAGAATAGGAAAAAATACATTGCTTTTGTAGGGAGCACATGATAAATGAAAGATTGGTGACTACGTTACTCGAATGCTCAAAAAGTCTGCAATGGTGTTTTACTGCCTATGGGAAAGTGTCCCAAATTTGAGCTTGCGAGTCAAAGATCATTGCATTTCAGGCCAATTTCCTACCATCTCATCTCAAAACAGTCCCTCCTTCTGTCTCCACCCGCACGTGCTCAACACTGCAGCCACAGCGTAGGACTAGCCATTCCCTGAGCAGGGATACCCCTGGGGCCTCCATGCATGCCGAGCCCTCCACCAAGAACGCCCTTTGCTCTGTTTGTAACCTGTCATTTTCCTGCTTGTCGATCAGGTCTCAGCTGCTTCTGTGATGCCTCTCTGTTCCCTGTTCAGGATTAATCCTCCTTCTTTTGAGTTCCCATTACACTTAGTTCTCCTCCATGTTACTGAGCTTCTCACATAGAATACTAGTTGTGTGTGTATGTGCCAGCATCTCCATGAGGTGAGGGGATGAGGCCAGATCATATCACTATTGCCTGCACCTTATACTGTGATTTCCATGGGGCAGATGGGGTTGTTACAAGGATAGAATGAGATCATGCCCGTAAACTACTTAACATGTGGGAAACACTCAGTAAATGCTTGCTAGTCTTTTCTCTCCTCCTGCTATTTCTCTTAATATTAATGATGGGTGTGAGATACTTGGAAAGCTATATACCAATTATCACATTATCTTTTCTCTAAATCTTTATTATTTATACATTAGATCAGGAATGTGGTATCCTGTTCTATATTCAGGGTCATTAACTTATTTAAGGTCATTAACTAATTTAGAGTCATGAACTGATAGTAGTCAAGAAGAAAAGTACCTTAGTTTAATTTTTTAATTTTTTTTAAGAGAGAGAAATGACAAATCTGGGATTGCATTTTCAGGGGAAGATAATATTGATAATAACCGAAATTAATTGAGTGGCTTCTATGTAAAGGTATGGTGGTAAACTCTTTACTTGGTTTTACCTTGGTTAATTCTGACTACCACCCTATGAAGCAGGTACTCGTATTATGCCATTTTATAAGTGAGGAAGCTGAACCTTCAATAGGTAAGTCATATTCCCAAGGTCATGCAGCTAGCAAGCAGGGAGCACAGACTTAGACCCAGGGTGTCTGACTGATTTCAGAAACCACACGTTTAAGCATTTTGTGCTCAGCTAGAGCACCTCTCCACTCAGTTGAGTTCTCGCTCACCCACTCCATCCCTGTCAGTGATGTGGAAGATGTAAGAGAAGTAGGAGCATTTCTGGGACCATAAGCACTGTGGCCAGAGCAGTATGAATCTGCATGGACTGTCCTATGGGCCAGGTAAAGTTAGTGCAATTACTACCCACTTATATAGCGTGGTTTGCAAAGCTCCTTCACACACATCACCTCATGTGATCTTTACACCAACTCCTGGCTCCCACTTCACGTGATCATTACACCATCACCTGGCTCCAGGTAGAGAACTCTCAGCTTTAACACATCACATGAAACTTCACACTTCTGCCTTTAAGAACCAAACACTGGGCTGTATTCACCCTGTGCACAGAAAAGAACACATTTGCAATGAGGGATTTAATGTAAGGGTATAAAACGGAGGACAGAAAGAAGAGGGGGTCTGTACTGGTTTGAAGCTGTTATATACCTCACAAAAGGCCATGTTTTTTTTGTTTTTTTTTTTTTTTTTGATGGGTAATTTTATTTTATTTTATTTTATTTTATTTTATTTTTTAATCTTCATTTTATTGAGATATATTCACATACCACGCAGTCATACAAAACAAATCGTACTTTCGATTGTTTACAGTACCATTACATAGTGGTACATTCATCACCCAAATCAATCCCTGACACCTTCATTAGCACACACACAAAAATAACAAGAATAATAATTAGAGTGAAAAAGAGCAATTGAAGTAAAAAAGAACACTGGGTACCTTTGTCTGTTTGTTTCCTTCCCCTATTTTTCTACTCATCCATCCATAAACTAGACAAAGTGGAGTGTGGTCCTTATGGCTTTCCCAATCCCATTGTCACCCCTCATAAGCTACATTTTTCTACAACTGTCTTCGAGATTCATGGGTTCTGGGTTGTAGTTTGATAGTTTCAGGTATCCACCACCAGCTACCCCAATTCTTTAGAACCTAAAAAGGGTTGTCTAAAGTGTACATAAGAGTGCCCACCAGAGTGACCTCTCGGCTCGTTTTGGAATCTCTCTGCCACTGAAGCTTATTTCATTTCCTTTCACATCCCCCTTTTGGTCAAGAAGATGTTCTCCGTCCCACGATGCCGGGTCTACATTCCTCCCCAGGAGTCATATTCCACGTTGCCAGGGAGATTCACTCCCCTGGGTGTCTGATCCCACGTAGGGGGGAGGGCAGTGATTTCACCTTTCAAGTTGGCTTAGCCACAGAGAGAGGGCCACATCTGAGCAACAAAGAGAAGGCCATGTTCTTTTAATCCATCCCTGTGGGTATAGACCTATTGTGGGTGGGACTTTTTGGTTAGGTTATTTCAATTGAAAAGTGACCCACCCCATTTAAGGTGGGTCTTAATCCTTCTTCTGGAGTCCTCTGTGAAAAGAATAAAAGACAGAAAAAAGCCGAGAGTTCAGAGAGAGAGAAAGACACCCAGAGAAGCTTCGAGAAAAGTCTCCAGAGTAGCTGAGAGAGGCCCTGAAATCAGGAGCTGAAAGCTTATCGCATTTTGGCAGCCTTAGCAAACTGAAACAGGCTCTGTGTGCCTGAAAACCTGAGTGCTTTTGGAAAGTCAAGATGGTGAACAAAAAGGGAGAAGAAGCTTCTAGGCACTCTGTACTGACATTCCACTTAACACCCTTTTCAGTGATTCCCTCACTTTTCCTGACTTATTGAGAATTTGTAGGAATATCTATTAAATGATCTGTGGCCCCTGGATTTGACTGTAACCATGATATGTTCTGATCGATATGGATTGGATTAACCAGCCCAGGAACCATTATCTCTTCAGCTAATAGGAGCCAGACTGTCCTATGCTCAGTCCACTAAGCTCAGGGAGCCCCACCCCCACCCCCACGCTGATGATCCAGGTCTGGCCAATCAGCACATTTCATCCACTGGCCATAGGACTGGCTCAGGATTGTGCAAGTGACTCAGCTGGGTGGAGCAGAATTAATCCCAAGGCTTTTAATAAACCTTTCGGAAAAGAGACACTCTCTTTACACTGGGGAGAAAAGCCCAGGGGCAGTTGGCAGTCATCTTGCCATTATGTATGTGGGAAGAGCCTACTTGAATAAAGTCAACCCAGAGGAAACAAACCTGACAGATGGAGAGAGACTGAGTCCTAGTGATATTGCTTGAGTAGCTGGATCCAGCCATGCCTGACACTAACACACACATGGGCTTCTCTTTTCTTTTTTTCTTGGGTCCATTTGGATTGGGATTCTGTCTCTTGCAAATGAAAGAGACCTGACTAATATATCAATCAAAGTTGGGAGGCCACTTAGAAACCATTTAGTCTAACCCTTTTGTCTGATAGATGGGGAAACTGAGATATGGAGAAGAGGTATATCTTAACCAGATCACAGGAGCATTAATGACCATGTTGGACCCAGATCCCAGGTTCTTTCCAGGGTGTGGTTTCCTGTGGAGCATCTCTCTCCATGCCGAAGCTTGGGCCTCACTCAGGCCCTTGCTACTCTCCTCTGATAAGGGGAAGCTAAGCCAGCCCCACCCTGCACGTTGTTATAGAGTCCAGTGATTGTAAGAACTTCTGAGCTCACTCACCAGCAGCTAGGGAGGTTGAGGGTAATGCTTGCCTGGGTGATGACCCCAAATTTGAGACAGCCCAAGGTCCCAAGGCTTATGAACAGGATGATGATGGCAAACATCCCTCTGTACAGGATGAGTGGAAACCGTGCCTGGTCTCTCATCTTGTTTTCCAGAGGGGAAACCTCTGGAACAGAGGAGCCACAAGCAACTACACAGTGGCCCCCATGTATGTGGAGGCCCCACTTACCCATTGTTTACTATTTTAAATAATAATATCCATCCATCCATCTCAACCATCAAAATGCTTGCAAAAAGAAAACAAAATCAAACCAAATAACTCCAGTATGTGGTGCCACCTTCAAATACAACAGGAAAAAGGAAATACTGAGTTAAAAACAAAACAAAACAAAAACAAAACAGTTATTGAAAAGACCTTAAAGTCATCTAGTCCAACCATCGATACCTGAGTATTCTTTTCCATATTCAGGAAAGGCTCTACCTGTGATCAGGTTTGCGGTCCATGGGTGGTGATTATCACCATCATTGTTGTTACAGAAAATTGCAGTTAGGATGCAAATGTTAGTGTCTGCGCAGGTGCTATGCTTTCTGCTCAGCACACAAGGGGGAGACTCATCCCTAATTTCAGAACCGAAGGTGCCCTTTCAGCCTCCAAAGGTTGGAAGAGGAATGAGGATTATATGGGCATCAGGACTCAGTTTCCTCATTTGTGGTGTGACTTATCTAGAAAAACCTCTAAATGCTCACCCTTTATCCCACTCCAGCTGCCTTTATGACTGGCAATGAGCCATAGTATCTCAGTGAGTCATTACAACATCCCTGCTTTGTAGGTATTATAATTTCCTCTGGAAACAGAACCTCTGAGAGCTTTTAAATAGCTTGCCCAGGATCATACAGCTTGAGAGGCTGAAGCCAGTATTCACTCCCATGTCTGTCGGGCTCCGAAACCAGTGCTCTTCCCCTGCTATGCTGCTGCCCCACATGGCGTTGAGCGAGGGGACCTCACCCATCGGGAACCTTACCACTCCGATACCTTAGAAGGCGAAGACCGCAGTCCCGAGGAATAGGGGGTAGGTCTTCCAGTTTGCCACCAGGCGCAGCCTGCAGGGGTCGGGGATTTCCTGACAGAGAAACCCAGGACACAAGGTTACTACAAAACTGGATTTGAAGAAATGCAATGGAAAAGAAGTAAACAGATTGCAGCCAACCGGCCAGCAGAGTTCCCCAATGCGCTGGACTTTCTGCTGACCTTCACCCTTTGTAGAAGGACCTTGGTTCTTTTAGACACAGAGGCAGCAGGAAACCCAGACTCCAGGTGGAAGTAACAGTGAGGAGGGCTCAATTCTAGGACCACTCCTAACCTAAAACCCCTAGGCAAGTGTCAGGACCTCAGTTTCTCCATGTGTGTAGTATGTATGTGGAATGGGGATGGATGGGATTCAGCAGCTCTCTGGAGCCAATAAGCTGGGTTCTGGGAGAGGATGAGGGTGTTGGATCATCAGGGAAGTTTAGCCAAAGAAGGGGGAAGGTCCTCATGGTCTGATGCTGTGGGACCCCGGGCCCAGGGCCTTCCCCAAGTGCCTTGAAGCCTGCACACAGCAGCTTGCTTGACCTAGGACAGTTAAGGCTTGATCTACTCTCCTTGTAAAATCCCTCCTGAACCTACTCCTCCCTGAAACTCCCTGAGGTACTATTATCTACAAGATAATCTATAATACTCCCCTCTTCCCTGTTGATTACAATCCATCCCTCCCTATATCACAGGACCCATGCTCCTCTCATACCCGTTTGAATGTCTTTGTCCTAACCCTTGTAAACCACTCCCTGGCACCCCCTGCTTTTGTGGAGTATTTTCACGTTGAGCTTTGAACCCCCCACCATTCAGAGCAGCTCCTGAATCTATTCAGAGAAGCTCCTGAATTCAGGGCAATGTGACCAATTTCCACCCTGTAGGTAAGCCCCAAAATAAAAGCTCATGCCTCAGAACATGTCCGGTGCTTTCTTTAGTCCTTTGGCTGCAAAAGCCCTCTTGGGCCATGACGGATGGCTTCTTTTTACAGATTGGGAAGCTGAGGCCCAGAGAGACTAACAGAGATAATGATAACAAGATTCCTCATCTAATATAAATGATCCAAGCAGCTAATATTTCTTAGACCCTTATAATGGGCTGAGCACTGTGCTAAGTGCTTGAAATGCACTGATTCAACATAATTCCCACCACAACCCTACAAAGTGGGGATTATTATCTTCATTTTAAGGATAAGGAAATTGTGGATCAGTCCCTTCTAGCTTTAGTTTCTCCTTCCATAACATGAGAAGGTTGAATTAAAACAGCATGTATGAAACATCACTCATTCATCATTATTTGTATGATTTTTCTCATGTAGTCAATGTTTTAAAAGTAAATTGATATTAAAAAGAAATATTATAATGCGACCGTAAATTGCCATGAATAAAAGAGACCATAGCAGTATAAATACCTAATTAAGAAAATAAACATATATTATCCAGCTCCCCTGCATACCAGTGGCATGCAAACATACCTTGAAAATCACTGAACTAAATGACTTCTAAGTTCAGCACAATCCTTGATTCTGTAGCAACACAGAATCCTGGAGTCTGGTGAGACCTGACAGATCACAAGAACAATGTTCTTTTAGAGACAGCAGCCAGAAAAGGGAGACTACCAGAAACCCACTTGTACACGAGATGACACTGGGATGTTTGCAGCAATTGGTCTCCAGGAGCCTCCGAAGGCTCTTTGTTCTGTCTGGGCACAGGGTGACTCCCCAGCCAGGTCAGTGGTGCGTAGATTACCCTGGGGGTGAGGAAGAGGGTGCGGGGTTTTCATCATTGCTCAGGCAGGGGTGTCCTCAGGAGGTGGAGACAGCCTGAAGTTTGCACATCCAAAATCTGTTTCCCTCCTTGCTTCTGGCTACTGAAAGGAAGAAACAATGGCAGCTGTTTCAACTCAACTCTGAAATTCAACAAACTTTTTCGTCCATTAGCATTACTGGGAGCTTAGAAAGTGTAACACGCATATATAAAGTGCTTTTGGAGCTTTGCAACTCAGGGTGTGGTCAGTCACAGTGGGTATCACCTGGGATCTTGTTAGAGATGCAGAATCTCAAGACCCACTGCAGGCCTCCAGAATCAGAATCTGCATTGTAACAAGGTTCCTAGGTGGTTTGGATGCACGCTGGAGTTCGAAAAGCACTGCTTGGAGATGCTGCTGCTGCACTGAAGACCACACTCTGAATAGCAAGTCTTCAGAGCAATCATCTCTATACTTGGCTGATCATCAAAATCGGCAGGGGAACTACCACTACCACCATCAAGAAACAAAAACAATTCACAGATTCCTGGGTTCCAGATTTCAAAGATTCACATCAAGTGCAATCAGGGCAGGGTCTGGGAATCTGTTACTAGACAAGGTCCCAAGATGATTCTGATGCTCAGCCAGGTTCGGAGGGGGGAATAACAGCCTACATTCAGTAAGTACCTACAGTGTACCAGGCAGAGATCTAAACTCTTCACATGCATTAACCCAGTTGATTCTCACAGCCCTAGGAGATAGGTGCTAGTATTAGTCCCATTTTCCAGGTGGGAACACTGATGTACAAAGAAGCAAGGTAACTTGCCAAAGATTTGAAATGGTGGAGCTATAATTAGAAACCAGGTAACTTGGCTCCAGAGCAGAATTTCTCAGTCTTGGAACTACTGATATTTGGGGCCAGATAATTCTTTGTTGGCAGAGACTGTCCCGTGCATCGTAGGATGTTTAGCGGCATCCCTGGTATTTACCACTAGATGCCCTTAGCACTTCTCCTCCCAATTGTGACAATCAAAATCATCTCCAACATTGCCAAATGTCCCTTAGGGGACAAAATTGCCCCCAGTTGAGAGTTACTAAACTTCCTCTGCTCTTTCTCTGGAACAGGACTGGATTTAACCACTAAACTTCCCCTGCTCTTTCTCTGGAACAGGACTGGATTCTCACCAGCAGTTTCGCACAACAGCCTAATGATGGAGGAACTGTTAGCCCCATTTTAAAGGTATGGCTTTTCCAGAGTCACTAGCTTGTGAGTTACAGAACTAGGACTTACAGCCACATTTCAAGCTTCTTTCTTGACTGATTCTCACACAGAGCATGTCTGGGGAAGTTTTTATGCCTTGTGAACGAGCAAAGCTGAAGCATAGAGCTGGACACTGCTTAATCTTTATTCCTGATTTCTTTTTTCTTTCTTCAAGGCTTTCTAATGGATCTCTATGGGATTATCTGCTCAGCAACACCCCTGCCCCCATTCCTGACCTGACCTGACCCCCTATGTATCAGTTGTAATTTCTCCAGGTACTTCCTCTAACTACAGTTGATTGATTCAGGGTTGGCACCCGACAGAACCAATGTGTTCCTTTCCAGGACTTTGGGGACCAGAGAAAATATCAGAATAGTGTATTTCTGGCAGCCAAAATGGTAAATTGTAAAACTAAAGAGCTGTGGAAGGTGCAAGTTCTGCCTGATACGTAGATGGAGCTGGTTTGCATTGAGAGAGCAGTGAAGCCAGTACGTTGAGCAAAACTGAGCAAAGAGGCCTGGAAAGTCCTGTTCTGTTGACTCCCAGTCTGTGTGGCTCCCAAGCCTGGCTGCCTTAGGGTCCTTCTTGTGGCTTGGCTGTGTCATTTTGAAACTGCCCCGAATCTTTCTAATACAGTCTCATTTTTTCCCCCAGTTACTTCAAGTTGGGTTGAATAAGAGTTTTTATTACAGTCTTTTCCTTGATAACAAAATATCTGCTTGATGAAGGAAAAAAGTCTTAATCTCAATAATGTGCTCCTAAAAAATCTGATGATCTCTGCAAAAACTCTGACTGGGAGCCCAGGTTCTATTATTTTAAATAGGAGAAATTATATCACATGACACAGCAACCCAAAATACCCAACCAATGCTTCAAACCTAAAAATTCAGTAAAATGATGATATGTAAGTAATAAACTATGATATTGGACTTTAAATGCTTCAAATTTTAGTGCAAATTGATGTGGTTGTTGATAAAAATTTAGTTTGTGTATCGTAACAGCTTCTACATTCTCTTTGTGGATGATTGTTCTGTTTTCCAAATTGTCTGGGTGAGATTCCAACATTTGACCAACTATATCTGGAATTTAAGACAATGTAAGAAATGTTTCAAAACATTTCCCATGGGTTGTTTTGTTAAATGCATTATATTCTGTTTTGGGGACATAAATGTAAATGTTACTTTTATAAGCATAGTATGAAAATTTTGCAATGAGAGAGATACATTCTTCCTACGAAATTTGGGTATTAAAAAAATAAAGAAGCACTTGATTAAGCAAATGCTAGGGGAAGAAATGTTCTGCAGAGATGTCAAACAATACTTATGTGTATAAAGTTAAAATATAGAACAATTCTGCAGAGATGTCAAACAATACTTATGTGTATAAAGTTAAAATATAGACATCTCCGTATGTCCCGACCTGAAATATCCCTCTCCAGAGGATATCATTGTTAACAGTCTGGTGGTGGGTATGTTTCCAGATATCTGTTCTATGCACCTCCCCCCACACACACATGTGCACATACACACACACACACACGCCTATGGAAGTGATGGGGTGGGGTGGGGAACCTGCCTGGAGGAGGTGCTGGAAGAAGAAGATGAGGCTTCCCAGCATGAGGACGTTGGCCAGCACTGAAAGGGTGGACAGGGCTTGGAGGCTCCGGACAAACACCAGCGTCACTAGGAAGGGCAGTGCCAACAACGTGTAGATGTGGACATCCATCATGGCCCCTCTGCCCTGGCAGTCGCCCGTGGTCCCATTGGCTGTTTCAATCACCTTCAGATAAGAGAGGATGAAGTTGAACCTCAGTTGTGACCCGCCCACCCCCCACCCGTGCCCTCCAGCTATTCCTGCCAACATCTGCCCACAAAAGCAGCAGGTCCCAGAGGGTTCCTCTGCCCATGGTGTCTCCCCTCCCCAACCCTTACTTCAGGTGGTGACTACTCAGCCTTCAGAGATGGCCCCCCCCAAGACCAGGCCCCCACTCTCAGCCTGCTCGATTCTTTTCCTCAATAGGGTTTTTGCAATTGTAGGCTAGTGTGATTGATTACTACTAAATGTTTCTCTCTACCACTAGAATGTAAGTTTCCTGAGGGCAGAGACCTTATCTAGCATGTCTGCTACTGTATACTGACTCAAGGTACTCAATACATATTTGTTGAATGAATTAATTTATTAATTGAAAGAAAACATTTAGTGAAATTCTGAAGAGAGACAGAGGTGGCCTAGACACCTCCTTTTTTTTTTTTTTATCCAAATATGTTTTTTTTTGTTTTTTTTGCAACTACATTTACTAGCTCACAAAAATATTTGAAAACAAATCCATCTCTCTTTCCTTCCCATATCCTTGGTACAATTTATTATATCTCTTAATAAACAAACTAGTGTAAATATCCATGGGGGGTAAATTAATTTTAAAATATGAAATAGGTCAATAAATAGCCAAATATGGCAACCACTGAAAGGAGTGTCTACCTTTTTCTTTAAGATTAAGCCAGTGATTTGTAACTTTTATTAAAATGAATTTCGCCTGTAAAACAAAGTAATTTACAACTTGGTCTCAACTCAAGTTTCTTTGACAGTTGAATTTTTACATAAAAAATTGCAAAATTTCAACTAAAGAACAAAGAAAACATTCAGACATAAGTTTACACTTTAAAAACCACAGCCTCTACTTCAACAAATAAAGAATGACTGCTCATCAATTTATGTTAATCTTGTGGTCCAGAGCACATTTTCCATTTCAAACATCTTTAATCATTCTTCCATATGGCACGGATGGCTTCTAATGGGAATTGGTATATAGTCTGTTCTTGATGAAGACAACACTAGACAGATGTTGCCTGATGCCTGGATAATGCTGAATGTGACAAAACCAGCAAGATACATTAAGATACTTCCCCTTTTCTTGAACTGTCTGGTCAACTATAAAGCGATGATGTCCATGGTACGGTAGGATATCTGCTAAGGTAAAGTAATAACATGTAAGGTGGACTTTATCTGCAAGGTATGAATTAAGATCCTTTAACAGAGTGGGGATATCATGTTTACTGGAGTGTCCGTCTACTTGAGTTACCTGTAGTCTAACCATTGTTTGTTGCACCATTGCTTTTTCTTCTCCAGTACTCCCAAGCAAATACTCTTCGTTGGCTTGCTTGACTAGATGAGCTGCTACAGCAGTCAATCCTGTAAGACTGGGACCATTGTTTGTTTGAAGAACTGGAATCTGGTGCTCGCCCTGAGTGCTGTATTTTTTCCCTTTACTCAGCCCAGCAGCTTCTTCCACAGCATCAGCTCCGCCACTGCCATCTTCTGGCCCAAGCTCCTGTGGGTTTTGTTTTATGGTTGCAAAATAATATGAATTGACAGCAAAAAATTTAGAAAATATAAAGAAGCTAAAAGAAGGAAATAAAAATTATCTTTGAGGACAGTTTTTTTTTTTTTTTTGCAGTAATTGTTTATAATAGCAATAACATAAAAGAGAAATAACCCAAATGTCTGTCAATAAGGGACTTGGTAAATAAGTTGTGTCTGGTGAGCTCTCTGATATAGTATTAAGTAAGAAAAAAAAAGAAAATGCCAGATCAATATCATAGTTTGAAGAAGAATGATTATTACATATGTATGTTCAAATATGCATGGAAAAAACTGAACAGCTATTCACAAAACTTTCAGCAGTGTATTTTTGCAGGGGGAGAGATTTATGGGGACCTTTTGCTTTCTATTTCATAATGCCTATATTATTGTTTGATTTTGTTTAAGAAAGAGCTTGTATTGCTTTTGTGTTCTGAAGGAAAAAAAAGTCAGCTGTAAAGATTTAAAAATGAGGACAAAAGATAAACTTGAAGATTCATTTTGGAGAGGCAACTGCTGTTAATGTTTTAGAATAGCCATATATATTTGTATACAGTATCTGCAAACAGGTATATTTACAAGAATAAGTCCTAAGTGCACACATTGCTTTGTAGCATGCTTTTTTTACAGCCTTTGACACTGGCGCTTTCTCCAGTGCTAGGGTACAAAGACCCATTTGCTGAAAATCACGTCTAAGCAATATCTTTTGAGCAGTTACTCTGTTTTAAAGAGAAACTGTCTAGCCTCAGTGAGCTCACAATCTAGTTATAAAAAGATGAGGACACATAGCAATATTCAAGGAAAACTATAAATATATATAAAGTTGGGATGAATTGAGAAGAGAAAAATAAGGTAGAGATTCCACCGCATGGATCAGGGAATGCTCTCCAGAGCAGGTGGTGTTTGAGCTGGGCATGTAGGATGGGTGTGATTTGGACATGCAGAAATCAAAGCATAGAAGAGGGAGGACATTATGTATACAAGAAACAGCATAAGAGAAGGCTTAGTGATGGGAAGGCATGGACATATTTGTGAACAGTGGATAGTACAAGTATGTTGGAGGATAGGACACATAAAGAGAAAAAAAACATTCAGACACAAGTTTACACTTTAAAACCGCAGCCTCTACTTCAACAAATAAAGAATGACTGCTCTTCAATTTACGTTGATGTAGACTAGGCAAGGGCCAGGTCACCCAGGGTCTTGTGAGCCAGGTTAAGGTGTTTAGAATATAGTCTGTCCAGCAGGGAGACATTGCAGACTTTCAAGAGGAAAAGGTGTGCTCAGTTTTGTCTGTGGTTTTGCTCTGCAGGGTCCGAACTGAAGGCTGACTTGATCAGGCTTTCTCTAGGTTGGTTGATTTGGAGGCAGCTTCTCAAGGCTGGAGCTGGACTATCATCTTAGTTTGTCAGGCTGCTGTAATAAATACTACACAACAACAGGAATTTATTGGCCCACAGTTTCAGAGACCAGAAGTCCAAATCAAGGGGTCAGCTAGAAGGCTTGCTTTTTCCCAGGGTAGGTAGCATTCTGGCTGACAGACAATCCTAGGGTACCATGGCTTTCCTTTTCATGACAATGCTCTCCTTTCTCTTCTGGGTTCCTGCTGACCCCCAGCTTTCTTACAGCTTCTGGCTCCTCCCTGTGGCTTTGTCTGACAATGTCTGAATTTCTTCTGCTTATAAAGAATTCCAGTGATCTGGATTAAGGCCTTCCTTCACTCAGCTGGGTCACACCTTCACTAAAATTAACATCCTCAAAAGGTCCTATTTACAATGGCTCCCACCCACAGGGATGCCATTAAGATGAAATCATGTCTCAACTGGAGTACATGATTCAACCTACCACAGCTGTCTCTTGCCCTCTTGTGTTTCTGTTCAAGCGCTCTATCCTACTGTTTATAGTTACCCATGAGAAACATCAGGAACACACAGCAGAATCCCAGCTGGTCCACAATCAGGAAGAAGAGCATGATGGATCTAGGGGTTGGGAGGAACAGATGATCTGTTATAAAAGGAGGGAAGGCAGGGAGACTGTGGGACCACCGAATGTCCTAGTGCTATGAGCCCCTGCCTCACCTCTCCTGCCTGGGTGCCCTGGCTTCCCACGGCAACAGATGAGAAGCCTGCAGCCTCAGACCTCCTCAGGCTCTGGAAGGAATACCAGTGTCCTGACAGGCTCATCATTATGTTTTTAGGCAGAACCTTCGTGTGTCCAGGTAGTTATGGAGTCAACAGGGCCTGTTTTGACCTCCCTGTCCAATTATCTGCTGCCCAAGTTTATCCGCTTAGAGAAGGGGGCTCAGTCCTAAATTAAAGCCAACTTGACTTGGACACTGAACCATCCCTTCCCCATGACAAGAGTGAATCTACTTCCGCTCTTGCCCCTCCAACCTATGCTCCACACAGCAGCTAAGAGATCTTTTTAAAATTATTGATTACATCATGTCCTTCCTCTGCTTAAAACCTTTCTGGGGTTTCTTTCTGCCCTTGGAATAACATTCTAACATGTTAACTTGCCTATGAGTTACTGTATGGTTTGGCCCCAGCCTGCCTTTCCATTCCTTCCTTCTCCATCTCTTCCTCCTCACTCAGCATGGTCAGCCAGTTTTTGGAGGACTTTGAGCCCTTTCCTGCCTCCTGGCCTTTGCTTTTGCTGATACTCATCCCTAGGAAGTTTGTCTTACCCTCTTCAAAAGGCTGGCTCTTACTTATTCTTCAGATCTTGGTTTGAACGCCACCTCCTCAGGGAGGTTTTCTCCATCCCCAACCTCATAGCTCTAAATTCATAATTATACATTTACTTCTTTTCTTATTTATTTTCCATCTATCACTACGTCATAGAACTCCATCAGGTTAGGGACCATGTCTGTTTTATTTGCCACTACCTCTCTAGCACATCGCATGTTGCATGGTCCATAGTGCGCCCCAGTGAATGAATGAATGGGCCCACAGTTTCTCAGCCTGATCTACAAAGTGCACAGAGTTCATCACTGCATGCTGCCTGGCATCCCCTGATTTTAAGGTCTGTTACTCATCTCAGACTTTGCCCAGCAGCCCTCTTTTCCTGACCTCCTTTTTGCTTACGTGTGCCTTCTGGCTTCCCTGCCCTGGCTGCTGCAGCCACTGAATCTGGAAAGTCTCCACCACCAAAGTCCTGAACCCTGGTCCCAGCTTGCTTTGGACCTGGGTTCTTTCTACTTTCACAGATTCACGATGAATAGTATGAATCAAGAATGGGATACAGATCTACACAGAGTGCCCCAAATTGCAGTTACCACAAAATATGGCATCAAAACATATCTTGTGCAAATGCTTGCTAGTAAAGGTTTTACCAAAGCAGGGCACCTGCTGAATTGAGAGTGATCTGCTTTGTACTGTGTGAGCTGTGTCTAATAGCCACATCATTTCATCTTTTGATTTCCAATGATGACAGAGTAGTGGGTAGTAGAGTGAGGGGAAGGAAGAAGAACTAGTGAAGAGAAAAACAGCTCTGCTGTCAAAATATCACCAGACTACAGTTGATTGTACACCATGGATGATTGTATGGTATGTGAATATATCTCAATAAAACTGAATTTAATTTAAAAAAAAAAAGTCACCTGACTGCTGAGACAGGTGACTACAAACCCCAACGTCCAGAATCAGTTCATCCACAGTCAAATAAACTCACCCCCAGGGTAACGCAGAGTTAACTACATTTACATAACACCTTTTCTGGAAGGCATGACTTTCAGCCGTGTAAGAACTCACTGTGTACCCTTGGGTGAATCTCTCTCTGTCTTTGAGGCTCAGTTTCTCCACCTGTACATTTAGGGGGCTGGATCCTAGAAGCACCTGACTCTGACTCTCTAGGAGTCCAATGGACCCATGGGCAAGTCTTGAGTCTTGGTTATTGTCCTACTACTGTCTTCCCTTAAGGATTAAAGAAGCACAGGAAATACCAATTTCTTATATATTAATTGGCTCCCTGAAGCAGTCTCTAGAGTCAACAATGTACAGTAGTATCCTTAGGGCAGGGATTCTCATATGTTTGTGTGCATCAGGATCACCTGAAGGGCTTATTAAAACAGATTGCATGGCCCTGGCCCCAGAGTTTCTGATTCAGTATGTCTGGAATGGGGCCGAGGAATCTGCCTTTCTAACAAATTCCCAGGTGATGCTGATGTGGCTGAACCAGTGACCAGCTTTGAGAACAACTGCTTTAGGGCATCCCAAAGTATTGATATTAATCAGGGTTGTATTACGGAGAGACAGACATAAACATGGTGCCAAAGCTTCCCTGGGACCTCAGTGGAACCCCCATCGAACCCCACTGCAGGCAAGAGAGGACAAGATACCTCCCCCAGTGGGCATGGCCCCGGAGCCGGGCACTGGGGCTGGCTTCCAGCGCATGCATCACTGTACCTCCATAGTCCATAAAGGGCTTGTTGAGCCTGTGGGAGAGAGCACTTGAAAAGGGATTTAGTTGAGTTTGGGAGCTGTGCCAGTTTAAATGTATTGTGTCCCCCAAATGCCATTATCTTTGTGGTCTTGTGGGACAGACGTTTTGGTGCTGGTTAGATTTGCTTGGAATGTGCCCCACCCAGCTGTGGGTGGTGACTTTGGTGGGATACTCCCATGGAGGTGTGACCCCACCCATTCAGGGTGGGCCTTGATCAGTGGAGCCATATAAAACATGCTGACTCAAAGAGACTGAACGGAGTGCAGCTGTGAGTGATGTTTTGAAGAAGAGCAAGCTTGCTAGAGAGGAATGTCCTGGGAGAAAGCCATTTTGAAACCAGAACTTTGGAGCAGACACCAGCCACGTGCCTTCCCAGCTAACAGAGGTTTTCCGGACACCAGTGGCCATCCTCCAGTGAAGGTACCCGATTACTGATGTGTTACCTTGGACACTTTATGGCCTTAAGACTGTAACTGTGTAGCCAAATAAACCCCCTTTTTATAAAAGCCAATCCATCTCTGGTGTTTTGCATTCTGCAGCATTAGCAAACTAGGACAGGAGCATATTCTGGGGAGAGGACAAACAGGCCTTTCTGTAGTAGAAGACACTAGAAAGATGTATATTAGGAACTTGCACACGTGCTAGGGGTCAGCTTCTGCTGATGCCCCCTCTGCCACCTCCATTTCCCTTAGGGCTCTGAGAAGCACTTACTAAGTCACTAAACAAATATTTAGGGAGTGCTACTGACTATCTGGTGTTCTGCAAAGTACTAGGCTACATATCAGTGAATAAGACAGGCAGGGCTCCCTCCTCATGAAGCTAATGGTCAAGTGGATCAGTTAGTCCCCTGTACTTACTGAAGGCACAGGAACACTTAGGCCCAGAGTGGGGAAGGCACTGGTCCAAAGTCACACAGCGAGCTGCAGGCAGAATTAGGGCCTGACCTCAGCTCTCCCCAAGCCCACAACAGTGATTTTCCCACTACATCCTGCTGCTTCCCTGAGATCACACGAGTTGCTGGTCTTCATGACAGTAATGGAGGTGGTCATGTGGGTTACCCCTTGGTCGAGTGATTTTATCAGGAGCAAAAGAGCTCAGACTTGTAGAGATGCATCAAAATTTCAAAGAAATGAGAAGCAATGTGACTCTTTTTTGTTTAATTAAAAAATGCAACAGTAATGCATGCCTATTGTTAAAAGGTCAAATGGTACAAGTACAGAAAGTGAAAAAGGAAAGTCCCTCTTCCTACCCTCCCTGCCTCATCCCAATCGACTTCTCCTGCCCACTTTTAACAGTGTGGGGTGGCCAAGTCCAGACATTTTTCTATGTATTTACAAACACATTTACATACACAGGTTATTTTGAAAGTATCTTGTAGAGTTTTAAAAAGCATATTCATATTACTTTTAAAAACTGTGCATGGGCAATGAAAAAGAGACACTTTACTTTTGTGATGCAAACTGCCAAAAGGAAACCTGAACAGACTCTTGGCTGGTGGGCGTGGTCGAGCAACAGGCTCTGCTTTGTGCATAAAGACCAAGAGCAGGAGACCGTGGGAAAACTTGCTGGTGGAACTAAAGCAAAGAAAACTTTGTGTGCCAGGAGGCTCGGTGGCTCTCACCTGCAGCGGAAGTAGCAGGCACACTTCACCAGGACACCCATGCAATGCATGGCCACCAGGCCTACCGCCAACAGGCTGAGGGGTCGAGCTGGAGACGGGGGTGTGGGCAAAAAGGAGAATGTTAGAATACAAACACAGCACAAAAATGGATTTGTTACAGACCCCCAGGATGAGCCCTGTGCCTGGAACCAGGGATTGGGTTTCTATCCCGGCAGTGTCTCTGGCTGCTCTGTTATCTGGGAAACGTCCCTTCCCCTCTCCACATATCAGTGAATAAGACAGGCAGGGCTCCCTCCTCATGAAGCTAATGGTCAAGTGGATCAGTGAGTCCCCTGTACTTACTGAAGGCACAGGAACACTTAGGCCCAGAGTGGGGAAGGCACTCTCTGGGCCCCATTTTTCCTTTGTGTAAAGTGGGCATGCCATTCTCAAGGGTCTCTTCTACATCCTAAGGTTTTACACTTCATGCTCTGGGAGCAGAACTTTCTGAACATATCCTAAGATAGGCATAATTAATGAGCGTGACCGTTAAGGAGTTTTACTAAGTGCTATCATCTCATTTAATCCACACAACAATTTTCTACCATTAGCCCCATTTTACAGATGGGTGACCGTGGCTTAGGGAACTTACCCAGAGCCACAGAGCTGGTCATTGGGGGAGTCAGGATGCAAAGGCCGGCAGTCTGACTTCTCTGCCCCCCCTCACCACCCTGCAGAAAGGAAAGTGTTCCCTCGAAAGGAAAGTGTAACAGTGGAAGTATGTCATGTTGGGTGGGAAACAGGCCTGGACATGGAGACTCTCCCAAGTTGCCTGTAATGTCACAGAGAACAATGACAGAGCCCAGAGTGTGCAGCAAGCTGCAGAGGAAGGGCAGGTGCACAGGTGTCAGGAGGGAGCAGGTGGAGGGTGGGCTGGAGGGCACAATCACCTGGAGAGATGAGGCAATTAAAGGAAGACAATGTGGGCTTCTGAGTCCAAAGGGATGTTGAGGGCGATCCTTCCATCAGACTGTCCAGAAATGTTTTTAACCTTTTCTTTTATTCTATTTTGAGTCACAAAGTCTGTTTACATGAAACAAATTGGACCTCTTAGGAAAAGAGTGTATATGTAATCATTAGATGTTGCTCCAAATTTCATGAGGTTTGTGGAATTCCTAAGCCCATGTATGGGCATATATCCCACAGATCAACACTACAAATATAGATGGTGTTGGCATGATATACTTCTAAGGTATGACACTAGTACAGAGAGTTGACAACAGAATGGTATACAGGAAAAATCTATCTGTAGTATACTAGGGACCGTAATTAATAAGAATACCATACTAGTACCACACAAGTACTAAGGACAAAAAAAAAAAAAAAAAAAAAAAGACCCATGTATGGTCCCCTGGCCTACAGAAACTAATGCTATGGTAATAATCACCAACATGTCATTATGATGATATAATAGTGGAAAACATACGAGTGTAAAGAACACTAATGTTTACAAAGCAACTTTATATACATTGTTTAATTTAATCTCTCCAGTAAGGAGGCAGTTTACAAATCTTTAATTCCCATTTTACAGGCACGATGTCTGAGGCTCAAAGGAGCAAGGGGAGTGATTGCAAATGGGTACAAGGTTTCTTTTGGGGATGATGAAATTTGTTCTAAAACTAGACTGGTGAAGGTTGTGCAACTTTGTAAATTTACTAAAGATTTATTGAATTCTACACATAAAATGAGTGAATTTTATAGTATGTAAATTATACCTCTGTCAAGCTGTTAAAAAACAAAGAACAAAAAAAAGCCAAAGTACTTGCTGGAGCTCACAGGGCTTGCAAAGTGCCCTATGAGTGGCAGTGCAGACAAATGCAGACTTTTGGACTCCAAGGCAACCTTGGAGGGGCTAAAGGGGACTCCTGAAGAGAGAGACTGGATGCAGGGACACCTATGTCAAACCATGTCCTGTGTTGCTCTGCATGATGTTTGCTTTCAGGCAAAGTAACTGACAGAACGTCTTCCCTTTTCAAGCAAGTCTAAAAGCACGGAAGTCCCCATTCCGTATCCCCCATGCAGTCAGGCCCACTCCATTCCTCATACCAGGATGCCCGCATTCTTCATGGCCAGCGGGAGCCCCAGCAGCCCTGTGCCCATGTTGCTTTTCACTACATGGATCAGGGCTTGCAGCCAGCTGAGGAAGCAGAGAGGAGGGAGAACAAGAGAAGCCTGGTCACTCCTGGCCTCGGCCCCAGAGCCGACCCAGTGGGACAGAACGGGCAGGCAGGCTCATCAGAGTGGAAAGAGGGTCAGCTGCAGGAGACCGGCCAATCACAGGAGTCACAGTGGGAAGCTGCTGGGGTGCACCACGGTGTCTGACATGGAAGATCCAAAGGTCATAAATGCTAGTGGATCCAAGTAATGAATGAGTGAATGAGTCAATGAGGCAAGTGACCGAAACTAAAACAAAAACTAAAGTCAACATGCTTGAAGTCTATATTTAAAAAATACATATGTACAATCAAGGTGTTGATAGCCGTGCTCTACTCTCGTTGGAGAGAAGTGGGTTTTTCTATAGAGTGACCCAGTTCTAGCTTCGAGGGTGTTGAGAGGCAGCTGTGCAGCAGCGGCAGATCCTGCAGCCTGTGTTGTTGACTCAGTAGTCCCCGGGGCTCCTGCTTCCCCACCTTCCTGATGGTGGCGAGGCAGTGGCCCACTGGAGGACCAGTTCGGGGGCATCGTTCTGGGGGTCCATCTGGAGGTTCAGCCTTGAGCCTCCTCCAACCCTCCCAAAGGTTGTGCAAGCCCCTAATTCCCATTATTAAATGTACTTCTGACATTTTTCTACTTAAACTACAAAGATCCCTGCCCCAAGTCCTGAGTGAAAGGAATCTGGGAGGTGAAGGACAAGAAGAACTCCAACATGTCTTGAGTTCGATGACCTCATGATGTTGTCTTTCAGCATAAAAGGTAGTCCTCAAAACACAGGGCGACCCCAGAAGGAACAAGGGGTGTGCCAGCACTCAACTCATTCCAGTCCCTGGATGGTGAAGCAGAAGTGAGTTTGTGTGTCTCAGTGTCTCTCCTGGAGCCATTGTTCTCTCTTGCCCCCTTGGCGGGATACTAACTTGGCGCTGATACTAACTATGGATCTCGTTGTACCCAGGGCTCTGGGACAGACGGTCTGACCTTGACTTGGGAGGCTGTTCTTAGGGACAAATGGTGAAGAACATTTCTTCCCTCTGCTTTCTTGAGAACTCTTGAGCCTCTCATGAAATGGGTGAAGTTGTGATCTTACCTGGTGGACTGAAGCTCTGAAGGATGCCCAAAGCAGACTCAGAACCTGCTCTGCCCAGGATCCAAGGGGAAAACCCAGTTAGAAGTGCTATCTACATTGCCTCCTTTAACCTCTCAACACCTCTAAGCAATGGGTATTATTCTCAGTATTTTACCTATGATTTTCAAAAATCTCTGACTCTGAGATGGAGCGAGCCTGCCCACAGTCACACAGGTAATTTGGGAGCAGCAAAGCTGGGATTGGAATCAGAGTGCATTTCCCTGTGATCTTAACCACATATTGTCCTGTAACCTCAAAAGTCATTTAGTCCAATGTTCTTTCTCTCATGAAATGTCTGAATTTTTTCTACTATAGACAATGCTTGAACACTTCCAGAGACAATCAGATCAGTACCTTTCTAGCCTCAAGGCAAACTGGCCCCTTAAACCTTCAAGGACAGTTAATAATTTATTTTCTTGAAAGACCTTTGGCAATAACACAGCCTTCTTTTGAAACCCCTTTAAAGGTTCCCCACACTTATTTTCAGAAAAATCTTCATTCATTCACTTAGCAAACCTTGATTGAGCTCCCTGTGCTCGGGTTCTGTGTTAGACTCAGAAGGAGGGGTAGTTAGAGAGGTAGATAAGGCATGGTTGCAGCCCTCGGGTTGCTCACAATCTGGGCAACTGGTCTAATCCAGCTACCTTTTACTGAACAATTACTAAATGCCAGGTACTGTGCTAAGTGCTTTGCCTGGGTTGTCTCATTGGACCTTAATAACAATTGTCTGAAATAGATACTACACACTATTATATTCCCATCTGTCAGGTGAGCTAAGACAGGTTCAGTAACCTGTCCCAGGTACACAATTAGTAAGTGGCAGAGCTGGGATTTGAAATCAATTCTGTCTGATTCCAAACCCAGGGCTTGTTCCTACCAAATCCTACTCACTTGGGTCATTGCCAAACTTGAGATTCTTTGATTCTGCTGATTAAGGCTTGACCTGTCTTCTTCAAAGGGGAAAGAGAATGCTTTATGGTTATCCTCATTGGCAGTATCCTTTTTCCAAAGACTAGCTCTGATGCCATCTCTAATGCAAAGCCTTCCCCCTATTCACCATTTGGAAACATCTACCTCTTCTGAACTCCCATAGAAAATTGGCTTCACTCCTGTACCTGATGACATTCTATCTGGAATTTTAGTAATGTGCTACATATCTTCCTCCCTGACTGTGAGATCCTTGGAGATAGGGTTATGATTGCAGGATCTTGTCCATTGCTATAGCCCCATGGTGCTCAAGTGCTAAATAATGTGGAATAAATGAAACTCCAAAGAGTTATGCTTATGATCCAAAGCACTATTTTCAAGGAGTGTTATCTTTGCCACTAACACAACCTCTCTATATCTCTGTCTATCTGTCAAGAATATAGAGGAGCCCAGTTTTAGCTCCTTGGGTTACTGGAAGGAGGAAGGAAAACATTCCTACAAAGGTTTAGAAAGGTACAAGATCTCAGGCCCAGGAGCTCCTGTTAGAGAAGAGACACTTAGGAGATCCCATTGGCTTCCTCCAGGTGGCAAGAGCCAGGGGTGGAAGAGTTGCTGGGCCCTTCCCGGGGGCCAGTGGTGTGCTCCTTGGGCTGCGCCATCCTGGGACTGGCAGCTGGAGGAGGTATCTCCAGCCTGAGGCAGGTGGACACCTTGTTCTTCAGCTCCAAGCATGGGGTGGGTGAGGGCTTGAGAGCAGCCATGGCTTTGGCAGGGACTGTGTTATTCTCTAACTCATTGGATCCCACAGTTCAGCTCACATCCGCTAGTTTGCTGACTCTCTCAGTTCTTTGACCTCATCACATCTCCCCATTCACTGGTGCTACTTTGTTGCCTATTCACCACTCTTCACCCCTTGCTCTCCTCCTTACCCAGCTTTGAGCAATGGTCAGACATTGTCATAACTTCCTGCCACACACTCTTAATTCCTCTCTTTGCATTGTGTCTGCCTTGCAAAGCTACAATCCTGGTCAGATTCACCTTTCCATCTACTTTGAGCCTGCACCCAAGCAGCTGAATGTGGCTGGAAAAAATATGTACAAATTTGTCAACTGGTCCCACTTCAAACGTATGAACACAAATCTCAGGTGGCTCCCAGCCATGCTGGATTAATGTACTCTTCTGTTCTTCAAGAGGATTATTTCCTATCTCCAAACCTCTCTTGCTCTCTTTTCACCTCTCATTGATGACATGTTCTTGTTTGATTGAGAAAATAGAAACAATCAGAAGAGAAGTTCTTTGTGCTGCAGCAACTAAATCTATCTACCTGTTCCTGAATCCACATACTCGACTTTCTCTCCCTTACCATAGCTAAGCCATCTCTGTCCTGTCTTAAGTCTCTTTATCTCATGCACTGGATCTCATTCCCTTTCTTTCACCTACTCAAGAATTTGCTCCTGCAAATATCCTCCTCTCTATCCTGCATCATTCTCGGCAATATATAAACATAACAATGCATCTTTGATCTCGTTTTTCCATTCTCTCTTGAACCCACAACAGCAGGCTTTCATCCTGCTGATGCCTCTGAAACTGCTCTTGTCTCAGCCAACAGTGCCCCCTGATGGCCAATCCAAGAGCTAACCCTTAGTCATCTAGCTGGGCTTGTCAGGAGCCAAAGTTTCAGCCCTTTTTCGCCACTGTAATGGATAGACTCTAGGCGTCCCCTCCCCAAGACCCCCTCCTCCTGGTGTTTATGTTTTTGCATAATCCCCTCCCCTCATGTGTGGATATAGCCTGTGACTTGCATCTGACCAATAGAATACGGCAAACATGAGGGAATGCCATACCAATGAATATATTGCAATATGTAAGACTCTCTTGCTAGCAGATTCTCTCTAGAGAATCTCCCTGGCTAGCTTTGAAGAAGGAAGTGGCCATGTTGGGAGACTCACTTGGCAAGGAGCTAAGAGTGGCCCCTAGGATAATAGGGAGCTTCCAGCTGACAGCCAGCAAGAAGCCAGGCCCTCAGTCCTACAACCATAGGGACATGAATTTTGCCAACAACCCGAGTGAGCTTGGAAGAGAAACATTCTCCACTTGGGCTTCCAGATGAGAATTCAGCCCAACTGACACCTTAATTGCAGCTGCATGAGACCCTGAGCAAAGGACCTAGTTAAGCTGTGTTTGGAATCCTGCCTCACAAAACCTGTGAGCTAATAAATGTGTATTGTTTTACGCCACTAAGTTTGCCATAATTTAATATGCAGCAATAGAAAACTAATATGATCACTTACCTTTTTATATGGTTGTTTTTACGTTTGTTCCAAAATGGCTTCTTAATTATATTTTATTTACCCCACCCCAATTTGTTTGCATATTAAACAGGCAGATAACCTTTACTTCCATAAAGAAATTTGATTATTATTTTTCCATGATCACTACTGTATCCTCAAGAACTAATGCTCATAATGCAGACTCAATATATGCACAGAATAAATGAGATACTGAATTCATTTTTCTTGAAACGTAGCCATCTTGGTTAGATTTTGCTTGCCTGTATTTTCTAGAGCTGTAGGTATATGAAATATTTTGCTTTCCTCCCTGTTATAAGGGAAAAAAGTGCAAGTCCAATGATGAATAGAAAAAAACTTTTCTGTCTCAGAAATGGGGGTCCAGTAGGAAGCAATGGGGACCATGGTGAATTGCTTCTTAGCTCCAGCAGATGGTTTCCTTGAGGTGATATTGGCCTCATTTTGCCAAATCCTCTATTTTTTTCTTCCTTAAAAAGAAACAGGGACTCTTTTAATACCTAAGTGTTTGATTAAATTTTATTTTGTTAACACCACAAAGGAGAAAAAGAAAAACATGTGGATCAATTTGGTCCATAGGTTTGTTGTTTTGGCTTCTACAAAATAGCAGGAATTCTGGAACTGACTGGGAGATTGAACTAAAAAAAAAAAGAAAAAAAAATCTCACTGTGGTAAGCAGAATTCTCAGGATGCCCCCCCCCCTCCATGATTTACACCACTGGTTATTTATTCAACCAGACAGTATTCTTGGTACTGCTGTGGAGGAAATTGGAAGATGTAATTAAAGTCCCAAGTCAGCTGGACCTTAATTAAGATCTAGAGATTATTCCGGTGGACTTGGCCCAATCACATGAGCCCATTAAAAAGCAGAGTGCTTTCTCTGAGCAGAAAGGGATGTCAGCTCTGCAGCATGAGAAATATTCAACGCATCATCTCTGGCTTGCAGATGAACAGGGCCATGTGACAAGGAATGCAGGTGGCCTCTGGAAGCTGAGTGCACTCAGCCAGCAAAACGCTGGGGCCATCTGTCTACAATTGCAAAGAAATGAATTCTGCCAACAACTTGAGTGAGAATGGGAGAAGATTTTTCCCCAGTCAAGCCTCCAGAGAAGAAGGTGCCTTGGCTGACACCTTGATTGCAAACCTGTAAGACCCTAAGCAAAAGGTCTAGCTAAGCCGTACGTGGGCTCCTGACCCTCAGAAACAGTGAGTGAATGAATGTGTATCATTTTAGGCTACCAGGTTTGTGGTGACTGGGTACACAGCAATAGAAGATGAATATATTTGCCAATAGCTTTTCTTCCCAATACTGCTAGGATTCTGAATTTCCAGTCTTTATTTTTCAAAATAAGATCCTAATTACAATTACTCCTACCATGGTAATATGGACGCTAGGTAATTGGATTGACCTTGCTGATGAAAATAACTAAAATTCCTAAAAAAAAAAAAAAATTAAAAAAAATTTAACAACAGTGAGGGGAGATGAAGGCAGTAAGGAATCCCCAGGTAAGGGTCT
Source organism: Choloepus didactylus (assembly GCF_015220235.1). NCBI lineage: Eukaryota > Metazoa > Chordata > Mammalia > Pilosa > Megalonychidae > Choloepus > Choloepus didactylus. Next base: position 95,936,532 of record NC_051319.1, read on the forward strand.
GAGTGGAGGTAAGTGCAGTACCTGCAGCTTTTATCCTGAAGGCGTTTGCTGATCTCAGGGAACTTGAGCTTCAAAGGCATGGCCTCATGGGGCACAGGGAACAAGGGGCAAATTCCAGCGCTTGCCCACAGTGAATAATTCTAACAAGAGGTCCAACCCCCTACCCCACTGAGTTGGAACCCCTAAAGGATCTCTTCCTCAGTATAAGAGTGAAGTAGAAATAAACTGACATCCCTCCTCCCTGTGTCAGTCACATTCCCCCCAACTAGGGGGCTGCAAAGAAAGTGACTGTCTCGAACCTCCTGCTGAGAGGATGGGGTAAAACTGCTGCTAAAATGTGGAACGAGACACCAACTGTCACTCAATTAATTCTGCAGCCCTAATTCATCCACCTGGGTGGCCAAAATACCTCGGACCTGAATATAACTTAGACCATCCTAACTGATAGCCCCCACCTGCTGGCAGAAGCAAATACAAATTCTCTCTGGAGCAACCCGCTGTCCCCATAGGCCTCAAAGAATTTCCACAAGTGAAATTCCAAGGGCCAGCCAACAGTACGAAGTAGAAATAGAGACACAAGGTGTTCTAATTTGCTAATGCTGCCGGAATGCAAAACACCAGAAATGGATCTGCTTTTATAAACGAGTGTATTTGGTTACAAAGTTACAGTGTCCAAGGTAACGCATCAACAATCGGGTACCTTCACTGGAGGATGGCCAATGGTGTCCAGAAAACTTCTGTTAGCTGGGCAGGCACGTGGCTGGCTTCTGCTCCAAGGTTCTGGTTTCAAAATGGCTTTCTCCCAGGACATTCCTCTCTAGGCTGCAGTTCCTCAAAAATGTCACTCTTAGTTGCTTTTGGGGCCTTTGTCCTCTCTTAGCTTCTCCAGAGCAAGAGTCTGCTTTCAACGGCCGTCTTCAAAATGTCTCTCATCTGCAGCTACTCTTTCAGCTCCTGTGCATTCTTCAAAGTGTCTGTCTTGGCTGTAGCAAGCTTCCTCCTTCTGTCTGAGCTTATATAGTGCTCTAGTAAACTAATCAAGGCCCATGCTGAATGGGCGGGGCCACACCTCCATGGAAATTATCTCATCAGAGTTATCACCCACAGTTGGGTATGGCACATCTCCATGGAAACACTCAAAGGATTCCAATCTAATCAGCACTAAAACATCTGCCCCACAAGATGGCATCAAAGAATGTGGCCTTTTCTGGCAGACATAATACATTCAAACCGGCACACAAGGACTTCAGGAAATAGAGTTGTCTAATAGAGACTACAGAATGACCATTTTAAGTATGTTTAACAAGAGCCAAAAAAAAAAGAGCTTGAAAATATGTGCAGGAAACATGATACTTTGGAGAATGACCAAGCAGATTTGAAAGAAAACTTAATAGAACTTCTAGAAAGGAGAAATATAATTGAAATTTAAAATTCGGTGGATGTACTTGACAGCAGATTAGACACAAGGAAGGGAGAATTAGTGAATATAAAGCTAGATTTGGGAAAGGTTTTCAGAATATAGCACCCAGGGACCAAGAGGGAGAAAATCAGGATGGCGGGTGGTGGTACCTAAATACATCAAATCAGAGGTCAGAAGGAAAGGACAGAGAGAATGCAGTAGAAAAAACGTGAGAAATAATGATTGCAAATTTTCCAGAAATGATGGAATCAAGATCAAGGGGGATAAATAAAAGGCAACCCACATCTGGACCTCTCAAAATGAAACTGAAGAATAGTTGAGATCTTAAAATCAGCCAGAGGGGAGGAAAAAAGATAGCTTTCGAAAGAGTTGAGGTTAGGCTGTCAGTGGCTTCTTCCCAGAAGTGAAAGCCACAAGATAGCGGAATGGCAAGCTCAACGTGCTGAGAGAAGACAACAGACAACTGAATTCTGTGTCCTTTCAGAAAGTGCAAAATGAAGACATTTTCAAACAAGCAAAAACAATATGACATTCACTAAAGGAAATTTTAAAGTATTTAGACAGAAGGATAGAGATATGAGACAGAAGGTCTAAGATGCAAAAAGAAATGAAGAAAAACAAACAAAAAAATGAAATCAGAAAGGGAAATATACATGTGGGTAAATCTTGACTCTAATAATAAAATCTTAAAGAGTCTAAGAAAAAGAGAATTAAAATATGGGACACCATAAGTATATAAGTCAGGAGTGGTGGTGAATGGAGACGCTTTTAAGTTCTTATATTTTCTGGATGGTGGGAAAAGATATTATTTAACTTTTCATTAATACCTTATTAATTTAAGTATATATTTTAAAATTATTAGGGTAACAATTAGCGAAGAGAAATAGTGTTTAACTTTCAATTGAGTAGAGGATAAAATGAAATAGGATAAGGAAAAAAAATCAATGCAAAAGAAGGCCAAGAAAGGAGAAAAAAATAGGCAAAATAGGTGGAACATATAGCACAAAAATAAGAAGGCATATGTGACTACAAATGTATTTGTCATTATAATAAATGTGTAGAGACTAATAAAAAAACCTCATATATATCATGTTTACAAAAACATATATTAAACCCCAGGATATGGAAAGGTTGAAAGCAAAAGAATGAAAAATACTTGCCGGGCAAATTCTACCAAAAGAAAGCTAGTATACCTACATTATATCAGTAATTTTACTGCTGCTCCTGATGCTATTTCTTGAGCACCTATTTACCAGTTAATCCTAACAACATTCCTCTAAATTAGGTATGTAATAAAATTTTTTCTTGAAGTATAATTTACATATAATGAAATGTACAAGTTTTAAGTGTACAACTGATGTGTTCTGACAAATTCATACGCTTGTGCAACTCACCCAAAAAGTTCCCTTGTGTTTCTTTCCAGTCAACACCCCTCTCCATGCCTCAAACAGACACTCTGCAGGGTTCTATCACCTTAGATTGGTTTCACTTGTTCTTGAACTTTTTCTAAATGGTACCATGCAGTATGTATTCTTTTGTGCCTGTGCCTGACTTCTTCTGCTCCTTATAATGCCTGTGAGGTCATGTTGTTGCTAAGATGGACTTTTTTTTTTTTACATAGATAACTTTTTTTTAATAACAGCTTTATTGAGATTTAATTCACCTAACATAAAATTCAGTCATTTAAAGTACACAATTCTATGGCTGTTAGCACAGTCAGAGTTGTGAAACCATCACCACAATCAATTTTAGAACATTTTCATTACCATCCCCTATGCATTAGAAACCACTCCTCATTTCTCCCCAGTACCTCACTCCCCAGCCTTGCCAACCACAATCTACTATGGATTTGCATATTGTGGGCATTTTATATAAATGAAATTATACAATGTGTGGTCTTTTGTGTCTGGCTACTTTCACTTAACATTCTGTTTTCAAGGTTCATCCATGATGTAGCATTATCAGAAATTCATTATTTTTTACTGTTGAATAATATTCCATTTAATGAATATATCACATTTTGTTTATTCATTCATCAGTTGATGGACATTGGGTTATGTCCATTTTTTGGCTGTCACAAATAATGTGGTTATGAACATGCTGGTATAAGTTTTTGTGGGGACATTGTTTTTTTAAAATTTTATATTAGAACAGTTGTAGGCTTACAGAAACATTAGAAGGATATTTTGATCTCCATTTTGCAGAGGAAACTGAGACTCAGAAAAGATAAATGAGAGGCCCAAGTTCACACAATTAGTAAGTGGAAGAGCTCGGTGCAAACCTGGACTCTTAATTATCTAACACACTAAAAGTTTTACTTATTTTGTGCATAGTCTTCTTTCTCCCCTAGAACAAACCCTCTGTGAAAGCAGGGTTGTTTTGTTTTGCTTTGTTTTGTTTTGTTTTTTTCTGTCATGGACACTGTTATTATCTCCAGCACCAAAAATAGTGCTTAGCACACAAAAAACACTCAATAAATATTTGCTTATTTGAACCATCATTTGAAGAAATGATGATTCGATGAAATCCTTGTGCATGTGTCAAGAGTTACATATGAAGGCATATCTGTGGGATAAATTCCTAGAAGTAAAGTCATCTAGTCAAAGGATATGCACAGGGAAGATACAGGAAAATATTTTCCCTGACCGTAGTCTTTCTCTCTTAGCTTATAATTACCAATGTATATGTCCATCCCTTCTTCTGGACCATATCTTGTCCATCTTTTTCTCTCACACAAGGTCTAGCAGAGTGTCTTGTATTTGTTCTTCTTTTCTTCTCAAGTCAACAATATTTTTTTGCAATAAGTTGATGAATGCTTTCTCTTGAAAGTAGTTTATAAAGCAAAATATATAGTAGGCTCTATTTTATATACATACAATTGCAAAAATATGTAATGACATATAAAATATGTTTTTCACTATATATTTATTTTTTTGTAATAGTAAAGAATTGGAAATCAGTTAAGTGGCTATCAATAGGGGACTAGGTAAATAAATTATCTTCTGTCCATACAATTGAGTATCAAAGAGTTATAAAAAGAACAAGGAAATTCTTTATGCATGAGTATAAACTGCTCTCCAAGGTATGTTAAGTGGAAAAAGTAAAATTAAAAACAATGATGTATAGTATGCTTCTACATGTTTAATACAAATAAAAATATTTACTTGCACAATTGCTTAAATGCACATGCAATATCTCTGGAAGGAAGCAAGAAACTGGTAACATCAATTGCCTCCCTAGAGGGGAACTGGATGGCTGAGGGGCAAGAATAGGAAGTAGAATTTCCCCTGTATGCCTTTTTATATATTTTGAAGTTTTTACTATGTGCAAGTATTGTTTATCCAAAAACAAATTTGATTTAATTTTAAAATAAATAAAGATTTATATCCGTGTGTGTGTGTGTGTGTGTGCACGCGCGCGCGCGTATCTCCATTAAAATGTCTGGAAGGATATGCCTAAAAATTTTCAACAGTGGCAGTTGCTAGATGATGGCATTTTGTATGGTCTTCTCCCCCTCCCTTTTACTTTTTGACATTTTGCAATGAATCTCTAATACGTTTATAATCCGGAGAACAATTTAAAGCTACTTTAAAACCCAACCCTACCCCCCATATCAGATAGGATTAGCTGCAGGAAGCAAAAGTTATTGGAGCTATTTTAAGCAGCAATGTATTTAATATAGAGAATTAGGTGCATATGAAATGCTGGAAGGATGGGGAAACAGGCTCTGGGTTGGGCTGCCAAGAATAGTTCCCACAGCTAGGAAGATGGGAAAACAGGAAATTTGTTGCTGGAACTGTTGATTTCAGAGATCAGGGAGCTACTGTAGCAATGGCCATCCAGCACTGACTGTTTCTGGACCCTGGAGAGCTCCTGCAGAAAAACACCTCCATGACCATGCTTGCTGGGCTGAAGCAGTAGCGAGGATGGCCCCACACCACAGCTGCTTCCAGATTTGTGTCAGCATGTCCAACTGGTGGCACCTAATTCACCTCCAGAGCCTTAGCTACAGGGGAGCCTGAAGAATGTAGTTTTCACTCTCTCCAGCCTCTGCATTACTGGAAGACAGATTGGAAGGAGATTGGAATGGACGCTGAGGGCCAATCCACCAAATCCACCATGCTCTACCTTCATATGGCAAATTGTGACTAAGAAATGGTGGCATGATACAGCGAAAGAACCCTATGGTCTAAGTGAGAGGCCACACGTTCTCACCCAACTTTGTTATCAAGTGTGACCCTAAACAAATCTTTTTGCTTCTCTGAGCCTCAGTTTCCCCATATGTAAAAGGAATGGGCTGCTGTAGATGATGTCAAACAAACTCCAAAGTAACTCCAAAGTGTGACTTGTAATGATTCTGTGATTAATCTAGGAGCAGTCATAGTGCTGGAAGATTTGGGAGATGAACTGCCTTCCTTCCTCATTTGATCACTGAGAAAATGAAGCCTGGCTTGGAAGAAACTTGATGGAAAAAGGGAGAGCTGGACTGAGCCCTTTTCTTTTGGCTCCTACTCTAGCACTTTTTCAGTGGTGGCAGGGAGCCCACGTGGGGTTAAAAAAGCCCTCTTTGTTCTGGTCAGGTTGTGGAAGTGATGTTTCAGTGAACGTCCTTGTAATTGCCTCTTTCTTCTAAGCTCTCCCAGACCCTTTGTTCCCTCTGTGAGGTAAAGCCCAGGGGCTCTGTAGGTTTGTTCCATGTCCCTTAAACCACCTGGGTCAGATCTTGAGTAACATTCCCAGTACAAGGTGTCTTTTCCTGCCTTATTTCAGGAGGATCCATCATTTGGTCCTGTCTGTGACAAGACTGTGGGCAAGGAAGCTGTTGGCTGAGTAAGAGGTTAGGAGAGGGTCTGTGAGTGAGGTGAGGCTGTAAATATGTTTTGGGTAGAGAGTTGGAGAACGTGAGCCCAATAAGCTCCTGGCGGTGTCCTCCAACTCCACCTATCTTACTTTAAAAATTAATGTTCACATAAAAAATAAATGCCTATGGTTAAAATATTAATTATTTTTACCGAAGGATTTATAATAAAAAGCTATTGTCTGTTGATCTGATCTTCTCTATCCCAAATTCTGCTTTCTGGGCTCTCCTCTGTTTTTATTTTTAAAAACAGCTTTTTTGTTGTTGTTTTAGTTGTTTAGTTCTCCATCTCTATATATAATATACTTTTATAATATTTCTCAATTTATCAACATACACTTTAGTTATATTAGATGAAGATCTACATGGGCCAACTGTCTTTACTCTTCCTCTCTATATAATTATTTCACTGGTTGACTTCTTTATTGCTCACCTTGTAACTTTTAAAATCATATATGCATAAAGATAGATTTCTTATTTCTCTATCAATTGTAAATAAGATTTGCATTAGTTTCCTACTGCTGCTGTAACTACCACAAACTTAGTGGATTAAACCAAATACAAATTTATTCTCAACAGTCTTGGAGGTCACGAGGCCTAAAATAAAGGCGTTGGCAGGGCTGTGTCCATTCTGGAGGTTCTAAGGGAGAATCTGTTTCCTTTCCTTTTCCAGCTTCTAGAGGCCACCTGTGTCCTTGGCTCGTGGCCCCCTTCTCTATCTTCAAAGCCAGTAACTTTTGATCTCCTGCCTCCCACTTATAAGGTCCCTTGTGACTTCAATGGACTCACCTGGATAATTCAAGATACTCTCTATCTCAAGATCCTTAACTTCTTTGCATCTGCAAAGTCCCTCCTGCCATGTAAGGTAGCACCCACAGCTGCAGGGGTTAGGACATGGACAGAGGAGGCGGCCATGGTTCTGCTTCCCCCACCACACATTCCAGTTTGCCTGGGACAGTCCCACTATATGCCTGCTATCTTGGTGTAACTACTGATAACAGCCACTTCCACTTTCAAAAGTGTCTCTGTTTGGACAATAAGTTATACATACACCTACTTACCCAGTGTTTGCCAATCTTTTTTGTATCATAGCACATGTAGAAAATGGTAACATTTTGTAGGTCCTCAGAACAAAAGAACAAGGCTGTTCAGGATAGAGGTAACTGTATCAGGAGCTCCAGACACCTGCAGCTCTGCCTGGCTGCCCCATGGGGTGAGGGCATCAATATATCAGCACCCCTACAGGCCGCCTGTGGTACCCTGTTGGCCATCACACACCATCGGGAGAGTTTGCCTCACCTTAAGCCAATACAGTGTGGCTAAAGCCTGCTCTTTGACGTGCTTCTGCATGAGCAACATTGGGTTCTAAGGGGTGTGCCTAGATCTTGTACATGTTCCCTGCCGCTCCTGCCACTGTGATCTTGCCCACAGGTCTTATCAGGTTGTCAGTCTGAGGAATTCCTTGGCGTCTTTTCCACAAATGCCCTGGAGTTCTGAGCCTCTGCAATATTGGCCATCCACTATTCAGTCTTCCAGGGTCAAAGTATTGGGCATTGGTGGCAGAGTAGTTCTATTCAGTATGAGGGATGGGATCATGAAGAGCTTGTGAAATTTTTCTCTGGGACTCCAGAGTGTATAACATGACCGCTTTCAAATCATCAAAATTACAATAAGAAAAGTATAGAAATGGTAGCTTGGCTCCAGGGCACATTACGGTGGTGCTGATCTGGCACCAGCACTTCTCCTACGTACTTGACCTGATGTTTGTTCCCTCAGCAGCGTGCTTGATTTAAAGGCAGATTTTAATTTCCTCGACTCTGTTTCTAATACTTTGCAGGGTGTACACTCCTAAATCACCAGCATGTAACATCATGTTGGTGTTTGGCCTTCTTTATAGTAATTTTATCTCCTCTAAATTCCATTCCAAAATTAAGGGCTTTCAGATTCATTTTTCAGTACTACCTTCACTTAATGAACTCTTAAATGACATTATGGCTTACAAAAATTTTTTTAATTGTAATAACAATGAATGCTTATTCTAGAGCAAATAGACACACAGACCTCTGCTGGAGTTCCATGAATGTAAACCACTGCATTTCTCTCCAGATACTGACAAAGGTGGGTGTCTCCCAGCCAAGATGGCCCCACATGACAATAACAGTGTAACACAATTTACAATTTACTCTCTGAGAACCAGTCTTGCTCTTATGGGGTTCCTCGTGAAATTCTAAATTTGGGTGGGACTCTAAAGACTTTAAATTTTGCAGATGAAATGAAATTTTATTAATATTTTTAAATCACACCGTCCTAAATTCAAATAATTCATATACACACACATACACACACAGGCACACACAACACAGAGAATTAAAAAAAAAACAGAATGTGATCATTCTATGTATAGTGTCTTGTAAATTTTATATGATGTGGGAGGCCAAGGGCTCTGGAGCTAGAGAAAGGAGACTCATGATGTCCTACTGTCCCATCACCCCTGTGTGATCCTGAGTGCATCACTCATCCTCTCTGCCTCAGTTTCCCCACCTAAGAACAAGGGAGTTGGATTCATTAATCCCTAAAGGGCCTCTAGCTTCGATAATCTATCCTTAAAGGAGGCTCCCTAGAAGAAGCCTTTGTTCTCTTTCTGTCTCAGGGGAAAGGAAAAGGAAAGAAGAGGCAAGATGCTAAGACTCACAATGTGTAATATGGATTCAATTTATCAAAAATGATAAGCCTTTAAAATCCAGAATATATAAAACATATATAAAGAATTACTACAACTCAACAACAAAAAAGACAAATAACCCAGTTGAAAAATAGGTAAAAGACTTGAATAGATATTTCTCTAAAGAAGATATACAAATGGCCAATAAGCACACAAAAAGATGCTCAAAAGCACTGGTCATTAGGGTAATGCAATTAAAAACTATAATGAGATATCACTTCTTATCTACTATGATGGCTATTATTTAAACAAACAAACAAACCAGGAAATAATAAGCGCTGGTGAGGATACAGAGAAATAGGAACTCTTATACGTTGCTGGTGGGATGGTAGAATGGTGCAGCCACTGAGGAAATCAGTTTGGAGGTGCCTCAGAAATTTGAAAATGGAATTACCATATGACCCACAATCCCTCTGCTTGGTATATACCCCAAAGAATTGCAAGCAGGGACTCAGGCAGTTTATTTGTACACAAATGTTTATGGCAGCATTATTCACAATAGCCAAAAGGTGGAAGCAACCCAAGGGTTTATCAACAGAATGGAAAAACAAAATGTGGTATATACATGCAATGAAATATTATTTAGCTACAAAAAGGAATGAAGACCTAATGCATGCTGCAAAAAGAAATATTGTATGAACTTGCTTATATGAAACATCTGGAAGAAGCAAACTTCATACAGACAGAGCGTAGATTACAGGTTACCAGGGATATGTGTGTGTGGGGTGGGGGGGCAGAAAGATAGAGGTTTAGCTCAATGGGTGAGCAGTTTCTGTTTCAGGTGATAAAAACAGTACAGGTAACGGATATTGGTGATGATGGTGCAATATTGTGAATATAATTAATATTACTGAATTATTCACACTTGAATGTGGTGAAAATGGAAAATTTTGAGATATGTATTTGTTACTACCTGTTCCAACCCAGCTCTTGAAGGGCTCAGGTCAGCACAGCCCCAAGACCAAAGAACATGCTAGGCACAGAACTGTGGTGGCCGTTCAGGAAGTCAGTGCTCCACAAAGACGGGAGTGCAAGGGGCAACTTATAAAGGTTTAGGACAAAGACATTACATAGGGTATGAGAACAGAGTTTCAGCAGGGTCTCAAGACACAGGGGTCTGGAGATTTGTTATCAACAGTGATCAGGGGAGGGGAATTTCAATGCTTTACAAGATAAGTGGTTTACGATACCATCTGTACATTCTTTCCTCCTTGAGGAGGTCTGTTGCCCTTTAACTTCCGTCCCAGTCATGCAGGCTGCTTCATGAAGTAACTTACCTTCAGTATGGAGAGGTTGCCAAGGCTCCGGGTCTTCAAACTACCATGAAAAAAAATTTTTTTAAATGTGGGTTTCACCGGCTCAGTCGTTCATGAAGATCACTGGCTCTGAGTTGAGCAGGTGTTGACTCCTGGCTCTACCACTTCATTTCTCTCTCTCTTTTTTTTTAATTAAATTCAGTTTTATTGAAATATATGCACATACCATACAATCATGGTGTACAATCAATTGTTCACTGTATCATCATGTAGTTGTGCATTCATCACCCCAATCTATTTTTGAGCATTTTCCTTACACCAGAAAGAATCAGAATAAGAATAAAAAAATAAATAAAAAAGAACACCCAAATCACCCCCCCATCCCACCCTATTTCTCATTTAGTTTTTTGTCTCCATTTTTCTACTCATCCATCCATACACTGGATAAAGGGAGCGCGATCCACAAGGTTTTCACAATCACACTGTCACCCCTTGTAAGCTACATTGTTATACAATCATCTTCAAGAGTCCAGGCTACTGGGTCAGAGTTTGATGGTTTCAACCCAATACAATTAAAACCTAAGAAGTGTTATCTATATAGTCCATAAGAATGTCCACCAGAGTGACCTCTTGACTTCATTTGAGATCTCTCAGCCAATGAAACTTTATTTCATTTCATTTCATAACCCCTTTAGGTCAAGAAGATGCTCTCAGTCCCACGATGCCGGGTCCAGATTCATCCCTGGGAGTCACATCCTGCGTTGCAAGGGAGATTTACACCGTTGGGAGTCAGGTCCCATGTAGCGGGGAGGGCATGAGTTCACCTGCTGAGATAGCTCAGTTAGAGAGAGAGAGAGGGCCACATCTGAGCAACAAAGAGGCACTCAGGGGAGACCCTTGACAATTATAAGCAGGTTTAGCCTCTCCTTTGTAGTAATGAGCTGCATAAGGGCTAGCCCCAAGACAGAGGGCTCAGCACATCAAACCGCCAGTCCTCAATGTTTGTGAGATCAGCAACAATCCAGGTGAGGAAGCCCAACACCTCTGCATTTTCCCCCAGCTCCACAGGGGGACCCTGCATATATATTTTTGTTCTCTGCTCAAATTACTTTGGGATGTGTTGCTATTTCACTCTAACCTATACAAACCTGCCATATCTCACTACCTATTCAAAGTTCCATGTAATTGTGGCATTTGAACAAACTGACTGTACAAGTTACACTGTTTAGAAAATATAGATCCTGCACCAAATGAACATCTCTTCCCTTGGTCTCCATGGAAGTTGAAGTTTTAACACACAGTCAGTTTCAACCTTTACCCTTTGGCCTGATTTGCCCTAGTCTTAACAAGCTCTGATTCATTCATACCACTAATTGAAGTCTGGGCTCTTTTTCAGCTTTTTTTTTTTAAACAGTTGCTGTATGCACTAATACTGACATTCACACCTGCTGAGCTCTAACTCTGAGTTTCAGGTGTCACACAGATTCCCAATGTTCCAGATACCAACAAGTTATACACAAAGGGATCAGCATCTTAGAGTTTAGAGACAGCCATTACAACTCAGGAATAGATTTGACTGCTGTAAGAGCTCAAAATCTAGGGACCATTACAATACACGTTCCCCTGATAAGCTGTGCTTTAAGGTTCAATTCTGAGTTTACACATTGCAGTTAGTCCATATCAGTGAGGCATTATAGTGTTTGCCTTTGTTTCTGGCATAGTTCACTCAAAATGCTGTGTACAGGATCCATTCACCTCGTTGTGTGTCTCACAGCTTCACTCCTTCTTGTAGTTGCTCAATATTCCATTGTATGCATACACCACAGTTCACCATTCTGTTCCTCAATGTACCCTTAGGCCACCTTCATTCATTGCAAATCATGAATACTGCCTCCATAAACACCGATCTCTTCATGTCTTGTGTGATTTTGGACACAATGTTTTTCGTCTCAGCCTTAGTTCCTCATCTATTAAGTGAAATTAAAAATCACTCCCTCATTGATGATTTTAAGGAGAAAATGAGAGTTTGTAAGCACTTGGCACAGTGCCTGTCACACAGCAAGCACTCCGTAACTGCGAGTGTTAGTCTTGTTGGCCCTTCACCCAGAACAGGAATTCTTCCTCAAGTGAAGGCTTGTCAAGATGTTTGGGGACTCATCCCTCCCGTCTTCTTCAAGGGGAGCAATTCCAATTCCATTTCCTGAGTGATGACCCCACATAGACGAAGCGGGTGCATCTCCTCCCACCAACCATGCCTGCCCTCCTCCCACTGCAAGGTCAACAATGAGAATCACCCCCAGCGTGGCATCGTGGGTTAAACTGTGCCCCACAGAAAGATGTGTTCAAGTCTTAATGCCTTTAAGTCAAATAAAATATGACTTTATTTGGAAGTAGGATCCTCACAGATGTAATTAATCAATATGAGGTCCTACTGGATAAGAGTGGGTGCTAACCTGGTATGACTGGCATCCTCATAAGAAGAGGGAAGTTTGGATTCAGAGACACACAGGAGCTGGAAGAGGCAAGGAAGGATCCTCCCCAGAGTCTTTGGAGGAAGTTTGGCCATGCTGACACCTTAGTTTTGGAATTCCAGCCTCCACAACTGTGACCAAGTACATTTCTGTTGTTTTAAGCCACCCAGATTGTGGTACTTTGTTACTGCAGCCCCAGGAAACAAGTACATGGGGGTGTGTTGATCTACAGAGAACAAAATGCTCTGATATCGGTTAGACCACCCTGTGGCTGAGAAGTGAGGAAGCAGAGGCTTGGAGAGGTGAAGGTCACTGGCTTCCCACAACCCTGGTTTCAGGTCTGCTCAGCTCCTCCAGGGAGGCAGGGCTCCTGTGTGTTCTGCTCTTTGATCTTATTCCTCTCCCCCAGGCCTCCACGTGAGTGCTTGGGAATGGTGCTTGCTACACTGGTTAAACACGTGGTCTCAGCAATTCCAGCTTCAGCACTGATCAGCTTGTGATGTCACCTGACTTTCTTTAGACATTCTAAAGCCCAGTGTCCTCATCTGTAAAATGGGGATAATATCTCACCCCTGGAGCAAGAGTCTGAGAAAAGATTCTTGTGCGAGTGATTTATTGAGGGAGTGTTCTCAGGAGAAGGGGTGTGAGGGAAGCAGGAGTGAGGGAAGGGGGAGAAAGCTAAGTGAGGATGCAGTCTCTTCTGGAGTCTAGCTTCAGCTTGATCCCAAGAGGGTGCTGGAGCACAAATTGCGTTACTGAGCTGGTACCACCTTGAGGCAAGAGAGTGGCCCTTTGTTCCCATTCTCCATTAAGTAATTGGCTATGGGCTGCCCCATCTGCCAGGGCTGGAGCATGAACTCCCAGGCAAGGAGGCTGAGGTAATTCTCTGGAGTAGGGGGCAGCTATGAGCTGTTAGCTGCCCACACTCGCTGCAGCTAGAGGCTGGGTATACAAGCTGTGGTAAAGGGGCTACACACCTCAGAGGGTTGCTGTGAGGACTGAAATCAGTTAATATACAAGGAACATTAGCACGGTTCCTGGCACACTGTAAGCAATTTATTTACTTATTTTAAAATTTTTATTTTTACTGTTTGTTTTTAATTAGATAAGTCGTGGGTATACAGAATAATCATGCATAAAATACAGGATTCTCACATACCACCCTATTACTAATACCTTGCATTGTGGTGGTACATTTGTTACAACTGATGAAAGCACACTTTTATTATTAAACTATTAACTGTAGTCCATGGTTTAATTCAGGGGTCACTTTTAGTGTTGTGCAGTGCCATGGATTTTTTAAATGCACTTTTTATTGTGAATTTTAACATATATACATAACAATGTTAACTTTCAAAGTATGACCCAACAAGTAGTTAGAGAGCAAACTTCAAAGAATGTCGTGGGTCACAGTTCCACAACTTCAGCTATTTCCATCATTGTAAAATATAACAGGTGTTAACTTTTGATGTACAGCTCAATAAGCAGTTATATAGGTTATTTCAAAAATTGTTATGGGTTACAGTTCCACAGTTTCAGTTCTTTCATTATTATGCAATACAGGGTATATACAGAAAAGTGAAGATGTTCAAAGCACAATTCAACAAGTAGCTATAGAACAAATTTCAAAGGATGTTATAGGTTACAGTTCCGCCATGTAATTTACCTCTTTCCAGCTATTCCAACACCCAGCATCTATATATATATAAAGTTTTAGCATTTATAGGCCTTTGTTAAATCTTATCTTTTTTGTTGCTGCCCCTTCCTCTTACTTAATCTTTTTCCATCTTCAGGGGTGTCTAGGCAGTGAGCACCCTAACTTGTTCATATTGAAAGGGGGTGTAAACAGCATGGGGAAGGGGCTGCATCTGGTGGTTGTTCTTGTTGCCTCTGGGTTTTAGGACTTGTCTGGCATAGGAATACTCTGGTGGATTTAAGTTTCTGAGAGAGAAAACTTAGTGAGTGAATCTTTTACAGTATCTCAGGTACGGACCTATGTATTTGGGGACTACTGTTGGTAAGGGCATGGCATACTGTGACCATTTGGGATGTCTATCTGGAGCTTGCATAGGAGAAACCTCCAGGATATCCTCTCAACTCTATTTGGGATCTCTCAGCCACTGTGACCGCAGCTTGTTGCCTTTCTTTCTTCCCCTTTTTGATCAAGTAGGCATTTTCAATCCCTTGCTGCTAGGGCCAGGCTCATTCCTGGGAGTCATGTCCCATGTTGCCAGGGAGATTCATTTCCCTGGGAGTCATGTCCCTTGTGTGTAGAGTGGGGTGGGGGGCAGTGCTAATGAATTTATTTGCTGAGTTGGACTTAGAGAGAGAAAGGCCACATCTGAGCAACAAAAGAGGTTCCCTGGAGGTGCCTCTTAAGTATAATTATAGGAGGGCTCAACCTCCCATTTATAACCCTAAGTTTCACAAGAGCAAGCCTCAAGTTGAGGGCTTGATTTGTTAAGTAGTGGATTCCTAATCTCACTTAATATATACTCTATCCCAAGATAAATGGTCAGTTTCTTACATTTTTACCTTCATTTAGTTGTACAATCATCATTACTCTCAACTTTAAACAATTATCATAACATAATACATCCCAGAGCTCTTATAAGCTACTAATTATTTATCCCTAGTATTAGTGTAGTGTTTGCAAGATACTCCTATTAAATATAGTCTTTGATATGTAATGGCAGTTTTTCCATATACCACTCTGTTGTTAACCCTCTGCACCAGTGTCACACCTTATAAGTATATCATGCTAACACTTACTTAGTTTTGTGGTGCTACTCTGTGGGTTACATGCCTTTAAACAACCGTTTCGCCTTCAATGCATCACTGATACTTATAATCCCATTAACAAACCATAGTCACACCTGACCATTCCCATACCATTAAGTTCAGCCTCATTATCCTATCTGTACATATTATCATTCCCCCATCATTAGCTTCTGTCTATCTCTAGGTCCCCTATATTGTACATTATAAGACACTTAGTTTTACATTTTTCACAGAGTTCTTGGCTGCAGGGCTGTGAAGGTTCATCTCTCCAGCCAGCTGCAAAGATGGCTGCACAGGGCATGGAAAACTGTCCCCTTCTATGCTTGTCTGCCTGCTCCAACTACCAGTCCCTGGCACAGGGGCCCTTGGCTGTGGATCTGTGAAGGGTTATCACTCAAGCCAAGTGCTGAGGAGGGTGCCCAGGGCATGGAAGGCTGCTCCCCTCCGTGCTCATCAGCTGGCTCCAACCACCCATTCCCTGGCAGCATTCCAGGTCAAACCCTCAACAGTCCTAAATGCAGTCTCTCGGCTTCTATAAGTACACACTCACTAAGGGTGTAGAAGGCCCTGCTCAGCCAGTGGAACCCTGGAACTGCTGTTCTGGAGTGCTTTCTGTCCTTTATCTAGTGTTTTTCAAGGAGGAGAATTTTGATCTGTCTCTCCTAATCTGCCATCTTTCTGGAAGTCAGTTCCATGGATTTTAAAAAAATTTTGTAGTCTTGAACATAAATACAGTTGCAACTTAAAATTTCCCCCTTTTAACCACATTCAAATACATAATTCAGTGCTGTTAATTACATTCAAAATGCTGTGCTACCATCACCACCATCCATTACCAAAACTTTTCCATTGTCCCAAATAAAAACTTTGTCTATTTTAAGCCTGACTCTCCATTCTCTACCCTACTCCATCCTCTAGATTCTGACTCCATGAGTTTGCTTATTCTGTCTATTTCCTAATTCCTTTTTGCGGCTGAATATATTCCATTTTATGTATGTACAACATTTTGTTTATTCATTAATCAGTTAACGGACACTTTGGTTGTTTTCTTCTTTTGGTAATTGTGGATAATGCTGCCATGAACATCAGTGTGTAAATATCTGTCAAAGTTTCTGCTTTCAATTCTTTTGGGTACATATCCATATTAGTCAGGGTTCCCTAGGGAAACAGACCAACAGGAGATGCCTGTAAATAGTATGAGATTTTATGAAAGTGTCCCATGCATCTGTGGGGATTCATGAGTCCAGATTCCATCGGGCAGTCTGCAAGCTGGCACTCTGATGAAGGTCTTCGATGAGTTCCCCAGGAGAGGTTGGCTGGCTGAAGTAGAGACAAAGGTTCTGTCTTCTGACTGCTGAAGCTATCACTTCCCCCTTAAAAGCCTTCAATGGATTAGATTAAACATCTTTCATTGCAGAAGACACTCCCCTTAGCTGACTGCAGATGTAATCAGCCATAGATGCAATCAATGTACTGATGATTTAAGTCCACAAAACATCCCAACAGCAACAGTTAGGACACTGCTTGCTTGACCAGACAACTGGACACCATCACCTGGCCAAGTTGACACATGAACCTAACCATCACAATTCCTAGAAGACGGATTGCCAAGTCATATGGTAATTCTACACTTCTGGGGAATTGCCAAACTGTCTTCCACAGCAGCTGTGCCATTTTACATTCCTACCAGCAATAAATGAATGTTCCTATTTCTCCACACCTTCTCCAACACTTGTAATTTCTGTTTTTTAAAAAGTAGTAGCCATTATAGTGGGTGTGAAAAGATATCTTATTGTGAAACCATTTCCCAACACAATGTCCTGAAGATGCTTCCCTATGTTTTCTTCCAGGGCTTTTATAGTTCTGGCTCTTATATTTAGGTCTTTGATCCATTTTGGGTTGATTTTTTGTATATGGTGTGAGGTAGGGTCCTCCTGTTTTTGTGTGAATGGAGATCCAGTTTTCCCAGACCAATTGTTGAAGAGCCTATTCTTTCCTAATTGAGTGATCTTTATAACCTTGGTAAAAATCATTTAGTTATAAATGTCATAATTGATTTCTGAGCTCTCAATTCAATCCCATTGTTCCATATGTCTGTCCTAGTATCAGTACCATGCAGGTTTGATCACTGTGGCTTTGTAATAAGTTTTAAGATCTGAAAATATGAGTCCTCCCAATTCATTCTTCTTTTTCAAGATGGCTTTGGTTGGCTATTTGGGGCCCCTTACCTTTCCATATAAATTTGATGATTGGCTTTCCCATTTTTGCAAAGAAGGTTGTTGGTATTTTGATTGGGATTGCATTGAATCTGTAAATTGCTTTGGTAGAATTGACATCTTAACAATATTTAGTCTTCCAATCCATGAATATGGAATCTTTCCATGTATTTAGGTCTTCTTTGATTTCTTTTGGCAATGTTTTGTAGTTTTCTGTGTGCAAGTCCTTTACATCCTTGGTTAAAGTTATTCTGTGATACTTGATTCTTTTAATTTCTGTTGTAAAAGGAATTTCTTTTAAGATACAACAACCTGAGGGTTTAAAAGCTGAACACATATCTGGGTATTGGGGTGGGGAAAGGGTCTGTTAGAGTTCTCTCTATGGGCTTTGTATTTTTTTTGTAACTTTCTGTAGGTTGGAAAATATTTAAAAATAAAAAAGTTTAAAAAAAAAAAAAAAAAAGCTGAACACAACTTTAGAGGACAGTATTCCTGGCAGAGGAGAAGTCGAATAGGAGTGTCATCAGTCACAGAGGGCAGTAAGATGGCTCAGGGGCCCAAAGGATCTCTAAAGAAGAAGTGAGTGAGGGGCCAGAATGGAGAGGGGGCACCTGAGAAGGGTTCATATGACATCTCAAGGCCCATTACCCTTAAGGATTGGAGGATGTACTGACTGACAAGAAAGAATTCAAGTTACACCCTTAAGGCTGGTGGGTACAAAATAATTAATTACCCTATATAGTCTTTCGCCAGCATAACCCCTCATGGAGGATGTAGAACCTTTAAGTGCCAGATCACATGTGGTCCTCAAAACAGCCCAAGGAAGGAGGAAGGACAAAGCAGGATTTTAAACTTCACTTTCCAGATGAGGAAACTGGGTCAAGATCAAGAGGTTTGTCCAGGTTACCCAGCTTGGTGTCTGACAGAGAGGTCTTCAGATAACTTTCTACCTTCCTCTAGAAAGGTGCTAAGCTAAGAAGTCACCCTGAGGGGCCAAGGGTGCACTATGTTGAGTGCAGAGGACAATAGCTGAAGCAGGCTCCTCAGGGAGCTTCTTGTCTAGGAGAGTGCTTCTCCAACAAAGGCATTAGAATTGCCTAGAGGGCTTATGAAAACACAGATACCTGGGTCCCACCTCCAGAACTTCTGATGCAGTACATGTGGATAGGACTCAAGAATTTGCACTTGTAACAAGTTCCAGGGTGGTGCTGATGCTGCTGGTCTGGGGACCATACTTTGAGAAGTACTGGTCTAGTGTGTGCAAGGCAAAGCTTTGCCTATGAGTTAGAGATTATATTTAATGTGTGAATGTTAATATCCATCGGAGCCTCTAAGAGGACCTCCACCTATGAAAGTCTTAAAACAGCTGTGGGCATACTGAAAGTGGAGGAGAGACAGGTGACAAGGAATGGGGGGGGGGGTGGTGTTGGTGAGAATTGCATTACATTTTTTCTTGTGCATGTTTCCAGAGTTTCCTTTATGCATATACATGCACTAAAAATATGTCCTTCCCTTTTTTACACAAAAGTCTGTATCACCATTCTCTTTGTCTTCTCCCCTTTAAGCATATATGTCTTAAATTTGCTAAAAGATAATCTAGGGTACTGTGGGGACCCAGAGCCTGGGATCCCCCTCCCTAATGGGGAATGAGACCCCATAGCATGTAGCAGCCTGCTTGACTGGGACAGAAGTTGAAGTTCATCAGACTTCAAGGAAGAAAGTATGTACAGATGGTGTCATAAACAAAGCATTGAAACTCCTTTCCTCTGATCACTGTTTATAACAAAACTCCAGACCCCTGTGTCATGAAACTGCTGAAACTGTCCTCATATCCTGTGGCATGTCTTTGTCCTAAACTCTTATAAGCTGCCCTTTGCACTCTGCACCCTCTGTGGAGCACTAACTTCCATTTTCCCTGGCTGGCTGCTGCAGTGGAACCATTTCTTTTTGTAAGTCCTAATTAAACTCATGTCTAATCCTGTCCCTGGCATGTTCTTTGGTCTTGGGGCTGAGCTGAAATGGAACAGATATGGGTAACTGGGTGGTAATATAGATTTAGATCATCTGGGGGTTGGTCATTGGGGTGGGATATAGATTAAACAATGTTGGCTAAGAACTCTTTCCAAAAAGTTTCACTCCCACCACTTAACCAAAGCTACTCCTTCCAACATCATCAACAGTCTCCACTTTGCTAAATACAATGGTCAGTTTTCAGTCTTCTTGTTATCATGACTAAAGGCATCATTTGACATAGCTGGGTGACTCCCCTCCTTGAAAAACTTTCTTCCTTGCTTCCAGGACACCAGCACTCCTGGTTTTCCTCCATGGCCATGCCTTCTCAGTTTCTTTTGCTAGTTCCTATTCATCTTTCTGTCCTCCCCTAGATTCAATTTTTGGGCTTCCTCTCATCTTTATTTACACTCACTTCCTTGGTGATCTCACCCAATCTCCAGACTGTAAATGCCATCGATATGCTGACAATTGCCAAACTTTTATCTCCAGGTGGGACCCGTCCTTCCCCACAGTCCTCCTGCCTCCTACCTTATGTCTTCTCTTGGATGTCTACCAGGCACTTCAGACATAACATCACCCTTTGTTCCCTACCAGGACTTGCTCCTGCCAATTTCCTCCTGATCCAGTAAAAGGCAACTCTACCCTTACTGGTATTCAGGCCAAAGTATTTGGCTCCTCTCTCTTAAACTCCATTTCTAATATACCAACATCTATAATCTACCACAAAAGTATTTTCAGAAACTGACATTTCTCACCACCTCCACTGCTATCACTCTTACCCATGTTATCATATTTTTATCTTGGATTATTGCAACTGCCTCCCCGCAGGCCTCCTCTTTCTGCCCTTGACTGTATTAACCCAAGAGTGAAAGCATCCTTCTAAACCCAAGTCAAAGCATGGCACATCTCTATTCAAAACCCTCCAATATCTTTCCCTGTCACTCAGAGTAAAACCAAAACCTTAAAGTGGCTCACAGAGCTCTATACAATTTTCAACCACTCATTATCTCTCTGACATAATCTACTTCCCCTCTCATAAGGTCCCTCTGCTCCAGCCACTCTGACCTCCTCATTCCTCAAACAGGCTCAGCACGCTCCCTCCCCATGGCCTTGATACATGCAGCTCCTTTGCCCAGAATGCTCTTCCCACATAAAGCCACATGGCTTGTTTCCTCACCTAGTGTAGGTCTTTGTTTAGATACCACCTTCTCAGTGACATCTTCACTATTCTCCTCTCTGCTTCTGACTCCCTCGCCCCCTTTCCTGCTTTATTTTTCTCCATAGCACGCACACCTATTGACATATGTGTATTACTTATTTATTTTTTCTTGTCTGTCTCCCTTCACTAAAATGCCCTTCACAAGGGCAGGGATTTTTGTGTATTTTTTTTTTCATTATTGTGTTCCTAGATCCCAGCACGTATGTGCTCAATAAATATTTATTAATTAAAAAAATTGAACAGATTTCCTTGCTTTTATTTTCTTACCCTTCAATTTGATTTTTCAGTTCTGCTTTAATATTTTAATTTCCAAGAGCTGTTTCTCTCAGAACAGTCCTTCTCAAAACATAGTGCTCTTATTTTATGATTGCAACCGTCTTCTCTCTCTGAGGATATCTGTTTGTGTGGTTTTTTTCTGTTTGTTTTTTTGTTTTTTGTTTTTTTTTTGCAAAGTCAACTCCAAGTTGCTTTCATGTGTTTATTTGATTATTCTTTTAACTTTTATGCTGGAGGCTTTTCTCAACTATCTGGTAATCTTTTTAAAATTTTTCTAATCAAACTTTATTGAGGTATTATTTTAATCATCCAAGTTAATAGATTTGACAAATGCATGAACCCATGTAACCATCACCCCACTCAAAATGTAGAATATCAGCATCATTCCAGAAAGTTCTCCATGTCCCTTTGCAGCCAATCCCACCTCACACCCCTTGTCTCAGACAACCACTGATCAGATTTCTGTCATTATAGATTAGTTTTTGCTAATACATTTAGTTTTGATAATCATTCTATAAATTTATACAAACAGAATCATATAGTATGCAGTCTTTTGTGTCTGGCATACTATTTTTGAAAATCCAGCTAAGTTTTTGCATGTACCAATAGCTCCCTCCTACTATACGAATATGCCACAATTTGTCTACCCATTACCCTAAGGATAAACATTTGGGTTGTTTCTAGCTTTGGTCTATGATGGATAAAGCTGCCTGCTGTAACCATCTGTGTGCAAGTCTTTGTGCGGACCATAGCTGGGCCTAGGGTGAGAAACGCAAGGTGGGTAGGGTACAATATTTAAGAAGGCAAAGAGGAGCTTGCACAAGGCTAAGAGACAGCGTCTTAAATTTTGTATCCTAGGCACCTCCCTTGTCTCACCGTAGTACAGACCTTGTTGTGGACATATGTTTTGATTTTTCATGGATAAGTACTTAGAAAGCAGAATTGCTAGATCACAGGGTAGCTGGGTGTAGTAGGTTAAAGAGTGGCACCCCAAAAGATATGTCCACCCAGAATCTGTGATTATGACCTCATTTGGAAAAAGGTCTTTGCAGACGTCATTAAGGTAAGGATCTTGAGATGAGATCATCTTAGATTAGGATGGGCCCTAAATCCTATGAGTGTCCTTAAAAGAAGAGGAGTAGAAACACACAGAAACAGAGAGAGGAAAGCTGCTGAAGAAAGAGCCAAAGATTGGAATGAGCTATCTACCAGCCAAGGAACACCAAGGGTTTCCTAAGCCTCCAGAAGCTAGGAGAGAGGCACGGAACTTATTCTCCGCCTGAGCCTCCAGAAGAAATCAACCCTGCAGACACCTTGATTTCAGACTTCTGGTCTCCAGAACTGTACGCAGATACATTTCTGTTGTTTTAAGCCACGAAGTTTGTGATAATGTGTTACAGCAGCCTCAGGAAACTAAAACAGTGCACATTTAACTTTTTTCTGGTGGAATATAACATATTTACAAAGAAGTATTAACTTTCCAAGTGCAATTTAACAAATAGTTACAGAGCATGTTTCAAAGAATGTTATGGGTTACAGTTCCACAGTTTCAGTTATTTCCTTATTGTAAAATGTAACATATATGCAAAAAGGTGATAACTTTCAAAGTATGATTTAACAAGTAGTTATATAGGAAATTTTCAAGAATGTTATGGGTTTAGTACCATAGTTTCAGTTTGCATGTTTAATTTTATTAGAAATTGCCAAGCAGTTTTCCAAAGTGGTTGCACCCTTGTACTCTGCCACAACAATAGATGGAAGTTCCAGTTAATGCACATCCTTTTCTTCACTGTTGCCACAGACAAAAGACCTACAGGGTACCTTCACCACTCTTTGAGCTTCTTTTTCTCACTTTCTCCTACACAGCTTCTGTCTGATATCAGCTGCTTTTGTAAGCCTTTACACATATTTTGTCATCTATTCATCTTATTTTTCTCCTAGTTTTGCTGAAAATGAAATTTGCAGACTTTTTTTTTTCCCTTTTTGCAGCTCCATCATTTCCAGGAGCAGAAGAGTCAAAATGCTTACTTATGTAGCCATGTATGTAACGGAAATCCTCTTTATTTACATTTTTGAGTAAAAGTGGGAGAAGAGGCAGACATTTGTATGATATATTGGAAATGTTATCTTGGACTGATTATTATATGTTAACTTCTAATCTGGACTGTAAAACGATAAGGTTGTTAGAGTCCTGGCTGTTCTGAAAATGGGGAAGCCTTTATTCAGGGGTCTCTCTAACAATGGTGTGGTGGTCAGTGTCAAAAATAATCCTTATTTATAGTCAATGCATCCCAGAAGCAGATTGGGGATGGCAAATTCCCACCTGCGTCAGTAATTCTAACAGGAAGCTGTGTTGTTCTCAAAGGTTCTGGCTTTCCAGGGAAAACGTTTGGAGGAACAAGAGAAATCTCAGGCTTGGAGGTGATTTGAAGGGTGTGTTCCTTGACTCTGCTCAGCAGCATTCCAAGCACAATTCCTGGCTCAAAGCAGGCATATGGTGGATAAATAGTATGGATACTTACAGGGATGGAAGAACTCACTGGCCTTCATCCTTTGAATTGAGCATAAATCTGTATTCTTTTCTCTGTCCCTAATGAAATGAACCTGTGGAGAAGATTTTTTTAATTAACTAGGTGTGCCAGTTCTACGTATTATGTCCCCCAAAACGCCATTATCTTTGATGTAATCTTGTGTGGGCAGATGTTATCAGTGTTGATTAGACTGTAATTTTTTGAGTGTTTCCATGGAGATGTGCCCCACCCAGCTGTGGGTGATGACTCTGATTGGATAATTTCCATGGAAGTGTTACCCTACCCATTCAGGGTGGGTATAAATTAAATCACTGGAGCCATATAAATGAGCTGACAAACAGAAGGAACTCAGTGCAGCTGAGAGTGACATTTTGAAGAGGAGCTACAGCCAAGAGGGACACTTTAAAGGATGCACCCGAACTGAGAGAGCAGCTTCAGCCTACAGAGACATTTTGGAGATGGCCTTTGAAAGCAGACTTTTGCTCTGGAGAAGCTAAGAGAGGAAAAACGCCCCAAGAGCAACTAAGAGTGACATTTTTGAGGAGCTGAAGCTTAGAGAGGAACATCCTGGGAGAAAACCATTTTGAAACCAGAACTTGGAGCAGACACCAGCCACGTGCCTTCCTAGCTAACAGAGGTTTTCCGGATGCCATTGGCCATCCTCCAGTGAAGGTTCCCAATTGTTGATATGTTAGCTTGGACATTTTATGGCCTTAAGACTGTAACTGTGTAACCAAATGAACCCCCTTTTATAAACGCCAATCCATTTCTGGTGTTTTGCATTCTGGCAGCATTAGTAAACTAGAACACTAGGTTTTAAACATATTTATATAAAGTAATACATGCTTCTGATTAAAAAATTTAAACAGTATAAGTCTTAAGCAAAACAATAAGTACTGGGATTCATGATTGTAAATTTTAGCACCACAAATCTATACCTTTCTCCATCTATAATCTATCTACCTACCTATTTCTATAAGTAGATAGTATAAAGTTTGGAGAATAATATATGCTGGTAACTGTAAACATTTGGAGAAATGAGTGACTTTGGGGGAAGAGGATTTTTCACTGTTTATATACTTCTATATTCTCTGAACTTTTCTAATAAGAATGTATTAATATATAATTTTTACTGAATATTTTAACAGTTTTACTGAGGTATAATTTACACGCAATAAACTTCACATATTTAAAGTATACAATTTGCTAAGTTTCAACAAATCTATTCACCTGTATTGTGGCTTGGAGTTATGTACTCCAGGAAAACATGTTCTTAAACTTAACTCTATTCCTGTGGGAACCGACTGATGACATTACTTCAGTAAGGATGACATAGGATGGGTCTTAATTTTATCAATTAAGGCCTGATAGAGAAAGCTACAGGGAGCAGCCAGAAGCTGTAAGTTAACAGAAACTGGAAGAGAAAAGAGAAGCCAGGAGAGGCCGCCATGTGCTTTGCCATGTGACAGAAAAGCCAAGGATTAAGGACTGCCAGCAGCCAGCCCCAGAATGCTACAGTTTTCTGGGAGAAAAGCACCACCTTGGTGACACCTTGATTTTGGACTTCTCCTAGCCCCCAAACTGTGAGCCAAAAAAGTCCCGTTGTTTAAGCCATCCCTTTGAATGGTATTTGTTTTGGCAGCCAGGAAACTAAAACTACCTGTTAAAGCATCATCACAATCAAGATAGTGAATATATACCCCAAAGGTTACATCATGCCCCTTTATATCCTTCTTTCCCCTTCTGCTTTCTTCCCCCCCCCCACCCCGCAACTGGCTGCCTGGTTTCAGGCAACCACTGACCTGTTATTTTGTATTTTCTAGCGTGTGATATCGACGGAATATTTTTTTCTGAATTCTTTCATGCGTAATTATTTTACTATGTATCAATGCATAACTATTGAGATTTATCCATGTGGTAGCATATATCAACAGTTCTCTTTTTTTGCTGAGTAGAGATAAAATTTGTAAAGAAAAAATGTAGAAAGGAGGAGGAAAAAGGAGAAACCTTTATAATACATACACCTTTGAACATACTGAAATGTTGTCATTCATTTTTAAATGTTACATAAAATTTTAAATATGTTAAAAAGATAACGTTACCCTACCTCACAGTCCCGTTTCCAATAGCAACCACAGAGAAGAGTTTGTGTATTCTTCTAAAATTATGACCAGACGACTTAAAAAAAGATGTACATTTCTTGATTACAAAGGCAATATGTGCTCATTCAGCTTTGTTAAAGGAAGTTCAACAAATGTAAAAATTAAAGCTTCCACACGCTCACGACTCAGCGGATAGTGTGTTTGGACGCTGGAATCACACTACCCACGCCCCCTCAGTTCCCACTCCCAGTGCCCAGAACACGTTCCTTCCTGAAGTAGCAACTCTAAGTCGGCAGGTGGCGCTGCGAAGCCGAGTTCCCTAGCCCAGCGAGAGGGAAGGAGTGGCCGGGCACGTGACCTCGTCCTCCGGCTTAGGTGCCTGGATCACGTGACGGAGCCCGGAAGCGGCTGCCCTGGAAGCCAAAGAGGATGGCGAGCAGTCAGCATTAAGGCAGGGAGGGGTGGCCCGGCTGAAGCGGAGCCAGGGCAGGAGCGGTGAGTACACGTGCTGACGGGCTCGGGCTGGTGGCGGGTCACGGCTTTTGACAGGACCCATTTAACCTCCTGCAGGGTCACAGCGGATGCTCCAGGTCTGGGAGGGGACCCGCCTGAGCTGCGGCGTCCTCGTCTCCGCGGGCCGCAGGTGCGGGCACCGCTCACGGGATGGGGCGAACCCGAGAATCCCTCACACCTCACCTATCTCCTTTGACCTCGTGGGGTTAGGATCTCCCCGTCCTATTTGACGGCTGGGGAAACTGAGGTCCCTAGATGAGAAAGGCCCCCCAAACGACCAACGAGGGCTTCTACGTTTCCCAGATGCCGGCTGTGTCGGGCAAGTCTCCGGCCAGCTGCGGGAGCCCTGCTTGCGACTGGCTAATAATGGGTCTTTGGGTCATAGAATGTCAGAACTGCAAGGGACCTGGGAAATCATCTGATGCATACCCCCACAAGATAGTTGGGGAAACCGAGGCCCAGGAAGGAGAGAGGGGCTTGCCTGAGGTCACTCGGTGAGTTAATCGCAGAACTGCGGCTGGAATCCTAGTCTCCCTAAACTCCAGCAGCTGTTAGCTTTCACCACACTGCCTCCTGGGGAAAATTTGACAGATGTGAAAAGGCACCCTATTCCTGTGCCCTTCTCTTTTATTCCTTTCCCTCTTTAGTTCTGCATTCTCCACCCGCGGATCGGATTAGCTCTGGATTTTTCTGCAAATTCATCATTCTGTAGGTATGGTTTCTAACCGTCGTGCAATTTCTTGTAAGCCACACCAAGATATGAAATATGAATTGGAGTATGCTCCTAGGAGGATAGGTGGATCACAGCTGAGGTTGAGGAGAGCATTCATTTGGGAATAGCTGTGGCATTACATTGACTTGAAGAATGTGAAGACCCTTGCTTTTTTTTTTTTTTCTGCAGCTTGTCAGATTTGGATGGATGCTTTGCAGTTATTTGAGGTTTGATGAAATATGATAGCAATATGGTGTAACGGAAAGAACCGAGATTGGGGGATCAGGAGATTTTGTTCCAGCTTTGACACTTCCCTTGCAACCTTGGGTGTTTGTTTCTCAGTCTGTAAAAAATGGAGTTGAATCTAAAGATACTGCTCTGACATTCTCTGCATCTAGGTCTGTTTGTTTTCTAATCAGAGAAGTTTTTTTTCCTTGTGTACATTATGTATTACAACAAGACATTCCAGTTGTCCACGAAGCGGTTTCCTTTACTTAACTTATTCATACATTGCCTGAAATCCTCCTCTCTCTTCTTATCTCTGTATTTTGTCCAAGCTAAATGCTGACAGCTGAAAATGATTTTGACCATCTTTCATTACTTTAAATATGATCAGAGCTCTCTTTTGACTTTTGTCCAGAGCCTAGTTCACAGTAATTAACTTGTACATTTAGAACATGTTTTCTTTAAAGATGTTCTTGAGGTCTGGAAGTAAGGGGCCACCATAAGGCTGGGCCTTTGGCTCTGAGTTTGAGCTGCCTGGGGGTGGAAGCTGCATGCAACAGAGGCAGCTCTGATCACAGTTTTTAGTCTCTTCTCCCTTTGTATTCTGATTCTCTGTTGCTTATAATTGCCTGCTCTTCCCTTTATCTTCCTTTAAAAGTCCTTATCTTCCCTTTAAACCATATTCATTGGACCTCATCCTTGTGGCAGCTCTGAGTGCTGAGAGCTGTCTTTGTCTATTTTAAAGGCTGTTGTAAGGAAGGAGGGCTTCCATTTATTTTGTAGTGTTCCAGAGGCTACAGCTAGCATCAATGGATGGAAGTGCGATAAGGGAGGTGATTTCTGGGTGATCATAAGAACTTCCTAAGAGTTCGTTCTTTCCACATTAAAACCCAGGGCAACTCCCCCCTACGTGGGATCAGACACCCAGGGAAGTGAATCTCCCTGGCAACGTGGAATGTGACTCCCAGGGAGGAATGTAGACCTGGCACCGTGGGACGGAGAACATCTTCTTGACCAAAAGGGGGATGTGAAAGGAAATGAAATAAGCTTCAGTGGCAGAGAGATTCCGAAAGGAGCCGAGAGGTCACTCTGGTGGGCACTCTTATGCACACTTTAGACAACCCTTTTTAGGTTCTAAAGAATTGGGGTAGCTGGTGGTGGATACCTGAAACTATCAAACTACAACCCAGAACCCATGAATCTCGAAGACAGTTGTATAAAAATGTAGCTTATGAGGGGTGACAATGGGATTGGGAAAGCCATAAGGACCAAACACCACTTTGTCTAGTTTATGGATGGATGTGTAGAAAAGTAGGGGAAGGAAACAAACAGACAAAGGTACCCAGTGTTCTTTTTTACTTCAATTGCTCTTTTTCACTCTAATTATTATTCTTGTTATTTTTGTGTGTGTGCTAATGAAGGTGTCAGGGATTGATTTAGGTGATGAATGTACAACTATGTAATGGTACTGTAAACAATCGAAAGTACAATTTGTTTTGTATGACTGCGTGGTATGTGAATATATCTCAATAAAATGATGATTAAAAAAAAAAAAAAAAAAAAAAAAAAACAAAAACAAAAACAAATTGAAGAAACCCTTCGGGGAGGCAGATTTGGGAAAGCTTCCCCTGTCTCCCGCTGGCATAAATAAACCCTTTCCTTCTCAAAAAAAAAAAAAAAAAAAAAAAAAAAAAACCCAGGGCAAGACGTTCTCTGTCACTGGAGGTAATTGTCACTGGGAAATTACTTTGGGGGATGTTGTGTTGAAATTATTATGGTAGGTAGAGGGTTGGACTAGATAAAAGTTTTTTTTTCTTTCAACTCAATTCTGTGAAATTCTAGGAACTGAACTTGTTAGCATGTGAATGTGAGGGCCTGAAGTAGGAACACTTCTGTGAATGCTTTCTTCTTTTCCTTGTCTCAGGTAACCTCTCATGTTAAGTATTACTTTTTCTTTCTTTTTATCCACCCGCCACCCACCCACTCCCCACACCTGCCCCAGTGTCTCAGCTCTTAAAATGCCTGAAACCTCTGCGAGGGTCAGATGCTGAGGAGTCATTGCTGTTACTGATACATTTCTTTTTTCCACCTTAACCTGAAACAAGATCCTAGGACTAGGCTGAGTGAATGGGTCTTCTTTTCCTTCTTTTGCTGGCCTGGTCCTGATAACTCCTTCCAGAAGTATGTGACTGACTAACACCAGTAACACCTATCTGGGCAAAAGGGACTCAACTATACTCAAAAAGGACTCAAAACAGACTCAACTACAATTGAGTCTGTTTATCTCAACCCAGACATTGAAGGAATCCTGTGCCTCCCTCCTTCAGCCAGGCCTTATATACAGATCTGACCACTTGTAGTGGTCAGCCCCTGTTTAATGGGTGTGAGGTCCAAATGGGTGGGCATTCTAAATATGCCAAAAAAGGAACCACATGATGCTGCATTTGGTGCCTTCTCTTCTTTTATCCTCCAAACATTTCTTTTGGAAGCCTGGACACCCAGGACCAGTCTGAGTAATTCTCTAGCAGGAAAGGCTCCTCTGGGCTTCCCTTTGCCTTGAAATCAGGGTCTCTGTCTTTGTGGGTTAGTGGGATGCTCATGGCACTTAGATCACCATTTCCAAGTTAGAGACCTGACTTAGCTCTCCATAGTATTAAATGGAGAAAGCTTTATTTGAATAGTGAACGTTCAGACTTCTTGTGCTTGAGTGTCTCTCTAGTTATTACTATCATAATGGTAGTAATTATTACTACCATTAATGTGAGTCCGTTATATGCCAGGAAACATATAACATGTATCTTTTCCTCTTATCTTCGTAACAATGTTGTGACATAGGTTTTATTAACGCCATTTTTTTCAGTGAGGAAACAGAGTCAAAAAGCGATTAAGTAACTTGATTGGAGCACACAACTAGGCTCCAAATTCTGGTGCTTTTTGTAACATGGAGGCTTCCCTGCAGATCTAATCCTGCCCTAGCTTGTGGGACCAGTTTTATTCCTAGGAAGATTTTATGGAGCAAAGATAATTTATGGTGTGGTAGAAAGAACGCTGGCTGGGAAGTGATCATGCTGGAACCTAATCCCAAATCTTTAACCACCTGGGACCTGAATGAATCAGCCTCCCTGTGTGGGCTTTGGTTTTCTCACCTCTGGATGGGATGTTGGAGCTGGATCTTCTTTGATTGTGGGTACGAATTCAGCCCCTCCTCTGTGCAGAGCCTGCTGAGGTAAGCCATTGCCCTGAGGCTGCCCTCACAGCAGGCTCTTTCAGGCAGGGGGTCTCAATTTATGGAGTGTACCTTGGTGGTAAGTTAGGGGGAGCCCCATCCAATACTGTTTTGAAAAACGAATCACGTAGAAGCCAGAAATTTTCATCTCCCTCCCTTTAGACCACACATTGCAGTGAAGTCTGTGTCTTTGTCAGTGTCTTTGGATTCTAACAACAGAGAAGAGAAAATGGGTCTAGCAAATTTGCTGTTTCTCTTGGTTCCAAAGTGCAAACCAGTGTAATTGTTACAGAAAAATGGGTGGCATTTTTAGTTTGCACATATCACCAGTGCATGAACTCTGATAGGAGATGATGCCTGGGGTACACCCACTATAATGAGACCATATTTTTTTTTTGTCTGGCCTTATATAAATCTAGCTGTAATGAAGATCACCTAGGAAGCTGGATGAAAGTAAAATTCCCACATTTGATCAGTCTTTAGGAATTGGGCTGAGGAATCTATATGTTTGTTTTCTATATACAGCTTTAATGAGATACCAAATTCACATACCATGCAATTCACCCATATAAAGTGTACAATTCAGTGACTTCTAGTAGAATTTTTGTGCAACCATCAGCAAAATCAATTTTACAACGTTCTCAAAACATGACATACCCTTTAGCCCACACTCCTTACCTCAGTCCCCCTGCCCCTTCCAGCCCTAGGCAACCACTAGTCTACCTTCTGTCTCTATAGATTTGCATATTCTGGATATTTCATATAAATGGAGTCATACAATATGTGGTCCTTTGTGACTGGCTTCTTTCACTGAACACAGTGTTTTCAAGGTTCATGCATACTGTAGCATGTATTAGTACTTCATTTCTTTTTATTGCTGAATAATATTCCATTGTATGGATATACCACATTTTATTTATCCATTCATCAATTTATGGACACTAAGTTTGTTTTCTACTTTTTAGCTATTATGAATAATGTAGCTATTAAACATTTGTGTTTAAGTTTATGTGTGGATGTAAGTTTTCATTTCTCTTGAGTATGTACCTAGAAGTAGATTGGGTATATACCCAATAGAATTGCTGGATAGAATGGTAACTCTGTGTTTAGCCTTTTGAGGAACTGCCAGACTGTTTCCCAAAGTAGATGCACCAGTTTACATTTCTACCAGCAGTATGTGAAGGTTTTAATTTGTCTACAAAATTCTCACCTGTACTTGTTATTGTCTATCTTTTTGATTATAGCTATCTTGGTGTGTATGAAGTGGTATTTCATTGTGGTGTGATTTACATTTCCTGATGGCATCTTCTCATGGGCTTATTGGACATTTTTATATCTTCTTTGGAGAAATGTCTATTCAGGCCTTCTTCCCATTTTTAAAATTGGGTTATTTGTCTTTTTATTATTGGGTTGTAAGTTCTTTATTTATTCTGGATAGTAGATCCTTATTGGATACATGATTTGCAGATAGTTCCTTCCATTTTGTAGATTGCCTTTTTTACTTTCTTGATGGTGTCTTTTGAAAGCCCAAACATTTTTAATTTTCATTATGTCAAATTTATTATTTTCTTTTGTTGCTTGTGCTTTTGGTGTCTTATCTAAGAAACTATTATTTAATCTAAGGTGATGAAGACGTACCCCTATATTTTCTTCTAAGAGTTTTATAGGTTTAGCTCCTACCTTTATGTGTGTTTTTTTTTATAATATGATATGAGTAGGTGTTCAACTTCATTCTCTTGCAAGTGGATATCCATTTGTCCCAGCATTTGTTGTTAAAAAGGACTGTTTTTTCCCCATTGAATTGTCTTGGCATCTTTTTCAAAAATCAGTTGTCAGTAAATATGAGAGTTTAATTTTGGACTCCCAATTCTACCCCATTTATCTATATGTGTATCTAATGCCAGTACCACATTGTTCTGTTTTGAGTTTTGAAATTGGGAAGTCCTCTAACTGTTCTTATTTTTCAAGATTGTTTGTCTATTTTGGGCCCCTTGAATTTCCATATGAGAGAATCAGTTTGCCAATTTCTGCAATAAGATAGCTGGAATTTTGATAGAGATTGCATTGAATCTGTGTATCAATTTGGGAAGTATTGCCATCTTAATATCACGTCTTCCACTCCATGAACATGGGATGTCTGTCTTTTTATTTAGGTTTTCTTTAATTTCTTTTGATAATGTTTTCTAGTTTTCAGAGTATTAATTTTACACTTATTTTGTAAAATTTATTCCTACGTCTTTTATTCATTTTGATGCTATCGTGAATGGAATTGTTTTCTTAATTTCATTTTCAGGTTGTTCATTGTAAGTGTATAGAAATATGATTTTTTTTTTTTTTTTGCTATCAGTCTTGTATCATGCAACCTTTCTGAACTTGTTTATTAGTCCTTGTGTTTTTTTTATTGGATTTCTTAGGGCTTTTGTATACAAGATGATGTCATCTGCATGATAGAGATAGTTTTACTTCTTCCTTACCAATCTGGATGCCTTTTCTTGTCTAATTGCCCTGACCTGCAACTCCAATACAATATTAAATAGAAGCGACAGAAGTGGACATTCTTGTCTTGTTCCTAATCATAGGGGGAAAAAATTCAGTCTTCTACCATTAGGTATGATTTTAGCTGTGGGTTTTTTATGCCCTTTTTCAGGTATGCCCTTTATCAGATTGAGGAAGTTCCTTTCTAGTCTTAATTTATGGAGTGTTTGGTTTTTTTTTAATCATTAAGGGTATTGAGTATTGTCAGATATCTTTTCTGCATCTATTGAGATGTTCATGTGATTTTTGTCTTTTATTCTGTTGGTATGATATATTACATTAATTGATTTTCAGATGTTAAATTTGTTTTAACAAGCTTCCAGGGAAAATCATAAGCAGCCAGCCGATGCTTTTTGGACCCACTGATCCAGTCCAACCATTCGACAGCATCCCTAACAATGCCCTCCTAGTCTTTGAAAACCTTTCATGAGGGATACTCGGGAGGCAGCATTTTGGATACCTCTGACTGTTAAGAGATTTCAGCTCAGTGTAAAGAAGAATTTTCTTTTTCAAAGACTTCTATTGATTTGTCCTGCTTTGACTTCCTGCTTCCATATGATAATTTCCTGTATGTCGTAAAGTCACCCTTAAAAGTGTTGTTTAGTTCCTGGCAATGAGGCTAAATAACAGTTTAGCCACTGCCTCTCCCGTCTTCCACTCCTTTCCACTCCCCTCACTTTCCCATTTGCCCTGAAAAAAGCCAATAGCATCTATAAATGGATTTTCCTCTCCTTCTTTGAATGGACCTTGTTCATTGTACTGAACTTGAAACAGAAACCAAGCAGTAGAGTCTTAGATAGCTAATTTGAAAACATTTTAGTGTTTTCAAAATTGAGTTAGTATCGGTCTGACAGGCAAGGGAAAGATACGCTTAAAGTTTTTATCAGTGCTCATTGCACGAAATTAAAGAAATGTAAAATAACAGGAGTTACCCATCTATCTAAAAGAGCAAAAACAAAAATGAAAAAATATCCTGTAATGGCAGGGATTTGAAGAAACCATCACACCCATAAATTGGTAGTGACACTGTAGATTAGCTCGATCTACTTATATGACAAGAACAATAAAAGTGAGCCGTCTATTGACCTAGCTGTATTCCACGGAAATTACTGAAACCTTAAAAAACATTTGCATGAATTCTTTTTAGCTGTGATATAAAACAGTCATTTAAAAATACAAAACAAAACTCCCAAATACATCAATTGGGAGTGGTGAAGCAAATTATGATGTATTAAGATAATGATGTATTTAAACATCATTAGTATGTGCACTGTGTAGATTAAAGGAGTAGTAGATATAAGTGGAAAGAGTAAAACTTAAAGTACTGAGAACTTTGAAAAAGTTTAAGGAAAAAGAAGA
This sequence comes from Choloepus didactylus, assembly GCF_015220235.1. Classification (NCBI taxonomy): domain Eukaryota; kingdom Metazoa; phylum Chordata; class Mammalia; order Pilosa; family Megalonychidae; genus Choloepus; species Choloepus didactylus. The sequence continues at coordinate 95,970,967 of NC_051319.1, forward strand.
AATATCAGAATTATATAATAGTTGATATTTCAGTGCAATTTTGATTGAAGGTACACTTGAAGAAGTTTTTTATTTTGGTACCAAATGTAAACTTATCTCACTTAGAATTACTTTTTTGGGTCTAAGTATCTTTTGAAGATTTTAACTTTGCGTGGTAGGCCATACATAAAGTATAAACTCTGTTTACTTTCCCCGAGCACCTGAAGCACAAGCAGCTTGTTTTCAAAACTCTCATTTGACTCCTTTTTCTCACACATTACCCCATCATTTTGGCAGTTAACTGGTACTGCTAAAATCTTACACAAGGGTAGGGAACTGGCAATTATAGCAATAAACTTGGGAACCAGGTTTCATCAAAGGGAGCCCAGAGGCAAGGTAGCCATGGAGGCTAACAGTGGGGACAGGCAGAGCAAGAGGAGGAGCGACCTTAGTTGCCAGAGAGCCACGGAAGGATCTCTAGGGAATGACTGTGCCAGGTCTTTCCAGTGTTTAAATCCCCAGGTAACAGCTCTTAGTAAAGGCTGTCTGACTTCTGCTTGGACTTTTTCCAGGGATGGGGAACACTGTCTCCCAAAGCAACCAGTTCCACTTGGACAGCTCTCTTCCTTAGAAGGTTCTTCCTTATGTTTAGCCAAACATAGGCTTTCCTTTACTTTCCTACTGATCTTGCTATGCTTAATCTTTGAAACCCCACAGCACAAGCGTGCTCCATCTGACAGTTTTTGAAGATAGCTTTTTTACCTCCAAGTTGCCAGTTTTCCAGGTTGAACCTTCTTAGCACATCTAATCATTCCTCATTTAGTTGTTTTCATTGCCCTCCTGATCTTGTCTCCTGAATGTACCAGAGTCTGTCATTATTCTTTATAGGGTGCTGCCTGGAACGGAACACAATGCATGGCAAAACTGAATGGTGCCCTCACTGTCCTAATGCATCCTTGGACTGCATTAGCTTATATCATTGATTCCTTTTGCACTTTATCATCAGCCAAATCCCATGCATAGAGTTTTTTTCCCCCCAGGAGGAATGCAGTTGCTAAGTCACATCTCCCACATCCTGAAGTTGTGTATTTTACTTTAGCGCATATATTTCAACTTATGGGGGGAGCCATTTTACTCTGCTGTAACTTTGATCTTTATATACCACATAAAGAGTCCTGTGTACAGTATTTGAAATAAACTTAGTGTCTATACCAAGTAAGCAAAAGAGTGGTTTGTTGGTTGGGGAGACAGGGTGGATCTGGGGAACTTGTCAGTCCCTGTACTCTGTCCCTTCTCCCTCAATTATCTACAAAATTTACTTAGAAGGCTGGGTTCCTCAGACACTTTTGGTATATTGGAAACTAGAAATTAGCTGTTGTTTGCATAAATAATTACATTGATGGATTCCTGGAATATTAGAGCTGGAGCATAGCTGAGAGAGATATTTTAGTCTACCACTCCCCCTTTTGTTGCACATTTAGAAACTAAGACCCTAGAAAAATAAAGAGAATTGGCCAAAGTTACAAAGCAAACTGGTGACAGAGGTAGGCTTAGAACCCAGGGCAAATAAATTAACTTACTGGGTTTGCCTGAATAGTAACTGATCATATTAAGACACTTCTTAGATTTTTTTCCTTAGATTATTAGTTAATTGTCCCAGAACAAGAAGCTGTCCATGAATTCCTCCAGCATGTGAGTAAAGGAAACCCTCGTAGATTTTTAGCCAGGTTGCTGAAGCAGTGAAGCTAGGCAGGATTCTCCGTGGGATCTCCAGATCCTCTGCTAGCCTTCTGCCAAGCACTTTCCTTGTGAAACTTCCTGCATACAATTGGCAGGAGATGGAGAATGAAATCACCCAGAACCACCCAAGCTGGGGCGGTTTCCAGAAAAGTCCAGCAGGGTCTGTACTTGTGGGGCACACCGGGCAGCTGGTGTTGGGTGTCGGGATGGGATGGGGTGTTGTAGATGGGCGTTGGATCTCCTGTCTCCTTAACAGGTATCTGAGATAGCACATTAGACGCAGAGGGGACACCCATCCACATGCTGGAGGAGAGCCCCTTACAAGCAAGCAATTGTGCCAGTCTGCTAAGTTTCAGAAGGATTTTTACTTTTAATTATTAGTGATAATGTACCTTTTTCCCCTGATTTGATTATAGATTCTTGGAAGGAAGGAAATTGACTCTTTTTCATTGTTCTGTTCCCTCACAGCACCTGGCACTGTATTCAATAAATGTTTCCAGATTCAGACACTGAGTCAGGAGATATGTCTTGTATTTCTGCTTTGCTACTGTTTAGCTGTAGCAGGGCCAGTCACTTCGTCCTTTGGGGTGTTGATTTTCCATCTGTAAAGTGAGGTTTGGAGTGACCTTGAGGACTCTTCTAGCAGCGGTCGCTAGGAGTCCAGCCTGCTTTGGGGGCCTACATGACTCCCAAAATGTATACTAAATGTGTTTCTTAGAGAAGTCATTGCTCTCTTTTTTGATAGTAGCATTACTGAGAAAGTCCACTCAGGGAACAGCACACTCACCCTCCTTTCCCCAAGATGCAACAGGAAGGGTTTTTTTCTTTAACCGTCTTTAAAAAATAAGTGAATCAGTAAAAATAAAAAGGAAGTAAAGGAGTGGAGAGGGGAGATGTTGAGACGAAGTTCCATGGTGAGAACCTCTCATGCTCGTGGTGTTCTCCTGAGCCCTGAACTTTCAGCTGCCATTTCTCAGTGCTCATGTTGGTTGGAAGAAAAGATCCCTGGGGATCTGGGGACTAGAAACACTGGTGGCCTCCAAATAGTATAGGATAGGCCTGAGGTCATGGCAGAAGGGAGAAAGCTGAGGGGCCCTGGGGCCTGGTAGGGAATTTAGCTGAGAAGTATTGTATGATCTGGAGGGGATTTCTTTAATTCAACCAGGTTTTCTAATGAATGCAGAGGAAAAAGAGGTTGCAATGAGGAATGTTCAGTTCCCATACTCTAATAACTTGCTGTTGGAGAAGACGGACTTATATACAATTTAGCCCTTAAGTCCAAGAAATTAGCTCCAAAGAAGGAATCGTTAATCTCAGTCAACTTAAGGAACAGTGAAGTTTCCTGGAAACACCTGTCAGCATCTTTCTCCACCCCTCCCAAGCTATGCCTCACCTCTGCTCTGTCTAGGGGTGCTGGGGCGAATTTAGAAATTTATGAGCATGTCACTGTTTGGGAAGGTTGGGGACCGAAGCCGAATGAGCTCAGCCCGCCCATGTGTACTTTGCACCTTTCCCATTTCCCTCGGTATCAGGCACTCACTGTACTTAATGCAGAGTGCACCTGTCACCGTGAACAGGCGTGACAATGGCTGCTTCTGCCCCAGAGCTCACCCCAGACTTGGAGCTAAAGGCCTCAGCTGCTGGAGGTCCTAACACTGACCCTGTACCTCCAGCTACCATGTCCACGCAGAGGCTTCGGAACGAGGACTACCACGACTACAGCTCCACTGATGTGAGTCCAGAGGAGAGCCCGTCTGAAGGTCTGAGCAACTTCTCCCCAGGCTCCTACCAGCGGTTTGGGGAAAGCAACAGTACAACGTAAGTAGCTGTTATCTTTTGCCCTGCTGAATGGAACTCGTAAGTTCTGTGTAAGTGATACAGTCTCCCTTAGAGTTATTGTTCCTCCCCCACTTCATCAATTTCCCATATTACAGATGAAAGTAAGAAATAACAAGATTGGGTGAATCACATTGCTGAGATCTGAGCTCCTTGCCTGCCACTTTCAGTCTGTTTCTTTTTCTTTGTTGTTTTCAGCTGACTTGGTCTCATAGGCTGTGCGGATTAAGCCTGGACATAAGGAAAGCTTTGAGAGGGGATGTTCTCTTAATTTAGAACCATGTGTCATCTGTGCTAGAACCTCAAATATCTCCAAGCCCAGTTGGAAGCCTCCTTTGCAAAGTCTCCCCTGGACTAATGTCCTCATCACCAAATAGCTGAAGGAGTGAGAAGAGGGAGGATGAGCTTCTCCTGCACTAAAATGATTCAAAGCCTTAATAGAGAAGAGTAGTTCTGCTTTGCGTTCCATAAGGAGGGCTTAAGTCTTATCCCTGGGAACTGAATCCCAAGACTCACCTGGGCTGAGTTTGACCTTCTCTATGCCTCAGTTTCCCCCAAAGTAAAATTAAATTGAGTTCTTCACTGTGGAGCTATGTGACTGTGTCTGTTACTCACCTTTGAATTAAAAGCTTCAGAGGAGGTTTTTCTACCCCATTGAGTTTCCCAGGTACCCCCACTCCACCTCAACTGACCTTAGAAATTTTCTCTGGATCCCAGCATCCCATCTTTTATACCTCTTCTGTTCATTCCTCAAAATTAGCTATTAACCTTTTTGTGTTCTCTTGTGGGCTGGGCATGACCTACTGAGGGTTTCTTTATGTCCTAGACTTACGCTGTGTCCTGTGACTGCCCAAGGGGGCCATGAGGACTTGCTTTGGAGCTCCTTAGTGGGGAAGCTCCCTGGGCTCCTCATGGCTTGGACTTGGTATTTTCTCATGTGAACTGGGATGGAATTAGAGGATATGGTCTGTCAACGTTACCCAGCAACCTGCACCACTAGCTGACTTCTTCTCACAAAGATTTTATCTTTATGGCTTATTTCCCTTGTGGGATGCTTTTATAGAATATGTATTTGCTAGTAATTTTAACAGATGGGAAAGATGCTTAGAGCACAATCAAAAGATGCTTAGAGCACAACTGCCAGCAGTGGGGACTCTCCTTCCCTCTCCCCTGATAGTGGCTTCCCCAGGCAGAAGCGACTCCGGATGCAGCTAATGACATGTGATAGCTTCCCTTTAGAAGTCACACTTAATTATTGTGAAATACTTCTTCCCAGCTTCTCTCTTCCAGTTTTTGCTCCTTCTTGTTTTCAGGCATCAACTTGACTATGCAGTGCTTGTCGTATGGGGGTCTGGATTTCCATTTTTTCAGGAGACCTCTGAAGCTCAAAACCAACCAGCTAGCAACCTCAGGGTAGTAGCTCATGGGTTTCCTACCTGTGGAAGCTGATGGCATGCCTGTTAGGTAGTCTGAATTATTTTTTTTTCACATTGGATTATAGTTAGTAGTTAATCTGATATTACTTCCCCCTGGTTGCTGGAAATCAATCAGATCAGAGGATATCATCCTTGGGTTTGTAGTGGGACATTTTCCAGGATATGCTTTGTTCTGAGGGCCCTACCTGCCCTGATACGGTGACCCAAGGTAGGTGACCAGGAAAGCCCATCTGTAAGTGGTGGCCGGCATCACAGTCCCATCGCAGAGCAGCACAGGGAAAAGTACTCCATTGAGGTTGGAGGATTGGTTGAGTACTTCCCCCTGGGGCACAGGATCCACAAACGCATTTATGTAGAAGACCTACCGAGTATAATTAAGGCATAAGCTGATTTGGGGGATCTTGTTAATTCTGAATATCTAATATGTGAGAAGTGTTAGGGAGAAGATTTTGAGTTGGGTTTGAGTTTTGAGCTGGGTTCCTTGTCCATTGGTGCCCTGCCCCACCCTGTTACCTAGTTTGCCAAGGAACACAGTACATGTAAGTATCTTTTAGCCTGCTGCACATGTACATGCACACACCTGGCTCAGGTAAAACCCCCACTGGGATTGAAAGTAGGAGCCCCAAACACTTCCATGATAGTGTTTTTAGTAAGCTTATTTCCTTACATTTTATGTTACCACACTGTTGATTGCTTTGGTGACAGCCTCATTTTACTCTGTTGGACAAATTTTCTTCATGTTGCCCTGTTGAGTTACATTATCCCAGCCATTGATTGAACTTCAGTGCTTCCTCCCCAGGCTGTCAGACTGAGAAGTCAGCTGAGTGAGTCTGACTTTCTCTAGGTTATCTGTAGCACCACTTCTCAGGGTGTGGTCTGCAGAGCTTTTGGTGTCCCAACCATTTCCAGGAGTCTGTGAAGTTGAAAATATTTTCATAATAATACTAAAATATTATTTGCCCTTTTCACTTTGTTGACATTTGTACTAATGGTGCAAAAGCAATGGTGGGTAAAAACTGGAGGCACTTTAGTATGAATCACAGCAGTGGCACTAAATTATACTAGTCATCATTGTATTCTTTACTGCCACATGTGCCAAAAACAAACAAAAAAAGAAACAAAAAAACCACTCTCACTTAGAAATGTTCTTTTTTTTTTTAAATTTTTTTTTCCACTCCAGGAAAAGACTTTATTTAATGATAACAATCATAGCTCAGTTACACTAAGATTCAGAAAATGTTGGGTTTGCTTAATTTTTCAATGTAGACATATATTGTTTAGAAAGTTTCTTTCAGTTTAAACTGACCACCTTCCCCTTTGATTTTCCTTTGAGTTTGCCATGAATTAAAATTGACCAAATAAAAATATGAACATTCATATGCAAAGCATGTCAGTCACCATCTCCCTGCTGTGTCCTGGGCAACAAATGGAAAGGTAGTGATCTTTTTAAAATGTTAAACATGAAAGTTTCTCTTTCTCTCATCACAACATAATGTACATCCTCATTAAAGTGGGGTATCATTGCAAAACTCGAGCCTTAAATGATCATTTTCTGGACAGCAGCTTCCTCAAATGGGAGCCCTGACAAGTGAGTTTTAGGGCATACTGACAAACACGTGGTTGTACAAATGAAAATAATTTTTAAACATCAAGTAAAATCAAGATTGGCATAGGAAATACAGACTGAATAGTGATCAGAGATACAGAAGAGGTGGCTGATAAAAACCAGACTTGGTTCAGAGGGCACAGAAGGACTGATAGCATGAAGTTCATTTTCCTTCCACTGAGCACACAACCAGGAGTAGTCACCTGCCCTTGTGATGCTTCAGCGAACACTAACGCCAAGTCTGCTTTAAACAGTTTTTAGAGAGACCTACCTAGTCAAAAGTGGTTGGTTTGACTTTTTTAAACTTGCAAAAGCATATATATTTTAATATATCATCTGAGAAGCAATTCTTTAGAAAAAGGTGTTGGCTTCAAAGTGTAAAGAAATTAGGTAAAAATCTAGAAACATTCCCAATAAGATTTCTCAAGTAGAGTTGATTGATAGAACCAGATTGAGGGGGATGGGATGAGAACTGCAGAAGATACTTGTTCCCGCCCTCACCTCAGAAGAGGAAACTCCACATGGAAACAGCAGACTTCTGGGGATGGGCTGGGAGGTTGGAGACAGACCAGAGGACATGACAGATAGATAACTACCTGTTTTTTGTTTGTTTGTTTGTTTTTCTTTTTGTACCTTATTACCCATTAAGTGTAACTTTTCTGTTTGAGGTTTCAGAGAAGAAGCAGTTTATCTTTAGCTGTCAGAGAAGTGATATTAAGAACACCTCATAACTAACCCCAAACCAAAATATAGATGCATAGTTGTCTGTACAAGTTTCCAAATGCTTTTTCGTGTCATATAATAAATAACACAGGAAGGCTAAGTGATATCCTGGCTTTTATGGAAGAAATTTAAGGGAAGCACTGATATTCATGTTCTCACATAGGCCCTTTTTACTTTATGCAATCACTGGGAAGTAAGCCAGATGCTCAAAAATGTAGCTCTTTAGATATGCACCAGGGACACGTGCCACATATATAAATCCTAGAGTCAACAATCTCTGTTAATTTGACTGTGTGAATCTGAATTTTTATAGGTAGGACAGGTTTAAAGCAGGGAACACTTACCTCCTGTACTGTGGCCTGAACATTTTGAGGACACACGTGCTGAGTCAACTTTAACAAAATAAAAGGGCATTGCAGCCCATATATTCAATTTGGCAGCTAGGAGTACCAGGTTGCCCCATAACCCATCCTCCCAGCTGTAGCCTTCCTCTGGGGATGGAGTTAGGGAGCCCCCTCTGCATTCTAGTGTCTAACATCCTTTCCCCAGAGCAGATAGGAGGCTATTGACATTTTCTGGCAATGCATCCTTACATGGGGTATTTAAATTAGCTAATATACTTGACATAGAAACAAGCCCCCTCCCCCACCCTGGAGTTGGATGCAGACATGAGTTCAAAACACACAAGAAAAATTAAGGTTTTGTCAGTGGGAGCAGATTTAGGGTTTAGTTCTTTATCACTGCAATCTTAGCAATGATATCTCATCAGTCTAATGTCCCCATTCTAGGACAGGACCATATCCTTCTTACTTAGACCAATTGGTAGGAATTTTAGCAAAACCACCTGATTGTGCCCATGTTTTCTCAATGCCTTCATTTTGCAAACACTGGCATCTGATCTGCAAGTGTGTGCTTGGGTCACAACTCATTAACTGATGAAAAACATTGGGGGTCCTTTATTATTTCCATAATGAAAAAAAAAAAAATGTCTCTACCATCCAAGTGCTGGGACCCATCCAGCCATCATTGCCATTGATTGCGGTAGGGAAATATTGGGAATATACCACACTCAACACACACTCAAGGAGCTTGAAGGGTAGGGTGGACCCCTTGCTTTATTGGAGCCAAGCAAGGACCAGGACACGTAGACTCTGAGCCAATGTGGCCAGTACAGGAGAAGTCAGAGAGAATATGGGACCGAACTTATCAAATAAGTAAGAGGCGATTGATATATAAAGGAGTAAAACTGCAGGCTACAGTCTGGCTTCAGACCATACAGGAGCTGATCTCAGCTTCTCAACCCCACCCTGTCACAGCCATTTGTCAAATATATTAGTAGGGTCAGTAGACACACACCACTACACATTTATGAGAACAGCCCTCACAGATTTAGTGCATAGCACTGAAAGGACAAGCAAATGCAGATTCCTTTGGAAAGAGACCAGGAGAATACTGTAAAGCAATTACAGTGTTTACCATGACACCCAGCTCATGGAGTGTGTTACAAGTTACAGGTCTGCAGCCAGCTTCAGAAAATATTCTACTTCCTTTTTACTGTTGGTGTCACAGAGACAGCTAGTGAAGAATTTCTGAACTTTTATTATCAATGGCATATGTAGGTGAATTCAAATGCTTTCTACTTTGGCTTTAAAACAGAGCTTAAATTCCTAAGCAGAGCCCCAAAGCACGACAATAAATGTGACTTAACTTCCTGTGTGTGGAGTTGGAGACCATTCCTCATTCGACTCATGCCCATTTGAGTCATGGTGAGAGGCTTTAAGGAATCCCTGTGGTCTTAAGTAGAAGTTTTGGTGAAATCCAAGGCTCAAATTTAAATTTCGCATTGCAGTTTGAGGACTCTGGGGCGATGCTGTCATCCCCTCACACAGCCTGATCCCACGTCTGGGTCTTCACACCCTGATCCTGACTTGGGCTACCTCCTGCATGGAGAATGTTGGCTGCTAGGCACCCGCACCCTTCTGTGAAGGGGGTGACACTGGGGAGGGCAGTTTGACCTCACTCTTGATCTTTGAGTCTTGAGCACCTGCACAAATGTTCCTGAGAAGCTGCAGCACAGTGGGACAAACATTCAAGCAGAAATGAGATTAAGAAGCACATGCAGACTCAGAAACTACCTTAGGTAAGTTAAAAAAAACCATACTAAACCATGAAGTCAGCAGTGCTAGTCAAGAAGGGAAAAGGCCAAATTAAATCTGTTTGAGACAAATGAAGCAGTTATTAATTTTAATAAATCCTGACCCTTCAGTACAGATTTTTTAATATTTTGTATGACAAAAGGTTAAGTATACATGAAGCACTTCTACTGCATACCAAAAATATAATCCCTGTCTCAAGGAAAAGTACTTGAGTGGTTATTTGAGTTGTGAGCAGAACTGGTAGCTCTTTTTTTCTCATGGAATGCTATTTTTACTTGAAAGAGCAACTCACAAACAAAATATGGGTAATTCAAGCCTGAGTATTAGCATACATTTTCTTGAAACTGAAAGAAGTGAGCCTGTCACTTTGGGGAAAATAATTGACAGTATTTGTCACCCACAGTAAAATTTGAGCTTTCAAGAGAATATTAGGAAAAAACTTGTCTCCAGCACTATGAGCTTGACTGCTTCCTTCTACTTAAAGACTTTTCTGATGAGACTTTTCTGGTGAGATATTAATGAATGTGATTTTTGATATTGTAGAATGAAATGCATCAATATTTGGAAGGTCTGCCTAACTCAGGTGTTTTGGTTTGCTGAAGCTGATGAAATGCAGTATACCAGAAATGGACTGGTTTTTAACAATGGAGGTTTATTAGCTTACAAATTTACAGTCTAGGGCTGTCAGAATGTCCCAATTAAAACATCAACAGGACAATACCTTCTCTGAAGACTGGTTACCATTGAGCTTGGACTCCTCTGTCAGATAGCAAGGCACATGGCGAAGTCTGCTCATCCTTCTCTCCTGGGTTTTGTTGCTTCCAGCTTCTGGCTTCAGTGGCATCCTCTCAGCTTCTCTGAGGCTTTTTCTGTGGGCTTTTTCTGTTTTTTTTTATCCTTGCAATTTTACTGAGATATAGTCACATACCATACAATCATCAAATTATACAGTCAGTTCACAGTATCATCATATAATTGTGCATTCATCACCATAGTCAATTTTTGAACATTTTCATTACTCCAAAAAAATAAATAAATAAAAATTTAAAAAAAACACCCAAAACAACTCATCCCCCCATCCACTTCTATTATTCATTTACTTTTTTTTCCATTTTTCTACTCATCTGTCCATACACCCTGTTCCAGTTTGGTAATGCTGCTGTTTGCAAAATATCAGAAAAGGATTGGCTCTTATAAAGGGCATTTATTTGGTTACAAAGTTATAGTCTTAAGGCCATAAAGTGTCCAAGGTAAGGCATCAATAACAGGGTACCTTCACTGAAGGATGGCCAATGGCGTCTAGAAAACCTCTGTTAGCTGGGAAGGCATGTGGCTGGCTTCTGCTGATCCTGGGTTATGTTCCACCTCCTCTCTCAGTTCCTGTGTGTTCTTCAAAATGTTGCTCTTGGGGCATTTCGTTCTGTCTTAGCTTCTCCGGAGCAAACTCTGGGCTAGCATAAGTCTGCTTTCAATGGCCGTCTCCAAAATGCCTCTCTCAGTTGCTCTCCAAAATGTCACTCACAGCTGCTCTGCGTCTGGACCTGTGTGGCTCTTTTTAAAGTACTCCAGTGATCCAATGAAGACACACCCTGAATGGGTGGGGCAACACCTCCATAGAAATAATCCAATAAAGGGTCTCGTCCACAGTCGATTGAGTCCAATCTCCATGGAAACACTGAATCAATAAGTTCCAACCTATTGGAACTATCTATCTGCCCCTACAAGATTGCATTAAAGAATATGGCTTTTTTTGGATAAAGGGAGTGTGAGCCACAAGGTTTTCTACAATCACATGGTGTGAGCTATTTTTAATTTCGTCTCTTAGCGTCTGTATATGTTTTATCCTTTTGTAAAGGACTTCAGGAAGAGGATTAAGACCCATCTTGAATGAAATGGGTCACATCTCAATAGAAATATCCTAATCAAAAGGTCACACCTACAAAAGGTCTGCACCCACAGAAATGGGTTAAAAGAGCTTGGATTTTTCAGGGAACCAGTATTTTTCAAATGACCATTGTATGATGTTAGAAAAATTGTGCATGGGTAAAAGATCCATGCAAGGTGCAAGAAGACCAATGGATTTTAATGAGATAGAGTGGGAAAGATTCTGATTCCACATTGCAGCTAACTTTTAAGAAACTAACGCTTGTGGAGTTTTGGTGTAGTATCAAGGAAAAGTTATCACAGTTGTCTGAAAAGGTATTAAAATACTCCTTAGTTTTCCGACTTACCTGTCTTTGTGAGGACATATTTTTCTTCATATACTTAAACCTAAATTATAACAACAGATGGAATGCAGAAGCAGATAATCTGTCTTCAATTAAGCAAGACATTAAAGAGATTTGGAAAAATGTGAAACTGTCATTCTTCTACAGTGCCATTCTATGTTTCCCTTTTTAGAAAATGAAGATATTTTTCATAAAAATCTTTTGTTTATATTAACATTTGCTAGATTTATTTTTAATAAATGTTTTTAAAAATTTTGTTTCAATTTTTAATACACTATATGTATCAGCAGATATAATCCACATAAACAAAAGTTATTTGGGGTCCTCAGTAAGCTTTAAGTGTTTAAATAGGTCCTGAAACCAAAAAGCACAAGAGCTACTGATCTGAAGGATAAAAGAAATTACAGAGATTTACTAGGCTGATTTTTAATTTAAAAGTTTTTTTTCTTTTTTTCAGAAAGTTAGTCCAGCCTTGTAGTTAGGAGTTTGCAGTCTGTGGAGTTGATTTTGTGATGCCCTTACGGCTTTGGGTAATTCCAGCTTGGGACCATTGTTTGAGAAAAGTAATCTTGGTCAGTTGCCCAGAATTCTGGTGTTTCAGAGCTGAGGGAACCATGGAGAGCGTCTCCCTGGTCCAGTCCCCTCACTTGGCAGTTGAGACAACAGACCCAGTGAAGGGCAGGGAATTGGCATCTGAAGTTAGTGGCAGAGCTGGGGCTAGCAGGACCTGGTCTGCCATGAAGCCTGGCTCAAAGGCCTTTGCGGGAAGGTCTCTGGTGGGCAGGTGAGTTTGGTGCAGCATTTACCTTTGCCCTAAAGGTATTAAGCATTTACAAGATAGAAATTTGATAGGCCCGTCCTCTGCTGCTTATTTCTGGCCACTGGCAGCTGATAATGAAGGAGTCGCCCTGGACCCTGCCAGTCATCAAGTTGTTTGCTCAGGATAGTCCAGGAGAGCACACAGCCTCTTCTCATTTACATTCAACATAGTTTCCTTGTTCTTTTCTAAACACACTGGGGACAGTAGGAAGGTCAATAGATTTTCTTCCTGGAGTTAGAGAAAGATTACTGAAAGTAAAATTCCTTTCCAAAGGGTGTAAATGGGTTATTGTTTATGATCTTTAAGAATAACAAGTGTTATTTGCTTTCAGTTTCTACTTAATTCCAGATTTGAAGAAATCTGTGTAAGCATTAGTTCAGAAGGATTTAGGTTATCTGTGCAGAAGAACTTCCAAACAGTGCCAGGAGCCAATTCCTGAGTTAGTTTGTGATTTGGGGCAAAGTGGCACTCTATCTTACCTGCTTCATATCATTCTGGGGGTAACTAAGGATAGAAAATGCTGAAGATGAGGCCAGTCCTCTGCCTTCCTACAGAAATAATAGGATTTCCTTGTTCACCTCCCACCCCCACCCAGGCAACCACAAAACCAAAGTACATTTCCTTGTTCGTGCCCCACATTTCTAAGCCTTTGTTCCCAATCCCTTGCCTTTGTCCTTCATGTCTTCTTCCCTAAAGTCACATTTGCAAATCCTCCCTGTCCTGCTGGACCCAGCGCAGTTCTCTCCTCTTGAAAGCCCTGCCTGCCCTCTTCTCCTTGGGCACTGTATCCACGCTTTTCTTACGACAGGAGTCTTTCTACTTTGTGTGGTTATTGATATGTCCACCTTGTTTTCATACAGCATTATTAATTTCTAAGAACTGAGATCTACATTTGATTCATACTTATCTCCACCACTGCAGTCAACACAGTGTCTTATACATGGTGGACAGCATTTGTTGAAAGAAAAACTGAACAAGAAAATGTACAAGGTTTTACAATGGTAACGTGGGGAAGCAGGGTCTGTACAAATAGGTGAGGGAAAAATCTGTCCTAGATTATCAGAAGAGGGCTTCTCTGATCCTAGGGTGCTATGATAGTCAACTTTTTTTTTTTTAAGTACAAGTGCCCTGGGGACTTCTGGCCTGCAGCAGTTCTGTGTGACTTCTAGTCTGTTCGTTTCACATAAAACTTTCTGTTGCAGGGATTGAGCTTCTATTTTTTATTTCCCCTGTTCTTCTCTCACCTCAGCTTTTGTCCTTCATAGTTATGTTTTTCATCTTCTGTTGCAGATTCAGATCGGAGTCTTAGTACAGTGGTCGGCTCTGTGGTTGGAATCCGGCCCACATACACTAGGAAAGGTTGAGGGACCTAGGGAGAACCTATCATTCCTCTGACCAGTCTCCAAGAGTGAGAGGTTTTTTGGAGATACCACAAGGGAGAGAAGGGAATAGCAGGGTGGTTAAGAGGGTGGGCTCTGGGGTCAGACTGCCTGGATTTGAATCCTGGCTCCATTGTTTACCAGGTGTGTGACCCTGAGCAAGTTGCTTCCTCATCCATAGAATGATGTGTGTATGGATCTCATAGAATTGTTGTGCATGAAAGCAGTTAGCAGAATGCTAAGTGCTTAATACATGTTAGCTGTTATCATTGTTAATATTCCCTTGTCTACCTTCTTCTTCCCACTTCAGATGGTTCCAGACCTTGATCCACCTATTAAAAGGCAACATTGGCACAGGACTCCTGGGGCTGCCTTTGGCAGTGAAAAATGCAGGCATCCTGGTAAGAGGGAAGGGAAGTGTTGCAACAAATTTTAGGAGAATTTCTTTAAAAATATATTTTACTTAAAACATTTTAAAATTTTAACAATTTAAATTTTAAACATTTTAAAAATTCAGCTGAGAAAAAGCAAAATTCAGACATTCATTCATCTAAAAATATTTATTGAGGGTCTTCTGTATGCCAGGCACTATTCCAAGCTTTTGGAATAGATCAGTGAATTAAATAGACAAAGGTTTCCCTGCCTTCTTGGAGCTTTCATACTTAAAATGGCTCAAGCAGTTTCTGTTAATAATATTAATTAATGCCTTAGTAACAGAAGTCTGTCTGTTTCCTACACAGTCCTTCCAGGCCCTCTACCGAAATGGCCAGCTCTGAGAGTCAGCTTCTTTTTGTGGTTCACTCTGTCTGGTGCTGTCTGTCCAGGGCCATTCTGGTTTCTTTTAGTATTGAGCATAGCTCAGAGATGTGGTTGTCCTTTGCTCAGTGGTCTTTGTTGGTCTGCCAGGCCTCTGAAGATAACTTCCTCCCTTCCTCTTCCCTGAGAGTCAGAGTAGACTTCTATTCTGCGGATTTGCAGCAGTTTGGGAACAGACTTTTCTTGTGTCATTCTCCTCTGTGAGATTAAATCTCTCGAACGCAGGCCAAGTTTCAGATAGCATCCATCTCACAGAGCTAAGCTCCATGATCATGTTTTACTCTCCAGTGCCGTGCCAGAAGTTCTGTCACTGGCAAGTAAGTCAGTAGCATTTGCAGCAATTCTAATTTTACCTGCTTGTCTCTCCCCCAACACCTGCCCCCAGTTGGGTCCCCTCAGCCTGCTGGTGATAGGCATCGTGGCCGTGCACTGCATGGGAATCCTGGTGAAATGTGCTCACCACTTTTGCCGCAGGTGAGTTTCCTGTGAGCCACCTCTCAAGTGACAAATTGTCCTTTTGGGTTCTGTGACCAACACTGAAAGTGATCACCTAGGCAGATCACTCTAAGTTCCTTATACCAGCTAACAGTGGCTGTTCATTTTCACATTACCTTTTTCCCTGGTTGTTTTTGAGTTCTTTTTTGACTTATCTGTTAAATTTACTTAAGTCCTACAGACAGAAACTGCATTCTGATTTTATGTGCCTTACAATGTTTACCCCTCTGAGGTGATTCTACCTGACAGTTGTTAATTATAATGAGAGTAACTGTCCTGTTGACTTACCACTTCTGAACCTTGAAAGCATTAGACACAGGGCACAATGGTGTCTCCAAGGTGTGATGGGGAACCGACCCAGGTTTCAGTGTGCTGCATCTGTTCTGCCATTGTCATGGTCTAACCCGCACTCCCTGCCCTCCATCCCTCCCTCCCTCTTCCTTCTCACAGACTGAACAAGCCCTTTGTGGACTATGGGGATACCGTGATGTATGGCCTGGAATCTAGCCCCACCTCCTGGCTCCGGAACCACGCCCACTGGGGAAGGTAACACGTTTCCTCTTTTATTTCCACTGTGGCCTCCCAGTTTGGAGGCCTTCATATAGGGAGGTAAGATGTGATTGACAATGTAAGCAGTGGTGGAGAGGGCATTGCTTGGGTCAGTGGACTTGAGTTCTAGCTCAGCTTTGCCGGTGGTAAGCTGCATGGCCTCTCCTTTCTTTCGGTCTCAGTTTTCTCATCAGTAAAACAAGGGCTTGGTCTGAAATATCTCTTAAGTGCTGTTCCAACTCCAACAGCGTATGACAAGCATTTAGATCTCATTTGTTCCTTTATTTGACATATTTTTAAGCACTCTCATAAATGGCAAAAAACAATTGTAGATATAGAGAGGGAGGGAGAGTCCTTGACGTGAAGTATGCTGTTCCAGCCCTTTAGGAGCTTGTAGTGAATGAATGGTGAAAGATGCATGGGAAGCTAAAGAACAATTCAAGACATCAGTAATAGTGCATTCCAGTAGGAAGAGAGTGCCATGAATTAGAAATATATTCAAGGCTCTGAGAGTGGGGAGAACATCAAAGATTATTTTTTCTAACTGCATCAGATGAGAAGCACACATGATAGTACTTTAATGGCGGGGTGCTGGGCAGAAGAAGGAAAGGTTTCAAGGAGGAGATGAGGTGAGCTGGAAGGGAGTGTTTGGAAATTTCTCCTTATGGTAACTTTTCAGTGGCCTGGATTGAAATTTTCTTTTTGTTTCCTACTTGAGAAAATAGTATATTTAGGGAATTAGTATTATGAAAGGCTTAATATTTTTTTTTATCTGATCCACATTAAAACTATATTCATTAAAGAAGTTCCTTTTGGTGGCCGTAAAGGAGACTTTTACTTTTACTCAGTCAGCTTCATCCCAGGGTGCAGGTTATGTCATTCTGTCAGAAAAATCACTTCCTATGACTGGAGAAGCCAGATGCTAAGTGACCACTGTTGGATGGTTGGTTGACCGTTTTGTCCTCCCTCCCTCTCTCCCTTCCCTCCTTCCCTCCTTCTCTCCTTCCTCCTCCCTCTTTCTTCATATTTCTTTCTCTCTTTCTCTCTCTCTCCCTTCTTCCCTCTTCCCCTGCCTCCCTTCCTCCCTTCCTTCAGTAAAATAGTGTGTGCTCATGGTAAAACAATTCAAATGCAATAGAAGGACAAAGTGAAAAGTAGAAGTCGGTACCAGCCACAATTGTGTAGTTATCTTTTTGGAATTTTCTGTACACATTCGAACATACACATGTTCTTAAAACCTTTTTATGCAATTGACCATACAGTGCATACTGTTTGGAAATTTTCTTTTTCCCCCTTAAATGTCTTAGACTTTTTCTCTCTCAGCACATACAGATTTAACTTTTTCTTAGCTTCTGTTACACATTCCGTTTAACAATGATCTATAATTTAATCCCTTTCCTCTTGATGACTGTTTAGGTTGTTACCAGCTGCTGCTGTTGTTATAACAGTGCTTCAACCAGCAACCTGTTTTAGTGCATCTATTTCTGTGTAATTATGTAAGAGTATATTGATTCTTAGATCCAAGTTATGCAAGGAGGCAGGGAGGGGGTCCACTTCCTGTTCTTTTATCCTGACGGCTCCCAGTTGCTTTTTTTTTTTTTTAATTAAATTCAGTTCTATTGAAATACATTCACACACCATACAATCATCCATGGTATACAATCCACTGTCCACAGTATGATAACATGGTTATGCGTTCATCACCACAATCTATCTCTGAACATTTTCCTTACATCAGAAAGAACCAGAACAAGAATAAAAAATAAAAGTGAAGAAAGAACACCCAAATCATCCCCCATCCCACCCCATTTGTCCTTTAGTTTTTATCCGCATTTTTCTACTTATCCATACACTAGATAAAGGGGGTGTGATCGCAAGGTCTTCACAATCACACTGTCACCTCTTGTAATCTACATTATTATATCATTGTCTTCAGGAGTCCAGACTGCTGGGTTGGAGTTTGGTAGTTTCAGGTATTTACTTCTAGCTATTCCAATACATTAAAACCTAAGAGGTGTTATCTATATAGTGCATAAGAATGTCCACCAGAGTGACCTCTCGACTCCATTTGAAATCTCTCAGCCACTGAAACTATTTCGTCTCATTTTACATCCCCCTTTTGGTCAAGAAGATACTCTAAGTCCCACGATGCCGGGTCCACATTCATCCCCGGGAGTCATATTCTGCATTGCCAGGGAGATTTACACCCCTGGGAGTCGGGTCCCACGTAGGGGGGAGGACAGCGAGTTCACCTGTCGAGATGGCTCTGTTAGAGAGAGAGAGGGCCACATCTGAGCAACAAAGAGGCACTCAGGGGGAGACTCTTAGGCACCATTACATGCAAGTCTAGACTCTCCTTTGTGGTAATGAGCTTCATAAGGGCAAGTCCCACGCTCGAGGGCTCAGCACATCAAACCGCCAGTCCCAATGTTTGTGACAATATCAACACTAGTCCAGGCGAGGAAGTCCAACACATCCGCACCTTCCCCCAGATCCTCGGGGCTGGGGAGGGGGAGGCTGTAAATACATTTTTTTATTATCTGCCCAAATTACTCTGGGATGTGTCACTATTTCACTACAGCCTATACTAACCTACCGTATCTCACTTCCTATTCAAAGTTCCATGCAATTGTGGTGTTTGAACAAATCGACTGTAGAGTTTTACCGTTTAGAAAATTTAGATCCTGTACCAAATAGGTATCTCTTCCCTTGGTCTCATATGGAAGTTGAAGTTTTAAAACACAATCAGTTTCAACCTTTACCCTTGGCCTGGCTTGCCCTGGTCTTAACCAGACCTGCTTCATTCATATCACTAATTGAAGTCTCCCAGTTGCTTTTGAAAAAAGGTGTGAGATGCGATTGGTGGGCGGATGGGTGGGAGGAAGACACAGAGCTAGGAACTGGCCCCGGTGTTTGTGCTCTACTCTGGTCATCCTGACCTCAGGGTTCCCTGACTTCACATAGCAACCTAGACAGGAATCCCAGAAGGGGTCCTTGGAAGGAGTCCTTGGAAACACAGATCGTGCCTCCTTCACCTTTCTTCAAAAGCTCCAGTTTGGCAGCACCCAGCACCCTTTCTCCTTTCACCAGAGCATGCTTTTCCCTTTCACGCAACTGGAAGGGTCCTTGATGACCTGGGGAAAAGCACCGTGTAACATCCTTGTTCCTCTGGGGGTCTTGCTTGCAATGTAATGATCTTGTTTTCCTTCCTTTTCCATCTTCAGGCACATTGTGGACTTCTTCCTGATAGTCACTCAGCTGGGATTCTGCTGTGTGTATTTTGTGTTTCTGGCTGACAATTTTAAACAGGTAGGGTCCTGGTAGAAAAAGAGAGAATGGCAAGAGTTGAGTGGAATTTCTGTTTAGGATTCCTTCCCAGCCAGTTTAGGTCAACAAAAGAATTAAGATTTTAACACTTTACATAGAATAGTGTCCTTTATTTTATGCTCATCTAAAGTCCTAGGGCTTAGAGAAACCTCAGAATGTCTTGCCCATCCTCCTGCCTTTAGGTACGATATATTCAAAGCCAACTCAGACAGTTGGGTTGGTCATGATAATCACAAAAATCTCCAAAAAGGGTTTACTGACTACAGACATCTCTAAGGCCTTGTTCCACTCACTTGAGCCTCCTATCAGGGGCCTCTTCTAGTGGGAGGTGCACTGGACTTTGTCATTTGGTAGCTTTTTCCTTGTTCTTTCCTTGCCCTCATTTTAGGTGATAGAAGCAGCCAATGGGACCACCAACAACTGCCACAACAATGAGACAGTGATTCTGACCCCCACCATGGACTCGCGCCTCTACATGCTCACTTTCCTGCCCTTCCTGGTGCTGCTGGTTTTCGTCAGGAACCTCCGAGCCCTGTCCGTCTTCTCCATGCTGGCCAACATCACCATGCTGGTCAGCCTGGTCATGATCTACCAGTTCATCGTTCAGGTATGAGCCCAGGCTCTCCCCGTCCCCCTATTTAGTGATCAAAGAGACAAACAGAAGTAACTGGAGCATAAATAGGTTGATGTATTATAGATTTAGGCTAGGGATTCTCAACCTCAGTGCTGTTGACATTTTAGGACGGATAATTCTTTATTGTGGGAGCTGCCCTCTGCATTGTAGGATGTTTAGCAGCATCCCTGGTCTCCACCCATTAAGTGCTAATAGCACCTCCCTCCCTCGTGTCTCCAGACATTAGCAAACATTTCCTGGGGGCAGGGGAAAAATCACCCCCATTGAGTTCATTGATTCAGACTTTTTCAGATTAGGTAGTTAATAGATGATCATTGCATAAAATTGGGAAACAGAAAAATATTAAAATGCAAATGAAATCAATTTTTATAACTGTATTTAGATAAAGTAATTTCTTACCAACTTCAGTTTTATACTTATTTATCAAAATTATAAATCCAGTTATTGGCCCCTCCTCACTTAGCCCTTGTGGGCAGGTCTGTGGGATAATACAAAGGGAGCACATCTGCATATTGTCGGGTAGAAGGTCAGGCTGAAAAAAATGTGCCTTTCAATATTATTGTTATTCATGGAAAGGCAGTGCATTTTGTCAAGATTCAAGAAAAGGAAAAGAGTGCAAGTTGATACAAAAATATCTAACTCAAAAAAGGTACTTAAATTTCATTACCCAAGTAATTCGTAAATACATACTCTTTAAAATGCAAATAACACAAGTACTGCTTGACACCACATCTGCAAACTGAGTCTTCTCCTGTCAGTTAGCCCCTGTGTGTGACTGGTCTGTCTCCTTCCATATCCTGTGAATACATTCACATGCTGTATGAATATAGAGAGAAATATAAAGGTTTTTTTGTATGTGTGCTTTTTAAACATAACTGTCTTTTTTTTTTTAATTGTATGCATTTTTCGTCTTCCTTGCTTTTTGCCTTTGACAATGTCTTTGAGAACTTTCCATGTTGATGCAACTGGTTCTACATCATTCTTTTTCAATTGCTACATTGTATCATGGAGAATAGATGTGTTTATTTAACTAGTCCCGTCAGTGGACCATCAGATCACCTATAAGTTTTAATATTATTTCAGTATTATGACAGTGGATATTCCTAGTAATTCTACCTTGTGAACATTCATAAACACTTTTCTAAGGTATTTATCTAGGAGTGGAATTGCTGAAGAGTAATTGAATTTTTTGTATTGCCAGTTTGCTTTTTCCAAAAGCTATTTACCAATTTCATATATACCCCCACCCACAGTACGTAAGAGTGTCCATTTTCTCACATAGCCAACAATGGATGCATCAACTTATAAAATTTTAGTCAATCTGACAGGTGAATATTACCTGATGTTCACACAATCTGTTTTGCAGTGACCCAGTTACCCACTAATGTGGTTTCTGGGACAACAGTGGCTTAGTAACAGCAGGGACTTCCTGTACAGAAGGAGCAATATAATGAACTTAGATTACTGTGGTACTCAATGAGCATTTACTGTGTTTGCTTTGTCATGGTAAGTCAGATGGTGGCAGATAGTGACGCTTCTTCTGCAGAACTGTTTTTAAAAACAAAATAAACAGGCCTCCATATCTCCTTGTTTAATGGAACCGGAGGAAGGGCCTGTGAACGCATGATTGACCATTTCTAGAGAGTCTTCCTACCTCTGGCAAATTGAGTCAAGATAAGGAAGGATAAATTAAAGCATAGTTTAACTTTGTAATTAGAGATCTCAAGAAGCACCTAGGAACATCCCAGTGAGCTTTCAAGATGAAGTGAGTGAGGCCACCTCACATTAACTCGCCTTTAGTTTAAACCGATGCAGGTGGTTGACTGTGGCGGTCACCACGATCAGAGGGCTGGGGTGGGAATTAGGCACCTATGGAGTCTTGGGCCCAGCCGAACACAGTGGCCAGCCAGAGTGATGTCTGCGCATAGGACGACCTGCAACCCTGCCTTTGGAGTGCTGTCATCGATCAGTGCTGTCTCTGGGGATGTGACAGAGGAGAGCATAGTGGCTTGTCTATGTGTTTGCACAGTCACTGCCACAGTGTTTGAACAGCTGCGTTTTGATGTGTTGTAATGCTAAAGATGCTCTCTTTGGACCATTTTTACTGCTGCTCCTGCTGTTACTATTGTCCCATTTTTGACCTTTTGCCTTGTTTGCCGGGAGGGTCCTTCCCCTGGCATCCCTGGGGCAGTAGTCATCCACTAACCAATGGCTAGCACCTGTTTCCAGGTACTTAAATTGCTTTGTGATACAGGAATAATTACAGGCATAATAATCACTCTCATGCCACATTGTAGAGCAAAAATATTCATCAGTTTGTCTTCATTCTAGGTACCAAAAATACTTCTTATCATGAAGTCTAACTGATCTCTTAGCAGTAGCCCAGAAAAAAGATTTTTTTTAAGGGAGAATATCATATAATATAGGTGCTTCGAAGTCTCAAAAAGTAGCGTACTTACAGAGATTCATAATAGAGCTCCTTTTGGTCACCTGATATTTTGTCACACTGTTCAAGCATGCCCCCTATTCATAGTAAACACCTTTGTGGTTGAATCAGTTGTAAAGCATTGTCAAAGGCAGTTTTACATTCAATTTTTATTTAATCAAAGCAATGTATGCACTTGGTTTAAAAAGCCAGGTTCTAAAGGATGGCAGTGTCTGCACCACCCGACCCCTACCCCTGCCCCCATGCCCGCTCCCTTAAGGCAGCCTGTTAACCAGGGACTGTTGTTCAGTAGTGAGCCAGGTTGAATTCTTGACCTTGCTGCCTTGCTTGTATAACCCTGTGTTGTACCTGCAGTAAACAATTGCCTTGATTTTTTATTTGCTTATTTTTTTTTTAATGTTCCTTTTGCTATTTTCCCTAAATATTCCTACACCTCTGTCATGGGCCTATTGATGATATTTTCCGGGTGCTCAAACTCATTAATAGGAATTAAAAAAAAACAAGACAAAAGTGAGTCTGAGCAATCTACCACCTTCCCTTCCAGCTTTGTGTATGTGGAGATTTAGATAGTTAACACCATAGTGAATACATAAATTTTTAAAAGTATTTTTCTTAATATTACTGCATAAGCAGTTTTTCATGTGCTGTTTAGCTATTCCAATCTTTACTTTTTTAAATAGTTCATTTATACCATATTCTATGGTATAGTTGTTGTGCAGTAAATTGCTTAACTGTTTAGTTGTTTGGGAACATTTAGGTTGCTTTCAGTTACTTTCCCAAATAGTTTTGTTGAGCTTTTTTCATATTTTTTTCTACTTGGATAAAATTTGGGGGGATGGGATTACTGAGACAAAGAATGACTGTTTTTACACAAACCCCAACATTTGAGTATTTAGTAATACATTCAGCTAGTCTTTCACCAACACAAGTAGGGTTTTCTCAGCTTAAAGGGGAAAAATATGAAATCTAAATGCCCTCAAAACATATGTCAGGTATCACACTTTCTCCCGTCAGAGAATCTTAGATTTAGGAAAAGATATGACTTCTCTGATACTGGGGTTCAAATCTAGAATCTCTGTATAGCCTTTTGTTTTGTTTTGTTTTCTGTCTTTCAGAGGATCCCAAACCCCAGTCATCTCCCCTTAGTGGCACCCTGGAAGACATACCCTCTGTTCTTTGGCACAGCCATTTTTGCATTTGAAGGCATTGGGATGGTAAGAGTTGCACTGAGATTTAAGCCTGGTGTTCTCTGGTGCCCTTGGTATCCTAGAGGTCTGCTTCAAGGAATGCTAAGGAAATGCTGTTAGAAATTAATCTTCTGAGACTTACTGGCCAGTTAGTGAAGAGCATTTCAGGGATTTCTATTGAAATTTTCCAGCTCTGATTTTTGAAGATAAATTATATGTTTGCATTCAAAGCCCCTGCATTGCACACCCATCTCATATGTGTGTGGGAGACACAGTAGTACATGGCAATTAGGATTGCAGGGTCTAGAGTCACACTGACTTGGAGGTGTGTCCTGGCTATGCCAGAAAGCCGCTGTGTGGCATTGCAGAAAGACTTAACCTCTCTGAGCCTTCATTGCTTGCTTCTGAAAAGTGAGCTTAATGATGAGTAATTATTGGGATTAAATGAGATGATATATGTAAAGTGCTTTGCTCAGACCCAGCATTAAATAAATTGTTAGTTTTATTGATGATTTTTAATTTCATTATTAAACCAATAAGTGTATGAATGATTTCTCTGTCATGGAACATTGGTGTGGTGTATTTTCTATGTGTAAATGAGCAACCGTCACTCCTGAGACAGCTTCCCCCCATCATTGCTGTGATTTCACCAAATTTTTCTCCTAAAGAGAAGAATCTGCTACTTGGTTGTACCTACTTTGATTTTCATTTGTATTTTTCATAATGAAGATCTAGAATTCTTATCCAAGGAAAATTGTTATCTCTGCTGGCCAAGAACTTAGGAAATGAGAAGAGCCTTCTCTTTTTATGGCATTTCTTTTTCTCTACATTTGATTTCCCTATCACCTTATATGCATTCGAGAAAACCTAGAAGCCAGCTGAATTTTTTGTCAAAATACTGAGGAGTCACCCAAGTGGTGTTGATGGAACGTGTTAAGGTTCTAACATCACGGGGAAAACTCCCTGAGTGAAATATCATCCTTAGATCATGACGGTGTGTAAATCTTTGCTTGTCCTGAGGTTTTAGGCCTCTACCTCAGCTGTTCTTGGGGCATCTCATTGTCCATGAAGACTGTCTCAACTTGATTCACAAACACAAATGAGTTCCCTGCTGCAGGGGCAGAAGTCTATATTTCAGCAATAAGAAAAGATGTCCCAGGTTCTCGAGGAAAATTGTGCTGAATTTGCCAGTATTCCCTAACAACACAGTGCAGAAGTTGCTCCTTGCTTGGTTTCGTTAACCAAGACTTGGATCCAGAGTCATTATGTAAACATCATTATCTGTTATTTTAAGATTTCTTTGTGTTTTCTATTTTTACAGTAGGGAGGAGAGGTCATTGCTGTTTTGACTCTTAGTTTCAGATTTTAGCCTTGTTCATGTGTCAGGATCAAGCGCCAGGTGCTTTCTGTGTGTCCAGCATGTTCTCCCCAAGTTTATGCCACTCTCTTAGCCCTGACAGAACATAGAGAAGGTGGGCTCTGCCCCCTGGCTTTTTTAGACTCTTGATAAGAAGGAACTGAGATGCATTTAGAAACTTTCTCTAGTTGGATGCAGAGTGACTGAAGCTTGATCCCCTGGTGCTGGTGGTGGGGGTGCTGAGGGCACAGTGGAGGTGGGGAGCTGTGGTGCTTCTTAGCCCCAGACCCACAGCAGGCTCCTGGTGTCAGTGCGTACAGGGTTGTGTCTGGCGTAGAATGTCCCCTGTGGCCACGTGCGCTCATGGAAAATGCATGTAACAACAAGATCAAAGATAATTTGTGGGACAGTTGGACTCTGCCCTGTGTTTCTTTTCCTTGCCAGCTATAACAGATCCAGTTGCTAGCAGCTTGGGAACAATGTCACAGTTATACCTGCTGTTTCCCCCAATCATAAATAAACTCATCTTCCTAAGGGGCCTATCCTTTGCTCTAACTAAAGTTAAAGAATACCCTTTGTTATGGGGAAGGATGCAGCAAGGATCAGTGGTTTGAAATAGGAGTCTGGGAACTGGGCTTTGTTATGGACCAGAATCCTCGAGATCCTCTCTATTAAGTCTTGCCCCCTCCAGGACCTGAGTTTCTCTAACTTAGAGGTTTAACTTGTCACCACTACTGCCTGCCACTATGGTGGTAAGGAAATAGTTTCTGGGAACTAGAGTGGCAATCTTCACTGACCTGCATTTCTCATTCTTTGCCTAGGTTAGTGGGGAGCTATACCTCAAATTAGGTACAGCAGGCTGTGCCGCCTCAGCCATCCTGATCCTATCATGCCAGGGGTTGTGGGGTGGATGTGAGGACCTACTGGTCACCACTCCCATCCTGCAGAGTTCTCACAACTGGAGGACAGGTGGGCACTCACCCCGCACCCACCCTTACCTCTTAGGAGTGTTCCAGGATCTCTTCTAGCTCTGAGAGCATTGGTTCTGATGAAGCAACTTTTGATTTTTATCTGCCTAGTTAAGGACAGGTATGTTTTGCAGGAACTCCAGGGATAAAGAAGTTCCTTTTTTTTCTGAGGATGTTAATTTTTTTTGATTAATTCTGATTTTTCCTGTGCTTTCTCTCCTCTTTCACTTCCGTCTCATAGGTTCTGCCCCTTGAAAACAAAATGAAGGATCCCCGGAAATTTCCACTTATCCTGTATGTGGGGATGACCATCATCACTATCCTCTACATCAGCCTGGGGTGTCTGGGGTACCTGCAATTCGGAGTTAATATCCAAGGCAGCATAACTCTCAACCTGCCCAACTGCTGGTATGTGGGGGAGGATGCCTGGAAGCACTGGATACTTTCACAAATTAAGGGGTCAATCTGCCATGCCACCCCCCAGACCACCCTTCCTTGGTTGCCCACTGAGCTTTCAAACTGGGCTCTTTGCCTAAGTCTTACTCTTTCCCCAAATCTGTTCTCCACCTTGTTGCCTGTGTGAGTCATCTAAAACGCATTCTGATCATGCATTCCCCTGTTAAAGCTTCCCTTTGCTTTTAAAAGAAAGACAAAACCATTTGCTGGCTGTCAGGGCCTTTCAGGCTATAACCGCATCACTGTAAATCCTACTCTGCTAGCAGGACTTAGCTTAGGAGTTGTTCTTTTGAGAAACTTTCTCTGACACTCCACCTATTATAATATCAAATCTAGGTTAGATGCCCCTTCTTTACTATCCTATCCTGATTCCTGTTCCATTGTGCCGTAATTGCTTATTGACTTATATTGTGACTTCCCTAAACTCTAAGCCCTGTGAGGGCAGGAATAGTCTTATTTGCCATTGTATCCCAGGGCCTGGCACAGTGCTTGGCACCTGATAATCACCCAGTAAATGATTTTTGAATGAAAAGGAGGGCTAAACCCTAATACTGTGAGGCATGCTGTAGATGAGAAGATGTTACCGGGAGGCAGCTAGAGCATAGAGGATGGAGGTGTCTTGGTTCAGAAGACGGGTTCAGGCCTGGTTCTGCTACATCCTATCTCTGTGCTGGGATAAATCACTTAGCCTTTCACTGCTGCAGTTCCTTCTTCTGGGACCCAGGAATAATCATTTCTTCACCACAGGGGTGGCATAAAAACCAAATGGCATGCATAAGAAAGAGCTTTGTAAAGCTACTCTGATGTGACGGCGTAGTAGGATGCTGCCCTGAGTTTAAAGCTCTGTTTTAGATGCAGTAATGCCCGTGAGGCTTCTATTGAACTGTGTGGCTGAAGCTGACTAATAAGACATTTCTCACCTAGAAATCCTGAGCCCAGAAGGGCCAAGTATCCAGTCCATTCACCTTAAACCATTCTAAATAGTTGGGAAAAGAGGAGAGAAAATGTGTATTTGGTTGCCAGCTTCTGCTGTCTCTCCCTTGGCAGTCCCAGGCTTGGTGAGAAGGTGGGAGTATCTCACCGTGAACCCGAGGTTGTTGGGCGTACCTTTTATATCTCACTTTCATTATTGATTTGACATACTGTAGGATAAGACGTATTGAAATGTTTCTAAAAAAGGTAGACGTTACTGGGTGGGTCCTGAGCAACAATTCTGTTTTGAAGATTAACATTACATTGTGGAGGGCAGCTGTTAGCAGACACTGAGAAGCTGGTTGATTGCCCCGGGGAGCTGAATACTGAAAGGGCTGAGCTGCCTGTGTGTGTGTTTTTAGAATTCTGATCGGTAAGACTTTGAGTGAGAACACATTGAGAAAATTGGGGAAAATGTTTATTTGGTAGTGTCAATGTTTAGCATAGGACACTCCAATCAACAGGGGCCTGGGGACTAAGCTGGCTACATGGCCGGCCAGCACTATCTCTGAAACAGGGCCTCGTTTTCAGAAGCAGCCGTTCCTTCACTTTCCCTCTGGTTCCTCTTTTTAAATTTCCAAGTGCTCCTGCCCTTTCACAAGAGAACAAGCCAAGGTAGCTTGGTGTAACTGTCACTTTTCCCTGGAAGATCAATGGATCGGGAGCAGAGTAAGCAGCTCACATAATCTGAGGCCATAGCTGAGCAGCTCTCTCCTCTCCCCTGACACCCCAAACCCAGCTGCCTCAATCTTACTGCCTGCATTAGGGTGCGATTTATTTGACCAACCCTGGTGACTATCCTGACTCCAGACTTCCCAGCACTCCAGAAAGGTTTGATGTGCTTGGGGTTTAATTATGCAGCCATCAGCTAATTTTTCTCCTGCTTGTATCATAGGAAACTCAGTATGTATAATACACAAAATACAATTACATTTAAATAGATTTTCAATGAGAGGAGCCAAATGTTTTCCCCTGCAGAGTGGCCTTTCTCTTTAATCATCAAATCAGATCTATAAATGCTTATCAACTTGCAGACATTTTTCCTCCTCTGCACAGCTCTGGGCACTGGAGCGATAACAAACAATATTTGGACAGGTGGATTCTGCTCCCGCCACTTGGTCCTGTGGGGTCACTGCCTGATTCTAGGGAGCACTGAATTGGATGGGAAGGATATAGATAGGTTTTTTTTGTTTTTTTCTCCTTTCGCTGCTGTATTTATTTATTTTTAATTAAACTTTTTATGTTGAGATCATTGTAGATTCACGTTCAGTTTTAATAAATAATAGAGAAACCCCATGTATCCTTTGCCCACTTTCCCCCAATGGCAATATCTTGCAGAATATTGTCATTGATACAGTCAAGATAAAGATCCGTTCCTTCACCGAAAGAGTCCCTAGTGTTATCCTTTTAAAAACCACCACATGCACATCTCTCTGCCCCTCCCTCCCACGCCTCCCCTTCCTGACCCCTGATAAGCACTAATCTGTTCTCTATTTCTATAATTTTGTCATATAAATAGGCTTTATTCATTTTAATTTTATTTTTGATAGTTTTTATTTTTGAAAGGATATGTTAAGATCCCATGCTTTACCCATGGTAAAGAGTCCAATCATTCAAAGGGTATACAAAGAAAATTAAGTTTTTACCTCTTCCCACCCCGAATCTCTGGTGCCAGAGTCTTCCATTTCAGAGGCAATTACATTACCAGTTTCTTGTGTTTTCTTCTGGAGATGTTCAATATATGTAAGAATGTGAAGTTTGTGTGTCACAAACAGGGGTCGGGGTGCCTCTCTGTTTTTTTCTTTAAAAAAAATTTTTTTTTAATTAGAGTAAAGTAGGTTTACAGAAAAATCACGTGAAAAATACAGTATTCCCATATTCCCACCCACCCCGATTATATACCCACTCACTTTGCATTTGTTATATTTGTTATAATTCATGAAAGAACATTTTTATATTTGTACTATTAATGATAGTTCATCACTTACTTACATTAGAGTTCTCTGTGTTGTACAGTCCTATGTTGTATATTTTAATTTTTATTCTAGTAACATATATATGATCCAGAATTTCCCCTTTTAACCACATTCACATATGTAATTCACTGCTGTTGTGCTACCATCACCACTATCCATTCCAAAACTTTGCAATTCACCAAAATAGAAGTTCTGTACAAATTAACCATTAACTCCCCGTTCCCTTCCTCCATCCCCTCCTCTGTTAACCTGTTTTCAAGATTCTAAGTCTATGGGTTTGCTTATTCTAATTCTTATCAGTGAGATCATACAATATATGTCCTTTGGTGTCTGGCTTATTTCACTCAATGTGATGACTTCAGGGTTCATCCATGTTGTTGCATGGATCAGAACTTCATTCCTTTTTAAGGCTGAATAATACTTCATTGTATGTATATACCACATTTTGTTTATCCATTCACCAGCTTATGAACACTTGGGTTAATTCCATCTTTTAGGAATTGTGAATAATGCCACTGTGAACATCAGTAAGCAATATCTGTTCGAGTCCCTGCTTTCAGTTCTTCTGGGTAGTAGCAGGATTATCAGGTCATATGGTAATTCTATACTTAGCTCTCTGAGGAACCGCCAACTGTCTGCCACAGCAGCTGCACCATTTTACATTCCCAACAGCATGGAATGATTGTTCTTATTTCTCCACATCCTCTCTTGTACCATTACATTTGTAATTTTTCATTTTTTACTAGTAGCCATATGAGTGGGTATGAAATGGTCTCTTATTGTGGTTTTGATTTGCATTTCCCTAATAGCTAGTGATGTTGAACATCTTTTCATTTGCTTTTTAGCCATTTGTGTATCCTCTTTGGAGAAATGTCTATTCAAGTCTTTTGTCCCTTTTTAAATTGGGTTGTCTTTTTGTTGTTGCTTTGTAGGATTTCTTTTTATATTTGGGTATTAAACCCTTATCAGATATGTGGTTTCCAAATATTTTCTCCCATTGAGTAGTTTGTCTTTTCATATCCATGACAAGGTACTTTGAGGCACAAAAGTTTTTAATTTTGTTGAGGTCCCAGTTATCTAGTTTTTCTTTCATTGCTTGTGTTTTGAGTGTAAAGTCTAAGGAACCATTGCCTAACACAAGACCCTGAAGATGATTCCCTACATTTTCTTCTAGGAGAAAATAGTCCTGTTTCTTATATTTAGGTCTTTGATCCATTTTGAATTAGTTTTTGTATATAGTGTGAAATACTTGTCCTCTTTCATTGTATTGCATCTGGATATCCAGTTCTCCCAGGACCATTTGTTGAAGATACTATTCTTTCCCAATTGAGTGGAATTGGCATCCTTGTCAAAAATTGGTTGGTCATAGGTATGAGGGTCAATTTCTGAACTCTCAATTAGATTCCCTTGGTCTGTATTTCTGTATTTATGTTAGTACAAGCTGTTTTGACCACTGTAGCTTTAAAACATGCTTTAAAGACAGGAAGTATGAGTCCTCCAACTTTGTTCTTTTTAAATTGTTATACATTTATTTACCCTTCCAAACAAATTTGATAATTAGCTTTTCCATTTCTGCAAAGTAGGCAGTTGGAATTTTGATTGCGATTGCATTGAATCTGTAAATCATTTTTGTTAGAATTGACTGCTTAACAATATTTAGTTTTCAATCCATGAGCATGGAATGTCCTTCCATTTATTTAGCTCTTCTTTAATTTCTTTTAGCAAAGTTTTGTGGTTTTCCATGTGTAAGTCCTTTACATCCTTGGTCAAATTTATTCCTAGATAATTGATTCTTTTAGTTGCTATTGTAAATAGACTTTTTTTTTTCTTGATTTCCTGCTCAGATTGCTCAATACTAGTGTAGTGAAATACTACTAATTTTTTGCGTGTTGACCTTGTACCCCGCCACTTTCCTGAATTAGTTTTTTAGCTCTCGTGGCTTTGTTGTTGATTTTGGGGGACTTCCTCTATATAGGATCATGTCATCTGCAAATAGAGAAAGTTTTACTTCTTCCTTTCCAAATTGGATGCCTTTTTATTTCCTTTTCTTGCCTAACTGCTCTGGCTGGAACTCCCAGCACAATGTTGAATAACAGTGGTGAAAGAGGGCATCTTTTTCTTGTTCCAGATCTTAGAAGGAGAGCTTTCAGTCTTTCACTATTGAGTATGATGTTAGCTGTGGGATTTTTCATATATGCCCTTTATCATGTTGAGGCTGTTTACTTCTATTCCTATTTTGCTAAGTGCTTTTATCAAGAAAGGATGCTGGATTTTGTCAGATGCCTTTTGCATCAGTTGAGATGATCATGTGTTTTTTCCCCCTTCATTTTGTTAATGTGGTATATTACATGAATTGATTTTCTTAGGTTGAACCACCCTCGAGTACCTGGAATAAAACCCACTTGATCATGGTATATAATTCTTTTAATGTGCTGTTGGATTCGATTAGCAAGTATTTTGCTGAGGATTTTTGCATCTGAAAAATTGGTGTGTAATTTTCTTTTCTTGTAGTATCTTTATCTGGCTTTGGTATTAGGGTGATGCTGGCCTCATAGAATAAGTTAGGTAGCATTTTCTCCTGTTCAGTTTTTGGGAAGAGTTTGAACAGGATTGGTATTAATTCTTCTTGGTATGATTGGTAGAGTTTACCTATGAAACCATCTGGTCCTGGGCTTTTCTTTTTTGGGATGTTTTTGATGAGTCTCTACTTGTAAATGGTCAGTGTCTTTACTTGTAAATGGTCTGTTGAAAGCTTCTGTTTCCTCCAGAGTCAGTACAGGCTGTTTGTGTGTTTCTACGAATTTTTCCTCTTCATCTAGGTTGTCTGATTTGTTGGAGTACAGTTGTTCATAGTACCCTCTTAGGATCCTTTTTATTTCTGTGGGTTCAGAGTAATTTAAGATAATCTAATTTTGTTTACTTGAGTCTTCTCTCTTTTTTTCTTAGTCAGTCTAGCTAAGGGTTTGTCAATTTTATTGATCTTTTCAAAGAACCAGCTTTAGTTTTTATTTTAATACTCTTTTAAATCTCTATATCATTTATTTATGCTCTAATCTTTGTTATTTCTTTCCTTCTTGCATTGGTTTAGTTTGCTGTTCTCTTTCTGATTCCTCCAGGGAGGTCTTTGATTTTAGCTCTTTCATCTTTTTTAATGTAAGCATTTAGGGCTTTAAAATTTCCCTCTCAACACTGACTTCACTGTACTCTGTAAGTTTTGATATGTTATGTTCTTGTTTTTATTCATGTCAAGATATTTACTGATTTCTCTTGTAATTTCTTCTTTGGCCCATTGATTGTTTAAGAGAGTGCTATTTAACATCCATATATTTGTGGATTTTGCAGTTTCTCTGCCTGTTACTGATTTCCAGCTTTATTCCATTATGGCCAGACAAAATGCTTTATATGATTTCAGTATTTCTAAATTTATTGAGACTTGTTTTGTGACCCAGCATGTGGTTTGTCCTGGAGAATGATCCATGTGCACTTGAGAAGAACGTATATCCTGCTGTTTTGTGGTGCAATGTTCTATATATGTCTGATGGGTCTAGTTCATTTATCATAGTATTCAAGTTCTCTGTTTCCTTAATATTCTTCTGTCTAGCTGTTCTATCTATTGATGAGAGTGGTGTATTGAAGTCTCCAATGATTACTGTAGAGATGCCTTTTACTCTTCAGCTTTTTTTTTTAATGTAATTTTATTGAGATATATTCATACACCATACAATCTACTCAGTTTGCAGTCAGTGGTTCACAGTGTCATCACATAGTTGTGCATGCATCACCATGATCCATTTTAGAATATTTGCATTACTCCAGAAAAAGAAATAAAAAGAAAAAAATAAAACCCTAACCATCCCATGACACTTATCCCCCGCCCCTTATTGACCCCTAGTACTGCACTTTACCCAGTTTTAAGATTTACAATAAAGGTAGATTAACTAATACAGTGTAGTATTATCAGACATAGATATATAGATCAGTGGAACAGAAGTAAACATCCAGAAGTAGATCCATACAAACAAGGGAAACCAAATTTTTTCTTTTTCTTTCTTTTTTTTTTTCTTTTTTTTCTGTATAGCTGTACAGTCACTATCAAAGATCAAGGCTACTGGATCACAGCACAACAATTTCAGATATTTCTTTCTGTCCATTCTAATACACTAGAAACTAAAAAGAAATATCTATATAATGAGTCAGTAGTCATAATCATTTGTTAAAT
Organism: Choloepus didactylus; assembly: GCF_015220235.1. Classification (NCBI taxonomy): domain Eukaryota; kingdom Metazoa; phylum Chordata; class Mammalia; order Pilosa; family Megalonychidae; genus Choloepus; species Choloepus didactylus. The sequence goes on from NC_051319.1 coordinate 96,004,272, forward strand.
CCTAATTTCTCAGTTACATCTCCTCCCTCTCATTTGATCATTCTCTCAATCTTCAGGAATATCTGGGCAATGATCATTTTAATTTCTTCATGATGGAAAGGGGTGTTGACCTTATGGGGCAGAGGAATGAAACTGGTTATGTTCTTGGAGACACTGGTATCTCAGGGTTTCAGTGCTTATCTGGCATAGGAACAATCTGGAGGTGTTAAGTTTCTGAAAAGATAAACTCGCTAGGTAAAACTTTTATAGAGCCTTAGATAGAGCCTAGGGTATTCTTTAGGGTTTTCAGGAATACGGTTGGTTGGAGCTTGGCATACTATGGCAGTTTGCAACATCTGGCTGAAGCTTGCATAAGGGTAACCTCCAGAATGACCTCTCGAGTCCATTTGAAATCTCTTAGCCACTGAAACTTTATTTACTTTATTTTGTTCCTTTTCTTTTCCCCCTTTTGGTCAAGAAGGCATTCCCAATCCCATGATGCCAGGGCCAGGTTCATCCCTGGGAGTTGTGTCCCATGTTGTTCAGTTTTGTCAGTGTTTGCCTCATGTGTTTTGGGGCATCATGGTTAGGTGCATGAATATTTATGATTGTTAGTTCTTGGTGGATTGACCTGTTTATTAATACAGAGTGTTCTTCTTTGCCTCTTATAACAGCTTTTGACTTAAAGTCTACTTTGTCCGATATTAGTATAGCTACCCCAACTCCTTTTTGGTTACCATTTGTGTGGAATATTTTTCTTGGATATTTTCACTTTCAATCTATTTATGTCTTTGGATTTAAGGTGAGTCTCTTGTAAACATGTTTTGAGATGTATCTGAATGATTCCTTTCTCATTTTTGTTTCTGTAGATTTTTCAAATACTTTCTTTGTGGTTACCATGGGGTTTGTATTATATGACCTACATCTATAAACTACTAATTTGAAAAGATACCAATTTAGTTTCAATAGCATACACATTCTCTACTTCCATGTCCCTCCATTTCCCTTCTTTCTTTTATTATTGTCCTGTATTACCTCTTTATATTTTGTATGTCCATTTTCAGGAAATATGCCTTTTCTTTTTCATTGGTATTCTTACTCTTCTGTGAATTGTAGAATACATTTATATGTTGGGTTTTGCATTTACCCTTTCAGTTACACTTACCGATGATCTTAAGTGCTTCACACTACTCCAAGCCACTCTCTACTGTCTCTTCCTTTCATCCTATAGAACTCCCTTTAGTAATTCCTGTAGGGCAGGCCTTTTGTTGACAGCCTCTCTCAGTTTCTGTTTATCTATGAATAATTTAAACTCTCTCTCAGTTTTGAAGGACAGTTTTGTCAGATAAAGAATTTTTGGCTGATGGTTTTTCTCTTTCGGTACCTTAAATATATCACACCACTGTCTTCTTGCCTCCATGAGTTCTGATGAGAACTTAGTTTTATTGAGGATCCCTTGCATGTGACAAGCCACTTTTCTCTTGCTGCTTTCAGAATTCTCTCTTTATCTTTGGCATTTGGCATTCTGATTAGTGTCTCAGAATAGGTCTATTAGGGTTTATTCTGTTTTTAGTACTTTGTGCATCTTGGACTTGTATATATACATCTTTCATGAGACATGGGAATTTGGGGCTATTATTTCCTCAAATATTATTCCTGCCTCTTTTCTCTTCTCCTTCTGGAGCACTCATGATACGCATGTCTGTATGCTTTATGCTGTCATATAAATCTCTGGGACACTGTTCAATTTTTACTGTTCTTTTCTCCATATGTTCTTCTAACTATATGATTTCAGTTGTTCTATCTTCTAGTTCACTGATTATTTCTTCTGCTTGTTCAAATCTGCTATTGCGTACCTCTAGTGTATTTTTAGTGTCTGTTACAGTGCCTTTCATACCATTATTTATGTTTCTTTATATACTTTCAGATTCTTCATTATGCTCACATGTTGTCTTCTTAATATCCTTTAGCTCTATATCCATATTTTCCTTCATCTCCTTGAATTGATTTCGGTGATTTGTTTGAACTTCTTTGATTAGTTCTATGTTCTGTGTCTCCTCTGAAGTTTTAATTCGTTCCCTTGACTGAGTTTATCTCCCTGTTTCTTAGTATGGTTTGTGATTTTTGCTGATGTCTGGGCATCTGATTGTTTTGGTGTGTTAACTCTGAAGGTCCATTTCTCTCTCTTGTCTAGAGTTTGATTGTTGGCTTTGTGTTAAGGCTCTTCTTTGATGCTTGGTCCAACTAATTAGGAACTTTAGAGGAGCTTGAGTTTAACTGATCAGATTTTCTTAGCTCTTCTTCATCTGTTTCTTGCCCTGGATATGTGATGCAATTTTTAAGACTGCACTTTTTGTGCTATTAACTCACCTCCAGGAGAAAGTTTCCTTTCCTCTGTTCCTTCTCTGGAGATCTTGATCTGTTCTATTTGTTTTTGTGCAGACTTTTCTCCCCAGCTCCTGTGTTTTGTTTAAATTCTCTCCATCACTCAGTGCTGTCTTTTCCTTACACTTACCAGTTTTGGGACCTGTCCTATCTTACAACAGCTCAGTTTCCCCCACTTGTTTGTTTGTTTGTTTGTTTCTGTGGGGTTTTTCTGCCTCTTGTTTCTTCCTCATTAGAGTATCCCATCCTGGGAACCAGAATGGCTCACTCCTGGAAGGTGGGTCAATCCAGAAAGGTCCATTTTGCGTTTAGGTGGTCCAGTAAACTGACTGGGTTGAGTGAGTGCACCTCTTGCCAACAGTTCTGCCACAGTCTGTCTCTCTTTTTTTTTCCCCACTAGGGCCCTTTTGTATGCAGCACTCCTCAGCAGCTTGTGTTCCTCCCTGGGCCTCTGCAGACTTGAGTCCCTGTGCCTGGATATGTGTGGGGTTCTGACTTGCTGCTGTGAGTGGCTCTAAAGTCTGCGTCTCTGGCAGAGGGACTCAGGCAGTGCTGCCTGTGTGCATCTCCTAAGCTGTGCGAGACTAAGGGGGCGGGATCTGGACTGGCAGCTCCAGGAGGAGAATCTTCTACCTGCTCTTGGAGATTATTCCTCTTTTTCTTCAGTTCAGCATTTGTGGAGTCTTCTCCAGTCTCCATTATCCTCCTGAGTTCTAAGCAAGTAGGATTTGCCCTTTTGTTAGTTGATTCTGAGGGAAGACTTTTCCAGGGGATATCCTACATTGCCATGTTCATGATATCACTACCCCAAGATTTTTTCTTTTTTAGACAAATTGTTCCACACTGTAGACACTATACTGTACTGTTCCTTGCTTTTGTTTACTTAACTGTAGATCACGGAGATAGTTCCATACCAGCACATAGAGTTCTGCCTCATACTTCCTAATAGCTATATAGGGATGTGGTGATTTATTTAACCTTTCCCTATTGATTAGCATGTGATCTGTTTTCAGTATTTCATATTAAATAATCCTGCAGTGAATTATTTTGAAGGTAAGTTTTTGTGTACGCGTGTAAGTTATGTCTACTGGATACAGTGCTAGAGATGGAATTGCTGGGTCCAAAGGATGTGTGTGTTTGTTAACTTTGCTCTCACCTAATTGCACTGGGGCCAATTTGTGTTCTCTCTGAAAATGTGCAAGCAGGCTGAGTAGGCTTTTGAAAGTATCTTGGCTTTCTCGGCAGGTTGTACCAGTCGGTCAAGCTTCTCTACTCCATTGGGATCTTCTTCACCTACGCTCTCCAGTTCTATGTCCCTGCTGAGATCATCGTCCCCTTTTTTGTGTCCCGAGCACCAGACCATTGTGAGTTAGTGGTAGACCTGTTCGTCCGCACAGCACTGGTCTGCGTGACATGTGAGTAGAAGACAAGATAATTGCCTTGTTTGTTTTTTCCAAAAGGCACTCTGTCCCCAGGGCTTTCATGTGAGAGAGAGTGTGTGTTACAGTGGAACTGCTTATTCTGTATGAGCAGAAAACTTGACACATTGTCTCATTTCAGGGTTGGGACATATCCAGGTGGCAGAAGTCATTTGAAGTTAATTAATTCCATGGATACTGTAAAGAAAATGGGGGAGGACAGAGTAAATATGGTATAAAATGCTGTGGATATGGTCATAATTAGGTAAAGATGTAAAATCCCATCCCATATAAAGTAAGATAAAACTATAAAAGAGAGCTATGTAGCTGGTATCTGGAATGAGTATAGATTACTTTGAAAGAAGGTGCATTTTGTTTTTTTTTTCAAATAATTGTTTTTCCAGTATAATGATTTATTCTTCAGATATATTTTGAGCCTTATGATACTAGTCCAAAATTTTTTTTGATGTCTCTCTTTATTAAAAGTGATTCTTCAAAAATGTCTCCTAATTAACCTAGATGTTTAATTTATCACTTTGTGTTTTATTCTCCTCCCCACTTCCCCATGCCAAGAGCTGTAAGTTAAGAGACAGGATGTCATCCTGTTTACTGTTGGTTGAAACTGGTGTAAATTGAAAACACAAATTTTATGTTTTTGAAGCTTCTTTCGGTTGGTAGAATAGAGAATCCCTAAACAGATTGGTCTATAATATCTAAATTTAAGTTTCTAGGAGATTTACAGTTGCTTTCCAAACTGAAATGCTTGAATCATAGATTTTCTCTTTTTGACCATAGTTTACTATTTATTTATTCATTTATTTATTTATTTATTTATTTATTTATTTTATTTATTTATTTTGCATTTTATTCTTTGGGAACAAGAACCTCTTTGCTTATTGTATTGAGACTTCCCTGGGAAATTCCTTAAATCATTCAGTCTGAGTCTCTGTCTTTGGAATAAGGGCAGGTCTGTATGATTTTTTAAATTGAGCCAGAGTTGAATATTTTAGGGATGAAACATGTGAATGTTGTCTGGTGTTTGCTCATAGTCTGAGAAATCAGAGATGGCTTTAAGGATTGACTGTTAGCAAGAAAAGGATAAGCAAGAGGCCATGCATTTTTTCATCCACCTGAGCAAGAAGGTATTGGTGGATTAATGCTTATCCTAGAAGGAACCTCAAGCCACTTGCAGTTCTCTTCCTCAGTTTACTTCAGCAAGAGCAGGTAGAGGCCCAGTGTGCAGCATCTCCGCATGGAAAGAACTCACTGGAGCCAAGGATGTGGAGGCCTTCTCATGGCCTTCTGATTTAATCCCAGGCAGCCCTCCCACTAAGAATTCCTTGAAGGTAAGCCAGGTAGGAGTGGGGCAGAGTGGATAACACAGATTCGCCAACCCCAGAAAGCTGACAGCAACCAAGAATCTGACTTCTACCTTGTAGCTTTTATTTGGCAGACCCTCAGGCCCTTATCTCCTAGACCAGCCTGTGGAAACTTCCCACTCCATACGAAAGCCACCCCAGTGCCCAGGGCTGTCTAAAGGCAGGTGACTGAAAAAGAAGATCTTGTTTTTCCAGTAAATCACCTTAATGTGCATCCATGAGGTAGGATACCTGGACTGTAGATTTTAATCCTCTCTTCTGCCAGGACCTCTAGATGGTTGGATTCAGGTAGGTATGTTTCTTACATATATGGATAGGCTCTATGTATTGAGGAGACAGCTTCCACGTGTATAGCGTTTATAATGTCAGTAATATGTACTTTCAGCACCCCAATCTTGAAGCAAAAGGATATTGAAAGAAAAGATGAAGATAGTTCAAATAATTTACATTTTTCAAAGTGGTTCCTCTGGATAAAATAGGTTTATCTGGGTAAAATGTTGTTATACCTGATGAAAGAGCCACTTCTCCCTGCCCCATAAGACTGGGCCACTGATGCTGGGCCTGATTCCATTCGCTGTGCCATTTACTTCTCAAGTCTGGCTTAGTCTCCAGGTGGCATATGTCTTGCTTTTGGCCAGGTTTCTTTCTGCTCTGCCCGGTAGGAGGCAGAGTCTCTGATTTATAGACCCTGTGCTATTCTTAGATGCCTCTTGATTTTTGCTTTGCTCTTCCTGGCTCTGTCTCTGGGTCTCATCTCCCTTCCACGGCATGATGCTCAAAGGACGTGGGCCGCTTTGATCTTCAAGCACATTCATCTGTTTTTCCCTTCTCCTGTGATGTATTGTGGTTTAATATTGCACTGTCATCCTATTAAAGAAGGCAGCCTCTTTGTCTCAGAGCACTCTGGGTTCTCATACCTTCCCTGGACACTTTGAAGTAATTGTAGGGTTGAGGCATTTCACAGTAGCACCAATTTAAATGTATTTATGTGAGTTCATTTTGTTTTTTTCCTCTGTACCTTCTGATCTTTTGGCAGGTGGTTGATGGGTATATGATTTTAGATCTTTGATGTAATTGGTTGTTTTCAGTTATGCTCATAAATTATAATTGTGGCTTGTAATTGTTTTATTGTTATTTCTGGGATTTTCCTGTCTTTTTCCCAACTGTTCTTCACAATCCATCACCAAGGGGAGCAGGGGAGATTTGGACCAACCTTGTTTATTTTTCCACTTGGAATTCAGCATTGTCACCATTCTCCCCCATCCCATAAAGATTACTAGGGCTGATAGCTACTTTAAAAAAAACTTTTTAAAAATAAGTTTTATTGAGTTATATTCACATAGCATGCAGTCCATCCAACTGTATCATTGGTTTTTAGTGTAATACAGAGTTGTGCAGTCATCACCACAACCAATTTTAGAACATTTTCTTTATTCCAAAAAGAAAATCCCCTTAACCCTTAGAAGTCACCTCTCAATCCTTCTGTCCTTCCCCAGTCCTACGTAACCACTAATCTACTTCTGTCTCTATAGATGTATTTATATTTACATTTTATATAAATGGAATCATATAATATGTAGTGCTTTGTATCTTGTTTCTTTCACTTAACATAATGATTTTTTAAAATAAATCATTATTTTAATTAAAGAAGTTATAGGTTTACACAAACATCATATAAAAAGTACAGCATTCCCATATATCCCCCTCCTGTTGACAGTTTGCATTAGTGTGGTACCTTTGTTACAAATGATGAAAGAATATTAAAATAGTACTATAAACTATGGTCCTTAGTTTCCATTAGGTGTATTTTTCAATATACCACCCTATTACTAGCACTTTGTATTGGTGTCATATATTTGTTATAATTCATTCTTATACTTGTACTATTACCCCCATCCATCATCCACAACTGGGTTCTCTGTGTTATACAATCCCATGTTTTACCTCTAACTTTCATTCTAGTAGCATACAGGACCCAAAACTTCCCCTTTCAACCAAATTCACATACATAATTCAGCACTATTAATTACACTCACAGTAATGTGCTACCATCACCACTGTCCATTTCCATATCTTTACAAGCAATGTAAATAGAAATTCTGTATAAATTAAGCATCAACTCCCCATTCTCTACACACAGTCAACCCTTGATGACCTACATTCTAGGGTCTAACTCTATTAGTTTGCTTGTTTTAATTGTTTCTTATCAGTAAGATCATGCAATATTTGTCCTTTTAATGTCTGGCTTATTTTACTTATCATAATGTCCTCAAGGTTCATCCATGTTTTTGCATGCGATAGGACTTCATTCTTTTTACAGCTGAATAATGCTCCATCGTATTGTATGTACCATGTTTTGTTTATCAGCTGATGGACACTTGAGTGGCTTCCATCTTTTGGCAATTGTAAATAATGCCACTATGAACATTGTGTACAAGTATCTGTTCAAGTTCCTGCTTTCAATTCTTCTGGGTATATACCTAGAAGCAGGATTGCCAGGTCATATGGTAATTCTGTATTTAGCTTCCTGAGGAACTGCCAAACTGTGTTCCACAGCGGCTGCTCCATTATATATGCATTCCCACCAGCAATGAATGAGTGTTCCTATTTCTCCACATCCTCTTCAACACTTGTAATTTTCTGTTTTTTTAACAGTACCCGTTCTAGTGGGTGTGAAATGGTGTATCATTATGGTTTTGATGTGCATTTCCCTAATAGCTAGTGATACTGAGCATATTTTCATGTGCTATTTAGCCATTTATATATCCTCTATGGAGAAATGTCTGTTCAAGTCTTTAGCCAATTTTTAAGTTGGGTTGTTTGCCTTTTTTTTTTTGTGATACATGGTTTCCAAATATTTTCTCCCATTGAGTAGTTTGTCTTTTCGCTTTCATGACACAATCCTTTGATGCACAAAAGTTTTCAATTTGATGAGGTCCCATTTATCTAGTTTTTCTTTTGTAGCTTGTGCTTTGGGTGATGTCTGAGCATCGATTATTTAGGTGTGTTAATTCTGATGGTCCAGTTTCTCTCTCTTTTCCTGGATTTTATTGATTGTTGGCTTTGTGTTAAGGCTCTTCTTTGATGCTTGGTCCAACTAATTAGGAACTTTAGAGGAGTCTGAGTTTAACTAATCAGATTTTCTTAGTTCTTTTTCATTTGTTTCTTGCCCTGGATATGCAGTACAGTATTTAAGATTGCACTTTTTGTGCTGTTGTTTCACCTGAAGAGAAAGCGTCCTTTCCTTTGTTCCTGCTTTGGAAATCTTGATCTGTTCTGTTTGCTTTTTTGCAGACTTTTTTCCCCAGCTCCTGTGGTTTGTTTAAATCCTCTCTCTCACCCAGTGCCCCATTTTCCTCATACTTCTCAGTTCTTGACCTGACCTACCTACGTGAAAGCACTTCAGTTAACAACCCCACCCTTTTTTTTCCCTTCCACGAATCTTTTCTGCCTCCGGCTCTCCCCTGTTAGGGTAGCCTGCCCTAAGGATCCAGATGGGGTCAATACAGAAAGTCCATTTTGTCTTTAGGTCGTCCAACCTACTGAAACTTAAACCAGCATTTCTACTGCAGTCTCTTTTTCCCCCTGTCATAACCCCCCCCATCCCCCCCCAACCCCACTCCTCCTTCCAAGGCTCTTTTGTTTGCAGCATTCCTCAGCTACTTGTGTTCTGCCCTGGGTCTTTGTCATCTTAGGTCCCTGTGCCTGGATGTGCGTGGAGTTCTAACTCGCTGAGTGAGGGAGAGGGGAATGGGAACCCACCTGCGCTCCAGGATGGAATTTTCCTACCTGACATTTTTCTGTGTCTTCAATTCAGCATTTGTTGTGTCCTTCAGTCTCTACTGCCCTGCAAAGTTCTAAGTGGAATTTGTTCTTTTATTCGCTAATCCTCTGGGAAGGCTTTTTCAAGGGATTTTTACATCTCCATGTTGTTGATGTCACCTGATGTCTACCTCTTGATGTTTAATTTCAGGTTGTTGGAGAGGAGGGGGAGAGAGAATGAACATTTCAGAAAATGGCGCTTATTTTATTATGATCTCATATGGGACAGTCTTTACTTCCAGCTCAGACTTTTGGTAATGTGAACTGAGCAGGTCACCTTATGTCCAGAGGGTGCCTAGGGGAAGCTGGACGAGGCTGGGTCCACCTGGGAGGGTCAGGATGTCCAAGAGCAATAGTTTCTTTGGAGTTCTTGAGACACTAGTCTGTCCTTTAGTGATTTGTACTAATTCTCTATAGCATTTGCCAGGTAAAACATTTTACTTCAGTTAGGTATGAGAATTTCAGAAACTTATTGTTGAAAATGTAAAAATATGAAACCATATCAGTTAAGAGGTCTGTTCAGACTGGAATGCCCAGCTGCAAAACATTCCAGGCAGCCAGACCATTTAGAGCGTGACGCCTCCAGGTCCAAGCAGAGGCTCCGTAGCACCTCTTGGCCTTGAGTCCTTCTCAGTGTGGCAGTAACATTGAAGAAGGGTGGCTTTGCCAATTAGCTGTGTAGCCGAGGGCTTCCCAGAACCCTCCTCATCTGTAAAACATGAAGGGTATGTGATCACAGCTCCAAAATTCTGTGATTCTATGCACTGCCTTGAGACTGATTTTAGATTTCTACAAAAAATATCACTCTAAAAACAAAGTTAATGTAAAAAAAACATTTGGGACTAAAAGAAGAAGAAATGCCCAATATCCCACTGACTCAAAATGATTTTTTTCTTTTTTCTATTTTTTTTTTTTTTTTTTTTTTTGCCTTTTATCTTCTGTCTTTCTCCTCACAGGTACACTGTTAAAATAGCTGCAGTCATAGTGTACATGACTTTGTCTTTTATATTTAATTTAATATACATATCCTTCCTAAATTTTTTCATGGCTACATGACATTCCATTGTATTATTGATGGATCATATTGACTAAACTGTTTCTTGAATATTGGGCATGTTGGTTGTTTCCTTTGGTTTTGTAACATTTTCTTTATTTGTACCTCCTCCTAAGTGAAATTATATATTCTGTCCAAGACTATTGTTAATTTTAAAGGCAGTTTTTTAGACATTTAAGAGTAAAATAGGTGGGCTTCCCCAGCACTGATTGTACTAAAACATCAGAAAGAGCTTCCAGATGGAGAAGCTGTAAGTACCCACGAAATTTCTGCATGTGTGTGCATGTATGTGTGTGTGTGTGTGTGTGTGTGTAAGTGCTTTTCTTTTCTCTTGTGCATAATTCAGCTTCTTCTCTTGCTGGTTCAAAAGTTCAGGCTCCTGAATCCCTGTCCTTTCCTCCTCTGAACATGACCGTTTGTTTCATGTTGCTTCAGCAGCTAAAGGTTATATATTTTTAGTGTCTCTTAACCGAAAGGGAAGATGTTTTGTAATATCAATGGAGCCCTCTTGACTAATCAGGGGGCCCAGTTCGAGTTGTCCCCAGTACCCCTTTTCTGTGCATGTCATGGCTAAACTGTGGCAGATTAGGAATACACTGTCTTCCTCGTCTGTGTGTGTGTGTGTGTGTGTGTGTGTGTGTGTGTGTGTGTGTGTGTTTGGTTGGGGGGAGGGGGATGGTTCCCAGTTGGCTGCTTCCTGAAAACTGTACCCTCTTGATTTTCTCCTTCTGAGGGGTTTTAACTTATAGAACAAAGATATGTAGTGCTAGATAAGGTCTTAGTTGTCTTTCTTTCTTAAGTAGCTGACTCCCGACTCGGGAATTAGTTAAAACTATTTGCATGGTAGCAAAACAGATACTGTTGCCATTGAACCCTCAGGCTATTCATGCTAGTTTGATTTGGGGACCTTTCTCCACTTTCCCCACTTTTTTGCCTCCTCTGCCCATTACCTTTCTCAAATATCAGGCTTTATTTATAGGGTTCAGTTGTAGTATCTGGTCCGGCTAGAACAGAAGAGGAGCTTCCGTTTGCAGCCCTGTGGTCCTGGCTTTAAAAGACAAGTTTTACTCCAATTTTGAACCTTTGTTAAGAAAATTTCCTTAATAAATTTTCTTTTATTAAGGAAAGCAAATTTTTACATTGTTTCTAAAATATCATGATTAAGTGGAAGATCTCTATCTAATCTGAGAAAAGATTCTGATGAAACTGATGTTTGTTTCCACTTAACTCTTAAGAGTAGAGCTTACCTGTGACCCCCTTGACGCCTGTCAGGAAGTGCCCTGTGTCCTCTCAGGTTAGCTGTGAGCCAGAGTGAGGAGAAGGTGACAGACTCGGGGCTGGGGGGGGCTGGCAGGACATCCGGACTTGCCTCCTGCCAGGTGCTTCCTTCTCTAACGTAAGGGGCCACCCTTCTCTCGAGTCCTTGAGCGTCTGGAGACCAGGGACTGGCACTGGAGGGATGACTCACACGCCCTTGGACTGTACAAAAAGGGGTCCAGAAATGGCCTCTTTGGTAGAACCGTGTGCTCTGGAAAGAGCATCACCCCACTGTGCCTCCTGAGCGGCTCACACTGCTTCCCAGTTGGCAGTGAGCCAAGGGGCATATCCCAGAACAGTCTGTAAGTGACGAAAACTGTATCTTATAGTTTCTTAACATTTTGGAGTTTGGGTAGGACTTCAGAGGTCATCCAGTATTAATGAAATCACCTCATTTTATAGGTGAACTAATTGCAGCTCAGTATGGTGAGGGGATTTGCCCTGGGTCATGTAGCTTAACAAGAACAAGGACTGGTGATAATATTAGCTAACATTTGCAAAGCATTTATTATGTGCTTAGAACTCTGTTCCCTACATGCACTATTTCATTTGATAATCCCCGTTCAGGGGAAACTAATGTTAAGAAGATGTTAAGATGTTAAGAAACTAGTTGGTAAAAGGTGAAGCTGGGATTGGAGGCCAGGACTCGTAACGCATTCCTTTCCCACTGTCTCTCTGGGGCTCATTTCTCTTGGTTGCACTCAGTGCTATTTCTGCCTGATGCTCTCAAATTAAAATATTTGGAGTCCTCCCTGAGAGGTTGACGTTAGGCAGGTGGAGACCCAGACCCCAGAAAGGGCAAGTATGTTAGCCCAGGTTACACAGCAGACCAGCTCTTGTTAAACATTAGAATTATCTATTGTGGGAACACTGTTTTGTCATCAGCCTAGAAATTCTTTTCCCTCTAGTTTTGCTTCATATTTCACCCAGAATGTTTGGGGATATCTCCAACTCTGATATGGGTTCCAGTCCCAGTTCTGCCACTGCCTGCAGTGACCCAGGTTATTCCACATCTCTGGGAATCAGTTTTCCAATCTGTGGAATGGAGGGAATGGACTAGAAATTGTCTAGGTTTTCTTAGAGCTCTCCATTCCCTAAGCTGGACAAATGCTGAATTTGCTGAAGAGTGAGGAGGTATAGTCCAGTCCTGGGGAATCTTCAACAGACATGTCCTCTCTCCCCACAGGTGTCTTGGCCATCCTCATCCCCCGCCTGGACCTCGTCATCTCCCTGGTGGGCTCCGTGAGCAGCAGCGCCCTGGCCCTCATCATCCCGCCCCTCCTGGAGATCCTCACCTTCTACCCAGAGGGCCTGAGCCCCCTCACCATCGTGAAGGACGCTCTGATCAGCATCCTGGGCTTTGTGGGCTTTGTGGTGGGCACCTACGAGGCCCTCTGTGAGCTCATCCAGCCAAGCAGAGCTCCCGTCTCCAACAACTCCACCAGTGCCTTTATATAGGGATCTGGGCGCATTCTCTGCACCTGTACCCCATCCCCTCCCTCATCTGTCCTCCCAGTACCTGTCCTCAGAGCCTCAGGTAAGGCCCAGTCTCTGGGGAAAGACAGGGTTGCTGTCTGGGAACCCCTCTTCCTGGCACCTGGTGCCAGGCAAGGCTGAGGGTGGGGGATAGGGTGGGTAGCTGGTACATGGGAGGCAGGAACCATTAGTGACAGCGCGTTCACTGTTCCCTTTGTATTTATTTTAACTCGGAACTTTTCAGCTCTTTGCCCTCATCATGCCTCTTTCCTTCTACCTGCCTTCTCCCTCTAACCTACCTCCCCCAGATTATTCCTGTTGCACAACTCACTTTATTTAAAAATTTTATTGTCCCCACCTCATGTTTCTCCTTTCCTGGGCCAGGCTTAGATTAAATAAGTGGGAGCTCTCCCTCTTTATATAGTCAGGCCTTTCTCTTTCTCATCTCTTTCCCAAGTATTTTACCTCAATATTCTCCTATTCAAGTCTCTAGGGGGTAGCTAGACCTACCTAGAAGCTTAAAGCTGGCCTCCAAAGCTGGCGCTTTTACTGTTAACCCTCTCTGGCTTGATGTGACCACTAGGGCAACACTTTCTCTTATCTAAATTCCTCAGCCTGGGTCATAATACTATATTCTTAGTTGCTTTAGCTCATAAAAGATACGAAGTGTTACGAAAATATTTGTAGTTTATTTAAAATCAGATTTTCATTTTTAAAACTGTCTCTAGAATTGAGGTCATTATGAATTGTTTTTTCTCCAAAATTTGCTCAGCTTCTCCTTCTGAAAAGAAGATTGCTCCGGAAATGTCTGCTTAGGTTTTCAGCACTCTTGGCTGAGTTCCCCAAAGGTTTGAATCAGAAATAATCTCACTATGTACCTCTGTGTGTGGGGTGGGGGGCGGGGGGTGGATTTTGCCTCCCATTGACCAGCCTGATTTCCTACTGAGAAGACAGTAAAGGACTCCGGAGTGTATTTGCAAGTGCACTAGCCTGAGTGAAAGGATGGCTAAGGTGGATGTGTCTTTCGTGGGAGGCTTATTAAAGGCTGTTATGTGTGTTTGGGCCTATTTTTCAGCCCCAGCCCAAGACAAGTGAAAGGGATGGCAATGTTCAGTTCCTGTCGTGCTGGGCAGACACCCCTCTGCTGCCATGGATGATAAGTTGAGGTCAGTGTGCAGGAGAGTTTGAAATAAGTCTGAAGAATTGACAGCAGCTGGTCTGGCACTATGAGTGGTTCTCAGTTTATAGTTGATATAGGACAGATCAGAACCAGTGCCTACCTGAAGCTGCCTCTACTATCTTCTAAGATGAGACTCCTAAGGAACTGCTTGGTTGGGCCTTCTGTTCCTTGCTTTCTGAGCACTAATTATGATCCCGTCCTTCCCTGACTGTTAGAAACAGCCTCAGGGTTGGCTCACCTCAGAGTACCCCTTCAGATTTGGGAACAAACTTCAGAGAAGGCAAAAGAAGGTGATGGCCGTGCTTTGGGCTGCCACTTCTTCCCTCTTGGGATGAGAAGTGTTTCAGAAGGGCATTCACTAACTCTCCATTTCTTTAGCTGGAGTGTGCGTGTGTGTACACATGTGTGTATGCATGTATGCACGTGTGTGAGAGACATAAAGGGAGACAGAATGGATTCCTTGTCTCTCAGGCCCTGATGTCCCTCACTCCTGTCACGAGGCTTTCTTTTATCTGGAGATAACGGTTCTCCCTGAAAGTTGGTTGAAGGAGAGAAGCACAGGTGTATCCAGGTTTTGTTTTTGTTTTTGTGTCTCACCAACACTCATAAGGGCTGTGACCCACCCTCATGGCCTTGGCTTTTTCTTTTTCTTCTGTCCCAGAGCCAATAGTGCTGGCTTCCAGGCAAAGGGACAAGGAAAGGGGACTCTCTCATATACAGGGTCTCTTAACCTAGCTAGTAATTTATTAAATTAGGAAGACTTGATCATTGGTGACTTGTTCTCCCTTGGGAGAAAGACACTTTTCACCCTTACCCCTTCTCCCCTTTGGTGGTCACTAACAGGTGCTTATGGGGACCCTGCCCCATGAAGTCTCAGGCTTACACGTGACCGAGGTGGGCTCAAGAATTGCCATGCCCTGTTGGCAGGCCCGGAGTCCAGCAACACAGTTGTTACCCAGCAGTTTCACACAGTGGTCCTGCTGGTTGTTATCAGTGAGACGTTGTGTGCCAGTAGAAGGGGGTCAGACTTGCATCCTGCCCTCCACTTCCTCTGTGGAGGCTTCTGTGTACTCAGGGAGCTGCTAGACATAGTCCTGTTCGGATGAGTTCTGAGGTTGGGGCTTTGCTGCTGGTACCTTAGGACTGGACAGCAGAAACACTGACGTCTTCTGGCCTCACCTCTTAGCAAGAGGCAGGCTATTGCGTCATGGTCCCTTGACGAGTGTGGGTGTGGGAGAACCAGCTGTTGCTTTGGGGCTTCCAGAGCTGAATTGGGATGGCATATGCTCTGTTTGCTCTCTTTTCCTGTGCCCCTGCTACTTTCACAGCCTGATTGAATGGCTATTTCAGAAGACCTGGTCAAGACGGGTCCAGTCAGTGGACCTTCCTGGCTGTGCAGTTGTACAGCTCTTGGGTGTCGAGTAAACGGGCAGCCGAAAGATGGCGGGGCAGGAAGCCCTTCCTCCTCTTCTGGAAGCAGCCCCATGGGCAGGTCCAGGTCCTCTTCTGCTATCCACTGGGCTTCTTCACTCCGAGAGTTCTCCCTGCTTTCTTCCCACTGTGGGTTAGGAACCAGTTTCCCAGCCATTCCCTGCACGTTGCCTCTGGTCCCTGAGGAGAAGTCTAGGCAGCATAAGTAGGAGTTTGATCAAGGAGCAACAGAGCAAAGACTGGAGTGTGAGGCTGGATCTGATGGAGCACAGGCAAACCAGGGGTTTTCTGGCGAGGTACTGTTACATTCTGTGTCCCTACCCTCTCCCCGCTTCAGTCCTACACTTCATGAGTCCAGAGGTCGCTTTCTTAGAACCCCTTGTTGGTTCTCTTCTCTGAATGTACTGTTGGCAGTGTACCTCCTCCTTAATCCAGGGACTTGTAGGGAAGAGTGTGACCCAGCCCTTTCTGTTGACACTGCCCAGGAGCTGTCGCTGTTCACAAGTGGCATTATTTATATTATACTGTCCAGCTACTAAGAGCCCTTCAGCTGCAGCTATGTGGGAATACAGAACATGTCTTAGCTTAGAACCTGCAGTTTATACCTTCCCTCTCCTGTAACCCCACCTTTCCAGCCAGATTCACTGGCCGATGCTCATTATTCTCTCTCTCCAGCCCCATGAAAGGTAAAATTTGCAGTTTCACCAAAATTTTTAAGTGTTGATCCTAAGCAGATGCATTAGAATAATCATTCCTCACCCCACCCCTGCCTCTTCTCTTATTACTTTTTCTTCCCAAATTCCTTCCTTCCTAAGTTGTAGAATGTCAAATCCATTTAACACTACATATTCACTTCATGTTCTTTGGAAGTGCAGAATCTCAATTTATGTTTGTTTACGTCTGTCTCTATTCACTACTCGCAGCAGGGGACCTCTGTTGTGGGTTATTTCGTAGCTGATCAGATGTTAAGGCAGGCCCCAGCAGCTGACTCCAGTCACAACACACTGCTGCTCCCTTGCCGTGGAGACAGAGCACAAGCGGCAGGACTGGGTGATTAGGGAGGTCTGCTTCATGTCTGCCTTAGAATTTAATTTCCCAAAATGTACGGTTCAGATCTGCTAGACTATGAGGTGAAAAGGAAGGGCTGTGGTGGGCCTTTGAAGTCATAAACAGGACTTGTAGACAATCAGTCCTGCTGGTTGCAAGGCTGTTTGCTCTGACAGCAGCAGCCTTTTCCATTCCTTTTCCATTCTTTGTGCCACTGAGTCATTCCCTGGCCAGAGGGCATAAATGGTGCCGATATGAAGTTACCAGAGTGAAGGGGTGTGGAAAGTGGGGGTAGAGGAAGCCTATTGTAAACCATGTTCTTTTGTGTGAATCATCGTGATGCTGGGAAAGCTTTTTTTTAGTGAACAGTAAAATCAAACATGTCAAAGGGTGTATAAGTAAGATGAATAAAGAAAACTATCATACAGCAGATCTCTAAAGCCCGACAGTACTGTGTATGTTCTGTGCCTACACAGATGTGTATTTCCAGCGTGGTATGTGTGGTGATGTTGACTGTGTAAGAGTTGTAGAAGGTCTCATTTTGGGTTCTGAATGTGGATCATGTCTTAAACATTTTCTTTTCAATAAATGAATTTTATTTTTTATTTTTGAGAGGTTGTGGTCTGCATCTTTGTTTCCACACTTCTGTTTTTTAATCATCTAGATCACTTTATTAGATCTTAGATTAAAATGTTTCTAGCTTATGTCACAGACATCACACAGGGGACTAGTAAAAACAATAGAAACATCCATGGAATTGAGAAATACCCAAGAAAAGGACCTAGAATTTTTTTTTTTTTTTTTTTTTTTTTTCCTGTTGGGCAGTCTTACTTTCCCTAAATCTCCTCCTGCTTCTCTTAAAACCTTGGGTAGGATCTTTAAATCCTCTCTGTGTATATCAGATGACTGCAGGTAACAGGTGCAGTGGTTGAATGTTGGCCCCCAAAAAAGGGACATCCTGGAACCTGTGACTGTGACTTTATTTGGAAAAGGGGTCTTTGCTGCTCTAATGAAGTTAAGGATCTCAAGATGAGGTCATCCAGGATTATCCAGGTGGGCCTCAATCCAGTGACAAGTGCCCTTGATAAAGAAAGGCAGGGAGGGATTTGAGAGCAGAGGAGCCATGTGAAGACCGAGGCAGAGATTAGACTGAGGCAGCCACAAGCCAAGGAAGGCTGGAGCCGCCAGAGTTGGAGGGTAGGAAGAGGCAGGGAAGGGTTATTCCCCAGAGGCTGGAGGGAACACGGCCCTGCCCACACCTTGATCCCAGACTTCTGTCCTCCAGAACTAGAAGAGAAAACATTTCCATTGTTTTAAGCTGCCCAGTTTATAGTAATTTGTTACAGCAGCCCTGGTACACTAATGGAACAGGTAATACCCAACTGAAATGAAGTGGGAAGATTGACTGCAGGACTGGGCAGTGGAAGAGGTAACACTCCTTCCCTCTTTGTCACTTTTAAGAGGAAAAAGGACTACTTGAGCTGCCTCTTAGATGACTTGAAAACTGATCTTTGGTGGGTACTGAGTTACACTTGTTTAAAAGCAAAGCCCTCAAGGTACACTATTAAAGTATAACACTTGTACGATACTTTCCCCAGGGAGGAAGGTGGGAAAGTATTATGATTCTTTCTGTTATTGATATCATTCTTGGAACTGGTGGTCAAAAGCATTAGTGACTGTTCGGAGCCACCAACCAGGAAGGGGCAGAATTGAGATACATGAGCCTTCTGATTCCAGAACCCAAGTGCTTTCCAAGGCACTGGCCACGTCCTCTTCTTTATGCCAGCCTCCTGAGGGAGGACCATCTTAACCCCTAACCTTGTTGTGAGGGTGGGAGAGAACGTTGTAGAGTTCCTGGCATGGAGGGCTTATGAAACATTTTCTGAAATATTAGCTGAATTAAAGAAATCAGGAGGCAGAGAGGAAAGTAGTTTTGCTGTCTTTGTTGGCTGTGCATTCCTTCATTTATCCATGATCATCTTGCTCACCTTTGGTTGGAGCACTCAACCCTCTTTAGGTTGTCCACTTCTTCAAGTCTTGATTCCTGCTCATATCTGTACCTGATGGCTGTAATCCTTCCTTCAGGCAACCAATGCCCTGTAGGTAAGCCCCCTACCTTGCAGGAGGCATGAACTTGAGTGACACTGATAGGACCCTAATCTAGGGCTCTTTGCTAGGTAGTCTAGCTTCCTCAGACCTAAGATCCCATTGCAGATGCTGAGTGAAGAAACTATGGGTATCTTTAATGTTGCATTTTACCAGACCTCTGGGCATTGGTATCCCCCCCTTAAAAAAATGGGTATAATTTACATATAATAAAATTAAACCGTTTTAAGTGTGTAATTCAGGAGTTTTGACAAACACATGAAGTTATCTCATCACCATCTAAATCAAGATACAGAACATTTCCTTTACCCTGCCAAGTTCCCTTGTGTCCCTTTGCAATCCATCCCCTCCCATACCACCCAGTCTTTGGCTACCACTGATTTGTTTTTTCTGTCTCTATAGCTTTGCTTTTTCTGTAATGGCATATAAATGGGATCATTAAGTATTTAGCCTTTTGTGTCTGGAGTCTGTCACTTTGCATAATACTTCGGATATTCATTTGTGTGGTTACATGTATCAGTAGTTTGTTTCTCTGTATTACTGAGTAGTATTCCATCACCAGTTGATGGACATTTGGTTTGCTTCCAGTTTTTGGCTATTACAAATAAACTGCTATAAATATTCATTTGCAGGTCTTCGTGTAGGCATATGTGTTTATTTCTCTTGAGTAATTTCCTTTGAATTGAATTGTGGGACTGCGTGATAAGTGTATGCTAACTATAGAAGAAATTGATGATTGTTTCTTTTAAAGTGGCTGTACCATTTTGGATTCCTATAAGAAATGTATGAGAATTCTAGTGGCTCCATATCCAAACCAATACTCAGTGTTGTGTTTTTTGTTTTTTTTTTTTTTAATTTTAACCATTCTAATGGATGTTCAGTGATTTTCCTTTGCATTTCCCTAATACATAGTGATTTTCTGCCTTTTTTCATGGGCTTATTGGCCGTTGGTCTAGCTTTAATGAAATATGTATTCAAATA